>NC_091992.1:114662055-115277792 GCF_044704955.1 Pristiophorus japonicus
CCCCCCTCCCTCACTCTTTTCCCCCCCTCCCTCACTCTTTCCCCCTCCCTCACTCTTTCCCCCCCTCCCTCACTCTTTCCCCCCTCCCTCACTCTTTCCCCCCTCCCTCACTCTTTCCCCCCTCCCTCACTCTTTCCCCCCTCCCTCACTCTTTCCCCCCTCCCTCACTCTTTCCCCCTCCCTCACTCTTTCCCCCCTCCCTCACTCTTTCCCCCCTCCCTCACTCTTTCCCCCCTCCCTCACTCTTTCCCCCCTCCCTCACTCTTTCCCCCCTCCCTCACTCTTTCCCCCCTCCCTCACTCTTTCCCCCCTCCCTCACTCTTTCCCCCCTCCCTCACTCTTTCCCCCCCTCCCTCACTCTTTCCCCCCTCCCTCACTCTTTCCCCCCTCCCTCACTCTTTCCCCCCTCCCTCACTCTTTCCCCCCTCCCTCACTCTTTCCCCCCTCCCTCACTCTTTCCCCCTCCCTCACTCTTTCCCCCTCCCTCACTCTTTCCCCCCTCCCTCACTCTTTCCCCCCTCCCTCACTCTTTCCCCCCTCCCTCACTCTTTCCCCCCTCCCTCACTCTTCCCCCCTCCCTCACTCTTTCCCCCCTCCCTCACTCTTTCCCCCCTCCCCACTCCTTCCCCCCCTCCTCTCCCTTCCTCTCCCCTCCCTCACTCTTTCCCCCCTCCCCACTCTTCCCCCCACCCTCCTCCTTCCCCCCCTCCTCACTCTTTCCCCCCTCCCTCACTCTTTCCCCCCTCCCTCACTCACCCCCTCCCTCACTCTTTCCCCCCTCCCTCCACTCTTTCCCCCTCCCTCACTCTTACCCCCTCCCTCACTCTTTCCCCCCTCCCTCACTCTTTCCCCCCTCCCTCACTCTTTCCCCCTCCCTCACTCTTTCCCCCCTCCCTCACTCTTTCCCCCCCCCCCCTCCCTCACTCTTTCCCCCCCTCCCTCACTCTTTCCCCCCTCCCTCACTCTTTCCCCCCTCCCTCACTCTTTCCCCCTCCCTCACTCTTTCCCCCCTCCCTCACTCTTTCCCCCCTCCCTCACTCTTTCCCCCCTCCCTCACTCTTTCCCCCCTCCCTCACTCTTTCCCCCCTCCCTCTCTCTTTCCCCCTCCCTCTCTCTTTCCCCCTCCCCTCACTCCTTTACCCCCTCCCCTCACTCTTTTACCCCCTCCCCTCACTCTGTTCCCCCTCCCCTCACTCTGTTCCCCCTCCCTCTCTCTGTTCCCCCCTCCCTTCTCCTCCTCCTCCCCCCCTCTCCTCCCCCCTCTCCTCCCCCCCTCTCCTCCCCCCCTCTCCTCCCCCCCTCTCTCCCCCCCTCTCCTCCCCCCCTCTCCTCCCCCCTCTCCTCCCCCCCTCTCCTCCCCCCCTCTCCTCCCCCCCTCTTCTCCCCCCCCTCTCCTCCCCCCCCTCTCCTCCCCCGCTCCCTCTCCTCTCTCCGCTCCCTCTCCTCTCTCCGCTCCCTCTCCTCTCTCCGCTCCCTCTCCTCTCCCCGCTCCCTCTCCTCTCCCCGCTCCCTCCCTTTCCTCCCCTCCCTCCCTCGCTCTCCTCTCCCCCCTCCCTCCCTCTCCCCTCCCCCTCCCTCCCTCTCTTCGCCTCCCTCTGTTCTCCCCCTCCCTCTCCTCCCCCCTCTCCTCCTCTCCCCCTCCTTCCCTCCCTCCCTCAGTCTTCTCCCCCGTCCCCACCCTCCCTCCCTCCCCCTCCTCCCCCCTCCACCCCCACTCTCCTCTCTCCCCTCCCCCTCTCTCCCTCTGTCCCTCCCCCTCCCTCCCTCTCCTCCTCCTCCTCCTCCTCCTCCTCCCTGCACCATCCCTCTCCTCCCCTCCTCCCTGCACCCTCCCTCTCCTCCCCTCCTCCCTGCACCCTCCCTCTCCATCCCCTCCATCCCTCTCCTCTCCCCCCTCCCTCTCCTCTCCCCCCTCCCTCTCCTCTCCCCCCTCCCTCTCCTCTCCCCCCTCCCTCTCTCCTCTCCCCCTCCCCCTCTCCTCTCCCCCTCCCTCCCTCTCCTCTTCCCCTTCTCTCCCTCCACCCCTCCTCCCTCCACCCCTCCTCCCTCCTCCCTCCTCCTCTCCTTCCCCCTTTCCTCCCCCCACCCCTCGCTGTCAGAAACACACTGACAGTGAGAGACACTGAGACAGAGAGAGAGACACTGTCCGACAGAGACAGAGAGAGACACTGGTGGGTTGGGGGGGGGGGGGGGGAGTGTCCCAGCACGCTGTTGGAGGGCTCCCGGTGCTGCAGTCGGTGAGTAGAAACTTATAATTTAAAAAATCAATAAATTAAATTTTTTTATTTATTTATTATTTTTAAATATTTTTGATTGATTTATTGGTTGATTTATTGATTTATTTATCATTTATTATTGATGATGGCTCTTTATTTGTAAAAGTGATGTGTTTCATGTTTGTAAACTTCCCTTCCCAACACCCCCCCCCACCTCTCTTCCCAACGCCTGATTTTCTAAGTTAGTTTGGAGTAAGTTTTTGCTGCCTAAACTTGCAAAATAGGCGTAAGTGGCCGGACACGCCCCCTTTTGGAAAAAAATATCTATTCTAAAATGAAACTATTCTAACTCACGAGAACTGGAGCAAACTAAATGCCAAGAATTGCAATTTCTAAGATACTCCATTCTAAACCAGTTGCTCCAAAAAAACAGGAGCAACTCAGACCGAAACTTGACCCCTTTCTTTCTAGAGTTCGTATCAGCCTTTCTCAGTTGAGAGCACTCTTGTCAAATACATTAGCCATATGTGGGTAATTGGGAATCCAGATGTGGCTAATTTCATTTTTTGCTTAGTAAATAAAAAATGTAACAGATATTGTCATTGACCATATGATCGCAATACACATTCACATATGGTATATATGTGCACCCAACCATTTTTGATTGTTGTGTGTGCTTTACTTTCTTGTTTATTACAAAGGAAATCAGCATCTGACCGCATTCTGGATGGAGAACAGGGGCAAATCTGGCACATTTTGAGGGAAACTTAAAAACCAGTAAAGAACGACTGAAAAAATAATAGAGGGAAGATAGATTATGAAAGTAAACTCGGAAGAAATATAAAAACAGATAGTAAGAGTTTCTACAGGTATATAAAAAGGAAGAGAGTGGCTAAAGTAAATGTTGGTCCCTTAGATACTAAAAACATCCCAATAATGGATAATCAAGGGGCTATAGGGAGGGAGGAACTTAACACAATCACTATCACTAAAGAAAAAGTACTTGGTAAAATAATGGAACTAAAGGTGGCCAAGTCCCCTGGACCTGATGGCTTGCATCCTAGGATCTTAAAACAAGTGGCTGCAGAGATAGTGGATGCATTGGTTGTAATCTACCAAAATTTCCTGGATTCTGGGGGCATCCTAGCGGATTGGAAAACCGCAAATGTAACGCCCCTATTTAAACAAAGAGGCAGACAGAAAGCAGGAAACTATCGACCAGTTAGCCTAACATCTGTGGTTGGGAAAATGTTGGAGTCCATTATTAAAGAAGCAGTAGCAGGACATTTGGAAAACCATAATTCAGTCAAGCAGAGTCAGCATGGTTTTATGAAAGGGAAATCATGTTTGACAAATTTGCTGGAGTTCTTTGAAGATGTAACGATCAGGGTGGATAAGGGGGAACCAGTGGATCAATTTTGGATTTCCAGAAGGCATTCGATAAGGTGCCACATAAAAGGTTACTGCACAAGTTGAAAGTTCACGGGTTTGGGGGTAATATATTAGCATGGATAGAGGATTGGCTAACTAATAGAAAACAGAGAGTAGGGATAAATGGGTCATTTTCGGGTTGGCAAGATTGCAAGGATCAGTGCTTGGGGCCCCACTATTCACAATCTATATCAATTATTTGGATGAGGGGACCAAATGTAATATATCCAAATTTGCTGATGATACAAAGCTAGGTGGGGAATGTAAGTTGTAAGGAGGATGCAAATTGGCTTCCAGGAGATGTAGACAGGCTAAGTCAATGGGCAAGAACATGGCAAATGGAATATATTGTAGAGAAATGTGAAGTTATCTACTTTGGTAGGAAAAATAGAAAAGCAGAGTATTTTTAAAATAGTAAGAGATTGGGAAATGATGTTGTTCAGAGGGTGTCCTTGTACACATCACTGAAAGTTAGCATGCAGATACAGCAAGCAAGTATGTTGGCCTTTGAGAATTTGAGTATAAGAGTAAAGACATCTTATTACAATTATATCATCATAGTCAGTCCCTCGGAATCGAGGAAGACTTGCTTCCACTCCTGAAGTGAGTTCTTTGGTGGCTGAACAGTCCAATACGAGAGCCACAGACTCTGTCACAGGTGGGACAGGTAGTCGTTGAGGGAAGGGGTGGGTGGGACTGGTTTGCCGCACGCTCTTTCCGCTGTCTGCGCTTGATTTCTGCATGCTCTCGGTGTTGAGACTCGAGATGCTCAGCGCCCTCTCGGATGCACTTATATAGGGCCCTGGTGAGACCGCACATGGAATATTGTGTGCAGTTTTGGTCTCCTTACTTAAGGAAGGATATACTTGCCATAGAGGGAGTGCAATAAAGTTTCATCAGACTGATTTCTGAGATGGGGGGGATTGTCCTATGAAGAGACATTGAGTAGACTAGGTCTATATTCTCTAGCATTTAGAAGAATGAGAGGTGATCTCATTGAAACAAACAAAATTCTTACAGGGCTTGACAAGGTAGATGCAGGGATGCAGGCGGATGTTTCCTCTGGCTGAGGAGTCTAGAACCAGGGGTCATAGTCTCTGATTTAAGGGGTTGGCCATTTAGGACTGAGGTGAGGAGAAACTTCTTCACTCAGAGAGTGGTGAATTTTTGGGATTGTCTAACCCGGAGGGCTATGGTGGCTCAGTCTTGAGTATATTCAAGACAGAGCACGATAGACTTTTGCATATTAAGGGTATCAAGGGATATGGGGACAGTGCAGGAAAATGGAGTTGAGGTAGAAGATCAGCCATGATCTTATTGAATGGTGGAGCAGGCTCGAGGGGCCGAATGACCTACTCCTGCTCCTAATTCTTATGTAATGAATAGCTAGCTGGCTGCACTGGGAGAAATGAAAACCAGAGCGTGCCGGGAAGGGACAGAATGTATAAACATAAAGGTGAATCAGAAAGTGTTGTCAAAGCAGGAAAAAATGGTAAAAAAAACCAAATTTAAAATCTCTTTAGCTGAATGCACGTAGCATTCATAACAAAATAGATGAGTTGATGACACAAATAAATACAAATGGCTATGATCTGATAGCCATTACAGAGACGTGGTTGCAAGGTGACCAAGACTGAGAACTAAATATTCGGGGTATTTGACAATTCGGAAAGACAGACAGAAAGGAAAAGAAGGTGGGGTAGCACTTGTTAATAAAGGATGAGATCAGTGCGTTAGTGAGAAACTATATTGGCACAGAAGATCAAGATATTGAATCAGTTTGGCTGGAGATAAGGAATAATAAGGGGAAAAAGTCGCTGGTGGGTGTAGTCTATAGGCCCCCTAACAATAGCTACTCTGTTGGACGGAGTATAAATAATGGAGGCTTTTAAAAAAGGAACGGCAATAATTATGGGCGATTTTAACCTTCATATTGATTGGACAAAGCAAATTGGCCAGGGTAGCCTTGAGGAAGAGTTCATAGTATATCCGGGATAGTTTCCTTGAACAGTATGTTGTGGAACATACCAGTGAGCAGACTATCTTAGATCTGGTACCGTGTAATGAGACAGGATTAATAAACTATTTCCTAGTAAAGGATCCTCAAGAAATGAGTGACCATAACATGGTTGAATTTCAATTTCGGTTGGAGGGTGAGAAAGTTGGATCTCAAACCGGTGTCCTAAGCTTAAATAAAGGAGACTACAAAGGTATGAAGGCAGAGTTGGCTAAAGTGGGCTGGGAAAATAGATTAAACTATCATTTTTTTGATGAGCAGTGGCAGATATTTAAAGAGATATTTCATAACTCGCAACAAAAATATATCCCAATGAGAAGGAAAGACTAAGAGAAGGGATAACCACCCATGACTAACTAAGAAAATAAGGGATGGTATCAAATTAAAAACAAAGGCATACAATGTGGCCAAGACTAGTGGGAGGCCAGAGGATTGGGAAAGTTTTAAAAGCCAGCAAAGAACGACTAAAAAAATGATAGAGAGGGAAGATAGATTATTATTAGCACTGAAACATAAAAACAGATAGCAAGAATTTCTACAGGTACATAAAAAGGAAAAGAGTGGCGAAAGTAAATATTGCTCCCCTAGAGGATGATTGGGGAATTAATAATGCAGAACAGGGAAATGGCAGAGACGTTGAACAAATATTTTATATCGATCTTCACAGTAGAAGACACTAAAAACATCCCAATCATGGATAATCAAGGGGCTATAGGGAGGGAGGAACTTAATACAATCACTATCACTAAAGTAGTAGTATTCGGTAAAATAATGGAACTAAAGGCTGACAAGTCTCCTGGACCTACAAGTCACCTACCAAAATTCCCTGGATTCTGGGGAGGCCCTGGAAAACCGAAAATGTAATGCCCCTATTTAAAAAAGGAGGCAGTCAAAAAGCAGGAAACTGTAGACCAATTAGCCTAACATCTGTTGTTGGTAAAATCCTGGAATCCATTATTAAGGAAGCAGTAGTAGGGCATTTGGAAAAGTATAATTCAATCAAGCAGAGTCAGCATGGTTTTATGAAAAGGAAATCATATTTGACAAATTTGCTGGAGTTTTTTGAGGATGTAACAAGCAAGGTGGATGAGGGGGAAACCAGTGGATGTGGTGTATTTAGATTTCCAGAAGGCATTTGATAAGGTGGCACATAAACGGTTACTACACAAGCTAAAAGTTCACGAGGTTGGGGGTAATATATTAGCATGGATAGAGGATTGGTTAACTAACAGAAAACAGAGAGTAGGGATAAATGGGTCATTTTCCGGTTGGCAAACAGTAACTAGTGGGTTGCCGCAGGGATCGGTGCTGGGGCCTCAACTATTTACAATCTATATTAATGACTCGGATGAAGGTACCGTGTGTAATGTAGCCAAGTTTGCTGATGATACAAAGATGGGTGGGAAAGCAAATTGTGAAGCAAAATCTGCGAAGGGATATAGGCAGGCTAAGTGAGTGGGCAAACATTGAGCAGATCGTTTAATGTGGGTAAATGTGAGGTTATCCACTTTGACAGAAAAAATAGAAAAGCAAATTATAATTTAAATGGAGAAAAATTGCAAAGTGCTGCAGTACAGAGGGACCTGGGGGCCCTTCTGCATGAAACACAAATAGTTATTATGCAGGTACAGCAAGTAATCAGGAAGGCAAATGGAATGTTGGCCTTTATTGCAAGGGGGATAGAGTATAAAAGCAGAGAAGTTCTGCTGCAACTGTACAGGGTATTGGTGAGGCCACACCTAGAGTACTGCGTACAATTTTGGTCTCCGTATTTAAGGAAGGATCATCATCATCATTGGCAGTCCCTCGAACGAGGATGACTTGCTTCCACATGGGTTCACAGATGTTTCAATGAAGGACCCGATATTCCAAGTGATATACTTGCATTGGAGGCTGTTCAGAGAAGGTTCACTAAGTTGATTCTGGAGATGAGGGGGTTGACTTATGAAGATAGATTGAGTAGGTTGGGCCTATACTCATTGGAGTTCAGAAGAATGAGAGGTGATCTTATCGAAACATAAAAGATAATGAGGGGGCTCGACAAGGTGGTGCAGAGAGGATATCTCCACTCACAGCGGAAACTAAAACTAGGGGTCATAGTCTCAGAATAAGGGGCTGCCTATTTAAAACTGAGATGAGGAATTTCTTCGCTCAGAGAGATGTAAATCTGTGGAATTCTCTGCCCCAGAGAGCTGTAGAGGCTGAGTCATTGAATATATTTAAGGCGGCGATCGACAAATTTTTAAGCGATAAGGGAGGATGCAGCGTCCCGAATTCGGGACCGAGGCTGTTCTGGATTTTGCGTTTTGCCGGATTTTGGAACGTCTTTCTGACGTCACAAATCAGGAAACACCTGAGCCCAGGTTCGGGTATTTCTGGATTTCGGAACGTCAGAAAGCGGGGGGGGGGGGAAGGAGCTCGCTGAAGAGCTGTTCGGGTCGCCGGGCGATGAGGTGTTCGGGCGGGGCCCCGTCGCCATGGAGGTGTTCGGGCGGGGCCCCGCCACCGAGGAGTTTTTCGGGCGGGCCTCGCCGCTGAGGAGGTGGTCGGGTGGTCCCGTCGTGGAGGAGATGTTCGGGCGGGCCGGCGAGTAGGCCCCGAGGTCGGGCAGCGGCGTCGATGTGAGGCTGAAGGTCGTGCAGCGGCGAGGGGCGATGCAGCAAGGCCTGGGGTTGTGCGGCGAGGGGCGGTGCGCGAGGCCCGAGGTTGGGAGGTGGCGAGGTGAAGGTCGAGGGGTGGTGCGGCGAGGACCGAGGTTGGGAGGTGGCGAGGTGAAGGTCGAGGGGTGGTGCGGCGAGGTCGGGCAGCGGCAAGGGGCGGTGCAGCGAGGACCGAGGTTGATACTGAGGAAGAATGCGACAAATTACAAGAATAAACTTGCAGAATGGGCATATAATTGGCAAATGAATTTCAACACAGATAAATGTGAAGTATTACATTTTGATAAGAATAAGGAAGTCACCGTTACTTGGAAAATAAGAATCTAAATGGGGTAGAGGAGCAAAGGGATCTGAGAGTAAAAATACACATCACTAAATGTAGCGACGCAGGTTAATAAGGCCAAATAAAAAACAAACCAAGCATTACGGTTTATTTTTAGAGAGACAGAATTGAAAAATAGTGAAGTTATGCTAAACTTGTATCAACTCTTGGTTAAAAAACATAGAAACATAGAAAATAGGTGCAGGAGTAGGCCATTCGGCCCTTTGAGCCTGCACCGCCATTCAATGAGTTGAACATGCAACTTCAGTACCCCATTCCTGCTTTCTCGCCATACCCCTTGATCCCCCTAGTAGTAAGGACTACATCTAACTCCTATTTGAATACACTTAGTGAACTGGCCTCAACAACTCTCTGTGGCAGAGAATTTCACAGGCTCACCACTCCCTGGGTGAAGAAGCCCCTCCCCATCTCGGCCCCAAATGGCCCACCCCCCATCCCCAGACTGTGACCTCTGGCTCTGGACTTCCCCAACATTCATAAGAACATAAGAACATAAGAATTAGGAACAGGAGTAGGCCATCTAGCCGCTCGAGCCTGCTCCGCCACCCAACAAGATCACGGCTGATCTGGCCGTGCACTCAGCTCCACTTACCCGCCCGCTCCCCGTAATCTTTAATTCCCTTATTGGTTAAAAATCTATCTATCTGTGATTTGAATATATTCAATGAGCTAGCCTCAACTGTTTCCTTGGGCAGAGAATTCCACAGATTCACAACCCTCTGGGAGAAGAAATTCCTTCTCAACTCGGTTTTAAATTGGTTCCCCCGTATTTTGAGGCTGTGCCCCCTAGTTCTAGTCTCCCCGACCAGTGGAAACAACCTCGCTCCCTCTATCCTGTCTATCCTCTTCATTACTTTAAATGTTTCTATAAGATCACCCCTCATTCTTCTGAACTTCTGAAACAGGGAATTACAGACCGGTCAGCCTGACATCGGTAGTGGGTAAAATGATGGAATCAATTATTAAGGATGTCATAGCAGTGCATTTGGAAAGAGGTAATATGATAGGTCCAAGTCAGCATGGATTTGTGAAAGGGAAATCATGCTTGACAAATCTTCTGGAATTTTTTGAGGATGTTTCCAGTAGAGTGGACAAGGGAGAACCAGTTGATGTGGTATATTTGGACTTTCAGAAGGCTTTCGACAAGGTCCCACACAAGAGATTAATGTGCAAAGTTAAAGCACATGGGATTGGGGGTAGTGTGCTGACATGGATTGAGAACTGGTTGTCAGACAGGAAGCAAAGAGTAGGAGTAAATGGGGACTTTTCAGAATGGCAGGCAGTGACTAGTGGGGTACTGCAAGGTTCTGTGCTGGGGCCCCAGCTGTTTACACTGTACATTAATGATTTAGACGAGGGGATTAAATGTAGTATCTCCAAATTTGCGGATGACACTAAGTTGGGTGGCAGTGTGAGCTGCAAGGAGGATTCTATGAGGCTGCAGAGCGACTTGGATAGGTTAGGTGAGTGGGCAAATGCATGGCAGATGAAGTATAATGTGGATAAATGTGAGGTTATCCACTTTGGTGGTAAAAACAGAGAGACAGACTATTATCTGAATGGTGACAGATAAGGAAAAGGGCAGGTGCAAAGAGACCTGGGTGTCATGGTACATCAGTCATTGAAGGTTGGCATGCAGGTACAGCAGACGGTTAAGAAAGCAAATGGCATGTTGGCCTTCATAGCGAGGAGATTTGAGTACAAGGGCAGGGAGGTGTTGCTACAATTGTACAGGGCCTTGGTGAGGCCACACCTGGAGTATTGTGTACAGTTTTGGTCTCCTAACCTGAGGAAGGACATTCTTGCTATTGAGGGAGTGCAGCGAAGGTTCACCAGACTGATTCCCGGGATGGCGGGACTGACCTATCAAGAAAGACTGGATCAACTGGGTTTGTATTCACTGGAGTTCAGAAGAATGAGAGGGGACCTCATAGAAACGTTTAAAATTCTGACGGGGTTAGACAGGTTAGATGCAGGAAGAATGTTCCCAATGTTGGGGAAGTCCAGAACCAGGGGACACAGTCTAAGGATAAGGGGGAAGCCATTTAGGACCGAGATGAGGAGGAATTTCTTCACCCAGAGAGTGGTGAACCTGTGGAATTCTCTACCACAGAAAGTTGTTGAGGCCAATTCACTAAATATATTCAAAAAGGAGTTAGATGAAGTCCTTACTACTAGGGGAATCAAGGGGTATGGTGAGAAAGCAGGAATGGGGTACTGAAGTTGAATGTTCAGCCATGAACTCATTGAATGGCGGTGCAGGCTAGAAGGGCCGAATGGCCTACTCCACCTATTTTCTATGTTTCTATGTTTCCAACGAGTAAAGACCCAGTCTACACAATCTATCATCATAAGGTAACCCCCTTATCTCCGGAATCAGCCTAGTGAATCGTCTCTGTACCCCTTCCAAAGCTAGTATATCCTTCCTTAAGTAAGGTGACCAAAACTGCACGCAGTACTCCAGGTGCGGCCTCACCAATACCCTGTACAGTTGCAGCAGGACCTCCCTGCTTTTGTACTCCATCCCTCTCGCAATGAAGGCCAACATTCCATTCGCCTTCCTGATTACCTGCAAACTAACTTTTTGGGATTCATGCACAAGGTCCAAAAAGAGTTTCATGCACAAGGACCCCCAGGTCCCTCTGCACTGCAGCATGTTGTAATTTCTCCCCATTCAAATAATATTCCCTTTTACTGTTTTTTTCCCCAAGGTGGATGACCTCACATTTTCCGACATTGTATTCCATCTGCCAAACCTTAGCCCATTCACTTAACCTATCTAAATCTCTTTGCAGCCTCTCAGTGTTCTCTACACAACCCGCTTTCCCACTAATCTTTGTGTCATCTGCAAATTTTGTTACACTACACTCTGTCCCCTCTCCCAGGTCATCTATGTATATTGTAAACAGTTGTGGTCCCAACAACGATCCCTGTGGCACACCACTAACCACCGATTTCCAACCCGAAAAGGACCCATTTATCCCGATTCTCTGCTTTCTGTTAGCTAGCCAATTCTCGATCCATGCTAATACATTTCCTTTGACTCCGCGTACCTTTATCTTCTGCAGTAACCTTTTGTATGGCACCTTATCGAATACCTTTTAGAAATCTAAATACACCACATCCATCGGTACACCTCTATCCACCATGCTCGTTATATCCTCAAAGAATTCCAGTACATTTGTTACACATGATTTCCCCTTCATGAATCCATGTTGCGTCTGCTTGATTGCACTATTCCTATCTAGATGTCCCGCTAGTTCTTCCTTAATGATAGTTTCAAGCATTTTCCCCACTACAGATGTTAAACTAACCGGTCTATAGTTACCTACCTTTTGTCTGCCCCCTTTTTTAAACAGGCATTACATTAACTGCTTTCCAATCCGATTGAACCTCCCCAGAGTCCAGAGAATTTTGGTAGATTATAACTAATGCATCTGCTATAACTTCCGCCATCTCTTTTAATACCCTGGGATGCATTTCATCAGGTTAGACCACACTTAAGAGTACTGTGTATAGTTTTGGTTGCCATGTTATAAAAAAGGATAAAGAGGTACTGGAGAGCGTGCAAAAAAAGTTCTACAGGATGCTATCAGAAATGCCAGGTTTATACCCATCAGGACAGGATGAACCTAATAGAGGTCTCTAAAATTATGAAAGGTTTTGATAGAGTAGATACAGAGAGAATGTTTCCACTTGTGGGGAAGAGCAAAAGTAGAGCCCATCAATGCAAGCTAATCACCAAAAAATCAATTCAGAAGAAATATCTTTACCCAGAGAGTGGTGAAAATGTGAACTCGCTTCCACAGGGAGTGGGTGAGGCAAATAGTATAGATGCACTTAAAGGGAAGCTCGATAAGCATACCAGGGAGACCAGAATAGAGAGTTATGCTGATGGAGTTAGATGAGGAAGGATGGGAGGAGGCTCGAGTAGAGCATGGACTGGTTGGGCTGAATTACCAGTTTTTGTGCTGCATATTCTGTGCAAGACATTTTCTGCTAAAATTAATGCATGTGGCTAAAATGGTGTCACCATATTCTATTGAACAATGCTGATCTAAGCTCACTCTCTCGTGCAGTAGTACTGATGGAGTGTTGTATTGTCGGTCATGGCACCTTTCAGTCGAGATATTATCTGAGGCGCCATCTTCCTGTGAATGTGAAAGATCCAGTAGCACTATTCAGAGAAGATCAGGGAGTTTTCCCCATCTGCCGGCCAACATTCATCTTTCAACAAACATCACAGGAAATAGATTATCTAGTTATTTATCTCCTAAATAAAGTTTGAGGAGCCTTGCTGTGGGAAGATGGGCTACCTGTTTGCCTGCACAACAACAATGTGTACACTGCCAATGTAAATTAATTAGTTGTGAGCACTTTTAGACATCCTTGGAAATATGAAAGATGCAAATAAATGTTTCTTTGTCAACCTTTTGGACTATAACCAAGGTTTTACAGTGAGCCTTAATTGATTGTGATGAAACTGCTTCAAGGACCAATAATTATGTAAACACAAAAATTTGAAATCTTAACTTCACCAATTTATCTTCCTCTGCTGAAGGTGTTGACTCTATGCTTGGGGTATGGTTCAACAGATACTCTCTGATAACTCGACTAGGTTGCTATTATTCATGTGAGTCTTGACAGTGAGAGTTAGCAGGCCATTTAATCATCGGGGGTGTAACAGTCAAATCAAGTACAGCCCTTAACCAATGTTCACAAACATGCAGTTCCATGCTGAGATGGTATGAATTTAGACAGTGGGAGGGGGGAGGTTCAGGGTGGAAAGTTGCCGGATGGCAGAAGATTTTGTGTTTGGCAGGGGAGCTCCCTAGGAAGCTGCCACCCCTGTTGCCATCTTACCATCTTATGCCTGCGTCTGCGCACATACAGAGGCTGAACTCCAAGTCATAGTCAGCGTGTTTACTGAGGCGTACGAAAGCATGGGTCTTGCGCTAAACATCCGTAAGACAAAGGTTCTCCACCAGCCTGTCCTCGCCACACAACACTTCCCCCCCCCCCCCCCCCCCCCCCCCCCCAAGTCATCAAGATCCACGGCGCGGCCCTCGACAAAGTGGTCCATTTCCCATAGCTCGGGAGCCTCTTATCAACAAGAGCAGACATTGACAACAAGATTCAACACCAACTCCAATGCGCTAGCGCAGCCTTCGGCCGCTTGAGGAAAAGAGTGTTTGAAGACCAGGCCCTCAAATCCACCACCAAGCTCATGGTCTGCAGGGCTGTAGTAATCCTGAATGGCTCAGAGGCATGGACAGTATTACCTCAAGTTGCTGGAGAAATACCACCAACAATGTCTCCGCAAGATCCTACAAATCTCCTGGGAGGATAGATGCACCAACATTAGCGTCCTCGACCAGGCCAATATCCCCAACATTGAAGCACTGACCACACTTGATCAACTCCGCTGGGCAGGTCACGTCGTTCGCATGCCAGACACGAGGCTCCCAAAGCAAGCGCTGTACTCGGAACTCCTTCACAGCAAGCGACTCAAAGGTGGGCAGAGGAAACATTACAAGGATACCCTCAAAGCCTCCCTGATAAAGTGCAACATCCTCACCGACACCTGGGAGTCCCTGGCCAAAGACCGCCATAAGTGGAGGAAATGCATCTGGGAGGGCGCTGAGCACCTCGGGTCTCATCACCAAGAGCATGCAGAAATTAAGCGCAGGCAGCAGAAAGAGCATGCCGCAAACCAGTCCCACCCACCCCTTCCTTCAATGTCTATCTGTCCCACCTGTGACAGGGACTGTGGTTCTCGTATTGGACTATTCAGCCACCAAAGGACTCATTTTTAGAGTGGAAGCAAATCTTCCTCGAGTCCAGGGGGCTGCCTATGATGATGATGGTATGAATTGCTCAGCTGCTCACTGGGTAAATTCTCTGAGCCATGAGAGGGATAGGTAAGTGCAGACTTAATCATTGAAGCACTTTTGTTTTCTCAGCTAAATAAAATATCTTTATTTAATTACTTGTAAGCACCTGAAAAAGTTTGTGTAGAGCAAAGTTTGATAACTGTTTCTAGTTATCTTGGCTGTGCTATATTCACATTCCTGAATGTATATTTAGGGTAACGTTATATCAAAGCCTCTCTTCAGGTGTACTTAAAAGATTCCTTGACATTATTCAAACAAGAACAAGGGAGTTCTCCTGATATCCTGACCAACAATTGACACCAGCAAAAATAGACTAACTGGTCATTGTCTCTGGAGAGCTGTTAAAACCTCTACAACCATTAATTCAAAAGGGGAGAAGATAAAACATATACAATCTCTGGACAATATCATTGCACCAGAAATATCACATTCTGCATTAAATTTATAGTGAATAGAAATTGGATTGGGAATATGCTGGGGTCTGTTAAAGTGGAGAGATATATCTTTCAACAAAAAAAGACTGACAATAGTTCATTTTTTCAGATTTACTGTTGGATAGCAAAACGCAGCGTTGCTGTTTGATAAATTAAATATATATATTTAAATTGATTCTTTAAGAAATTTCTTTTCAGGTTATGTCATCTTCAGTGAAATGAAATTTGTTGTATTTTCAGACTTTAACTCATGAGATTGGACACATTTTCGGCATGCAGCACTGCCAGTGGTTGCAATGTGTTATGCAGGGTTCCAACCATTTAGAAGAATCTGACCGACGCTCAATTGATCTTTGCCCTATCTGCCTACGAAAGCTGCAGTGTGCCATTAACTTTGACGTTAAAGACAGATATAAGGTAGAGTACAAGTTACTAATCTTTTCATTTTTTTTCTCGGAAGTATTATGAAAGGTTTGAAATAAAAGATGGAGAATTGTTTGTTTTATTGTGAAAATTACATTATTATGATTGATTAGTGCTTTATAGCTTCATCACAGTGGTTTTCTTTCGAATATCTCCTAATAGATAGAGTTTGAAGACAATTATGTTCCTTTGAACTGAAAAATAGCAAGCTTTAATGTCCCCCCCACCTCCCCGTCTCTCTAATTCCCCCCCCCGTCTCTCTAATTCCCCCCCCCGTCTCTCTAATTCCCCCCCCTCTCTCTAATTCCCCCCCCCCGTCTCTCTAATTCCCCCCCCCCCGTCTCTCTAATTCCCCCCCCCCCGTCTCTCTAATTCCCCCCCCCCGTCTCTCTAATTCCCCCCCCCCCGTCTCTCTAATTCCCCCCCCCCGTCTCTCTAATTTCCCCCCCCGTCTCTCTAATTTCCCCCCCCCGTCTCTCTAATTTCCCCCCCCCCGTCTCTCTAATTTCCCCCCCCCGTCTCTCTAATTTCCCCCCCCCGTCTCTCTAATTCCCCCCCCGTCTCTCTAATTCCCCCCCCCGTCTCTCTAATTCCCCCCCCCGTCTCTCTAATTCCCCCCCCCCGTCTCTCTAATTCCCCCCCCGTCTCTCTAATTCCCCCCCCGTCTCTCTATTCCCACCCCCCCGTCTCTCTATTCCCACCCCCCCGTCTCTCTATTCCCACCCCCCCGTCTCTCTATTCCCACCCCCCCGTCTCTCTATTCCCACCCCCCCGTCTCTCTATTCCCACCCCCCCGTCTCTCTATTCCCACCCCCCCGTCTCTCTATTCCCACCCCCCCGTCTCTCTATTCCCACCCCCCCGTCTCTCTATTCCCACCCCCCCGTCTCTCTATTCCCACCCCCCCGTCTCTCTATTCCCACCCCCCCGTCTCTCTATTCCCACCCCCCCGTCTCTCTATTCCCACCCCCCCGTCTCTCTATTCCCACCCCCCCGTCTCTCTATTCCCACCCCCCCGTCTCTCTATTCCCACCCCCCCGTCTCTCTATTCCCACCCCCCCGTCTCTCTATTCCCACCCCCCCGTCTCTCTATTCCCACCCCCCCGTCTCTCTATTCCCACCCCCCGTCTCTCTATTCCCACCCCCCCGTCTCTCTATTCCCACCCCCCGTCTCTCTATTCCCACCCCCCCGTCTCTCTATTCCCACCCCCCCGTCTCTCTATTCCCACCCCCCCGTCTCTCTATTCCCACCCCCCCGTCTCTCTATTCCCACCCCCCCGTCTCTCTATTCCCACCCCCCCGTCTCTCTATTCCCACCCCCCCGTCTCTCTATTCCCACCCCCCCGTCTCTCTATTCCCACCCCCCGTCTCTCTATTCCCACCCCCCCGTCTCTCTATTCCCACCCCCCCGTCTCTCTATTCCCACCCCCCCGTCTCTCTATTCCCACCCCCCCGTCTCTCTATTCCCACCCCCCCGTCTCTCTATTCCCACCCCCCCGTCTCTCTATTCCCACCCCCCCGTCTCTCTATTCCCACCCCCCCGTCTCTCTATTCCCACCCCCCCGTCTCTCTATTCCCACCCCCCCGTCTCTCTATTCCCACCCCCCCGTCTCTCTATTCCCACCCCCCCGTCTCTCTATTCCCACCCCCCGTCTCTCTATTCCCCCCCCCCCCCCCCTCCCCCCTCCCCCCCTCTCTCTCTATGATCTCTCTACCCCCCCGTCTCTCTATTCCCACCCCCCCGTCTCTCTATTCCCACCCCCCCGTCTCTCTATTCCCACCCCCCCGTCTCTCTATTCCCACCCCCCCGTCTCTCTATTCCCACCCCCCCGTCTCTCTATTCCCACCCCCCCGTCTCTCTATTCCCACCCCCCCGTCTCTCTATTCCCACCCCCCCGTCTCTCTATTCCCACCCCCCCGTCTCTCTATTCCCACCCCCCCGTCTCTCTATTCCCACCCCCCCGTCTCTCTATTCCCACCCCCCCGTCTCTCTATTCCCACCCCCCCGTCTCTCTATTCCCACCCCCCCGTCTCTCTATTCCCACCCCCCCGTCTCTCTATTCCCACCCCCCCGTCTCTCTATTCCCACCCCCCCGTCTCTCTATTCCCACCCCCCCGTCTCTCTATTCCCACCCCCCCGTCTCTCTATTCCCACCCCCCCGTCTCTCTATTCCCACCCCCCCGTCTCTCTATTCCCACCCCCCCGTCTCTCTATTCCCACCCCCCCGTCTCTCTATTCCCACCCCCCCGTCTCTCTATTCCCACCCCCCCGTCTCTCTATTCCCACCCCCCCGTCTCTCTATTCCCACCCCCCCGTCTCTCTATTCCCACCCCCCCGTCTCTCTATTCCCACCCCCCCGTCTCTCTATTCCCACCCCCCCGTCTCTCTATTCCCACCCCCCCGTCTCTCTATTCCCACCCCCCCGTCTCTCTATTCCCACCCCCCCGTCTCTCTATTCCCACCCCCCCGTCTCTCTATTCCCACCCCCCCACTTCTCTCTATTCCCCCCCCTCCCTTCCTCCCCTCCCCTCTCCCCCACCCACCCCCGTCTCTCTGTTCTTCTCTCCCCCCCCCCGTCTCTCTCTTACCCCCGCCCCCCCTGCCGTCTCTCTCTTCCCCCTCCCCTCCCCCCTGTATCTCTCTTCACCCCCACCCCCACCCCCCCGTCTCTTTCTTGCCCCCCGTCTCCCTCTCCCTCTACATCCGATGTAAAAATGTTCCAAATAATGCAAAAAATGGAAGGAAATCCAGCTCCAGTGGCAGCGGACCGTTCCACGCGGCTCGTGGTTTGACTTCTACTTCTGACTTCTGGCTTCCTCTTACGTTGCACTGCGCATGCGCAACCGAATCGAGGGCCCATGGTTTAAAAGGTGGCGGAGTCCAATGCGCGCATGCGCAGTGGGACACAAAAAACTAGGACAAAGTCATTTTGTTTTTACATGGAGGGTTGTTAGGACATGGAATACCGTAACAGAAACACTGAGGAAACTGAATTTAACAGCTTTAAAATGGGAGTAAATGAATATTTTAAAAAGGAAATTTTAAATGATTTTATGCGGTAATTGCACTAGGTTCTTTCAAAGAACCATGCAAGTGGGCTTGATCAGATTACTATCTTCTGTGTTGTAAAATTCCACTGTTCCTTGAAACTCTAGTGTGTTACTTATGGATTTATATAGATTGGCCTCACTTTCTTTCCTGGGTGGCCAGTTTTCAGTCCATCATCATCGGAATGTTATTTTTGGTCATTGAGATTGGGGAGAATTGAAGAAAAGCTTGAAACAATATCAAAAGATAACAAAAGTATAAAATCAATTAGAAGAGAAAATACTCGGACATAACCACTGAAGAAGAATACGCTTATCTAGAAGCAAGCAGGAAAAAATGATATAAAAAAAATTCATGGTTAATACTACTGCCAAAGTGTTTAGTATAATCATAAAACATATCCAAATCTTATGTTTTCTGATTAACTTTTATATTACTTTTTAAATTTAGGATTTTCTCTTGCTGAAAAAGATACAGCAATATGCAAGGTTAAAAAAATGGGACTGTAAGAACAGTATTGAGTATCAGGAAATAAGAGACATTTGCAAATGCAGTAGGGTAGTCATGATCAATACAATATCATACACGTAAGGTGTACTATGTAGAAGAAGCTAACACCTGAATCACCAGCCCTCAGTGTAGGGAATGCTGAAACAGGTGACTGGAATTGTTGCTTAAATTGTTCTCTTCTCCCCTCCCATCCACCTACTGGTAGAGAAGACTCAGCAAGGATCAACATCGGAAATGTTTTTTAAACTTCCTGTTGAAAAAGAACCACAGATTCCCTGACAAAAAATGGCAAGCGAATAAGAGACCGTTTTCATGATTAAGTATTGAGGAAGTGAAACTGTTTCGTTTTGTCAGCTGATTTAACTATTGCAATGCACCTAAGTGGTCAGGAGAGGACGCTAGTGAACACCTTAGCTTTGTTTACTGAGAGTTGGTGGAATATAATGTTATGAGCACTGTTTACACTAAGATCGATTACATGCCTACTTAGAAAACTAGTAATTGCTGACTACTCAAAAACAGCCTTGAATAATACAAACTTTTACATTGAAGATGTAGTCAGAAAAGGGCTTATCACTTTTGACGGGAATGGTAGCATTGTGGTTAAATTGCCAGACTAGTAATCCAGAGGCCTGGACTAATAATCCGGAAATGTGAGTGCAAATCCCACCTCGGCAGCTGTGGAATTTAAATTCAGTTACATTTTTTTTAAATCTGGAATAAAAAGCTAGTGTCACTAATGGTGACCATGAAACTACCAGATTGTCACAAAAACCCATTTGGTTCACTAAGGAAATCGCCTATATGACACTCCAAACACACCGCAAAGTGGTTGACTCTTAACTGCCCTCCGAAATGGCCTAGCAAGTCACTCAGTTGTAACAAACCGCCACAAAAAACCATAATAAGAATAAAACCGGAAGGACCACCCAGCATCAATCTCGGCACCGGCTTCGGACACAATAACGGCATACCCAGCCCAGTTGATTCTGCAAAGTTTTCCTCACTAACATCTGGGGACTTGTGCCAAAATTGGGAGAACTGTCCCACAGACTAGTCAGGCAACAGCCTGACATAATCATACTCTCAATCATATTTTTCAGCCAATGTTCCAGACTCCTCAATCACTATCCGTGGATATGTCCTGTCCCACCGGCAGGACAGACCCGTCCAAGGTGGCGGCACAGTGTTATACAGTCGGGAGGGAGTGGCCCTGAGAGTCCTCAACATTGACTCATGGCTTCAGGTCAAGCATAGGCAGGGAAACCTCCTGCTGATTACCACGTACCGCCCTCCCTCAGTTGATGAATCAGGAACCCTCCATGTTGAACACCACTTGGAAGAAGCACTGAGGGTAGCAAGGACACAGAATGTACTCTGGGTGGGGGATTTCAATGTTCTTCACGAAGAGTGGCTCTGTAGTACCACTACTGACCGAGCTGGCTCCATGAATATCCCCATCATCAATGATGGCAGAGCCCAGCACTTGAGTGCAAAAGACAAGCCAGAAGCGTTTGCAACCATCTTCAGCCAGACGTGCCGAGTGGATGATCCATATCGGCCGTCTCCTGAGGTCCCCACCTTCACAGAAGTCAGTCTGTAGCCAATTCGTTTCACTCCACGTGATATCAAGAAGTGGCTGAGAGCGAAGGCCCCGACAGCATCTTGGCTGACCTGCTGAAGATGCGCTCCAGAACTAGCCGCACCTCTAGCCAAGCTGTTCCAGTACAGCTACAAAACTGGTATCTATCCAACAATGTGGAAAACTGCCCAGGATACATCCAATCCGGCCGATTACCGCGCCATCAGTTTACTCTCAATCATCAGCAAAATGATGGAAGGTGTCGTCGACAGTGTTATCAAGCGGCACTTACTCACCAATAACATGCTTACCGATGCTCAGTTTGAGTACTACCAGAACCACTCTGTTCCAGATCTCATTACAGCCTTGGTCCAAACAATGGACAAAAGAGCTGAATTCCAGAGATGAGGTGAGTGACTGCCCTTGACATCAAAGCAGCATTTGACAGAGTGTGGCAGCAAGGAGCCCTAGTAAAACTGAAGTCAATGAGAATCAGGGAGGAAACTCTCCACTGGCTGGAGTCATACCTAGCACATGTTGGTCAATCATCCCAGCCCTAGGGCATCGTTGCAGGAGTTCCTCAGGGCAGTATCCTGGGCCCAACCATCTTCAGCTGCTTCATCAATGACCTTCCCTCCATCATAAGGTCAGAAGTGGGGATGTTCGCTGATGATTTCACAGTGTTCAGTTCCATTTGCAACTCCTCAGAAAATGAAGCAGTCCATGCCCGCATGCAGCAAGACCTGGGTGACATTCAGGCTTGGGCTGATAAGTGGCAAGTAACCATCACACCACACAAGTGCCAGGCAATGACCATTTCCAACAAGCGAGAGTACAACCACCTCCCCTTGATACTCAACGGAATTACCATCGCTGAATCCACCCGCCCCCCTCCGGATCACCATTGACCAGAAACTTAGCTGACCCAGCCACATAAATACTGTGACAACAAGAGCAGGTCAAAGGCTGGGTATTCTGCGGCGAGTATCTTGCCTCCTGACTCCCCAAAGCCTTTCCACAATCTACAAGGCACAAGTCAGGAGTGTGATGGAATACTCTCCACTTGCCTGGGTGAGTGCAGCTTCAATCAGGATGATTCTATCCTGCAGGGTTATGGACCTAGAGCTGGAAAGTGGGATTAGGCTGGATAGCCTCTTGTTGGCCGACGCAGACATGATGGACCAAAATGACCACCTTCCGCGCTGTAAACGTCTATGATTCAACAACACTCGAGAAGCTCGACACTATCCAGGACAAAGCAGCCCGCTTGATTGGCCACCTTCAACATTCACTCCCTCCACCACTGGCACATCATGGCTGCAGTGTGTACCATCTACAAGATGCACTGAAGCAATTCACCAAGCCTTCTTCGGCAGCACCTCACAAACCCGCAACCTCTACCACCTGGAAGGGCAGCAGGCACATGGGAGCACCATCATCTGCAAGTTCCCCTCCAAGTCACAGACCATCCTGACTTGGAAATATATCGCTGTTCCTTCGTCGTGGGTCAAAATCCTCGAACTCCCTCCCTAACATCACTGTGGGAGCTCTTTCACTGCAAGGACCGCAGCGGTTCAAGAAGGCAGCTCATCACCAGCTTCTTGAGGGTAATTAGGGATGGGCAATAAATGCTGCCTTTGCTAGCGATGCCACATCCTGGAACAATAAAAAAAAAATATGTGGAATAAACTTCCAGGAAGAGTAGTGGTGGTAAAAACACTAGAATCATTTAAGAAACAATGCTACAAGAAGGAAGGAAGGAATTAGGATCTCTGTGGATACATGAACTGTGATGGGCCAAATTTTGTGTAATTCAAATTGGGGGTATATCCAGTCTTCTGTCTAGTATATTGCAGGGGGTAGAAAAAGTCCATGAGACTTGTGGGGATCAGGCCATGTAAAATGTCTTCATGTCTCTAACTGATTTGTATGTGTAAAAGTATCAAATTAGCAGCAGAGAGAGAGACAAGTTACCTTCATTGACATCTGATGCAGTTTAACGGAGTAGGAGATAGTTGTGTGAAATTATGCTAAAGATTTGGTGTGTTCTTATTGTGTGTGGAGTATAGTTAATGTAGACAAAAGATAAAACATCTACTTCATAAAGTTTCTTTCATTCTTTACATTTTTTTACATCCTCCATACATAATCTCAGCTTTTCACCCCTTTGGTCGCGAGGTTCAGGATTAATAGTTAACCATTTTCAGTTTAGCAAGCAAGTCGAAACTAACTGACACAATGGTGTAGGTCCTGGGGCTTTAACAGGAACTGGAATAAGAAACCACTTGTGGCACTTGCATATCTGCAATATCATGACAGCATTTTTATGTGCGTGCTAGGTTTTAAAGAAAAAAAGAAAGCCTTACATTTATATGGTGCCTTTCATGACCACCGGACATCCCAAAATGCTTTATAGCCAATAAAGTACTTTTTGAAGTACTGTTGTAATGCAAGAAACTAGGATTGTTTTACTGTATGGTAAATGAAGAATAGATCATTCAAAAAATAACCTGAATTCTTCATATACCATACTAGATAATCTTTTTATTAGGAATTATTCCATGATCCAAGGTTCGCTATTGGGAGCACTCTTCACAGGAGCCACATCTTGGGAAAATGGATGGACAGAAAATCACAGGCTGTGTGCTCGCAGTTTCCCAAAGTTACTATCTGCTGAGAGCTCCAGATATTAGAATGAGCCCTATTTTAATATCAAGTAGTGAGCAGGTCAGTATTTGAAGTTGAGTGAATTTAGATCTAACTGTTCAGAAGTATATATCCTAGTTCTTAGTCTCTGTTACCATTTTGTATTTCAGGCATTATTGAGGTGGATTGAGGAAGATTCTGATCCTGATTTTTGGTTAGAGCTGTGCTGGTATCTCATAAACCTATGGATGCATTCAAAGAATGGAAGGAGTGGTTGTTGCAGTGTCTGCGATTTTTGGAGTAATGAATTTTAATAAATGTGTATCTCTGAAGGCAATGGTCAGGTGTGGGAATCTTTGGAACTCTTAAAAAGGCTTTCATTGCTCATGTTGTGTAAGTTCCACTAAATCCTTTATGATGTGATTAGGTGCTGACTAACTATAAAATCTTAAATAAGTGGTGATGATATAAATCAGTGGCATTTCTGGTTTGTTACTGGAAGAGTCTTGGGATATTTAGTATCTTTTAATAATGATGTGAAGATATTTTTAACATACAAAATTGTTGAAAATATTATGCTGTGGTTATCATAATGCTGCTTTGAAAAATTAGTTATGCTAATCAAAAGAATTACAATGTCTCGCTTATATAAGGGGAAGTTCTGCAGTGGTCTGTACTGGTCATACATGTTCACAAGCAGTGCTGAGCGGTTGGGAAATCTCAGGAGTAGGCCTTGCACCTACTTGATGCTGCGATCTCTCAGACTGGGTTATTACAATGCGACTGTGCTGCTGCCAATCGAAGCTTTCATAAGAACATAAGAAATAGGAGCAGGAGTAGACTATACGGCCGCTCGAGCCTGCTCCGCCATTCAATGAGATCATGGTGGCACTACATCAACTTCACTTTTCCGCCTTATCCCCATATTCCTCGACTCCCTTAGTGCCCAAAAATCTATTGATCTTAGTGAATATACTCAACGACTGAGCATTCACAGCCCTTTCGGGTAGAGAATGCCAAAGATTCAATGGTAATGCAGCATCGACTCATGTAAGGCTGAAATTATGCTGACAAGTTAAAAGCATTTGGAACCTCACTTCCTGGGATTTCATAGTGAGTTTTCTTAAAGGTCCATTGATGAAAGAGATAGATTATTTTGGCTTTTCGGGTTGCTTTTGTTGCATTTATTTTTGCTGCTTGTTGTGGAAAACCTGAAGGAAGACCTGGGAAAGGTATTGTTCTCAACTTTATATACACAACGTTCGTACTCCCGGGCCCAACACAACTGCTGCACATAAAGATTAATGTCAGTTTTTTTTTAAATGAGTGGGGCACCTCAAAGATTAGCCTTGGGGTCTATAATATTTATAATGAGGTTGTAGAAAACAGGACCTCCCAAGTTTGCAGTCGATTGAGGCAGATCAGATGAGCAATGCAGCCACATTCAGAAGTGTCATTTAAGAAATTGGGTTAGTAGATCCCACATACAGATCAATGTAGAAAAATAGGGGCCTAGAAATCCCGGTCCTCTCCTTCCTGCAGGCGCTTGACAGAAAAAGGTAAAAAAAAGATGCATACCTACCTGTTCCTGCTGTGCCCACCAGCGATCCCGATCCTGAGGCCTCCCCTTCCTGCGCATCGGAGCGCGTGCACGTGAGGACATCCGTATGCTGGAGCTGGAATCACATGGCACTGGGCAACCAATCCAGGTACAGTATTTTCTCATTCATAATAATGGGAACTCTAAGTAGGAGTTCCCATTATTATGATTGAGAAACACCCCACCCAAACACAAGTAGAAAAAAAAATAGGAAAGATACACTACATATTTGAGATTAATTTAAATTAAAGTTAATAAATGTCATATTAAAAATAATTGTATTCAGATTTTTTAAAAGTTTTTTTAGTGATGGTTTAAAATAAACTTATCTTAATGGACAGGGTTTATAAACATTAAAATGTGTTTTTAAAATTTTATTTTACTATATTTTTGTATGTTTTAAAACTCTTATGCCTGTAAAAGTAGGACTATGCACCTGCTTTTACCAGGCGCAAGAGTTTTCAGGACATCCGCTGGGCAAGGTAATGAATAAATACCGCTCTTGCCCGTGCGAATGTCCTGGCTGTGGAGATGCGGAAGATCTGTCAAGCCAGAGCTTGACAGATCGGAAAAGCCGGTTTTCAGCGCATGCGCATTGTGCACTGAAAATCGGCTTTTGTGATGCCTTCCCGGTCCGTACACACTCAGTATGGACCCGGGGAGGCCCGGATTTCTAGGCCATAAAATTTGTATGGGAACAAAGAATCAAAAGAATGTTGTAGTTATGTATTGAACAATAAAAGACATTTTTTGTCATTGTGGAAGAATTGTTAAAGCTATTGGCCCATGGATGGCTGCATTAAAAAAAATCAAAGTCTTGGGTTGCATTAGAAGAGAGATGCAATACAAATTACCAGATATAACGTGTTGCATGGGGAGAGGAAGACCTAATTTGAAATGTTGTGTGCACTATTGAACACTATACCATAGAAAGATATTATATCCCTTAAAAGATGCAACGAAGGCAATTAAAGTGACACTAGGGGCCCAAGTTTCCACATGATTTTCGCCTGATTTTTAGGAGCAACTGGTGGAGAACGGACTATCTTAGAAATCGCAATTCTCCACATTTTTTTTTCGGCAGTGAGGTAGAACAGTTCTACTTTAGAACAGAATTTTTTCTTCAAAAGGGGGCGTGTCCGGCCACTGACGCCTGATTTCAAAGTTTCCACAGTGAAAACGTACTCCAAACTAAAGTGAAGATTTTTGTAGAACTGAAAAAACCTGTTCTACACATTAAAAAATCAGGCGCAGGTTACAAATTAGGCGTCCAGAACGAGGTGGGGGGGGGGGGGGAAAGGGAACTCATTAAATTCTACAATCAATCCTTATTTATACTTCTACAAATATTATACAAATAAATCCAACCTGAATAAACATTTATAAGCAAAGAAAAGATTAAATAAACCATCTTCCTACCTGTGTGAAAGTGCTTCAGCCATCGTTCGAAGGAAACCGCCATTTGTTGCCGCGCAGGGGAGGGAGGGGAAGGAAACAGCGGCTTGTTGCCGCGCAGGGGAGGGAGGGGAAGGAGACAGCGGCTTGTTGCCGCGCAGGGGAGGGAGGGGAAGGAGACAGCTGTTTGTTGCCGCGGAGGGGAGGGAGGGGAAGGAGACAGCCGTTTGTTGCCGCGGAGGGGAAAGAGACAGCGACTTGTTGCTGCGCAGGGGAGGGAGGGGAAGGAGACAGCCGTTTGTTGCCGCGGAGGGGAGGGAGGGGAAGGAGACAGCGACTTGTTGCTGCGCAGGGGAGGGAGGGGAAGGAGACAGCCGTTTGTTGCCGCGGAGGGGAGGGAGGGGAAGGAGACAGTGAGAAGGGAAGCCTCAGTGCTGATGTGCTGATGGCAATGTGATTTTATTAAAAAATGTTCAAAAATTAAACAGCTACAAAGAACTACAAAAATGGCCGAGTGCCAATGTTTTTTTTCACACTGAGCATGCGCGAACGCTCCAACGCGCACGCGCAGCGTTGCCGGCAGGAAAAAAACTAATTTAAATAGTACCCGCCCCCTCCCACTTACAAAATCGGCGCGAGTGTAGGCTCCGCCCCCCTGGGCGCCGCGCCAAACAGACAAGGAGCTGCAAAGCGCTCGAGAATAGCGCGTTTTTTTTCTGGCGCCGTTTTAGGCGCGATAAACTGGCGCCCAGCTCGGAGGGGCGCCCGTTTTTTATCCTGTGGAAACTTGGGCCCAAGAACTCAGGAAATTTAAGTTGATGAAATTGGTCTTGTTCTCATTGCACAATGCTAGATCTAAAATAGCCTGTTCCCAAGTTGATTCTACGTGTATCAAGCAGGTGACAATGCATTGTTCACCAGGGCTAACAATTTCATCACTTTCCATATGGGAAGCTAGCAGTAGAATAAGGGATTAGTGCAGTTTTATTTCAGATGACAGGATTCCCTGAAGTCCAGAGTATTTATTGCAGCCATGAAATCCTGATGATCCCTCGGTTACAATTCTGTTGTAGTTTGGAGTCTAAGACCTCTGTAAGCTGTATTCTGAACTATCACCAGATATATTGCGACTGGGGCATAGAGACACTTCCATAGAGTTGTTGAATGCTCCATGATGGACTGTAGTTCTGATAAGTGGTCATGCACAATTTCACAGATGTAGATGCTGCTTAAAGCTTGGAATGGCGTGTTGTTTTGTGGATCATATCATGCCAAGATTTAATAGAGAAAATCTGAGGATATTCTAAATTCTGCCTAATTACTTTTAAAGGTCAGTATTTATATAGCGCATTCCCTCAGGTGAGGTAAAGTTTATGATAGGGTGAATTAATTTTGTTTTTGGAGGAGCTTAATTTTAGAGGTTAAGCTGTTTTAGCTAATTGACTTTGACAGCGAATGTGGCAGAATGCAGCAGTTAGATTTTCCAACTTACAATCAATATGGCTACAAAATTTAGGTCCAAAATCTACATTTTATTTAAATTATAATTTTTTATTACTAGGCCTTTTTAAATTAAGGAATTATAAACAACTCTGACAAGCTTCTTACCAATCACGTGATATTTAAAATCTGGCAAACCACACTTCCTGTTACTGTATGAATTTAAGCTGCGCAGATGTTTGCTCTCTAAGTAAGTACTGATTTTTTTCCAAACCTTTTAAAAATGTAGATTCTTCATAGTTTGCAGGACATACTTTTGCAGCAGTTTACTTCGGGGCTGAAGGGTTTTTTTTTTAATATGGGGAACACAGTAATAGATTTGTTGTAAAATTGAAATGGTAAGTCAAACATTCTTCTCGCCCTGTATATGCTTCTTTTGACTTAAACTCTGTTCCACCAAACTTGAGTTTTAGATTCTGTGTTCTATTCAAAATATCACACTGTTAAAGCTAATAGAAGCTTGCATTTTCTAAATGCACATTGTACAATATTATTGTGAATTTACATATATATATATTCTCAGGGTGTGTGCAAAGGCAGAAGTTTTTGCCCATCCCGAATTGCCCTTGAGAAGGTGGTGGTGAGCTGCTGAACTGCTGCAGTTTGCATGGTGAAGATATTCCCACAAAGCTGTTAAGTATGGAGTTCCAGGATTTTGACCCAGCGCCAATGAAGACACAGCGATATATATTCAAGTCAGGATGATGTTCCCTAAGCCTGCAGTGCTTGTCCTACTAGGTGGTAGAAGCCATGGGTTTGGAAGGTGCTGTCAAAGAAGCCTTGGCGAGTTGCTGCAGTCAGTGTATCTTGTAGATGATACAGACTGCAGCCGTGGTGTGCTAGTGGTGGAGGGAGTGAATGTTTAAGGTGGTGGATAGCGTGCTGATCAAGGGGACTGCTTTGTCCTGGATGGTGACTAACTTCAAGAGTGTTGTTGGAGCTGAACTCATCCAGGCAATAGAGTATTCATTCACACTCCTTGTGCCTTGTAAGTGGGGGAAAGGCTTTGGGGAGTCAAAATTCGGAGGTGAGTCACTTGCCGCAGAGTACTCAGCCACTGACCTCTTGTAGCCGAAGTATTTGTGGCTGCTCCAGTTACGTTTCTGGTCAATGGTGACCCCCCCATTATCATCATCATAGGCAGTCCCTCGGAATTGAGGAAGACTTGCTTCCACTCTAAAAATGAGTCCTTATGTGGTTTTACAGTCCAATACGAGAACAACAGTCTCTGTCACAGGTGGGACAGATAGTTGTTGAGGGGAAGGGTGGGTGGGACAGGCTTGCTGCGTGCTCATTCCGCTGCCTTTGCTTGATTTCTGCATGCTCTTGGCGATGAGAGTCGAGGTGCTCAGCGTCCTCCTGGATGCACTTCCTCCACTTAGGGCGGTCTTTGGCCAGGGACTCCCAGGTGCATTTTATCAGGGACACTTTGAGAGTGTCCTTGTAATGTTTCCTCTGCCCACCTTTGGCTTGTTTGCCATGAAGGATTTCCAAGTAGAGCGTTGCTTTGGGAGTCTCGTGTCTGGCATGCGAACAATGTGGCCTGCCCAGCGGAGTTGATCAAGTGTGGTCAGTGCTTCAATGCTGGGGATGTTGGCCTGGTCGAGGACGCGTGCATCTGGTTGGTGTGTCTGTCTTCCCAAGGGATTTGTAGGATCTTGCAGAGGCATCGTTGGTGGCATTTCTCCAGCGACTTGAGGTGTCTACTATACATGGTCCATGTCTCTGAGCCATACATGAGGGCGGGTATTACTACAGCCCTATAGTCCATGAGCTTGGTGGCAGATTTGAGGGCCTGGTCTTCAAACACTCTTTTCCTCAGGTGGCCGAAGGCTGCACTGGCGCACTGGAGGCGGTGTTGAATCTCGTCGCCAATGTCTGCTCTTGTTGATAAGAGGCTCCCGAGGTATAGTAAATGGTCCACGTTGTCTGGGGCCGCGCCATTGATCTTGATGACTGGGGGGCAGTGCTGAGCGGCGAGGACAGGCTGGTGGGAGGACCTTTGCCTTACGGATGTTTAGCGTAAGGCCCATGCTTTCATACGCCTTAGTAAATACGTTGACTATGACTTGGAATTCAGCCTCTGTATGTGCACAGACGCAGGCGACGTCCGTGTACTGTAGCTCGACGACAGAGGTTGGGGTAATATTGGACCTGGCCTGGAAACGACAAAGGTTGAACAGGTTCCCACTGGTTCTGTAGTTTAGTTCCACTCCAGTGGGGAGCTTATTGACTGTGAGGTGGAGCATGGCAGCGAGGAAGATTGAGAAGTGGGTTGGGGCGATGACACAGCTCCGTTTGACCCCGGTCCGGACGTGGATTGGGTCTGTAATGGATCCGTTGGAAGGATCACGGCCTGCAAGTCATCGTGGAGCAGACGGAGGAGGATGGTGATGAACTTTTGGGGGCATCCGAAATGGAGGAGGATGCTCCATAAATCCTCGCGGTTGACAGCGTCAAAGGCCTTTGTACGTTCAAAGAAGGCCATGTATAAGGGCTGGTGCTGTTCCCTGCATTTTTCCTGCAGCTGTCGCGCTGTAAAAATCATGTCCGTTGTGCCCCGTAGGAGACGAAGTCTGCACTGTGACTCCGGGAGGAGCTCCTCAGCCACAAGGTTGAGGAGGACTCTAGTGACGACTTTCCTAGTGGCTGATAACAGGGAGATTCCTCTGTAGTTGCCCCAGTCGGACTTGTCCCCTTTTTTAAAGATGGTCACGATCACTACATCTCTGAGATCTCCCGGCAAGCTCTCCTCCCTCCAGATGAGAGAAATGACGTCATGTATTCGCGCCAACATTGCCTCTCCGCCATACTTCAGTGCCTCAGCTCGGATTCCATCCCCTCCCGTAGCCTTGTTGTTCTTAAGCTGTCTTATGGCTTTTTCTACCTCGTGCAGTGCTGGGGTTTTACTGAGGTTGGAGGTGGGTAGCATGCTGCGGGATGGAGTCGAGAACACTCGAGTCAAAGGCAGAGTCTCGATTGAGGAGATCTTTGAAGTGCTCCTTCCAGTGAGCCCTGACTGCCTCGGTGTCCTTGATGAGTGTTTCCCTGTTCTTGGCCAGCAGTGGGTGGGGCCTTGGGTGTTTGGACCGTAGGTGGCCTTGACTGCGATGAAGAATCCTCGCACATAATGACTGTCAGCCAGCTGCAGTATCTCCTGTGCTTTCTCCATCCACCACCTGTTCTTTAGGTCCCAGGTTTTTTGTTGGACCTCAGCCTTAAGCCGTCTGTAATGCTGCCTTGCTGCTCCCGAGTTGGGTTTTTGTTTAAGGCTCAGAAATGCCCTGCGCTTGCGATCTATTAGCTCTTGGATCTCCTGGTCATTCTCATCAAACTAGTCCTGGTGTTTCCTGGTTGAGTGACTGAGCGTCTCTTTGCAGGCACTGGTTATGGAGGCCTGGAGTGCAGACCAAGCACTGTAGGCATTCTGTGTCTCATCAAGGCATGCCAAATTAGCTGTGAGGCGCTGACTGTAAAGGGCTCTCTTAGCTGGGTCTTTAAGTGCTCCGGCATTGACTTTTTTGTGGCATTGTTTCTGCTGCCCCCCTCCGCTTTGGGGCTGTATTGATGTCAATGATGGATCGGATTAGGCGGTGGTCCATCCAGCAGTCGTCAGCTCCTGTCATGGCGCGGGTGATGCACACATCCTTGTGATTCCTGGCTTGGACCATGACATAGTCGAGCAGGTGCCAGCGTTTTGAGTGAGGGTGTTGCCACGATGCCTTGTATTTGTCCATCTGGCGGAACAAGGTGTTGGTGATGACAAGTTCATGTTCGAGACATTTTGTCAAGAGTAGGGTACCGCTGGAGTTGGCTTTCCCTACCCCCTCTCTGCCAATCACGCCTCCCCAGAGGGCTGTGCCCTTGCTGACCCTGGCGTTGAAGTCACCGAGAAGGATCAGTTTGTCGTCCGCAGGGACGCGGGACAGGGATTTTTCAAGGTTGGAGTAAAAACCCTCTTTGGTCTCATCTGTCGCATTGACTGTTGGGGCGTATGCACTGATGACTGTGGCGCATTGATTCCTGGATAGGCTGAGTCGGAGAGTCATGAGATGTTCGTTAATCCCGCAGGGGGAGTCTTTCAGGCGGTTGACCAGCTTGTTGTTGATGGCAAAATGGACTCCGTGGAGGCAGTGGTCAATGGTGACCTCCAGGGTGTTGATAGTGGGGGATTCAACACTGTTAATGCCATTGAATGTCACGAGGAAATGGCTAGATGGTCATCGCCTGGCACGAATGTTACTTGCCACTTATCAGCCCAAGCCTGGATATTGTCCAGGTCTTGCTACATGTGGGTGTGTACTGCTTCATTATCTGAGGAACTGAACACTGTGCAATCATCAGTGAACATCCCTACTTCTGACCTTATAATCATCGTCATCATAAGCAGTCCCTCAGAATCGAGGAAGACTTGCTTCCACTCTTAAAATAAGTCCTTAGGTGGCAGTTCAGTCCAATACGAGATGGAGGGAAGATCATTAACGGAGGCAGCTGAAGATGGTTGGGCCTAGGACACTGCCCTGAGGATCTCCTGCAGCGACATTCTGGGACTAAAATGATTGGCCTCTAACCACCACGACCATCTTCCTTTGCACTAGGTCTGACTCCAGCCAGTAGAGAGTTTTCCGCTGATTCCCAGTGACTTAAATTTTACTAAAGTCAAATGCTTCCTTGATGTCAAGGGCTGTCATTCTCATCTTACCTCTAATTCAGCTCTTTTGTCCATGTTTGGACCAAGACTATAATGAAGTAGAGTACTGTGTACAGTTTTAGTGTCCGTAGTTAAGGAAGGATATACTTGCATTGGAGGCTGTTCAGAGAAGGTTCATTAGGTTGATTCCGGACATGAGGGGGTTGACTTATGAAGATAGATTGAGTAGGTTGGGCCTCTACTCATTGGAGTTCAGAAGAATGAGAGGCAATCTTATCGAAATGTATAAGATAATGAGGGGGCTCAACAAGATGGATGCAGAGAGGATATTTCCACTCATAGGGGAAACTCAAACTAGAGGGCATAGTCTCAGAACAAGGGGCCGCCCATTTAAAACGAGATGAGGAGGAATTTCTTCTCTCAGAAGGTTGTATATCTGTGGAATTCTCTGCCCCAGAGGGCTGTGGAGACTGGATCATTGAACATATTTAAGGCGGAGATAGACAGATTTTTGAGCGTTAGGGGAATAAAGGGTTATGGGGTGCGGGCAGGGAAGTGGAGCTGAGTTCATGATCAGATCAGCCATGATCTTATTAAATGGCGGAGCAGACTCGAGGGGCCAAATGGCCTACTCCTGCTCCTATTTCTTATCTTTTTAAGTCTGGAGCCAAGTGGTCCTGGCGGAACCGAAGCTGAGTATCAGTGAGCAGGTTTTGGTAAGTGCCACTTGATAACACTGCCGTTGCTATCTTCCATCACTTTGCTAATGATTGAGAGTAGGCAGATGGGGCAGTAATTGGCTGGTTTGGATTTGTCCTGCTTTTTGTGGACAGGACATATCTGGGCAATTTTTCACTTTGTCAGGTCGATGCTCGTGTTGTTGCTGTACTGAAACTGCTTGGCTGGAGGCACAAGTTTTTAGCACTATCGGGTATGTTAGCATAGTGGTTATGTGGAGACAAGAGTTCAAATCCCACCACAGCAGCTGTGGAAAATGGAATTTAAATTCAATTAATTAAATAATTTGGAATAAAAAGCTAATATCATTAATGGTGACCATGGCCCCAAGTTTCCACACGCGGCGATAAAGGCGCCCCTCAGAGCTGGGCGCCTGTTTTTCACGCCGAAAACGGCGCCTGAAAAAAACCGCAGTATTCTCGAGCTCCTTGGAGCTCGATGTCTGCTTGGCGCGGTGCACAGGGGGCGGAGCCTACCACTCACGCCGATTTTGTAAGTAGGAGGGGGCGGGTACAATTTAAATGAGGCTTCTTGGTGCCGGCAACCCTGCGCGTGCGCGTTGGAGCGTTCGCGCACGCGCAGTCTGAAGTAAACATTGGCACTCGACCATTTTTAAAAGTGCTGCAGAAAAAGTGAAGATTTGTTTCTTGGACCCCTGCAAAGGCTTGCATTTTAATTTTCTTGATATTTCTGTGTGTGAGGGAGTGCTTTTAGCAGCACTGCTGAATAAATCACCTGCTGAAATCAGTGAGTTCAGCTTTTCACTGCTAAACTTGCAGAACCGGTGCCTGCAAATTAAGGACTGTGTATTTGGAGAAATAAAAGTGGCAATTCAACTTTGCAATGGATCAACTTCCACCAAGAACAAAGAATTTCTTGCATGAGGAAGCAAACCATTGCATAATATGTGGTGCACCCATTCTGCAAATTTAAATATAAAGATGTCGATGTGGCTGCCTCTCCCTGTCCAAATGGCCTCAGTCAGTCCCCCTCACAGCTCGAAGGCTGCTGCTGTTCTTTCTTCGGCTCCCGACCAGCCACTGATGCCGCTGCAATCCCATGGCCGAATGGCCTCAAGTCCGTCCGGGTGCTGCATCTTCGCGGGGAATGAAGGCCTGCCTCAAGCACCAAGGCTGCTTGCTGCCTGCCCCTGCCGTCGAGACCGACGCCACACCGCTGCCTCAAGCACTGAAGCTCAGCACCAAGGCTGCTTGCTGCCTGCCCCTGCCCCCGTGACTGACGCCACACCGCTGCCTCAAGCACTGAAGCTCAGCACCAAGGCTGCTTGCTGCCTGCCCCCGAGACCGACGCCACACCGCTGCCTCAAGCATTGAAGCTCAGCACCAAGGCTGCTTGCTGCCTGCCCCTACCATCGAGACCGACGCCACACCGTTGCCTCAAGCACTGAAGCTCAGCACCAAGGCTGCTTGCTGCCTGCCCCTGCCGTCGAGACCGACGCCACACCGCTGCCCCAAGCAATGAAGCTCAGCACCAAGGCTGCTTGCTGCCTGCCCCTACCATCGAGACCGACGCCACACCGCTGCCTCAAGCACTGAAGCTCAGCACCAAGGCTGCTTGCTGCCTGCCCCCGAGACCGACGCCACACCGCTGCCTCAAGCACTGAAACTCAGTACCAAGGCTGCTTGCTGCCTGCCCCTGCCGTCGAGACCGACGCCACACCCCTGCCTCAAGCACTGCAGCTCAGCTCGAAGGCTGCTTGCTGCCGCTGCCGTCGAGACACTGACGCCACACCGCTGCCTGAAAGGCCTGCCTGAAGCACTTTCACACAGGTAGGAACATGGTTTATTTAATCTTTTCTTTGCTTATAAATTTTTATTCAGGTTGGATTTATTTGTATAATATTTATATAAGTATAACTAAGGATTGATTGTAGAATTTAATGACTTCCCTTCCCCCCCCCCCCCACCTCGTTCCCGACACCTAATTTGTAACCTGCGCCTGATTTTTTAAAGTGTAGACAAGGTTTTTTCAAGCGTACAAAAATCTTCACTTGCTCCATTCTAAGTTAGTTTGGAGTACGTTTTCACTGTGGAAACTTTCAAATCAGGCGTCAGTGGCCGGACACGACCCCTTTTGAAAAAAAAATTCAGTTCCAAAGTGAAACTGTTCTACCTGACTAGAACTGCAGAAAACTAAATATGGAGAATTCCGATTTCTAAGATACTCCGTTCTACACCAGTTGCTCCTAAAAAATCAGGAGCAAATCATGTGGAAACTCGGGGCCTAAGAAACTACTGAATTGTCATAAAAAAACCTTCTGGTTCATTAATGTCCTCTAGGGAAGGAAATCTGCCGTCTTTACCAGGTCTGGCCTATATGTGATTCCAGACCCACAGCAATGTGGTTGACTCTTAACTAACCTCTGAAGTGGCCTAGCAAGCAACGCTGTTGTATTCAAGAAGGCAGCTCACCACCACCTTCTTGAGGGCAATTAGGGATGGCCTTGCCGGCGACGTCCACAACCCGTGAATGAATAAAAAGAAACTGCAGCCGGAATGTTGTTAGAGCCCACAGCCTTTGCTGCATCCAGTGCGCTCAGCTATTTATCATATGTAGTGAATCGAATTTGGGCAAAAATTTGGCAGATGGAGTATAATGTTGGAAAGTGTGAGGTCATGCACTTTGGCAGAAAAAAATCAAAGAGCAAGTTATTATTTAAATGGAGAAAGATTGCAAAGTGCCGCAGTACAGCGGGACCTGAGGGTACTTGTGCATGAAACACAAAAGGATAGTATGCAGGTACAGCAAGTGATCAGGAAGGCCAATGGTATCTTGGCCTTTATTGCAAAGGGGATGGAGTATAAAAGCAGGGAAGTCTTACTACAGCTATATAAGGTATTGGTGAGGCCACACCTGGAATACTGCGTGCAATTTTGGTTTCCATATTTACGAAAGGATATACTTGCTTTGTAGGCAATTCAGAGAAGGTTCACTTGGTTGATTCCGGGGATGAGGGGGTTGATTCATGAGGAAAGGTTTAGTAGGTTGGGCCTCTACTCATTGGAATTCAGAAGAATGAGAGGTGATCTCATCGAAACATATAAGATTATGAGGGGGCTTGACAAGATGGATGCAGAGAGGATGTTAGAGTTGTAAATCTGTGAAATTCACTGCCTCAGAGAGCTGTGGAAGCTGGGCCATTGAATAAATTTAAGACAGAAATAGACAGTTTCTTAAACGATAAGGGGATAAGGGGTTATGGGGAGCGGGCAGGGAAGTGGAGCTGAGTCCATGATCAGATCAGCCATGATCTTATTGAATGGCGGAGCAGGCTCGAGGGGCCGTATGGCCTACTCCTGTTCCTATTTCTTATGTATTGGCTGAAGTGAAGGTGGGGACCTCAGGGGGAGGCCAAAATTAATCATCCACGTGCCACGTTTGGCTGAAGATGGTTGCGAACACTTCAGCCTTGTCTTTTGTGCTCCCGTCCCGGGCTCCACCATTGTTGACGATGTGGATGTTCATGGAGCCCCCTCCTCCCGTTAGTTGTTTAATTATCCACCACCATTCATGACTGGATGTGGCAGGACTGCAGAGCTTTGATCTGATCCATTGGTTGTGAAATGAACAAAGTATCTATTGCCCTGGAAAATGTCTACTCCTTTGCAAATAAGGGACTCTCAGGCTACAAAACCCATCATGGTATGTCCACTGACACCCTGTAATTAATTGAGACCTGGTTCACTGACTGTGATTCTTTTTCAATCATTGAGGCTGCTGCTTCCAGCCACAAGTTCCATATCCAAACCACTTTGGCGATAGTATAGTTTTCATCTTTAGGGCTCACCGTGTTCGTATTCCTCGAGACACCTTTTTACTTCTTTGTGAACCTCCTTTCCTGCTGCCCCTCCTTCAAAGTTATGATTATCTACTGCCCTTTTAAGCCCCTGCCAACATCTTTGCTGGAATTTTTTCCCTATTTTCCTCACTTAGTCTTTGCTCCAAGTGACTCCTCATCATTGGCAAATACAACTTAAATTTCTCTCCACAGTCTTCTTTGACTTCTCTTCCCTTCTGTCCTCACTTAACCTCATCCTGTATGTCAACTTCCTGTGTATGGCCACCTGAGAGATTTTACTGACAAGGCCATCTCTGATCACTTCCTCATCTGCTTCACAATTTACATCTACCTGCCTCAAAACCCTCTACCCTATGCTCTCCGCCTCTGTCCATGGAAAAACAAGTCTTATCCTCTCCAGATTCGTAACTGACACCCACATTCTCTAACTCTCAACTCCTCCTCTATTTGCCTGCTCAATAGTTGCCTTGCTTGTGCTTTTAACATCATTGTCCCACCAAATCCCTCAGTCTCCCAGCTCCACCATTCTTCGAGTACAATATCCAGCTTTGCAACCTCAAAACTGAGGGCTGCTGCCTTGCGCGCACATGGAGCATGACTAGCCTGGCTGTCCACCACAAGATCCACTTTATAACTGTAGGCTTTTAATATTCTAGGAAAATTCTGATAGGCAAATAAAAATCTAAACTCTTTTCACCAAACAACACCACCTCCATCTTTCTCCATCTCTTCTCTGAAGTTAGGTGCATGGGGCTCATGGATTTCTTTTTCTCGGTCCAACATTGAGGCTACTGTACCAGCTCAACTGTTTTTACTTCCTCCTTCCAGTGTCACTCCAATCCCTGCCCCTGCACCCAAATCCAGAGCGGCATTTTCCCCATCTCACTCCACCCGAGTTCTCATCAGACTTATCTCTCTCATGATTCTCGCCATCAACTGCCTCCACATCTTCCTGAACCAGCTCATGGGCATTTACTTAACTTTTCCTGCGCTTTACCTCTTCACCACCTCTCTCGAACCTTCAATTGCCTCTATGCTGTGAGATTTTTGTTAAACATTCAGTCTTGGATGAGCCGCAGTTTCCTCCAGCTAAGCATTGGAAAGACAGAAACCAACATCTTTGAACCCTGTCACAAATTCTGTACCCTTGTCACTGACTCTCTCCCTCTCCCCAGCCACTGTCTCAGGCTGAACCAGATTGTTTGCAATCTTAGTGTCCTATTCGACCCCAAGGTGAGCTTCCGACCCCGTATTTGCACAAACGAAAATACTGTCTCCTTCTGCCTCTGTAACATCGCCTGCCTCAGCCCATCTGCTGTTGAAGCATTCTGATCCATGCTTTTGTCATCTTCAGACTTGATTATTCCAGTAGCTGTTGGCCAGCTTCCCACCCTCCATAACTTCAGCTTATCCAAAACTGCTGCTTGTATTCTAAACAATGCCATTTCTCTCTCACCCACCCATACTGTCATCGCTGACCTACATTGGTTTCTGGTCCTCTATACCTCAAATTTAAATTGTTTATCCCAGTGTTTAAATCCCTTCCTGTCCCTCCCTATTTTGTGTAACCTCCCCAACTCTCTGTTCTTCTATCCTTGGCTTCTTGTGCACTTCTCTTTCCCTCACGATTGGCAGCTGCATCATAAGCTGCCTAGATTACACTCTGGAATTCCATATCTAAACCTCTCCTACTCCCTCTCATAAGCCATGTTTTTGACTGATTTGGTGCGTCTCTTAACACCTCCTCCTTTGGCTTAGTGTTAGTTCTTTTTCCTTGCACCTTGTATCAATGGAAATAAAAATGAGGTAGATGTAAAACGAGCTGGTGCCTTGCCATCACCTATTTTACACTAACAGACAAAGATAAAATCTACCCCATTAAGTGCTTTGGGACATTTTTCTGTGTTAAAGATACTTTACAAGCGTGGTGTTCTTGTAGTATTTGCTGGCATCATTATCTTCTTTTCTTAGTCATTGTTTCTACCCTTGATCCCACTGTCATCTCTAGTTTAATTTTTCATGATGCTTAGATAAGTTATGACCACCATCCTCTGGACGATTCTTGTTTGAATCCCATAATTTTTTATTTCCATCTTGCCCACCACCCAGGTCAATGTCACCTCTTCCATGTGTCTCCTCCATGTCATTGCCTATTCATGCTTTAATTTTTTATCCATCCAAATATAGCCATCACCTTTCTGCAGTCGTTTCTTGCCACGTGGTCACCTCTGGTCTGTCCAAGGTTCCATCCTTGACCCTCTTAATCTTTTGAGTATGGATTCTACTAACATTTATATGTTGACTGCAGATAGCGCTTCCTCTTTGCCATCATTCTTGTTTCCACAACTAATGCTGTGCTGCCAACTTCCTGTCCAACATACAAGTCATGGAGAAGCCAGAACTTTCTGTAGCTCAACATTGGTAAGAGAGAAACCATCAAATTTGGCTCCTGTAAAAACTTCTGTGCCTTAACCGCCACTTCCATCTACCTTCCTTGCTGCTTGATTAAGCCAAATCTATAAAAGGCACTGAAGTGTGCACTGTTAGACCCTGAGCATAAAACCCCACAGCTGACCAACTGCAAGACAACGTATTTCCACCTCTATGATCCTAATTTTATCTCACCCAACACCACTGAAACCCTCAATCGTCCTTTAGTCACCTTCTGGCTTGATTTTTCTAACACTTACCTTATCACCTTCCCAAGTTCCACCTTTCATAAACTTCAACTCATCCTGAACTTCGTGACCAGTATCCCATTCTTTATTAAATGACACTCACCTCTCACTACCGTCCTTGTTTACATTTACAGTTCTCACAATGGTATTTCTCCACCTTACCACCATTTTCCTTAAAGACAACTCAAAATTGTTATTTTAATACAAAATATTAATATTTGGTATTTCTAGCCACCATAATCCCTCACTTTCACCACAGACAAAACTCTTATCCATGCTTTCACCATCTCCAGACTCAACCTCTCAAATGGTCTCCCAAGCTCCACCTTCTACAACCACAAACACAAACTTGTTTAAAGGAACTGTCTGCATCCTGCCATGCTCTGTTACAATCCTTGCCAACCTAGACTGGCTTCTAATCCCCCCCCAATGCATTCTCTATAAAGTCTAACCCCATCTTTCATCTATGACCTCCTCCACCCTTCAGTCCCATCTGGAGCCCTTCATCCTTGGCGTCCTGTCCACTCCTTCTTTGTTATATCATAAGTGGCATGACATTGACCTGTCTCAGCCCTGCTGTCCAGAATTCCCTCCCTAAAACCTTCCATTTCATTTCATGTTTCCCTATCTTTAGTTCCTTTTTAAATCACAGCTATGGCTTCTGTTCCCGCTCCTAATTTGTCCATTTATTCTTATTGTTTTTTATTCTCTTTTATAAAATGCCTTTAATATAGCAAAACATATCAAGACATTTTATACATGTACATTTGTTGGTTCTTGAGAAACTCCATTAAACTATTGACATTTGAGTAATAAAGGTTTGTTTTATAATTCATTTTATTGGAAAATTAAGTTTCTGAAGCAAATCTTAAACTTTTTAAACATACTGTAAGTTACAGGGGCTGAACAAATTGAAGGTTAGAAATCACAGGTATGAGTTACAGTGAGCAAAACTTTGACAAACATTTTTTTTTTGCTTTAACCTACTTTGTTCATATTTCAAAAACTATAGATTACGTCAATCTGTTGTCGTTTTGTTAAGAGGTACTTTTAGATAACTTAGTTACATCCTTTAGATTGTTGATTACCAATATTTGTTCAGTCCTAATAACTTGCATCACAAATCACATGCGTCTGAGCTCAACATCATATTACCTGAATATTTTATTCAGTCACTTTGATATATAGACAAGCCATATGAAATACTATGTGCAGTAAGTATACAATTCAGATTATAAACAGCTGTATCAAAAGTGGAGTGCAAGAGATGTTAAACAAGAAGAAAGACTAATAGCACATATTCTATCTGATTTTCCTGCTCAAGTGATGCATATGACATCAACCATTTCACCTGCTAATGCTCAAATAGAGACCAGCACTCATTTGCATGGCTGCAAATTGTTATTTATTGGGAATTTGAATATGTCTTTGATTTTGACATTATTTTCTGACTTTATTCACTAGAGTAGGAAAGTTTATGCCACAAATTTCTCAATATTCAGTCAGCCTACAGCAGGTATCTTTGTAGGGTACCAGATGAACTAAATAAGTTATTTCCTCCTTCCAACAAAGGGCCCAGTCAACAGAAGCCTGTCAGAAGTAGATTTATTGTAAAACTCGTTATTCATATTAGATGTATATTGTGGGACGAAGAATGTGGAACTTAAAATATGCACAAAAAAGTGTGTTTTAAGCCTCAGGTTCCCGGTCATGTGAAATTCAGTGTAATCTTCAACTGTTTTACCCCATTTCACTGACATTTTAATTTCAATCAGGAACTTGCTTAACAGTGTAGGTGCTTTGTTTTTCTACTTTTTCATGCTTCACACTGCTCATCAGCACTATTGTTTATTAAATTGCTGGTGAATGGAGCACATTGACTGAAAGACCAGTAAAAGAAATAAAACAATTGGAGTTCACAACATCTAATATGTCATATTGCACTTATTAATTTTGCACCAATGTTCCCTGTAAGCTGCTCTTTGTTCTGCACAGCCTGTTTCTTTCAAAGCGGGGTCCCTTTAAATTTCTGTGCATGCACAGTATTTCCAATGTAAAAGCTTGTGAGTAGCCTGCGTGGGACCTTAAAAATTACTGCGCAGCTGAATAAGTGTGCAGCTTAGAGGGAACACTGACGATAGCACCATATATCACAAAAATGGCATGAAATTAACCATTGTGCATCACATACTTCTAGAACTCAAATACAGAGCAGTGTGGTTAGTGAGAAAATGGTGCTGTACCTCTTGTGCTACTGAGCAGTTCTCCAGTTTCCTTTCCTACTAAAGCCATTTTTCCATAATGCAGTACACAGTCAAAGAAAGCAACAGTCTATTTTACAACCTTTGTTCGAACAAAGCTTTTGTAGATGACTTGGAAAACACGGATGAGAGGTTAAGTAGAACAAACATTACTTGAATACCAAATAATAGTATTTCTTCAAGAAAACCCACATTATAGATTAGTTTAATAGCTGCAGTAGAAAAAAATGGTGCAACACGATCTAATTACTTGTATATAGATACTGGAAATATTTCATATGCTTTGGCTGAAACTATAAGGAGGTGTCAGAGGCCAATGTAAACTGAAATTTGCAATTGTACATGAGCGGGGTTGGACTAAATCCAGATACATACTATATTGGCAGGAAAAAAGTTCCCATGACACCTTTATCCTTTCTTGCCCATGATGGCCTAACTAAAAAGTTTTGATTCACGAATCTGTGGTGGTCTATGATAAATAAGCAAATGCCATAATTGGCTCAGAAGGTGTAAACTAATTAGGATTAAAGAATTCAAATCTAGTTCAACTGAACCAGAAGTTAAAAAAAAGTCTGGACTAATTATTTTACCCAGAACACTGCCACATCTTCAGAAAAATGATGTACTTGTATGAAAGTTAGTTTTGACCTTTTTTAAAAAACATTTTATTGTTGAAACAGTGACCCTCAAGTTGGGTCTTATCCCTGCTCGTGTGCCATCACCCACTAGGAACATTCTTGTGTATCCTGGAGTGGCAAGGACAACAACGTTAAAGCTTCTCCACCAGAACCCATATTACAGAATGAGAAGTTAGCATAGTTTCCTTGGCTCTCATTGTATGTCTGGAGCAGCACTCGGGTCATAATGATATGGAAGATGTGCCTTTTTAAATTGAGAAGACAAGACCCATAATATAAACACCACAATGTTGGAAAAAGTAACAGAAAAGATTGTAGGAGGGAGGAAAGAGTTGAAGGAGCTATGGTAGCAGACAGTTTTTAAATATTGGGAAAGAATTAATTAGGAGATTGTGCAATGGATCTTGGTTTTTTTTTTTGAGTAGGGATGGAGGGAGGATGAAGTGCATGTCGGGTCCAATAATTAGAGCTCAAACTACATTTTTTTAAAACTTCAAGAGCATTTAGTATTGATAATTGAAAAAGACATTAAAATTGAATTAGCAGGAGGACGTTTGAGAACAGTCTCTTTTTCAAGTATCAAGGACTTTATGTATCCAGTCCAGGAGTGTGTGAGGAGTGTCCCAGATATGGTAGTAATATTCAAGTTTATGATATAATGTTGTTTGCTAGAGAGCTAATACTCGTTTAGGGGGAAGTGTTTGGTGCAAAAGAGGAAACTATTTAAAGAATGAAGAGTCTGCAGTTGGCAGTTTACTTTTATGTAGTAATTTCAAATCTCTAAAGCTCAGGAGCTTAGAATGCTTTTTGTATAATCTCGGGTGGTAAAGTGATACTGTACCCAATCCATATCAACTTCATAATTGCAAAAAAAATGTCATCCTCTAACCCCTGCTGTGAATCCCCATACACCCTCCAAGATTCTCTGGGTCACAGATTATTTTTCCACAAACATTAATGCTGGTTTCAAATGACTACCTCTTAAATTGAATTGCCTGTTTTTTCTCTACACAGAGGTAAAATGCCTGATTATATTTCATAGTCGTCCATCCTGTGGTCTGAATAAAGGAACAGTAATTACAGGTAAGTTGAAGCGACTAACATCCTTGGAACTCAAAGACACTCTATTTTGGAACAGAACATTCAGTTGCTTGAACTATTAGGCCAATGCAGCAAATGTTTTTGCACATCGTCCTATTTAAAAAAACCTTTACAAAACGTCCAGACATTTTATGCATTAATTTGCCCAAAGGGACTGCAAAACCCGTGAACTGAACATTTCACTTTATATGATTGCTCCCATTCATTTCAATACACATTTTGGATACAAATTTTTCCTAACTCATACCAAGTCCAATAACACATCATCCCTTTGCTCGTTGATCTACATTGACGGCCAATGCCTCAATTTTAAAATTCTCATGCTTTTTTCCCCCCTCCCAATCTCCATAATCCCTTCCAGCGGATTCTGGCCTCTTGAACATCCCCAATTTTAATCGCTCCACCATTAGTGGCTATGCCTTCAGCTGCCAAGGCCCAAAGCTCTGGAATTCCCTTCCTAAACCTCTCTATCTCGTTTCCTCTTTTAAGACACTCCTTAAAACTTACCATTGGTCATCTATTATTAAGAATGTGATAACAGGGCACTTAGAAATACTAATACGATTAGGCAGAGTAAACATGGATTAATGAAAGGAAAATCATGGTTGACAAATCTGTTTGTTGAAGTTGTAACTAGCAGAATAGATGAAGGGGAACTATCGGATGTGGTGTATTTGGATCTTCAGAAGGCATTTGATAAGGTGTCACATCAGAGGTTACTAAACAAACTTAGGGTTCATGGGATTTGGGTTAATATATTAGTATGGATTGAGGATTGGTTAACGGACAGAAAACAGAGAGTAGGAATTAACAAGTCATTTTCAAGTTGGCAGGCTGTAACATGTGGGGTACCGCAAGGATCAGTACTTGGGCATCAGCTATTCACAATCTATATCAATGATTTGGAAGAAGGAACCAAATGTAATATATCCAAGTTTGCTGATGATACAAAACTAGGTGGGAATGTAAGTTGTGAGGAGGATACAAAGACTTCAAGGGGATATAGACAGGCATAGTGAGTGGGCAAGAACATGACAAATGGAATATAGGCCCCAAGTTTCCACACGCGGCGAAAAAGGCGCACCTCAGAGCTGGGCGCCTGTTTTTCGCGCCGAAAACGGCGCTGGAAAAAAACGCGGTATTCTCGAGCTCGATGTCTGCTTGGCATGGCGCACAGGGGGCGGAGCCTACCACTCGCGCCGATTTTGTAAGAAGGGGGCAGGTACAATTTAAATGAGGCTTCTTGGTGCCGGCAACCCTGCGCGTGCGCGTTGGAGCGTTCGCGCACGCGCAGTCTGAAGTAAACATTGGCACTCGGCCATTTTTAAAAGTGCTGCAGAAAAAGTGAAGATTTGTTTCTTGGACCCCTGCAAAGGCTTGTATTTTAATTTTCTTGATATTTCTGTGTGTGAGGGAGTGCTTTTAGCAGCACTGCTGAATAAATCACCACCTGAAATCAGTGAGTTCAGCTTTTCACTGCTAAACTTGCAGAACCGGTGCCTGCAAATTAAGGACTGTGTGTTTGGAGAAATAAGAGTGCCAATTCAACTTTGCAATGGATCAACGTCCACCAAGAACAAAGAATTTCCTGCATGAGGAAGTGAAGATATTAGTCAACGTAATTGAGCAGAGATGGCAGGAGCTAGATACCAGCAACAGAGGTCGCATAAAAGTGCCACCAAAAGAAATGAAGAAATGCTGGAACCAAGTTGCAGAAGATTACTGCGCAGTGGTGCATACCAGGAGATCTGGAAGTCAGTGTAAAAAGAAATGGCACGACCTTGGTCAAGTAGTTAGTGTAAGTAATATTTCCCATTTTTAATTTAATCGTAATTATAACCTGGCTATCTGTATGTCCCACCTTGCAGACTCTGTAAAAAGTTATATTTTACTCTTTGCAGAAGAAATTGGCCTACAACAAAAGGGAGGCAACTCGGACAGGAGGAGGCGTGCCCAATCTGCATCCACTGACACCCTTGGAACAAAGGGTAGCTGCTATGATGAGTCGCACATGGAGTAAAGCAATCGGTACAGCACAAGCTGGGCCCGCACGCGAGGAAGAGGGTAAGTCCTGAAAATGCATCATGTCCCTATAAATCAACCTGCTGCCTGGCCTCATGCCACCCACCTGGCCCCCTCCCTTGCTGTTAAGAATTTGACTGTTCTGATGTATTTTGCAGAACATGATGATGATGATGATGATGATGACGATGCTGCTGCCAACCCTGAGGATCCTGAGGGTACAGAACAAGAACCAGTACAACCAGCTGCGGACGATCCAGACTGGATGATGGCAGCGATGACTGAAATGTCTGCAGGGGAGAGCTTCCAATTTAATGTTTGAGCCCCCATCAAGGGGCATCAGAGTTTCAACCCCTAGCATAGGTCTTGGTTCCACCTTCCATGGTTTCGCTTCCGATATTGCGGGTCCCACTGGTATAATGCAGCTTTCTACAGTCAGTGCACTACCGTCCCAGCCTGCGCCTCCCTCTCGCATAGGTTCTGGTTCCACCTACTATGGTTTTGATTCTGACGCTTCGGGTCCCAGTGTTGCTGCTGATATCATGGAGCAGTTTACACCCATTCGTCCAACATCCCAGCCCACGGCTCGCACTCGAGTGCTGTCGTCTGGAACACAGAGCATCCCACCATTCCAGCCCGAGCCTCTCCCTCCAGTTCAGCCGTTTGGAACACAGAGCGTCCCACAGTCCCAGCCTGCGCCTCCCTGTGTAGTGGTGCCGCTTGCAACACTGAGCATCCCACCGTCCGTGCCCGCGCCTCCCAGTGTAGTGGTGCCACGAGGCAGACCCAGGCAGAGGAGAAGGAGATTGGAGACACGCTCTCCTGAGATGCAGCGTACAACAGATGCGGCTCAGGTTGTGGCATTGGCTATGGAGACCAATGAGCTTACCCGATCACTCATCGGTGGCGTGGCGTCAATGCAGTAGGTGAAGAGTTGACGGTCCTGACTGGAGAAATAGCAGTAATGACACGGGAACTTAGGGAATGTCGAGGGAGTGCAATCGATGGCATAGGCTCAGGGAGGGCATGCAAGTGTCGGCACAGGCCGTCAGGGAGGGCCTGGTTGAGGTAGCTGCTGCAATAAGGGCACACAGTCCAGCCAATCAAATTACACCCTCATGAGGAAGTGAACATTCACTGAGATATGGATGAGACATGGTTGCAGCCTTTGTTTGCTGCTTTTGTTCTGGTTCTTGATGTAGCTGTAGTAGCGTTTTTCAAATTGAAATTGTTTTGTAAGTTTTGTAACTTTACAACTTAAGGGATCTTATGGTTTTCAAGTGATCTTATAGTGTAAATGCTCTCATTCTGTAAATTATTTAATTTTGCATCTAAAAAGTGATCTTGAAGTGTAAGTGATCTTAGAGTGTAAAGTTTTTCACATAGAAAGTGTTTTGTAATTTTTGTAACTTTACAAGTTTATAAGTGATCTTAAAGTTTTTAAGTGATCTTCAAGAGTCATATTAAAAAGTATAGTTTGATACAACAAATATTTTATTAGTGACGTTAACTTTTCAATAAAATATTTTTTCATTAAAACTGTTTCATGTTCCATTAACACAACACAACGTAGGAACAACTGCAAAGAATAAACATGTCCATATGCAAAAGTGGTCGCAGAGCCCTCAGGCATCAGTAGTTGAAGCATTCACGGATGAGCTGCTGGCGCAAGTCTCGAGCAATCGTTAAAGGGGCACGATGGACGGCCCTCCTCCGACCTCGTGCTCCGGCATCAGGCACTTGCATGCTTTCCTGATTGTCGTTATCATCCACATCCTGGTCTTCCGTAATACTATCATCATGCACTGGACCCTCACGTCGGTCTTCGGGTTCCACTACCAGCTCCTGCTGCCTCATGATGGCTAAGTTATGAAGCATGCAGCACACAACAGTGAAGTGACCGACAATCTGAGAAGAGTATTGCAACTGTCCTCCGGAATGGTCCAGGCATCGGAATCGCTGTTTCAATATGCCAATGGTCCTCTCAATGATGCTGCGCGTCGCAATGTGCGCCATGTTGTATTGACGGTCAGCTTCTGTCCGTGTCACGCGTATGGGCGTCATGAGCCAGGTGGTCAGGCCGTACCCTTTGTCTCCCAGTAGCCAGCTCTGCCCTTCTGGCTGCTGCTCAAACATGTCAGATAGAACGCTGTCGTGTAGGATGAACGCATTGTGGGTGCTGCCAGGGTATCTCGCATCGACTGACATGATGCGCTGCTTGTCGTCACACATGAGCTGCACATTGATAGAGTGGAAACCTTTCCTATTTCGGTACTGCTCAGATTCCTCCACGGGTGCTCGCAAGGCTATGTGGGTACAATCAATGCAGCCCTGTACCTTTGGGAAGCCGGCAATCCTGAAGAAGCCCACAGCCCTCATGAATCGCTTGTGTGGTCATTGGGAATAGATGAAGTCATTCCTTCACGCATAAAGTGCAGCCGTGACCTGGTAAACGCAGGCATGTATTGCACGTTAAGAGATGGCACACACATCTCCAGTTGTAGCCTGAAACGATCCCGAGGCATAGAAAGAAAGTGCAGCTGTTACCTTCACTTCAACAGACAAGGCAGTTATCCTTCTGCTTCTGGGCTGCAAATCTGCTCTCACCATATCACAGATCTCAGTGACAACTTCTCTGCGAAAACGCAGCCTTTTTACACAATCAGCCTCGCTCATGTCCAGGTACGAGCGCCTGGTTCGATATTGTCGACGTGGGTAAGGTCTCCTGCCCATCAACCTACGGGCTACGACGTTCCTGGTGCGGTGAGCTCTAATCAATTCTCTCCTATGCAGTGAATTGATGGCAAACCATTGCATAATATGTGGTGTTGACAATGCAGCACCCATTCTGCAAATTTAAATATAAAACTGTATGTGGCTGCCTCTCCCTGTCCAAATGGCCTCAGTCCCCCTCATAGCTCAAAGGCTGCTGCTGTATCTTTGGCTGCCGGCCAGCCACTGACGCCGCCCCTAAAGCATGGCCAAATGGCCTCAAGAACCTTAATGAGCTGCGCGTGTCCTGTGTTCATTCTTCGGCTCCCGGCCAGCCACTGACGCCGCTGCAATCCCATGGCCGAATGGCCTCAAGTCCGTCCGGGTGCTGCATCTTCGCGGGGATTTAAGGCCTGCCTCAAGCACCGCAGCTCAGCTCGAAGGCTGCTTGCTGCCTGCCGCTGCCATCACAACCCTGCCTCAAGCACTGCAGCTCAGATCGAAGGCTGCTTGCTGCCTGCCCCTGCCGCCGAGACACTGACGCCACACCGCTGCCTGAAAGGCCTGCCTGAAGCACTTTCACACAGGTAGGAACATGGTTTATTTAATCTTTTCTTTGCTTATAAATTTTTATTCAGGTTGGATTTATTTGTATAAGTATAACTAAGGATTGATTGTAGAATTTAATGACTTCCCCTCCCCGACGCCTAATTTGTAACCTGCGCCTGATTTTTTTTAAGTGTAGACAAGGTTTTTTCAAGCGTACAAAAATCTTCACTTACTCTATTTTAAGTTAGTTTGGAGTACGTTTTCACTGTGGAAACTTTCAAATCAGGCGTCAGTGGCCGGACACGCCCACTTTTGAAAAAAAAAATACAGTTCCAAAGTGAAACTGTTCTACCTGACTAGAACTGCAGAAAATTAAATGTGGAGAATTCCGATTTCTAAGATACTCCGTTCTACACCAGTTGCTCCTAAAAATCAGGAGCAAATCATGTGGATAAATGGTGAGAGATTGGGAAATGTTGGTGTTCAGAGGGACCTCGGTGTCCTTGTACATGAATCACAAAGTTATCATGCAGGTACAGCAAGTGACTTAAAGGCCAACATAACATTTGCTTTCTTATTAAAAGAGGGTTCGAGTATAAGAGTAAAGATATCTTACTGCAATTATATAGGGCCCTGGTGAGACCACAGCTGGAGTATTGTGTGTAGTTTTGGTCTCCTTAGCTAAGGAAGGATATACTTGCCATAGAGGGAGTGGAATGCACTGAAGATTCACCAGGATGATTCCTGGGATGGAGGGATTGAGTGGACTAAGCCTATATTCTCCCACATTACAACAGTGACTACATTCCAAAAGTATTTCATTGGCTGTAAAGCAATGAGACGTCCGGTGGTCGTGAAAGGCTCTTGGAAGAATAAAACATATAACATTCTTACAGGGCCTGACCGGGTAGATGCAGGGAGGATGTTTCCCCTGGCTGGGGAGTCTAGAACCAGGGGTCACAGTCTCCGAATAAGGGGTTGGCCTGAGAGGAGAAGAAATTTCTTCACTTAGAGGTTGATGAATCTTCGGAATTCTCTACCCCAGGATGCTCGGTCATCAAGTATATTCAAGACAAAGATCGATAGTTTTTTGAATATTAAAAGAATCAAGGGATAGTGGAGTTGAGGTAGAAGATCAGCCATGATTTTATTGAATGGAGGAGCAGGCTCGAGGGGCCAAATGGGGTACTTCTCATTCTTACATTCTTATCTGTCCTAATATCTCATGTGGCTCAGTGTCACATTTTGTTTGACGCTCCTGTGAAATGCACTGGGATGTTTTTCTACATTAAAGGCGCGATATAAATACAGGTTGTTGTAAACTGAACCCGCTTAAATTCTTTCCATATATTTCATTGTGTTGCTTTTATTTTTGTAATTTTTTGGGTGCTTTTAGTTCCTGAACTTTAGCCTTTTTTCACTAAATAGTAAACATGAAAAATTTGCTTATTGCCGTATTCCTTAACAAAATAAGTAGCTAATTTTGTTGATGGTTTGAGAGTAGGGAAAGTTTGAGATTAAATAATGCCAAGTTGAGGAAGTTGGCAGGATAGGTAAGAGAACTTGCATTCCGTTGTGGTGGTGTATGACTTTCTTCATGCGCTGCTTTGAAATTGATCCTGTAAACTTTCTGGTTTCTTCAGGTCTGTTTCTAGAAAGTCTTCAGGAACATCCTGGGCAATTTTGAGATCGTGCTGGATTTCCTGTTGCTCATCAGTCTCAAAAGGGTGTATCCTCTGACAGAAGGCTTTTTTAGATGGCTGAACTAATGCTAGAAAAAATGCACCCAAACTCGTACCAATACCACAAAAGAAGAAAGCAGATCCATAATTCTGACCTGTAATATCCACAAGCCAACCTGAAAAGAAAAAGAAAGTCAATATAACTTTCATCTTTTACATTTATAATACTTTTTCAGTAGTCGAGACAACATTTAAGAAGTGGTAGCCTAGATATTATCACATTAGCATTCAGAGTTGTAAATTTGAGCTCAAACCCCATTCATGGTAAAGCTTTCTCAAAATGTATTAAAATTGTAACTCCAAGTTGAAATTCAGGGTTTTCTGCTATGAAGGCAGATTTTGGTGAAAATTTGATTAAATTACATTAATATAGGCATCAGATGAAGATTGAGTATTTAGTTTTGTTACAGATTTCAGCATATTCAATAAATTGTCTTGTAAACAAATGAAAAGCTTCATAAATTAAGAGGGTCTGGATGGCACAGTATGCAGAACTACTGGTAGGTGGGATGAATTCAGTTTCTATAGATGTAACAGAAGTCTTGGTTGAAGCTACTGGATAAGTCTACTGTGAAAATGAGCATTTGTCTACAATTTATATATAAATCAGTATACAGTGGCAAGCTTAAATGTTTATAGATATAAGGGAAATTAGTGCATTAGAGGTAGAAGCTCATTTCAAATAGATACTAGATATAGCTAATACTGTAAGTAATCAATTTGATGAACATGCATAACCTTTCCAAAAAAATTCTATAACTTAGAAGTAGCCCTGGGTTGCAATGCTTGATTGCTGGGACACAAATTGGAAATGAAGGCTCAAGTCATTGCTATATTACTGTTACCTGTGATGTTGGGCTCTCTGGCCAAGGAAAATGGCATTCAAATGCTGGTTACAATTACATAAAAGGAGCTGCGAGCAACAGCCTGGGAGCAACATGGAAGCCCTGACCTGCGTGAGAACAGCAGCAGGTCGGGGCCATAAAAGGAGTGGCGAGCAGCGGCCTGGGAGCAGCGCGGAGGCATACTACTACAGGGAGCAGCAGGAGCTGTGACAGCAGTTAAGAGTGACATCATCAAGGTTCAAGTCGGTGATTGGAGCGTGGACAGATACAGCAGGAGCGGCGAGGTCGGGGCGAAGGAGCGGCGAGAGATTGTAGAGGGCCGTGATCAGGGCCCAGGGGACACATGAGTTCGGACCCAGGGGTAGCACAGGCCAGCTCACACTGCGATATATGTGCGCACTAGGTCCGTGCAGCAGAGCAGGTCTCCAGTCGTCTTGGGTAATCCTTGCCACTGGACCAAGACCTAGCTCTGTCAAGCCCGTGTGGTGGCTGGTGTGCAACGGCCACCACACGTTAAAAAAATCCATGCACAGGCATCTTCCACCCTTCAAGATGCAGTTCAGGACCTGGAATCTTAGGACCTTCATTGGAACACCTGTGAACTTATCCTTTTTTGGCATGGAAGCAAGTCATCCTCATTTTGAGGGACTGCCTATGATGATGATGACAATTATAATGATTAAAGAGCCAGTAATATAGTTAGCTTGGTTAACATTCAAAATATTAAAAATTAACTTTTGAAAAGTTCTCAGCTGGATCACCTGGCAACCTCAAACTTTGCCAATTGCAGTTATTTGCAGCTAAAGTAATGGCTTCACACTGCTTATCTGACTATTATGCTGGTGATTCAATAACTGAGCTGCACTATGCAGTTTGCAGAGTGTGCATTATAACAGGCCTAAGGACTGGAATTTGATCAGATTTTTCAGCAGTATTCCTATTTTTTGGTTGGAAACCAAAGTTTAGTCAAAGTGTTCCGCCGGCGGTTTTGAAATATCGCTGGGGAGCGGACCGCCGGTGTGCAGTACTGAAAAAAACGCTTCCGCCCGAGTTTTGTGGTAGCGGTGTTCCGTAGTTGCTGAAAAAAAACACCGCTCGGGAGAAACCAGCCGGAGCAGCGACGGATGGTATGAAACCCTGCAAAAAAAAAAGGTAAGTGATCATTTTTTTTTACAATCTTTTGCAGCGATTCACTGGGAAAGAGTCCTGTGAATGTTTTACGGTTTTTGTTTTTTGAAAAAGCGGTTTCCCTCCCTCTCTAGGCCCAACTCTCGCAGCCTCGGACTAAATACCGCTAATTTAACCAGGAGCGCATTTTCCGCCGAGAATCCACGTGGATTTTTCACGGCGGGCGGAATTTTTTTCCATTTTTTGATCAATTTTCCACTGGCTTTAATTGAACAATCTTAGCGGTAGCGGTTTTTGATCAAATTCCAACCCTAAGAATTTGCAATTGACAGATATTTTCTATTAGTAGTTTAAACTTCAAAATATGGCAATGGGCTGGAATTTGATCAAAAATCGCTGCCGCCGGATTGCTGCCCAAATAACGCTAGCTAAGATTATTCAATTAAGGCCGGCAGAAAATTGATCAAAGAATGGAAAAAATTCCGCCAAGCGGGAAAAGAAAAAATCGGCGTTCCACGTGGATTCTCAGCAGAAAATGCGATCCTGGTCAAATTGAGCAGTATTTAGTAAAAACTTAGTCCGAGGCTGCAAGTTGGGCCTAGGGAGGGGGAAAAAAACAAAAATGGAAAACATTCACAAGACCCTTTTCCAGTGAATCACTGCAAAAGAATGTAAAAAAACCCTTTCACTTACTTTTGTTTTGCAGTGTTTCATATCGTCAGTCGCTGCTCCGGCTGGTTTCTCCTGTTTTTTTTTCAGCAACTACGGAACACCGCTACCACAAAACTCTGGCAGAACCGTTTTTTTCAGTATTGCATGCCGGCAGTCTGCTCCCCAACCATAAAATAGGAATACCGCTGAGAAACCGGGCGGAAAGGATGATCAAATTCCAGCCCAATGGAACTGTAAACTTAGCTTGCTCAATGCGTACTTACATATTTTGTTGATTTCCTTGCAAAATATTAGCTTTTTTTGCGCAGTGTATATTCTACTTTAAGAATTTCTAACCATTCTGCCCTTCTGGAGCAGGTGCATAAGGTAACTGTACAACTTTCCCCCCAGAAGTGTACTATAATGGAACAATGTTACCAACTGCAATGACATGTTTTTGGACAAAGTAAATACATTCTGGCATAGCCTCATTTCACTTTCACTACAGTTTCTATCTTGTATGTAAATTTGAGGCTTGACTCGATGTTGATGGAAAAATATACCTCCAATAGGTGGCCCAGCAAGTCCCGAAAAGCTCTGTATAAAGATGTAGATTCCAACAGCAGTTGACATCTTCTCAGCCCCAACCACGTCGTCATCTGCCAACATTGGAATGTGGGTACCAGCAACAGTGCCAAGCATGAATCCATACAGCATGCTGCATATAACAAGGCCCCAGAATCCTTTTGTGAATGGAAAGCACAACAACACTAGACTCAGTAGGATCACACAAATCAGTTCAATGTAAATTTTCCGTATGGGCTGCTTGTTCAGGACCCAGCCTGCTGAGAGCCTACCAAACACCTCCATAATTGCCATAACAGATAGCATGTAAGCTGCCCACTCATCAACACCCAGGCTAATGCTGAGGGGAATGACATAGAGTTGAGGTGCCACAAATCCCAAAGTGGCAAATAGTCCAAAAAGTGCATAAAAGAGGAAGCTTTTGTTTTTTAGAACTGAAAAGTCAAGCAACTTTGGTTGATGCTGTGGTTTTGGCTGCCTGTCTGGAAGCATCTGATGATTTTCTTTCTGAATATCATTTGTTGTACATTTCTTACTATGTTCCAAGTGATTACATGAGGTAGATAAAGATTCCACTCCTGAGTCCACAGAGTGTGCTGAGGTGCATGTTTCCTCATTCTCCAGCATATACTTGGTTTCCATGGCCACATCCAGTGGTTCTTTCTCTGTTTTTACATCCACTGGTTCTTTCTCTATTCTTCTGATAACAAGTGGCCGAAGTAGAGCTCCGCACACAACGATGTTTAGCTGCAGTGCACCTAAAATTAGGAGACAATTTTTCCACCCAAGATGGCTCTTCAGTAATGTGAAAGCTAAAAGTAGAGAACAAAACAGAGCATTTGATTATATTTCTTATTCTCTGTGTGCATCTGATTATAGAACAGGGTAGGCCATGCAGCCCCTCAAACATGTTCTGTCCTTCCATTAGATGACGGTTGATTTGCATCTTAACTCCATTTAAACACCTTAGTTTCATATATCCCTCAGTATCCTTACATTACAATAATCTATCAATCGACCAAGCCTCAGCAGCTTTTTGGGGAGAGAGTTCCAGATTTCCAAAAAACTTGCATTTAAATAACACCTTTAAAATAGTAAAACATAGCCAGCAGCTATTAACAATTATGATATAATTGGGATTACGGAGACATGGCTCCAGGGTGACCAAGGCTGGGAACTCAACATTCAGGAAGGATAGACAGAAAGGAAAAGGAGGTGGGGTAGCATTGCTAGTTAAAGAGGAAATTAACAATAGTAAGAAAGGACATTAGCTTGGATAATGTGGAATCTGTATGGGTAGAGCTGCGGAATACCAAAGGGCAGAAAACACTAGTGGGAGTGTACAGACCACCAAACAGTAGTAGTGAGGTTGGGGATGCCATCAAATAGGAAATTAGGGATGCGTGCAATAAAGGTACAGCAGTTATCATGGGCGACTTTAATCTACATATAGATTGGGCTAACCAAACTGGTAGCAATGCGGTGGAGAAGGATTTCCTGGAGTGTATTAGGAATGGCTTTCTAGACCAATATGTCGAGGAACCAACTAGAGAGCTGGCCATCCTAGACTGGGTGTTGTGTAATGAGAGAGGACTAATTAGAAATCTTGTTGTGCGAGGCCCCCTGGGGAAGAGTGACCATAATATGGTAGAATTCTTCATCAAGATGGAGAGTGACAGTGTTAATTCAGAGACTAAGGTCCTGAACTTAACGAAAGATAACTTCGATGGTATGAGACGTGAATTGGCTAGGATAGACTGGAAAATGATATTTAAGGGGTTGACAGTGGACAGGCAATGGCAGACATTTATAGATTACATGGATGAACTTCAACAATTGTACATCCCTGTCTGGAGTAAAAATAAAACGGGGAAGGTAGCTCAACCGTGGCTAACAAGGGAAATTAGGGATAGTGTTAAATCCAAGGAAGAGGCATATAAATTGGCCAGGAAAAGCAGCAAACCTGAGGACTGGGAGAAATTTAGAATTCAGCAGAGGACGACAAAGGGTTTAATTAGGAGGGGGAAAATAGAGTATGACAGGAAGCTTGCAGGGAACATAAAAACTGACTGCAAAAGCTTCTATAGATATGTGATGAGAAAAAGATTAGCGAAGACCAACATAGGTCCTTTGCAGCCAGAATCAGATGAATTTATAATGGGGAACAAAGAAATGGCAGACCAATTGAACAAATACTCTGGACCTGTCTTCACTAAGGAAGACACAAATAACCTTCCGGAAATACTAGAGAGTCGAGGGTCTAGCGAAAAGGAGAAACTGAAGGAAATCCTTATTAGGAAATTGTGCTAGGGAAATTGATGGGATTGAAAGCCGATAAATCCCCAAGGTCTGATAGGCTGCATCCCAGAGTACTTAAGGAAATGGCCCTAGAAATAGTGGATGCATTGGTGATCATTTTCCAACATTCTATTGACTCTGGATCAGTTCCTATGGACTGGAGGGTAGCTAATGTCACACCACTTTTTAAAAAAGAAGGTAGAGAGAAAACAGGGAATTATAGACCGGTTAGCCTGACATCAGTGGTGGAGAAAATGTTGGAATCAATTATTAAAAGATGAAATAGCAGTGCATTTGGAAAGCAGTGACAGGATCGGTCCTAGTCCGCATGGATTTATGAAAGGGAAATCAGACTTGACAAATCTCCTAGAATTTTTTGAGGATATAACTACTAGAGTGGACAAGGGAGAACCAGTGGATGTGGTGTATTTGGACTTTCAAAAGGCTTTTGACAAGGTCCCACACAAGAGATTAGTGTGCAAAATTAAAGCACATGGTATTGGGGGTAATGTATTGACATGGATAGAGAACTGGTTGGCAGACAGGAAGCAGAGAGTCGGAATAAACGGGTCCTTTTCAGAATGGCAGGCAGTGACCAGTGGGGTGCCGCAGGGTTTAGTGCTGGGACCCCAGCTATTTACAATATACATCAATGATTTAGATGAAGGAATTGAATGTAATATCTCCAAGTTTGCCGATGACACTAAGCTGGGTGGCGGTGTGAGCTATGACGAGGATGCCAAGAGGCTGCAGGGTGACTTGGACAGATTAGGTGAGTGGGCAAATGCATGGCAGATGCAGTATAATGTGGATAAATGTGAGATTATCCACTTTGGTGGCAAAAACAGGAAGACAGAATATTATCTGAATGGTGACAGATTAGGAAAAGGGGAGGTGCAACGAGACCTGGGTGTCATGGTACATCAGTCATTGAAGGTTGGCATGCAGGTACAGCAGGCAGCAAATGGCATGTTGGCCTTCATAGCTAGAGGATTTGAGTATAGGAGCATGGAGGTCTTACTGCAGTTGTACAGAGCCTTGGTGAGGCCACATCTGGAATATTGTGTTCAGTTTTGGTCTCCTAATCTGAGGAAGGACGTTCTTGCTAGTGAGGGAGTACAGCAAAGGTTCACCAGATTGATTCCTGGGATGGCAGGACTGACATAGGAGAGACTGGATCAATTGGGCTTGTATCCACTGGAGTTTAGAAGAATGAGAGGGGATCTCAAAGAAACATATAAAGTTCTGATGGGATTGGACAGGTTAGAGGCAGGAAGAATGTTCCCGTTGCTGGGGAGTTCCAGAACCAGGGGTCACAGTCTAAGAATAAGAGGTAAGCCATTTATGACCGAGATGAGGAGAAATTTCTTCACTCAGAGTGGTTAATCTGTGTAATTCTCTGCCGCAAAAAGTTGTTGAGGCCAGTTCATTAGATATATTCAAGAGGGAGTTAGATATGGCCCTTACGGCTAAAAGGATCAAGGGGTCTGGAGAGAAAGCAGGAAAGGGATACTGAAGTTGAATGATCAGCCATGATCTTATTGAATGGCGGTGCAGGCTCCTGTACCTAATTTCTATGTTTCTAAGGCATATCACAGGAGTGTTATCAGACAGAATTTGACACCAAGCCACAAGATATTCGGACAAGTGACCAAAAGCTTGGTCAAAGAGGTAGGATTTAAGGAGCACCGTGGGAGGAAAGGTCAAGAGGTTTAGCGAGGGAATTCCAGAGCTTGGGGCTTAGACAGCTGAAGGCACGGCCACCAATGGAGGGGCAAAAGAAATCAGGGTTGCACAAGAGGCCTGAATTGAAGGAACACAGTTCTCAGAAGGTAGTAGGGCTGGAGGAGGTTAGAGATAAGGTGGAGAAAGACCTTGAGGGATTTGAACACAAAGATGAGAATTTTAAATTTGAGGCAATGCTGGACTGGGAGTCAATGTAGGTCAGTGACACAGTACTGATGGGTGAATGGGACTTGCTGCAAGTCAGGATACGGGCAGATGAGCTGAAGTTTAGAGGGTGGAAGATAGGAATAGTCAAGTCTGGAAGTGACAAAAGCATGGATGAAGGTTTCAGCAGCAGAAGGACTTTGTGAAGAAATGCTTCCTGATATTACCCTTGAACAGCCTAGCTCTGATTTTAAGGCTATGCCACCTTGTTCTGGATTCCTTCCACCAAAGGAAATAGTTTCTCTCTATCTACTCTATCAAATCCTTTAATCATCTTCAACACCTGAATGAGATCACCCCTTAATTTTCTGAAGGGAATACAAGGCTAGTCTATGTAACCTGTCCTCATAATTTTATCCTTTTAGGTACGGTCATCATTCTGGTGAATATGTACCGCACCCACTCCAACACTAATATATCCTTCCTGAAGTGCATGCCCAGAATTGAACACAGTACTCCAGATACAGGCTAGCCAGAGCTTTATATAACTCGGACTTCCACCCCTTTGTATTGCAGTCCCCTTGAGATAAAGATGAACATTCCAATAGCCTTCTTAATTATTTTTGTACCTGTGTCTACTAGTTTTTAGTGATTTCTAGAAGTTCACAGTTTCGCACCATGTATTTTTCTCTTAGGTCTAAAGTGAATGATCTCACACTTCCCCATACTGAACTTCATCTGCACATATTTATCCATTCACTTAATCTGTCAATGTCCCTTTGCAACGTTCTGCTCCAATCTACACTACTTACTGTGCCACCTAACTTAGTGTTGTCAGCAAACTTTGATATACAGCTCTTTATTCCTTCATTTCAGTAATTGATAAATATACTGAAAAGCTAAGACCCCAGTACAGATCCCAGGGGGATACCATTAGTCACATCCTGCCAAATGAAATATATACCCATTATCCCTATCCATGTCAATAGGTTGTCTCCAATTCCATGCGCTCTATTTTTGCCAACAGTTACATGTATGGAACCTTATTGAATGCCTTCTGGAAGTCCATATAATAACATCCACATTAACTACCATGTTAGTGGCCTCCACAAGAAATTCAACTAGGTTAGTTGGGCATGACTTACCAATTACAAATCCATGCTGGCTCTCTCTGATCAGTTCAAATTTATCCAAATCACTCTGTCTCTAATGACAGATGCTATAGATCTCTAATATCTTGGTTTCTCTCTCCTAAGAACACAAGAATTAGGAACAGGAGTAGGCCATTCGGTCCCTCAAGCCTGCTCCGCCATTCAATAAGATCATGGCTGATCTTCTATCTCAACTCCACTTTCCTGCACAGTCCCCATATCCCTTGATTACATTAATATTCAAAAATCTATCGATATCTTTCTTGAATATACTCAAAGACTGAGCCTGCATAGCCTCCTGGGGTAGAGAATTCCAAAGATTCACCACCCTCAGTGAAGAAATTTCTCCTCAGTCCTAAATGGCTGACCCCTTATTCTGAGACTGTGACCCCACGTTCTAGACTCCCCAGCCATAGGACAATCCCCCCATCCCAGGTCTGTGTCTGGTGAATGTTTGTTGCACTCGCTCTATGGCAAGTATATCCTTCCTTTGGTAAGGAGACCAAAATTGTACACAATACTCCAGGTGCCGTCTCACCACGGCCCTATATAATTGCAGTCAGATGTCTTTACTCTTCTACTCAAATCCTCTTTTAATAAAGACTTGGATTTATATAGCGCCTTTCACGAGCACCAGACGTCTCAAAGCGCTTTACAACCAATGAAGTACTTTGGAAGTGTAGTAACTGTTGTAATGTAGGAAATAAAGGCCAACATACCATTTGCTTGCTGTACCTGCATGTTAATTTTTAGTGTTTCATGTACAAGGACACCCAGGTCCCTCTGAATACCAACATTTCCCAATCTCTCATCATTTAAAAAATACTCTGCTTTTCTATTTTTCCTACCAAAGTGGATAACTTCAGATTTCTCTACATTATATTCCATTTGCCATGTTTTTGCCCATTCACTTAGCCTGTCTATATCCTCTTGAAGCCTCTTTGCATCTTCTTCACAACTTACATTCCTACCTAGCTTTGTATCATCAGCAAACTTGGATACATTACATTTGGTCCCCTCAGCCAAATCATTGATATTGATTGTGAATAGCTGGGGCCCAAGCACCGATCTTGCAGAACCCCACTAGTTACAGCCTGCCAACCCATAAATGACCTGTTTATACCTTCTGTTTTCTGTCCGTTAACCAATCCTCAATCCATGCTAGTATATTTCCCATGAGCCCTAATTTTGTTTAATAACCTCTTGTGTGGCACCTTATCGAATGCCTTCTGAAAATACAAATACATCACATCCACTGGTTTACCTTCATCTATTCTACGAGTTACAACCTCAAAAAACGAACACATTTGACAAACAAGATTTCTCTTTCATAAATCCATGTTGACTCTGCCCAATCCTATTATTTTCTAAGTGCCCTGTTCCCACATCTTTAATAATAGATTCTAGCATTTTCCCTACGACTGATGTCAGGCCAACTGGTCTGCAGTTCCCTGTTTTCTCTCTCTCTCCTTTTTTAAATAGCGGGGTTACATTAGCTACCTTCCAATCTGCAGGAACCATTCTAGAATGTATGGAAGTTTGGAAGATGAAAACCAATGTATCCACTAACTCTATAGCCACCTCTTTCAAAACCCTTGGATGTACGCCATCAGGTCCAGGGGATTTATCAGCTTTCAGTCCCATTCATTTCCGCAGTACTTTTTTTTTTTACTAATACTAATTTTTCACTTCCTCATTCTCGGAACCCTTGGTTCTCCACTATTTCCGGGAGGTTTTGTGTGTCTTCCATGAAGACAGACACAAAGTATTTGTTTAATTTCTCTGCCATTTCCTTATTTCCCATTATAAATTCTCTTGTCTCAGCCATTTACTTTTGTTAATCTTTTCCTTTTTATATACCTATTGAAGCTTCTACTATATATTTTTATGTCTCTCGCTAATTTGCTCTCATTCGGTTTTCCCTTTGTTTCAATTTCTTGGTCCCCCTTTGCTGAATTCTAAAATCTTCCCAATCCTCAGGCTTACCGCTCTTTTTGGCAACATTATCAGCCTCTTCCTTTAATCTAATACTATCTTTAACTTCTCTTGTTAGCCATGGTTGGACTACTTTTCCTGTGGGGTTTATGTGTCTTAAAGGAATGTATGTTTGCAGTAAAGTATGTATTAATTCTTTAAATGCTAGCCATTGCTTGTCCACCATCATACCTTTTAATCTACCTTAGCCAACTCGCCTCTCATACCTGTGTAGTTTGCTTTTTTTAGATTTAAGACCATCATTTTGGATTTAACTAAATCACTTTCACACTCAATATAAAATTCTATCATATTATGGTCACTTTTCCCTAAAGGCCCCTTTACTACAAGGTTATTAATTAACCCTTTCTCCCACCATTTTTAAATAATGGAGTGACAGTCAAGTTTCCAATCCAAGGGGGCAGTTGCTGAATCAAGAGTGTTTTGGAAGATCATGACTAAAGCATCTGCAATTTTTTCATCAGCCTCTTTTAATACCTGGTTATATTTATTCTTGCTCTATGTGGGGAGTTTGTCATCTTTATTGTATTATGCTTATTGTATACACTTGGTATTGACTCCTGTGTTCAATGTCACAGGAGATCAACAGGTATCCATTGCATTGTTTCAGGTGACTGTAAATTGAATCCAACTATAAATCCCATCATATAAAACTTTGAAACATAGCTTGGTAAATTAACCATCCACTTGTCAAAATGTAAAATGGTGGTGGTAGTAGCAGTAGTAATAATATGATCCCAAAACAATTATGATTTAGGAATATATAAAGTAGTCCTGATCCAAGCACAATATATATCTTGGCAAGTTACATCAATGCAGAAAACCCCATAGCCTCCCCAACCCGCACCAGGAACAATGGGGTTACTTAAATAGAATTCAGTGGCTGGGCTATGATGTCAGATTTGACACTTACCGGGTGCAAAAATGAAGATAGCGAAACACTCTCCTGTGGAAGCCACAGCCACGACAAGATAGCGATATTTTTCAAAGTATTGGGAGAGGAGTGTGACTGTGGGAAGGAAGCTGAGGCAGAAACCGATTCCTGTTTTGGAAAAAAAAAACAATCATTAAATTAACCAAGTAAAAATGTAATTATGTAATTGTGAAACTTAATTTAAACATATATTACAATTTTAACAAAATATGTATTCTCTAGTTCTAAGAACTGCTCCCTATTCAAGTTACAGTGCTAAGCATTGCTATGGTAGCATGACCTACCTGGTGTGAATATCAGTGGGAGACTTTCCCTTTAAAAAATTCAAGAATAAGTAGTTAGGTTGTGAAATAATCTTTCCCCACACGATTGTACACAACAGTATTGTGGGATATTCCTGTAAATTTCCATTTTGACTACAGCCTACCTCAATATGCCCAATCGTATTGATTACCACTGCAGACATTACATGCTAGTTCCTGATTGGTCTAAGGGGATCACACTGCCTGCACTGGCATATGCCAAACAGTTCCCCTTTCCTTAATTGGGGGTCCAGTCATTGGTAAACCTCGATAAGCACAGATGCCATTACTGATGTAATTGACATTCCTAATATCCATATATCTGAGTTAGGCAGTAGCAGCCAGGTCAGAGAGGCATTGGAAAAGTTCCTGTTCAATACAATTGTCTACTTTTTTTTCAGTTGCAGATAAAAGATGAGAAGTCTTCTGTAAAATGCAAAGTTCCAGTTGATCTAGAGAAGAGGAGCAGTGTTACTTACAGAGAAACTGTAAATTCTCAGAGTGCACAGGGTGAGTTTGTGTAGAAAAATATCCACTAAATTGATTTGGCTACTAAACATCATCTGTAGCAAGGAATCGGATCTGAATTATTGTGAAAAATATAAAACAGGTGGCAAAACTGCTGCAGCAGTTGGCAGTGGGAGTCAGGTCAATCTAATGCTGTATAGCTTCACAACGCCAACAGGATCTACTAGGCGTCCCCCCAAATGATGGTTACCATAGCAAGCTCGGTGGCAGACCGGGTACTCTTCAGCCAAGACAATTCATTAAAAAAAATATATATATATATTATTCATTCATGAGATGTGGGCATTGCTGGCCAGCATTTAATGCCCATCCCGAATTGCCCTTGAAGGTGATAATGAGCCGCCGCCTTGAACCACTGCAGTCCGTGTGGTGAAGGTACTCTTACAGTGCTGTTTGGGGAGGGAGTTCCAGGACTTTGACCTGGCGACGATGAAGAAACGGTGATATATTTCCAAGTCAGGATGGTGTGTGACTTGGAGGTGATGATGTTTCCATGCACCTCCTGCCCTTGTCCTGCTAGGATGTAGAGATTGCAGATTTGGGAGGTGCTTTCGAAGAAGCCATGGCAAGTTGCTGCAGTGCATCGTGTAGGTGGTGCAGACTGCAGCCATGGTGCGCCGGTGGTGGAGGGAGTCAATGTTTAGGGTGGTGGATGGGGTGCCAATCAAGTCCTGGATGGTGTTGAGCTTCGAATGTTGTTGGAGCTGTACTTATCCAGGCCAGTGGAGAGTATTCCATCACATTCCTGACTTGTGCCTTGAAGATGGTGGAAAGGCTTTGAGGAGTCAGGAGGTGAGACACTCGCCGCAGAGTACCCAATCTCTGACCTGCTCTTGTAGCCACAGTATTTGTGTGGCTAGTCCAGTTAAGTTTCTGGACAACAGTAACCCCCAAAATGTTGATGGTGGAGGATTCCCCAATGGCAATGCCGTTGAATGTCATGGGGCGGGTTGTTAGACTCTCGTTGGAGATAGTAATTGCCTAGCACTTGGGTGGCACAAATGTTAACTTGACATTCAGGCTTAGGCTGATAAGTGTCAAGTTAATATTCACATCTTGCTGCATGTGGACATGGATTGCTTCAACTGAGGAGTTGTGAATGGAACTGAACAATGCAATCATCAGTGAACATCCCCACTTCTGAACCTATGATGGAGGGAAAGTCATCGATGAAGCAGCTGAAGATGGTTGGGTCCGAGACACTTCCCTGAGGAACTCCTGCAGTGATGTCCTGGGGCTGAGATGATTGACCTCCAACAACCACAACTTTTATGCTAGGTAGGACCCCAGCCGTGGAGAGTTTATACCCTGATTTCCATTGACTTAGGGTTCCTTGATGACAAACTTGGTCAAGTGCTGCCTTGATATCAAAGGCAGTCACTTGCCTCACCTCTGGAATTGAGCTCTTTTGTCCATGTTTGGGCCAAGGCTGTAATGAGGTCTGGAGCCGAGTGGTCCTGGTGAAGATTGAAACTGAGCATCGGTGAGCAGGTTATTGGTGAGTAAGTGCTGCTTGATAGCACTGTTCATGGCACCTTCCATCACTTTGCTGATGAGTAGCTTCTTCCAGGGACTATGTGCAGTGGTCAGTAGAGACCCCACAAAGAAAAGGCTGGTTGCCACTGCATCTCCTGTCACCACTCATCTCCCACTACAGGACAAGACTACATTGTCTAAGTTCATTACTCTTCATATAATGGATGAATGGCAGTAACTGGAAAAAAAATACAATGCCCTTTGGCTTTTGAATTTCTTGGCCCCTCTTACTCAAGAGAGGGTGGGGGTAGTTGGAGTTGATTTTCTCAGAATGGGTAGGCAAGGGATCTTGAGAGTGAACAAGGGCTAAGGGTGAAACCATTGAGGTTAAAAGATGATAGCTGTTGGTTGAACTTACAAGAGACGTGAAGAAACTGTGCCTTTAGGGAAGCAAAGGAAACAAGAATTTCTTTGACTTGTTGACGGGCACAACAGAAAATCAAGATATACTGATTTAGCCATAGCATGGAAGAATAGAGTGTCTAATCTGACAAGTTTTTGAATTATAGAATAGAATCATCAGCAATGACATTAATAGATCTGAATGAAGAGTGGAAGTTAATGGAGAAGGAACAGAGGGAGTACAGAGCCCTAGGGAATTCTTGACTGAATGGAAGAGGATGAGTTACCAACTACAGCACAAATAGAAACTAGGCAGTTTTGAACATCGCTTTGGTAGAAATCCATAGGATCATAGTATGTTTTGAAGTGCACAGTACCAGACTTTGACAAAGGAGATAAATTAACAAAGTTTCAAAACCAAAGCTCTTAATGTAGGCAAGATCACTAATGTGACAGCCATGCAAGAAATAGTGCCAGCAATTGCAAATTAAACCAGAATTTTCAAGATGATAGAAAATTTAAGAATAAACAGCAACTTTCATGGAAAGTATTGACGGCAGGGCAATAGTTAGAAGGATAAGAGAGGGATTTGCCTGCTTGGGGAAGGAGTGAACTAGAGCAAATTTCCAAACAGGAAAGATGGATATATTCATGCAACCTTATCATGCATTCATGTCCTACGCATTCTCCTGTGAAGTAATGATAATCCACTCAGTGGCGGACATAGAATGCTTAAATGTTAATTAGACTGCAGTTGCACCCCCTCCACCTTCACTTTATGGAAACCTGGGTGTCAGAAGAAAGAAATCTTCCCAACAATCCAGGATACTATAAGGCCAGTACAACCATTGACAATTTAAGCAATGAAAATGATTTATATGTGTTTGTATTTTTATGGCAAACAATAGTAAGTAGCCTTTTGTCAACCCTCAAAAGGACTGCAGTTGCAGTGAAACAGCTTTGTTTCTTGGCGAGTTCTAAAACACAGTTAATGCATTTACTGATCGGTAAATGCTAATATTGCATGTATTAATGATGACCAATATTACAAAAACAGAATGAGAGAGCAGCGCTATGTCCTTTGCCACAGCTGTGATGGTTTTGAAACATGTGCACTATTTTCCCTCCACATAGCAAGAGCAAGATCTGGAAGTCCATGAAGAGAAGTAGGTGAGAGAATTTGACAAATGGAGGTTAGCAATTCCTCTCTGGGTAGAGTTGATATCGCTCAGCTGTTTAAAGGGTGGAATTGGCAATGGTCAGAGTGAAGACCAGCTACCAGTCTTTACCAGAAAAGGATGCATTTGTGGGAAATGTAAATATTAAGAAAATGAAATGTTAAAGAAACAAAAGTAAAATGAAAAAATCAGAGTTAAATGTATTAGATTTAGACAGCATTTTCAATATCTTTCTGGAAGTAGAATATTTGGCATCAAAAAGTTGCAATCATTTTTGGAATTGTAATGGTAGAAAATGCATACATTTTGCAACTAAGTCAGGAATATACAGTGCTCCAAAGGTTTGTCTACTCAAAGCCTTCGGAAGATCTATATGGATTTAACAGTTAGGAATGGCAATTACCTGAGACTACTCCAATGGTAAAGTACATTTGTACAATTGTATGTGCAAATGATGCTGCCATCATTCCCATACTAACAAGCAGTCCACCCAGCATCACGACTGGGCGGTAACCAAAGTGGTTACTTAGTATTGTGGAAAGTGGTGCTGTAAAGAAAGAAAATCAGTGTTAACACACATATATAGTACTTTCTGCTTAATAATTAATTAATAGTTTAAACTCTCAATGTTTCCATTATATAGAATGTAAAATGGCTTAAAATTATATATATTTGTGTGCATAAACTGATTAAGAACTTGTATTTATACAACACCAAAATACAACATCTTTAATGTAGTAACATGTCCCAACGCACTTCACATGAACATGATCAAACAAAATTTTACACTAAGCCACAAGGAGATACTGGGTCAAAGAGGTAGGTTTTAAGAAGCGTCTTAAAGAAAGAAAGAGGCTTAGGGAAGGAATTCCAGAGATTGGGGCCTTGGCAACTGAAAGCATGGTCACCAATGGTGGAGTGATTAAAACCAGGATGCTTAAGAGGCCAGAAAAGAGGAGCGCAGATATCTCGGATATGTGGGACTGGAGGAGATTAGAGATAGGGAGGGATGAAGCCAGGAAGGATTTGAAAACAAGGATGATACATTAAAAAATTGAGGCATTGCTTAACCGGGGAGCCAATGTAGGTCAGCGATCCCAGGGGTGATGGGTGAACGGGACTTAGTGTAAGTTAGGACACAGGCAGCAGAATTTTGGATGTCCCCAAATTATGGAGGGTAGAACATGGGATGCCAGCCAGGAGAGCATTGGAATAGTCAAATCCAGAAGTAACAAAGGCATGCATGAGGGTTTCAGCAGATGAGCAGCGTCGAGCGATGTACCGGAGATGGAAATAGGCGGCCTCAGTGATGGCATGGATATGTAGTCGGAAGCTCATCTTTGGGTTAAATATGAGACAAACGTTGAGAGAATACCAGTATTAATGTCCTGAAGTTTATTACGTTGTGTACGTCCCTGCCCAATTATCTGTATGAACCTTCCTTGTACTCGGTGTTGTCTGTGACAATAGCATGGTCTGATACTGGCAGGTATTGGTGATGTAAGTGCTATGTTGCAAATAAGAAAGACCTAACCAAAAATGAAAAGTACAAGCCATTAAAAGGAAACAAGTCACAGGAATAAAATGCAAGAGAATTCAGCAGCTCTCAGTCACAAGTTCTAAGATTCACAAGGAAAAGCAGTAAGTAAATAAAAAATGGATGTTGGAGAAAATCTAGATGCCATACAGAAGAAAATGCAGACTATAATAGGGAAATCCACTCCATGGAAGTCACTAGGATTTCAATAAAGCACATTCATATTATGTCCACTTGAACTGGAAAAACCCCAGCAGTACAGTTAGATTACAAGTTTTATCTTACCAAATCTGTTGTGTGTTTGGAGTGAGCACTTTAAGCTGTATAACACTAGGATATTGGGCCCAAATTTGCCCAGGAGTTGCTCCGTTTCTTTTGGAGCAACTTGATTTTTCTGGATTATCTTAAAAATCCCCATTCTGCACATTTAATTTGTGCCAGTGTAAGTGAGTTAGTTAGGATTTTTTTTTAAGTTTAGTTTTTTTTCCCAAAAGGGGGCGTTTCCAGCCACCTTTGCCTGTTTTGGCCATTTAAGCCAGTTTGGACAGCTAATAGTTGCTCCAAACTAACTTAGGCCAGTGTATGTGGCTACTTGTGGCTGCACAGAAAACCCTTGGAGAGTTAAGAAATCAACGCAGGTAGCCAGAGATGGGGGAGGGGGCGAGGACCTTGCAAAGCACTAAACACCGTCACAACAACATTCAAGAAGCATAAAAACCATCTATAATAAATAAATAAATAAATAATAAAACTTAAGTCCAGCTTCATAACTCGGCCCGGGAAGTCAGAGGTCCTGTCAGTGTGAGAGGCCACTCTATTGGGGATAGATGGGACGCCCAGGTGGGAGAGCGCACGCAGGTAACTGGCCACACACAGCAGTCTGGGCTCACAGAACACAGAGGCTGCAGGAGTCAACTCCGAGGGACTGGTGGACTTCTCCTTTGAGGGACTGCTGACTCTTTGCGCCCTCCCCCCGATCAAAACACTCCTCCTCTCTCCTCCCCACAAATCAAAACTCTCCTAACAAAGCACAACCATCAATAAATAAAAAAATAAAACTCGAGTCCTACCTCGGCCCGGGAAGTCAGCGGGCCGGCCGGGTATAGGTGCGGGACTCTCCATGACATGCAGCAGTCCAGTGCACACCGTGAGGCCACTCAGCCTGGGATAGGGGCGGGACATTGGGTCCCACGCTGCAGAGGAGTTACTGCGCGTGCGCGAAACCTCCAGCGCACATGTGTTGAGCTGCTGGTATTCGAGTGCAGGGCCATAGCTCCGCCCCCTAATTGAATTGCTGTGCTAAGCACAAGAACAGTCGACAGAGCGGGGAGAATACGGGGATATCTTTTCGGCGCCGTTTTAAGCGTAGGAAGTCGGTGCACCTCACGTGAGTGCGCCGAAAAAAACCGGAGGGCCAAATTTGGGCTGTGTGTGTTGGTACAATGTTAAAGCATATTTCAAGTACAATTAGTGTAATAGTTATAAATATGCCTAATGAGAACATGGATATTGTTTGGCAAAGGCTCGAGTTGCTTCTATAATTGAGTCAACAAATGGATTGCTGACAGTGTAAAAGGCTGTACTGTACAGTACAAAAAATGGCAGTGGAAAAGGATGTAGTCAGATTAAGTTGTAGAGATTTAGTCCAAGATCATATTACATGAAGTGTAGAAAGATTAGTATTCCAATATAACTGGATTATTTTATCTACCAATCCCTGTTACAATTTATACAAGCCACATGTCTGGCAGTTTAAAAAAAAGCAAAAGAACACTAATGAATAAAAACCAGAAAAGTTGCATTAAAATGTTTCAAAAAAAAATAAGCATGCTTCCATTGTCACTGTACCAGCCATAGTAGTGAAAGAATGGCTACATATCCTAGATAATTAGATCAGAAAAGACAATGCCACAACCATGTGACACTGATCTGCATCTCCATCCTAAGATCAACTGCAACTTCAGAGCATCTTGATGTATTATTTGAAACTATGTACAAATTCAACTTTCCTAAAGAAATAATTGGAGGAAGAAGCACAGTTTAATTGCTGAATTGCCTACATTCAATAAAAAGTATTGGTTAAAAGACTCTCAGCCACCATTAAGACCCATTTCAAGAAAATTGTATTCAGTCAGCTGTGACGACTAATATGTAGGCACAGCTGTGGATCAGAAATTGTTGCAAACACTGAACCCATCCCATTTCCAGTTAATCTGATCTATTTAAAGAATATTTTAAGATGGATGTAGATCTGCCTTGTTTTGATGATCTGAGTGATCATTACGTTTTCCAAAAAAAATCATTAAAACTAAAAAGAGATCAAGAAACGCTAGAATAATTTTAATTCCTTACCTAAGTTGCATGATGGAGCGGTGAAATGCAGATTCCACATCCCCACTCTGCTCAACAGCCTACTAGTTTGCATGGTACAGTTCGGTTTGTGGTTGTACAGCAAAAGTTTTTTTTTATTGGTACACTATTATAAAATTTCTTCTCATGCCATTGTAGGAAGTGGCCAAGTGCTCCCGCACATGGTTGGAACACACACAATGAAATGCAGTGCTGTAATTACTTGTAAAGATTAAAGCCTACTAGTTTGCATGGTGTAGTTCAGTTTGTGGTTGCACAGCAAAAGTTTTTTTTATTATTCGTACATTTGTTCTACTTTTGCTTCATTGATATGCTATATACTTAAGTGACATTCATCAAAATAAACAATATAAAACATTAAAGTTTGTAAGGGCACAATGTGAAAACTGTTGTTAATTGACAAATTTGGCAATCTCACTCAGGTGACAAGGATGATGACTGCAAGAAAAAAATACATTTGTACAGTTGCACTGGGGGTGCTCATCCAAGATTAGGGTTAAAGCAAATTGATGAGGAAGAGCAGAAGATTTCTAGCCCATGACTTGGCTTGCAAGTGCTGAAGCTTGTTTCTAGAAATTTGGGCATGGCTATTTTTGAGCACAGTTGGTCCAAGGAACAATCCTTGTGCCTAAATGGCGAGGCCCATGGCACACTGAAGGCAGCTTGCAGGATTTAAGATTGAGCCAACGCCAGCAGCAGCCCTAAGGTAAGTAATGCAGGTGGGTTACTGGAAAGGGAGGGAAGAAATCGGTGGTCGGATCTTGCTCCTCCCAACTCCACATTCAAGTATGTATATTTTAAAATTCTACTTTGCTGGTGGCAGCTTAACAGGTGGTCCCTTTAAGGATGCCCGCTGCCCGAGAGCAAAACAATTATGCAGCCAAGGCCTCAAATGGGCAACCACTTTGCATGTGGAACTAAAGTGCCTAACACCAGTTTCCTTCGTGCCATATTTGAAGCTAAGGAGGCCATCAAGTGTGGCTGAATTCCTAGGTCTGAGTCCAAGTGAAAGTGGTTATCTCTATCACGGGCATTGCTTTATAAACTACTCAAAATATATATATTTTTAAATTAGTACAGGTACAACATCTGAAATTCGGAATCCTCGGGACTGAATCCGTGTCGGGTTTTGCCGGATTTTGGATAAGAAAATCAGTCTAAAATCCAGAATCCTCAGGTCTGAATTTGTGCCGTTTTTTGGGTTTTGCCAGATTTCGGACTTCGCAATTGACGCTCCTCGCCGCACGCTGATTTTCGTCGCTCCTCCCTGCCGGCCGATTCTCGCCACTCCTCCGCCCGCCAATTCTCACTGCCCCTCCGTCCTCAGCACTACAGTTTTTACCTGTTTCCTTGTCCCTCGCTGCCATCTTGACCACCTCAAAAGTGTCCGGTTTTCGGAATTTTGGATTCGGGACATTGTACCTATACTATAGAAAGTGCACCTTAAATAGTGCATTGATGTCTACAGTCTTGTGCAAGATGTAGATACATAAAAAACCTGCACTGTAATGAATGCACATTGCCATACAGTCCTGCAGTGCAATGAACTGCACAAATGTTCAATAACCAAACATTAAGCTTCTAAAACAGTAAATATTTGTACTAAAAAAAATTACACTTGTGCATACTGCAGATCAAATTTTTTTTTCTATTACAAATTCTAAGTCTGGAATTTCTTGTGGCCGCAACCCAAAAATACGCCGATGTCAAGTTACTTTCAAAATTCCTGCAAATCTCATAATACACCCAAAAGTAATATTGGGTGCAAATAAGCATAAACAATTGAGGTCCAAAGAAAGCGGCATACATTTCTTTAAGTTTAAACTTCCAAGTTTCAACTCATAACCATCATTCGTGCCCATTGGGCACAGCATGTTTAACAACCTGCAATTGGTGAAGGTTGCACAAATATGCAACATATTCCAACTATATCTATTTTTATAATGAAAACTGCCTTTGTAAGTTATACCCCCACCAGTCACGTTGCAGTAGCACCTTTGTTTAGTGTCTCGGAGATCCTCAGTCTTACAGATAATCTCCTATGCTCTGACTAACTCCACAAATTGTTGCAAGTTTTGCTATTTAAATGTAAAAGTAATCATATCAAATCAATTATATAAAAATTAAGACAGAATACATAACTTCATCGATGTGCCCTGGCCCGGTTATCTCCCACCCTCTAACCCTGCTTCACCTGAAGACTACTTTTAGCCTTGACTCCCCCAGTTCAATATTAGCATTAGTTCATTTTTTTTTTTAAATACTGAATTTTGAAGCCCACATTAGAAATTGCGGTCAAGGATTGTTAAAAAAGGGAGAATAGAGTCTAAGTGGGGCATCTTTCAAGACTGGACACATTGGTAGCAAGGGCCATTGTCTTGTGTATTGAATTGTGTGCAGTGCTAGGTGTACAACTGGTGATTTCGAAGGCCAAATATGAAGTAAAATTTGGTGGACTTAAAAGATGATGTGCAGTGAGAAGATCAATTAATTAAAAATTCAACTCTGTCTGCAGTCCTGTGTTTTCCAGTGTGCAGAGAGTTATATGTAAGAAGTGAACCTAGTCAATTTATTGTGATGGCAGACATGCTCAGAAAGGCAGCAAATCTCTCCTGACAATGCAGAGAGACCATGGCAGAACTTGTCTGTCCAAGGAAGAGGTGAGTCTTAAGCAATATTAATATCACACAATTCAATTTGTACTGCAGCCCACCAGCAGAGTGGAGAGGACTGGTAAGGAATCAGGCCACTGCTAATGCTGCAGCAACCCTCTGATAAGAAGGTCCACAGGTCTAGTGGTGGGAGTCTGGAGTCGTGAACACCAGCAATTGAGGGGATCCTTTAATGTACAGGCAAGTTACTTATCTCCTTTGTTGCAGGTGATCCTTGAGGCTGCATTGAGAGTGTAACCCACAATGGCGCTGGCTACCTCAGGGCAAACGAATGTAGGGGCAGGGATCCTAATCAGGCATTAAGCCCGTTAATTCAAGGGCCCAATACCTGCCTCGGGGTGGCTAAAGAATGCCTCTTGTTTGCCCATGCCCAGTATGGCATGCTTCCTTCCTGCCTGCCATTTTGGGGCCTTGGGTGCCTGAAAAATGAGTGCTGCTTGATGCAATTTCTAGGCCTCATCTTTTTAGGTTCTACCAATCTGTTAGGGCTGGGAAGGGAATTAATTATAAGGCAACTCTGGAAATATAGCTTTCAAACAGACAGCATTTTAGATTATGCAGGAAATCATTTCTCAAATACACTGAGTAGAAGACATGTACACTTTAAAAAGTGGTGGAAAACATACCTTGGATTCAGCAACAGGAACAGCAGCAGTAGGATTTTTGAGTAAAATTATTTTATTTCTGTTGGTATTGGATTACTACCACAGTTCCAAATTGTCACCAATCAAGCATATTTGTGTTTCCATTGTGTAAAAAATTAGTTTGTTGTACCTTGAGTAATACTGGCCCGGAATTTGCGGTTGGGATGACGGTGAACTTGCAGCGTTAGTCATCATTTTGCCTTTGAAACTGACCACAACTTCCAGAAGTTGCAGCAGTCATTGACAGCTCCTAAACAGGCTGTGCTGTGCTCTGCTCCCTCAGAGCCAGCAACCTGTATAATCAGCCAAATCATTGAAACTGATAACTTTGGCTCTTCTGCAGTAAATACGCTGTTAAATTCCCCATTAAAAGTTAGACTCAAAGGGATTAGGTGTAACTGGGGTTTTTAAACAGTGTATTGACTGCTAAGCTTCTACAAGTATATAAAAAAAGAGTAGCAAAGGTAAACACTGGACCTTTAGAGACTGAGGCAGGAGAAATTATTATGGGGAAGAAGAAAATGGCAGAAAGGTTAAATATTTTGTATCTGTCTTCATAGTAGAAGATGCAAAAAGCATACCTAAAATGATGGGGCTCTAAGGGTCTAATGAGGGTGAGGAACTTAATGTAATTAATATAAGTAGAGAAAAAGTATGAGAGAAACTAAAGGGACTAAAAGCCGACAAATCCCCTAGCCTACATCCTAGGGTTCTAAAAGAGGTGGCTGCAAAGGTAGTGGATGCATTGGTTTTGATCTTTCAAAATTCCCTAGATTCTAAAATGGTCCCAGCAGATTGGAAGGTAGCAAATGTAACTAGATTGCTTCCTGGGGTGAGAGGGCTGTCTTATGATAAGAAATTGTGCAGAATGGGCCTATAATCTCTGGAGTTTAGAAGAATAAGAGGTGATCTCATTGAAACAGACAAGTTTCTGAAGGGGATTGACAGGGTAGATCATGAGAGGTTGTTTCCCCTGACTGGAGTGTCTGGAACTAGGGGGCACAGTCTCAGGATAAGGGGTAGGCCATTTAAGACAGATAAGGAGGAATTTCTTCAGAGGGTTGTGAATCTTTGGAATTCTCTGCCCCACAGGGCTGTGGATGCTGAGTCTCTAAATATATTGAAGGCTGAGATAGAGATTTTTGGAATCATGGGGAATCAAGGGATATGGAGATCAGGCGGGAAAGTGGAGTTGAGGTCGATGATCAGTCATGATCTTATTGAATGGCGGAGCAGGCTCAAGGAGCCATGTAGTCTACTCCTGCTCCTATTTCTTATGTTCTTATGTTAAACAAATATTACCAAAGTCCCGGAAAACAAATTTTAATTTTGTGCAGTGTGAAATTTATCCATTTTAATTATTTTTTTACACTTGCCCATCTTTATTTCAGCTTTGCCTTTCCCATGTGAGAACCCCAAACTTTCTTTTGCTCTCGAACTATTTTAAAAAGTTAAAATTTTAAGAACTTACTCACTTCCTTGTTCGCTGGCTGAGAATTCAGCCTGTTGACATCACAGCACCAACAAGGGGATCCCCACTACAGTCCATTGAATTGAATCAAAGGTTGGAAAACTGGAAGTTCTTGCCACAGGGATTGAGAGATCCTTGTGCGGAGCATACTTCAGGGCCAGTAGCGAACGCCTTCGCCTCGCTGCTGACCGTAAATTCCAGGCCATTAAATTTGTATGCTTACCTATACTTGGGACTGGGAAATAAAATCAAATGTTTATGGTGCCAGTTGCACACAAATAAAAGTAATCCCACTGGTGACTAGTTAACCAGTTGGCATTGCTGGATTTTAATGAGCCTAATATCAGTTTTGAAGGAGTAAAGCAAATGGAAGTGCCATGATTACCCATACTGGTGTTTTGAGTGAGATTCATTGTAGATGGCATGGGATGCAGCACTTCGGAGTTCTAATATGCGGTCCCAGCAATGGTATAGTGCAGGTTTGTGCTCATGATTCCCACAGTGCAAGTTCACAAGCGGAGGCAAACCACAGAGAGATCGCAGAGTGCATGAGAGAAACCAGAGAAAGATGGTCACACAAAGGGAAAGAGGAACACAAACACATGCTTGCACACACACACACACACACACCCTGGACATGTTTGCAGAACTTCTAGCAGCCAGTTACAGAGCGGCATTGTTAAAGGTGTGAGAGCAGATTGCGAGTCCACCTTCTCTTCTTTGGTAGATTGAGTGACATGGGGACCTAAAGAGGGGAAAGGGATGAAAATAACTTTTGGGGATAGAAGAGAAAAATTAATTAATTAGTCACCAAGGTTTCTAGTACAGAAATGGTACACACTTGTTTAAATCCAGTCTGTATAAGAGTGGATAGATTAAAGCACAAACGGGTGTATTAAGTACTATGGAACCAAGGCAGGTAGATGGAGTCAAGGTACAGATCAGCCATGATCTAATTGAATGGTGGAACAGGCTCAAGAGGCTAAATGGCCTACTCCTATTTCTAAGCTGTGACAAAATTGGGTAGACAGCGAAATTCAGCTCTGAAGTTAATGGCGAGATATCATGGGGGCTTCTCGCTCCCCCACCCCCATCCAATTCACACCGAGTTAACAACTGGGGATTTAATCTGAAGTTAAAAAGTTACAGAATGGAATAAAGTTAACACTCGTACATCATATCAAGTCAAGAAAACAGCTTATCCAAAAATGCACCTAATTTTCCATTGTAAAATCATCTATGTGTTGCTCAATATACAGTAGTTTGTTTCTCCACCCCAGCCCCCCCTCAGTGTTAACGGCTATGGATTTCACTGCCTAAAACCCCAACTCTTGAGAATAAATTTAAATAAAAATGTGTAGCAACTTTTTTAAAATCAGTGATTAGCCAGGTAGAGATTCCAAGTATCCTAAAAGCTACAATGAAATCTCAGATAGATCATTAATTTATCAAGACCTGTAGCATTTCTAGAGCAAAGTAAAAAGAACTACAACAAAGGCAGTAAATTAATTACATAAAATAGGTTCTTGATGCTCTGAGTTCCATTCATGATTTTGAGTTTATTATTTCATAGATTCCAGATCAAGGTTCCCTCCCTACTTATTGTTTTCTAATGCAAAGATCTCGTGGATCAATCGCAATGCTATCAGGCTTTGTACAGGAAGCAGAGAAAGGCAAGTGAAAAGCAATATTCTTACCTTTCCCTACTCCTAGATAAAAGTATTATTTTTTTAACCATTCTTTAGTCGCCACTGATCTTGGAGAAGTGCACAAACTGCATCGTTTTAGTCCCATTTTCATATAGACATTTACGGTACAGGAGGCCATTTGGCCCATCATGTCTATGCTGACCGAAAAAGAGCTATCCAGCCTCATCCCACTTTCCAGCTCTTCGTCTGTAGCCTTGTAGGTTATGGCACCAAGTGCATATCCAAGTAATGAGGGTTTCTGCCTCTACCACCCTTTCAGGCAGTGAGTTCCAGACCCCAACCACACACAGGGTGAAAAGTTTTCTCCTGAACTCCACTCTAATCCATCTACCAATTACTTTAAATCTATGCCTCTTTATTATTGATCTCAGCTGAGGGAAATACTGTGTTTAGGCCCCTCATAATTTTATACACCTCAGTTTAGTCTCCCTTCAGCCTTCTCTGTTCTAAAGAAAACAACCCTAGCCTATCTAATCTTTCCTCATGGCTAAAATTCTCTAGTCCTGAAAACATCCTCGTAAATCTCCTCTCTACCCTTTCTTGTGCGATCACATCTTTCCTGTTTAAATGATCAAAATACTGGATCCCCTTAGTTGGAGTAGTCAGCAGCTTGGTAGCTACAGCGCTACTTAACAAGGAAATCAATTTGAATAGCAACCTCAACTGACGTTTGCCAATGTTGGCTAAACCATTGCCGAGGTGATGAATTAGGGAGGGAAAGGAAACTGGATGAGGAGGGGGTCTTTGCAGCATTGCTGAAGCGAGTCGCCTGGCAAGTCAGTTCAAAGCATTAAAGCACAGATCTTGAGCTTGACTACTTCCTCCTCCTGACCTTAACATAAGAACGTAAGAAATAGGAACAAGAGTAGGTCATACGGCCCCTCGAGGCTGCTCTGCCATTCAACAAGATCATGGACTCAGCTCCACTTCCCTGCCCGCTCCCCATAACCTCTTATCCCCTTATCGTTTAAGAAACTGTCTATTTCTGTCTTAAATTTATTCAATGTCCCAGCTTCCACAGCTCTCTGAGGCAGCAAATTCCACAGATTTACAACCCTCAGAAGAAATTCCTCCTCATCTCTGTTTTAAATGGGCAGCCCCTTATTCTAAGATCATGCCCTCTAGTTCTAGTCTCCCCATCAGTGGAAACATCGGGCCCAAGTTTCCACATGATTTGCGCCTGATTTTTTAGGAGCAACTGGTGGAGAACGGACTATCTTAGAAATCGCAATTCTCCACATTTTTTATTCTGCAGTTCTAGTCAGGTAGAACAGTTCTACTTTGGAACATAATTTTTTCTTCAAAAGGGGGCGTGTCCGGCCACTGACGCCTGATTTGAAAGTTTCCACAGTGAAAACGTACTCCAAACTAAAGTAGAATGGAGCAAGTGAAGATTTTTGTAGAACTGAAAAAACCTGTTCTACACATTAAAAAATCAGGTGCAGGTTACAAATTAGGCGTCCAAAACGAGGTGGGGGGGGGGGGAGGGAAGTCATTAAATTCTATAATAAATCCTTATTTATACTTATACAAATAAATCCAACCTAAATAAACATTTCTAAGCAAAGAAAAGATTAAATAAACCATCTTCCTACCTGTGTGAAAGTGCTTCAGGCAGGCCTTTCGGGACCGAAGGCTGAACGGGCCGGCCCGAGACTTCGGGCAGGGCCCGTTGGGTTGGGTCGGATCGGGGAGGTTTGGTTCGGGTCGGGGGGGGGGGGGGGGGGGGAAGAGAGAGAGAGAGGGGGAGAGAGAGAGAGGGGGTGGGAAGGGAGAGAGGGAGGGGGGGGGAGGGAGAGAGGGAGGGGGGGGGAGGGAGAGAGGGAGGGGGGGGGGGAGGGAGAGAGAGAGGGAGGGGGGGGGGAGGTCAGGTCGGATCTAGTCCGGGAGCGGGAGTCGGGTCCAGTGGGGGGTCGGGTTGGGGGACGGAAGCGCGGGTCGGGTTGGGTCCAGTCAGGGGGGCGGGGAGCGGGAACAGGAGCGCGAGTTGGGGAGGCGGGGAGCGGGAACAGCAGCGCGGGTCGGGTCCAGTCGGGGAGCGGGAACAGGAGCGCGGGTCGGGTCAGGTCCAGTCCAGTCGGGGGGGGGAGCGGGAACAGGAGCGCGGGTCGGGTCCAGGCGGGGAGCGGGAACAGGAGCGCGGGTCGGGTCGGGTCCAGTCGGGGAGCAGGAACAGGAGTGCGGGTCGGGTCGGGGAGGGGGAGCGGGTGTCGGGTCTGGTCCGGAGGCAAAGGGGAGGGGGAGCGGGTGTCGGATCTGGTCCGGAGGCGGGGGAGCGGGTGTTGGGTCTGGTCCAGTCGGGGGTGGGGGTGGGGAGCGGGTGTCGGGTCTGGGCCAGAGGGGGGGGGGGGGAAGCGGGTGTCGGGTCTGGTCGGTTGGGGGGGTGGGGGGGGGGGAAAAGCAGGAGCTCGCCGTGGGAGGAGCCTTATTCACGCAGCCCCAGTGAGGCCATTCAGCCAGGGCTAGGGGCTGCGTGCTTCGGGCCCCTCCCACACACAGTTCGGCGCCTGGAGCTATTGCACTTGCGTGCTCACTATAGCGCGCATGTGCAGAGGTCCCGGCACTGTTTTCAGCACAGGGGCCTGGCTCCGCCCCCCCACAGCTCGTGCTGGCTGCGCCGAGGGCCAGAGGACCTGCAGGGAGGTGGAGAATACCAAGGATTTTTTTAGGCGCACTTTGTGGCGCGAAAAACGGGCGTCCAGGTCGGGACTGCGCCGTTCTAGGCGCGTGTGGAAACTTGGGCCCATCCTCTCTGCATCTACTTTGTCAAGCCCCCTCATAATCTTATACGTTTCGATAAGATCACTTCTCATTCTTCTGAATTCCAATGAGTTGAAGCTCAACCTACTCAATCTTTCCTCATAAGTCAACCCCCTCATTCCTGGAATCAACCTAGTGAACCTTCTCTGAACTGCCTGCAAAGCAAGTATATCCTTTCGTAAATATGGAAACCAAAACTGCACGCAGTATTCCAGGTGTGGCCTCACCAATACCTTGTATAGCTCTAGCAAGACTTTCCTGCTTTTATACTCCATCCTCTTTGCAATAAAGGCCAAGATATCATTGGCCTTCCTGATCACTTTCTGTACCTGCATACTATCCTTTTGTGTTTCGTGCACAAGTACCCCTATCTCTGCTTTAAATTTATTCAATAACCCAGCTTCCATAGCTCTCTGAGGCAGCAAATTCCACAGATTTACAACCGTCAGAAGAAATTCCTCCTCATCTCAGCTTTAAATGGGTGGCCCCATATTCTACGATTATACCCCCTAGTTCTAGTCCTTACCAGGGATGTAAATACTAATTATATTTGCAAATATCCATCAGCTCTGGTCAACCGTATCCATTCTTGAAAACCAAAATCTTATTTTTGTTTTTCTCCCTGTTGCTCTCTTTCTCTCTCACACCACAATGTTTTGCAACAACTGATAGGTGAGACTAGAACTAGGGGGCATAATCTTAGAATAAGGGGCCACCCATTTAAAACTGAGATGAGGAGGAATTTCTTCTAAGGGTTGTAAATCTGTGGAATTCGTTGTCTCAAGCGAGCTGTGGAAGCTGGGTCATTGAATAAATTTAAGACAGACATAAATAGTTTCTTAACCGCTAAAGGGGTTCTGGGGAGCGGGCAGGGAAGTGGACCCGAGTCCATGATCAGATCAGCCATGATCGGATTGAATGGCGGAGCAGGTTCGAGGGGCCGTATGGCTTACTCCTGCTTCTATTTCTTATGTTCTTATGTAAAGAGGTGCGCTGATTGTGAAAATCCTATTAAACCAAATTGTTGCAAACATTTGTAACTTGTACCCACTCAATGACAGCAAAATTAAAAGTGCATCATTTTTCATGCAACACTTCAATGGGTCTTGCTTGCTGCACTCTGTCCACTGATTAAGAAAATTAAGGATTAGAACTTACAATAAACTCAACCCTGACTTCCATTTTATGAATTCAGCTCAGCCAGAATTACTGCATTGATTTTTGTACTGTTCTTGATTTTGTTCTAGTTTGCATGCAGTTCATTAGGTACTGTACTGGTACACAGAAGTGCTGTTCAGTCTTCTCTTTGTCTGGCAGTGTTGACGTTTGTTAACGTTTCACTTTAACTGGATTCAGCAGATTCCTTCGTGACCTAAATTCTTGAGCCGAAGTGGAGTAAGAGAATGTTTAGCAGGCACTAGCTGAAACCTGTTTTGCTGTGGGAAAGAGATTTAAAAGAAAAACAAAATCTTATGTTTGTAAATAATCTTGGCAATGTAATGTTTAATATTTTTAATATCATTGGACTAAAACGAATTCATACAGCATTTTCATATTACACCTTTCAATTATGACACTTTTAGCTAAGTTAACCACTACAGCCAACTATCCTGAGAGATAGCAGCCATCCCTAACCATGTAACATATTTTATAATATTTTCCGGTTCCAGATAAAACTCGAGCTGCATTTCCCCACAATGTTTTCAACTGGAATCAACAATGCAGATCAAAATCTAGCATATCTTATCTGGTTTTGACCGAGAACTAAGCAACTACGTTTTTCTTCAATTAATTCTAGTCAACACTGCATAATACATTGAGCTACACTAGGGTAAAGGTTAAGCAGAACTGACCCACTTGTTTGTGGAGATGGTAAATTATGTATTAGAATTTTCAGCATCATATGCTTGGGATTAGTATATGAAACTCATTGCAAGTTTATGGATGAAGTGATGAGAGTCAACAAATAGTGCAGTTTTGAAAAGGTTGAGGAATGTACAAGTGTTTAAGTACAGAAGTCAAGTAGGTGAATCAGACCTGTTCGGAACATGTAATGATAAAACTGCATGTGAATTTTTTAAGTCTGTATAGTTTTCTATTATACTGCTTTCCCCCCCATTTCTAGTTACTATGATTTTTTTTCCTCCCACAGCATTAAACTAGGAAATAGAACAATCACATCTGCGCCTGAGCGGAGGGAACGTCCACCATATCTCGGGCGAACAAGATCCTCAGGATACTGAAGTCCAAGGGGCTGGCTCCAGACCTTCCAGAGGATTTGTACCATTTGATCGAGGGTACTTCCACCTTCTCCTCCTCCTACTCCTCCTCCTACCCCACCTCCCTTCTCTCCTCCCCCCTCCCCCCACCCCCCCCAGCCCTGGCCGAATGGGCTCCCTCATCGGCGGCCTGCTGCATTCCCTAAGTTAGGACTTCTATTTTTAGTGTGTTAGTTACAGATTGATTTTGGTGCTTTAGGGACAGGGTTCCCTCTATTTTTTATTTGTTAATTAATTGCTTATTTTTGTGCTTTATTTGGTGCTTGGTGGTGCTTTAAATGTGGTTACGTGCCAATTCCTTAACAGTAAGTAAGGTCTTTCTGTGCAGAGAAAAGTGGACACATACGCTACCCTAAGTTAGTTTAGTACAACTTTTTTCTGGCCAAATTGGCATAAATAGTGTAAGGGGCTGGGAACGACCCCTTTTGGAAAAAAAACTGACCTAACAAAAAACCTAACTAACTCACTTACACTAGCGCAAATTAAATGGCCATACTTGCAACTAAAAAGATACACCAGAAAAATCAAGTTACACCAAAAAAAATGGTACAACTCATGGAGGAATTTGGGCCCATTTGGGGAAACATGCTAGATGCAGGAAGAATGTTCCCAATGTTGGGGAAGTCCAGAACCAGGGGTCACAGTCTAAGGATAAGGGGTAAGCCATTTAGGACCGCGATGAGGAGAAACTTCTTCACCCAGAGAGTGGTGAACCTGTGGAATTCTCTCCCACAGAAAGTTGTTGAGGCCAATTCACTAAATATATTCAAAAAGGTGATAGATGTAGTCCTTACTACTAGGGGGATCAAGGGGTATGGCGAGAAAGCAGGAATGGGGTACTGAAGTTGCATGTTCAGCCATGAACTCATTGAATGGCGGTGCAGGCTAGAATGGCCAAATGGCCTACTCCTGCGCCTATTTTCTATGTTTCTATGAATTGTTTGTTTTATTTTTCTGCTTGGTAAAGTTAGAGTAACTGGACTTGGCTAGTCATGCAATTTTCCAGCTGTGTTTCGAATACTCTTTTTGTAGCCTGACATCAGTAGTGGGTAAAATGATGGAATCAATTATTAAGGATGTCATAGCAGCGCATTTGGAAAGAGGTGACATGATAGGTCCAAGTCAGCATGGATTTGTGAAAGGGAAATCATGCTGGACAAATCTTCTGGAATTTTTTGAGGCTGTTTCCAGTAGAGTGGACAAAGGAGAACCAGTTGATGTGGTATATTTGGACTTTCAGAAGGCTTTCGACAAGGTCCCACACAAGAGATTAATGTGGTAAGTTAAAGCACATGGGATTGGGGGTAGTGTGCTGACATGGATTGAGAACTGGTTGTCAGACAGGAAGCAAAGAGTAGGAGTAAATGAGTACTTTTCAGAATGGCAGGCAGTGACTAGTGGGGTACCGCAAGGTTCTGTGCTGGGGCCCCAGCTGTTTACATTGTACATTAATGATTTGGACGAGGGGATTAAATGTAGTATCTCCAAATTTGCGGATGACACTAGGTTGGGTGGCAGTGTAAGCAGCGAGGAGGATGTTATGAGGCTGCAGAGTGACTTGGACAGAGGTTAGGTGAGTGGGCAAATGCATGGCAGATGAAGTATAATGTGGATAAATGTGAGGTTATCCACTTTGGTGGTAAAAACAGAGAGACAGACTATTATCTGAATGGTGACAGATTAGGAAAAGGGGAAGTGCAACGAGACCTGGGTGTCATGGTACATCAGTCATTGAAGGTTGGCATGCAGGTACAGCAGGCGGTTAAGAAAGCAAATGGCATGTTGGCCTTCATAGCGAGGGGATTTGAGTACAGGGGCAGGGAGGTGTTGCTACAGTTGTACAGTGCCTTGGTGAGGCCACACCTGGAGTATTGTGTACAGTTTTGGTCTCCTAACCTGAGGAAGGACACTCTTGCTATTGAGGGAGTGCAGCGAAGGTTCACCAGACTGATTCCCGGGATAGCGGGACTGACATATCAAGAAAGACTGGATCAACTGGGCTTGTATTCACTGGAGTTCAGAAGAATGAGAGGGGATCTCATAGAAACGTTTAAAATTCTGATGGGTTTAGACAGGTTAGATGCAGGAAGAATGTTCACGATGTTGGGGAAGTCCAGAACCAGGGGTCACAGTCTAGGGATAAGGGGTGGGCCATTTAGGTCCGAGATGAGGAAAAACTTCTTCACCCAGAGAGTGGTGAACCTGTGGAATTCTCTACCACAGAAAGTTGTTGAGGCCAATTCACTAAATATATTCAAAAAGGAGTTAGATGTGGTCCTTGCTACTAGGGGAATCGGTGGCTATGGCGAGAAAGCAGGAATGGGGTACTGAGGTTGCATGTTCAGCCATGAACTCATTGAATGGCGGTGCTGGCTCGAAGGGCCGAATGGCCTACTCCTGCACCTATTTTCTATGTTTCTATGTAATTGTGAGGAAAACAATCCCTCTGGTCTCCAGTGCCATAACACACTATGGTTGTGCAACTGTTAGCTGACAAGTGTTGTAAAAGCATCCCAAATATGCAGAAGGACAACTATCATTTTTTTTCCTTCACCCTAGTGAGGACAGTTGAACTCATACCCACTGCATGATGCCTAGCTATCACCAATACTCTATTTAAATCTCATCTGCGAGATTTGTCTTCCAATTCAAACTTGGAACTTTTTTTTAATGAGTCTTCCGGTCTTGCTCTATGCTCCACGTATTTTCTCTATCAGAGTACAGAATCGAATAAAATATGTGGACAATAAATTTTAAGATTTTGAGAGATCTGCAAAATCACCATTAACAACAGCAACAGAGATCACAGAGTGAACCTCGTGGTTGTGGAAAAAGACGACAAAGTATCTGCTGGGATTTGTGGGACAGACCAGAATCTTCCAATAATCCAGTGTATGCTACAACACTGATATACAAGACATACAAATTGCAGTGTTCCAGGAAATAATACTGTATGCGAGCATACTGCAGGCAGAACAGATGATACTTAAAAGCTTACTGCTGATGTTTTGAACTTTGAGATGCAAAATTTGAGATACAGCTGCAAGTTCCTGGCATTATTACATAGAATATACGGCACAGAAACAGGACATTCAGTCCAACCAGTCCATGGTGGCGTTTATGCTTCACTTAAGCATCCACCCAGCCTTCCCCCTCTAACTAGCAGCATAACCCTCAATTCCTTTCTCCCTCATATGCTTATCTAGCTTCCCCTTAAATTCATCAATACTATTCGCTTCCCTATGGTAGCAAGTTCCACATTCCCACCACTCTCTGGGTAAAGAAGTTTCTTCTGAAATCCCTATTTGATTTCTTGGTGACCATCTTGTATTGATGGTCTCTAATGTTGCTCTTCCCCACAAGTGCAAACACTCTGTCAAGTCTATCAAAGCCTTTCATAATTTTAAAGACCTTTATTAGGTCACTCCTCAGCTTCCCCAGGCTGTTCATTCTTTCCCGATAGGTATAATCTCGCAGTTCTGGTATCATCCTTGTAAATCTTTATTGTATCCTTTCCAGTGATTCTATGTCCTTTTTATGTTATGGTGACCAGAACTGTACACAGTAGTCCAAGTGTGGTCTTACCAAGAATATTATGAAAATGAAAAAAATTAGAAATTTGTAATTGAAGTGAGCATAATACTATTACAGACAGAAGAGTTATGGATAGACAGGTTTTCAGTTTGAAGACACACCAGTTGTCAGCCCATTTTCCAATTATATTTAAGTCTGGTCAGAAAACAAATTAATCACTCTTCATAGCACGGTATTATCAGCAAAAACAAAAAATAACCCCAATAATATCCACCAGTTCATTGGGCAAGTGAAGGAATGGGAGTTGGGGGCGGGGGGGGGGAAGCAAACACACATTAGATATTGCGATAAGACCATTATTTGTGGTTCTGCCTTCTAACAAACCTGCTGACAAGGGTGCTGCTGTTGTTATTTGGCGAACCGACCTCGCAGAAGACATCTCCTCCTACCTCCCCCTGGACCATGACCCCACGACTCAACATCAAGCCATAATTTCCCCAGACAGTCACTGACCTCAGCTCCTCTGGAAATCTTCCCTCCACAGCCACAAACCTCATAGTTCCCCAACCCCGCACAACCCGCTTCTACCTCCTTCCCAAGATCCACAAATTCGACTGCCCCGGTAGACCCATCATTTCAACCTGTTCTTGCCCCACAGAACTCATTTTTTCCTATCTCGACTATTTTTTCTCCCCTTGTCCATTCTCTTCCCACCTACATCCGAGACTTCTACGGCACCCTCCGTCACTTTAACAGTTTCCAGGCTCCCAACCGTCTCCTTTTCACCATGGATGTCCAATCCCGTGACACACTCATCCTCCACCAGGATGGCCTGAGAACGCTCCGCTTCTTCCTCGAGCAGAGGCCCAACCAGTCCCCATCCACACCCTCACCCTCACCCTCACCGCTGAACTTGATCTCACATTGAACAACTTCTCCTTTAACTCCACTCACTTCCTCCAAATTAAAGATGCTGCTATGGGAACCTGCATGGGTCCCCTCCCTCACCTCTTTTTCCAGTACTTTGATGACTATCGGTGCCATTTCCTGCTCTCACCCTGAATTTGAAAATTTAATTCATTTTGCATCCAATTTCCACCCTTCCCTCACCTTCACATGATCCATTTCTTACCTTCCTCGACTTCTCCGTCTTCATCTCTGGTGATAGGCTTTCGACCAGTATCCACTATAAGCACACTAACTCCCACAACTACCTGGACTACACTTACTCCCAATCCCACATCCTGCAAGGACTCCATTCCATTCTCCCAGTTTCCGTCGCATTGCTCTGATGACACTTCCTTTCACACTAGTGCTTCTGATATGTCTTCCTTCTTCCTCAGAGGATTCCCCTCCGCTGTGGTTAACATGGCCCTCAACTGTGTCTGTTCTATTACTCGTACCTGTGCTCTCACCCCTTCTCCTCCCTCTCTGAACCATGACAGGGTTCCCCTTGTCTTCATCTTTCACCTCACCAACCTCCACGTTCAACAGATCATCCTCTGCCATTTCTGCCACCTCCAGCGTGATCCCATCACCAATCACATCTTCCCCTCCCCTCAGCATTCTGAATGGACTGCTCCCACCACGACACCCTGGTCCATCCCGCAGTCACCCCCAGTACCCCCTACCCTTCCCTTTCTGTGCAAGCGCAGGAGATGCAATACCTGCCCTTTTCCCTCCCCACTATCCAGGGCCCCAAATACTCCTTCCAGGTGAAAAACCAATTTACTTGTACTATTTTCAATTTAGTATACTGTACTCGCTGCTCACAATGTAGTCTCCACTACACTGGGGAGACCAAGTGTAGATTGCGGAGCACCCCCGTTCAGTACGCAAGTGTGACCCGGAGCTTCCGGTTGCCTGTCACTTTAATTCTCCACCCCATTCCTACTCTGACCTCTCCGTCCTCGGTCTCCTACACTGTTCCAACAAATGTCAAGGAACAGCACCTCATCTTTTGTTTAGGCACTTTACAGCCTTCTGGACTCGATATAGAGTTCCACAATTTCAGAGCATAACTGCTACCAATCTTTGGCTCCCTCTCTCACCCCTCCCCCCTCCCCCCAGAGCCTGTTTGTTTATTTTTTCTCCTTGTCTCTAATGGCAGCTGGTCATTATCCCGCCATTCACACCATATCTTGACAAATGCTTTTCTAACTCCTGGCATTACCATCATAATTTGGCCCATCATCCCTTTTTCTCTAATCTCTCCTGTCTTCCACCCTATCATAGACCTTCCCTTTTATTCTTTCTTCCCCTCCCCCTTTCAGTCCTTGTTAAGAATCTGTTCTTTCTGAACACTCTCCCATCTGAAGTGTTAACTCTGCTTTCTCGACCCGCTGAGATTTCCAGCATTTTTTGTTTTTATTCCAGATTCCAGCATCCACAGTATTTTGCTTTTGAACAATTTTATGTTTCCTATTTGCCAACTCAGATACAACCCAAGAATAGATTTGCAATGAGGCGAGAACAACATATCTATTGAGTGCTCTGGAAGCATAAACAGTTCCTAAATTTGCTTTGAGCAATGAAAGTCATTACATTTTTGGCCCATGAAATGAATATTGTGTTGCCCCATTTGTTCTGCAGCCAAACTGCAAGTGAGTTAACACATTGTTGCAGTTAAAATATTGCAGCAGCTTCTCATTTACTAAAGTTGCTCTGATCTTCAAGCATAGTTATCACTGGGCTGTGGTTATAAGAGTCCGACTCTAATCTCTTCCTGTAGAAAGGTACAATATTTGTCACTTTCTACTTAGATGGAACAGTAATTGACAGACAGAAGAATACACAGGCAAGTTTAAGCACATCTTTCCTCAGAAGGGGTTTTTAGAACCTGTATTTCAATGCCATCTGGGCAGTAGTTTTCCAGGATCAAGCTTTTGAAGGACATTTAGCTTTCAGGTGTCTCTGCTGCTTCCCTCCCTGTTCCCCACCAAGCCAAAACTTCCCCAGGATTTCCCATCCTATTCCTGAACCTGCATGTTTCTCTATGTCCTGTCCCTTCACATCCTCTCTGCACTTGTCCAAGAGACCCTCCTCATGCTCACATTCACACTGAACTGCCAGTCTATCCAACTTCCCTTCCTGGCCCTCATGCTAGCCGACATTGTCAATGGTTGCCTCTCCTCAGATATTGTTCCACTTTCAAAATTGATTTTATCACCACTCTTTCGCCCGTTTCCCCACCCCCCTCATTAAAAACAAAAGTACCCTGAACCCGTTTGCAAACCAACTCCAACCTTCCTTTCCTCTTGAAAATTGACACTTCCAAAATCTATTCCCATCTTTCCTGCAACTCCACATTTGACTCTCTCCCAATCAGGTTTCCATCCCTGCCACAGCATTGAAATAGCCTTAGAAGTCACAAATGCTATCTAATGTGGCAATGGCCATGGTACAATATTCTCTGTGCTCCTGAACCTTTCTGTAGCCTTTGATATGGTCAGCCCTACCATCCTCCTCCAATGCCTTTCATCGGTTAGCTAGCTCAATGGGATTGATTTTGCTTGGTTCCAATCTTACTCATGTGATCATAGCCAGCGCATCGCCAGCAATGGCTTCTCTTCCATCCTTACGGTTACCTCCCAAGGATCTTGGTCAGTCAATGATCTGTCCTTGGCTCCTTCCTGTTTCTCATCTACATGCTGCTCCATGGTGACATCTTTTACCGACATGAGTCAACCTCTACATGTATGTGGATGACCCAGCTCTACCTCGACCCTTCGACTGCATGAGTGTTGTCAGCCTGCTTGTCCGACATCCAGTCATCGATGAGCCCCAATTTCCTCCAGTTAAACAGTGGGAAGACCAAAGCCAGAATCTTAAGCGCTTACCACAATCTCCATAACCTTGCCACTGATTCGATACTCCTTGCCCAGCCACACTCTGGCTGAACCATACTGTTCGCATTCTTGGTGTCCTGATCAATACCTAGCTGAGCTTCCAACTTCATATCCTCTCCATCACAAAAGATTGCCTACTTCCACCTCCGTAACATCACCCACCACCATCCCTGCCTCATCACTGACACACTCATCCATGCCTTTGTCTTCCACTATCCCAATACTCTCTAGACTGGCCTACCATTCTTCACGCACTATTCAGTCCACCTGCTGTCGATATCCTATCCCACACCAAGTCCCATTCACCTATCACCCCTATTCCTGCAAACTCCTTTAGCCTTCCATTCCTTTAATTCTGAGCATAACTATGCCATTGGTGACCATGTCCTCAGCTGTGTAGGCCCTAGAAATTTCCCTGACCTTTAAGACTCTCTTCAAAGCCCTTGGTGTCCATTTGGCCAATTATGCCTCTGAAGCCCCTTGGAATGTTTGTTTCATTATTAAAAGGCATGTTGTTGTAGTAGTGCCTGATCGCTATTTGGCTGAGTAGCTAACCTTTAAAGTGTTCAATGTCTCCATTTAATTATGAGAGAAAGAGCAAGAGAGAGAGAGAAGTAGATTGGTTACAATTAGAGAAATGGGGGAATAAAAAAAATCAGTGGATTAGAAAAGAAATAAAATGCAAAATGGGAAAGTAAACAGATATAGAAAATGGGATGAATGTAACTCCAAATATTTTAACAAGATAATTAGAATTAATGTTGCTGGGAAGTTTCAAAACAAATAGAATGAGAAATAAATGTGGAAACAATGAAAAATTGCAAAACAATAAATAAATAAACAGGGATATAAATTGTACCGGAACTCAGTGTTTAAGTTAATTAGAAAATTGGGGGTGGGGGAGAATACATAAACAAGACTTCGGTGGGGTAAGTTTTTTGACTGAAATTTCATTTACAAATGCTCAATGCACCCTTCCTAAAACAGCACGTTAACATCCATACTTGAACTTCAACGATAGGAAAATATATCCCCAAGTCTTGAAGTATACAATATATCTGCCTCTTTGCCACCACATTAGAATTTATTCTATCTGCAGTATATTTAAATGTTTACACAATTTTTTTTAATGGCCTAACAGGCTGTGAAGCCAATGAGTATTGAGTAAAAATTTAATTTAAACTTGATCTACAAAAGCACAAAAGATCAGGGATAAGTCCAGGTTGCTGAAGTACTCAAAACCACTTTCAGAGCCAAGACAGAATAAATGCCAGAACCTGTACTATTCAAAAGGAAGGTATACGTTACTCTTAATTTGAAGTCAATTCATTTGATTTATTCGATAATTTGGATTTGTTGCACTTATAAAATTACTGCCATTTTAATTATGTTGAATAATTTGAACAACAGGATTAATCCATTTTTCACCTCCCTGCAAAAAATTACTTTGAATTATATAGAATGAGTTAATAATCTGATTAAAATCAATCTGACACTTCTCCAATCATTCAATATTTATCCTTACTGCATTCATTTTTTCTTCAAACCTCAACAACAATAGATGCAAATAACTTTCCATAATTGTTTCAGGCCAGTGTCATGAAGACGACCAGCTGTGGTGATGCAAGGGTTTACTCCAATCTAAAATTCAGCAGATAATGACATTGAAAAAAAGAAAACCCTTCAGTATTTCTGGAACTTTTGCCAGAACTGCTCTTAAAAACTTAAATTATAACAATCCACAACAATTGTGTGGGATTGTAGTTATAATTACCAGTTTCTTAATACTACTTTTCTTGGGTGGGCCAAACCCAATTGTATAAATAGTCAGTACTGCAAATGGAGTCTGCAGGCTACTGCTAGATTGTCACAGATAACATTTAATAAATTCTACCCAAAACCAGAAAAGTGAACATTACCAAAAACTGATCCATAGTTATTGAAAGTCCTCCTTACCTGTAAACATCATTACAAACACTGAGATAGATAATATCCAGGACACTCTGCTGTTGGACTCATCGAAATAAGTCATAAGGTCATGAAAGAAAACACCAAATGATTTAATTATGCCATATGTGAGCACTTCTACGAAAAAGAAAGCAACGGCTATGATCCAGCCCCAGCCTCCATCTGGAGTCTTTGTGTAAACATTTGTTGCGCATCCTCTCATGTTTCCCGTGAACATTGTCATTTCCACGATTTTGGTCACTGCATTTAAAAAGAGAGCCGTTTCAGTTTTTAAACACCAAAACTAGTAATTCCACTCAAGTGCTGGTGTTGTCTTCAGAATATTAATATTGTTTTAACATTTAAAATTAAGTGCACACATGACAGTGCAGACCTTATAATAGTAATCACACTTTGCTGAAAATAAGGAGAACAGTTGAGATTATGAAGCTCGGAGTCAAATGAAAACCTAAAAATAGACCTCAATATTTGTCTCTGTCGTTCATGGAGAACACTCAATTCCCAGGTGCCACAGAGTAAAAGCAGTCGAGACCCATTGGAAAGAGTCACAGCCCCCTTTACAATGTCTCTGTTTTGAATGTCAATTTAGACCGGGCCGATTATGGGGGAGTCGTCTGGAATTCGGAAAATGTTCCGGAATCCGGAATTTTTTTTTTTTTAAACCGAATTAATCGCTGAAAAAGAATTAAAAAATAAAAACTTTAACTTACTTTTTTTTAAATTAAGGTCTTCAACGCAGGTTTTTCCCAGCTGCCGACCCCTGACAAGGAACCCCTGACCTGCAGCCGAACTCTGAACCGTCGACACCCCCAGTCCCCCACACTCCTTACCTTGCCCCCCCCCCTTATCTCAGACCCCCGCTCCTTACCTTAGCCCAGGCATTTCTGGATTCGGGACGTCGGAAAGACGTTCCGAAATCCGGAAAATACCTGAAATCCGGAACGGCCTCGGTCCCGATGTTTACGGATGTTCCACCTATATAGACAACGGTTGCAATTCTGCACCTTTTTGCTAAGGATGAATTCAACACACTGTCAAACACTTGATGGTTTCTTCAAGGTTATGAACCAAAATACTCACTGCTATTGAGCTTACAAAGGATGCTTTGTCATGTCAGGTGAGCTCAGCCCCGCACCCCCCAAAGACTGTTCTCCTTGGAACAAAGTTAGTTTAAGAGGTAACCGATAAGAGGTTTTGATAGAGTAGATAAAGAAAAATTATTCCCTCTGGGTCAATAAACTAGAAGTCATAGATTCAAAATCATTGGTAAAAGATCTGGAGGGGCGATAAGGAGACATTTTTTCACTCAAAGTGGGAAACTTTAACCCCCCCAAAAAAGGATGAGTTGGCGTCAGGTGGAAAGTTACTGTTAAAAATCTGAATCCCGACAAGAATCTGCCTCCGATCCACCTACTTTTAGTTTTAATGGAAGAAGGGGAGGGGTGTCTCAGATTTAATCACCATTTTAAATTGAACAGTGGCTGGTTGGGTTTTGCAAGCCTCATGAAACCTGCTGTATCTAGCATCACAGCCTAAACCCTCGCCCGCCCGCCGCAAATGAGGTCTCCTAGTAGCGGAGGACAGTGAAGGATAACACTTGATCTGACACTCCCAGGCACCAGCTCAGAAAATGGCACTGCGTGTACTTTAGAGAATAGTAGAGGCAGGATCTGCACGTGGTGAATCACGAGTGGGCTGTAGCCAGACCAGGGGGAAAAAGGTAGCTTGGGTGCCAGCTCCCCAGAGGGCAAATTTGCACATGGGTTCTGCTGCACAGAACTCTGATGACTTTTATTGGGTAGCCTTCAGAAGAAAGGTTATGGGCATGCACACGGAAATGCTTGCTGTAATGGCAGGCCTGCCAGACAGTCTGGTCAGTGCCAAGGAAAATGGAGGAGTCGGGCTCCAATATTGCACGGGGCTTTGTGCGGAGCTTAGAGCCCATGATTTCTAGGATGGAAGTAATGGGCAACACTGTTGGAACACTTGTGGACCCAACCATGATGCTGGATGTGATGGGTGATGTTTCAGCATCCATTATTGCACAAGCAGAAGGAACACAACATCTGAGTGCTGCACTGGAAGCTCAGACTACTCTTGTGCAATCTCAGCTTGCTGACACACAAGCTTAGACTGATGTTATCGTGACTAGGTTTGAGTGTGGAAAGGGGCTTGTGGGGTTTCACAGCAGTCCAGCAATTTGTGCTCCATCAGATGGCTAGGAATGCTGAAGTGCCGCCCTGGGCGAGGGGGAATTGGCTGCTTGGAACAAGAACCTGCTCAGGATGACAGCATTTGTACTCCCACTCCTGCCACTCTGCCTGTGCCCTTGCTGCTACAGTCAGCCAGCCCAGACTGCTGCTGCCCATGCCGATGTGGTGCAATCTACAGCCAGGCCTTCTCGACCCAGAGCTACTTAATGTCATCCTTCAAGGCCATCTGCAGTCTCCCCTCTTGAAAGTCAGCAGCCTTCTACCAGCCCTGCAGCAGCCACTGCATAGGAGCACTAGGATAGGCAAAGAAACACGAAAGACAGACACGAAAGGCATCCACAAAGCTAATTAGTTGACTTAGTTATGTGGATTTGGATTGATTAAATTATAAATTATGTTTGGAATGTTTGTTTTGTGGTGCCTCTCATTTCAGCTTTGTGACCAAGAGGACGCTGTAATGCTCTGTGACAAAGGGATGGCAATGTGGGGACGTGGTGAGCAACAGGGATCTGGGGTTTCATTCGGGGAACCGGATTCTGATAAGGTGCTCACAGACAGCCCGTCCAGAACAGAAATCTGCTGTCTGCCTCCTCCCTCTCTGGAAGTGGTCGCAGAACTAGTGGTGGCAAGGGCTGCTCGCTCATGATGGCCAAGTTATGGAGGATGCAGCAGACCACCACGAAATGGAACACCAGCACCAGCATGTGCTGGAGGGCTCCTCCTGAGCGGTCAAGGCAGTGGAACCATTGCTTTAGCACCCCAATGGTCTGCTCGATGAGGTTCCACATGGCAGCATGGCTCTCATAATTACTGACCACAAGTAGTGGGGCTGCGAATGGGAGTCATCACCCAGGTGTAGAGCGGATAGCTCTCGTCTTGAAGCAGCCACCCTCAGGTTAAGACGTGATGGCTGGAAGATGACTGGCACAGGTTGAAAGCATCTTGACTGCTGCCAGGATACCGGGCATTCACTGCACGTGGTTGCACATTAAGTGAGTGATAGCCTTTGCATGCAGTACATCTGAGGATTGATGTGCGATGCCCGGTGTGCAATCGATGGCACCCTGCTCCATGGGGAAGTCTGATATCCTGGCCAAGCCACATGTGTGCTCCTCCTTCTCCCTGCTCAGAGAAGACAATGAAGTCCATTCTCAGAGTATTCTGTGACCTCCCAGATTCAGCAAAAGATGACAGACTGGGAGATGTTAACTATGTCTCCTGCTCCAGGCCTTGGGGGCTAAGGTCTGGTTCCAGGCCGTGGCAGAGTACTGTGACCGCCTCTTTGGTGCGACGGGGCCTCCGAATGCTCCTGGCTTAAGTGCAGGTAGGTGTCCCTGGGGGTTGGGGGAGTCCTCGTCCTCCTCCCTGAGCAGTTTGTCCACTTTGCTGCCTCTGTTCCATCCCATCATGCTCCAGCGTGAAGGAGACTGCAGGTAGAGCTCCCACAACTGGGAGAAAGTGTTGAAGTCAGAAGCAAGACCTTCTCCACATAGCACCACTCGCCATCACCTCATCAACTTTAAATAACTGTAGAAAGCTCCAAACAGTTGCACAAACTTACGCATGTTCAGCTGTTCGTATTTTGGAGAGGGCATGCAATCGAGCAACAACGTCCAAAATAGCAAGTCTTGGGTCAATTCAGCGTTGCACATGGACTGATTAGCATTTTTCTGGCGAGCGCAGGCAACAGTCGTGCTACCAGCCCTCCCAAAATGGCGGCTGCCGCGGGCCATGCCGCAAGTGGGCTGAAGCGAGGCAGGTGTCATTTATTTTGTCAAAGCCAGCTTTAACAGCTGCCAAATTTCACGGCCGTGCTCTTTAAAAACACAGGCTGAGAGTGTGTGGTTGGGCAGGAACTCTGCCTGCTTGATGGTGGTGCCACTGACCTGTGAGAATTTCCCCAGGACAGTCCAATTTAAAACGTTTTGGCAGCCCTGAGCAAAATTTCTAAATGTGCAATGGAAAAGTAGAAAATTCATCTTGCTACCTGCAGCAACTTAAGTTTTTTTCCTCCAGGCTGGGACAAAGCATCTGGCCTCGCCCACATTGTGGATTAAGTACCACTGAGGACCCACAATTGATTGGACTCAGTGGGTACACTTTACATTTTCTTTTCTTAAAAAGACCTCTCCGAGGTGGCCTCTGCCAACCTAGCAATGTCAAATTTACCAAGAGCTGGAGGCCTGTTGTACAGATGTTCCCCATGTCCAATGTTGCCATGGCAGTAATGACAGATTGATGCAATGCATCACATTTTCTATCATTACTACATTATTTGGTGAGACCAGAAGATTGTCACATGGGCAGAGAGCCAACAGTGTGAGTCCTTGCCCAATTTTCAATCCCCACCCACTGAAATTAAGAAGTAACTCCAAAGGAAACTCCAAAGCTAATTCAGTTCTGATATCCAAGATATTTCTTGCCAGGCGCTAATGCCCATTCAGTGGAAACCTCGAGGAGATCAAGGGGATACAACGTCTGAATAGGTAGCAATTTGTAGACAAATCCAAAAGGAACAAAAAATAATCACTAGATATAACTTTTAATTAACTATATATGTCGAGCAGTAGCAGGCTATACAAGGTCGTCATTTTAAACTCTTGTCATCCCAACACCGCGGTTCAAAACTCTCAGAACTGCCAGAGTGAGATTCAATCGAGCAACCAAGCAGAAGTCTTGGGGATGAGGGTAGATTCGGGGTTTTTTTGCACCATCTGCCGGCTAGTTTGTATCGCGAAGCGATTGCACGGAGTGTGACTCAGCAGCTGGAGCAGCAGCGAGTCTACTACCTTGGTGGCAAAGCGCTATTTCGCCGCTCCCAGACACTGGCTGCAGCCCACTGCACCAACTGAAGCTTTTCGTTTATTAAATTATAGTCGAGACATTATTCACTTCTCTTCCGTGAGATATTTACAATGGCAAAAAAAATCGTTGAGCGGACCGGAAAAGTTTTAAATATTTGTTTGAATTATAAATATTTTACACGTGTTACACAAGTCTCATTCCGATCAGAGATGGGGAATCGAGTGCCAGGGAGAGCGCCCCACTGAGTTCGCCTGACAGAAGGGATGCGGCAAACAGCTCAGACACTTCCTCAACAGGAAAATGGACTGTAGATCAGCAAGCACCTTGGTATGAAACGAACTGGATGTGGATGGAAAGTAATTTGCGTGCCTCGTGTTACTGCACCCAAAGGGATTTTTGGCTTTATTTGGTAAACTCTTTGAAATTCTTTAAAAGTGTAAAGTAAACATTGGTATTTCTGTCGGTGGAGCCTTTTGAGATGCACGATATAATCAGTTAAGATTGCTACTGCACTCACCAGCCGAGTGCCTCAGCTCTGCTCCAAATGTGTTTGAGATCCGGCAGTGCCACGCAAATTAGCTGCCAGATGCTGACCTGATTTTTGGGGCTATGAGGGAGGGGAAAACTACAATTAAGCTTCCAAACAAATATGAGCTACATATTTTTTTTAAATAAAAGTTTTTAAAATAAGTGTAAACAGTTTCGTTTCCGTTTAGCGAAAAAAACTGAGTTTCGAGATATGACATCAGCTAACCGTTGCAAGACAGCCCGTACCACCCCAACACAGTAACAAGTAGACATTCATAAAGTTTAATTGATAGGTATAGTTTCCAGTGCTTAAAATTTGTTTTAAAATAACTAGAAACACTGTACAACGTCAGTCCCTCGATACAGTGACAGGGGGGGGGCACTCGAACCTTTTACTAAAAAGTACAATATACATATATATTATAAACCAATTTAAACTTCAAACATTGAACAAGAGTTGGGCTTCTGCGGTTAAAAAAAACTTACCTTGAATGGTCCTCCCCAGCCAGGTAAAGTGTGCCGAGTCTGCTGGTGCCTGGCCGGATGCATTTGGTTCTTTATATGTCTAGCATCCCTACCAGAGTAATTATTTTCATAATATTGTTAAACGCCTGATGGTGTCGGGTTGGTCGGTCCCTCCTCGGAGTCGGCAGCGACTTTCCTGCCCAGATTTTAATGGGCTTGTGCTCGGGCTCACCCTTCCCTTACCCCCCCCGGCTTTCCACCCTCCACCTCGCTCTACTCGAATTATTGATGTTGTTGCTCCTTTGTGCTGTTTTATACCGGCTCCAGCCGGTCGCTTGCGCGCACGGGCGCGCGCGCGCACCAGCGTCTCCCGTTCGCGCGCGGCGGGGCCGCGCGAGCGGTGTACCTGACCCGGCTCCTCGCGGCAGCGCGCACGCGCGCTCACCCCACCCTCAGGGTCTCGGCGCCGCGCGCCGCACGGCGTGGCTTTAAACCCAGCTGGCGCCTCGAGAGCGAACGCCGCGTGCGCGGACTCCACGCCACCGGGTTGAACAGGTTTATTCCAGTCAAAAGCGAAAGACAGACCATGGTGGCGATATGGTCCCGCCTCAAGAGTGAGTTGTCGAAGAGGTAAATTTAGAAAAGAGGAGAGGGGGGCATTCTTGAGGTTTTGAAACTGTGTTTTCTCCTCCCTCCATCTCCCACATTGATATGCTCAGTACCTTCCAGAAGAGTTTTTAGTTTTAAAAGCTGCAATGGTACCTGGTCACAGTTTTTCCTCCTCTAATATACAGGTAGAAGCAAAAGAAGCCAACATAAAAAATAGGTGCAGGAGCAGGCCATTCGACCATTCAATATGATCATGCAACTTCAGTACCCCATTCCTGCTTTCTCTCCATACCCCTTGATCGCTTTAGCCATAAGGGCCACATCTCATCATCGGCAGTCCCTCGGAATCGAGGAGGACTTCCACTCCTGAAGTGAGTTCTTTGGTGGCAGAACAGTCCAATACTAGAGCCACAGACTTTGTCACAGGTGGGACAGATAGTCGTTGAGGGAAGGAGTGGGTGGGGCAGGTTTGCAGCACGCTCTTTCCGCTGCCAGCACTTGCTTTCTGCATGCTCTCGGCATTGAGACTTGAGGTGCTCAGCGTCCTCCCGGATGCATTTCCAGGTAAAAACCTGCCTCAATAGCCACAGTGCAGTTGGCATTCTGTATTAGTGTTAGCTGTGGCCCTGTGGGTAGCACTCTTGCCTCTGAGTCAGAAAGTTGTGAGTTCATGTCCCACTCCAGGGACTTCAGCACAAAAAAACCTAGGCTGACAGGTGCTGTCTTTCGGATCAGATGTTAACTTTATATTCCATCTGCTCTCTCAAGTGGATGTAAAATATCCTTTGGCACTATTTTGAAGAAGAGCAGGGGAGCTATCCCAATATATATCCCTCAATCAACATAACATAAAAAAGGAGAATTAAATGGAAAAAAATTGCAAAGTGCTGCAGTATAGAGGGACCTGGGGGTCCTTGTGCATGAAACACAAAAAATTAGTATGCAGGTACAGCAAGTAATCAGGAAGACAAATGGAATGCTGGCCTTTATTGCAAGGGGGATAGAGTATAAAAGCAGAGAAGTCCTACTGCAACTGTACAGGATATTGGTGAGGCCACATCTAGAGTACTGTGTACAGTTTTGGTCTCTGGAAGGATATACTTGCATTGGAGGCAATTCAGAGAAGGTTCACTAGGTTGATTCCAGAGATGATGGGGTTGACTTATGAAGGTAGTTTGAGTAGGTTGGGCCTATACTCATTGGCGTTCAGAAGAATGAGCGGTGATCTTATTGATAAGGTAATGAGGGGGCTCGACAAGCTGGATGTAGAGAGGATATTTCCACTCATAGGGGAAACTAACATTAGGGGACATAGTCTTAGAATAAGCGACCACCCATTTAAAAGTGAGATGAGGAGAAATTTCCTCTGTGTGTTGTAAATCTATGGAATTCTCTGCCCAAAGAGCTGTGGAGGCTGGGTCATTGAATATATTTAAGATGGAAATAGACAGATTTTTGAGCGATAAGGGAGTAAAGGGTTATGGGGAGCGGGCAGCGAAGTGGAGCCGAGTCTATGATCAGATCAGCCATGATCTTATTGAATGGCGGAGCAGGCTCGAGAGGCCAAAAGGCCTACTCCTGCTCCTATTTCCTATGTTCTTATAAAAACAGATTATCTGGTCATTATCACATTACTGTTTGTGGGAGCTAGCTTGTGTGCAAATTGGCTGCCGCATTTCCTACATTACAACTGTGACTACACTCCAAAAGTACATCATTGGCTGTAAAGTGCTTTGGGACATCCAATGGTCGTGAACGGTGCTGTATAAATCCAAGTCTTTTACCCAATTTTAGCAAAAAAAAGTAGATGCAAGTAACGTAGAAAGCGCTAATTGATTATACATCCACGTTTTGTCCTGCTCTGAGAATTCCTACCCACCCAGAACAAAATTAATGAATACTGAAGTCCATATTTTGCTTTTTAAGATCAATAATTAATTTAATGCTAGTGATCGTGGTGAAAGAGATTTTTGACAATTCACCACAACATCGACAGAGCAAAAAAAGCACTGATAGACCCTCTGAGTATTTAGATGATTGGGACTCATTCCTAAATTTATAACAGCTTGAGTTTGAAACACCAGCAGTTCACAACAATAACAACTTATATTTTTATAGTGTCTTTAACGTAGTAAAATGTCCCAAAGCGCTTCACAGGAGCCTTATCACACAAAATTTGACACCGAGCCACATAATGAGATATTAGGAAAAATGATCAAAAGCTTGGTCAATGAGGTCGTTTTTAAGGAGCGTGTTAAAGGTTGTTTAGAGAGGGTACTCCAGAGTTTAGGGCCTGAGCAACCGAAGGCACGGCCGCCAATGGTGGAGTGATTAAAATCGGGGATGCTCAAGAGACCAGAATTGGAGGAGCGCAGATATCGCGGATGGTTGTCGGGCTAGAAGACAATACAGAGATCGGGAGGGGTGAGGCCATGGTAGGATTTGAAAACAAGGATGAGAACTTTAAAATTGAGGCGTTGCTTAACAGCGAGCCAATGTCCGTCAGCGAGCACAGGGGTGATGGGTGAACAGGACTCGGTGTGATTTAGGACACTGCCGCAGAGTTTTGGATGACCTCAAGTTTACGGAGGGTAGAAAATGAGAGGCCATCCCGTAGTCCTTTGGAATAATCAAGTCTAGAGGTAACAAAGGTATAGATGTGGGTTTCAGCAGATTATATGCTGAGGCAGGAGTGGAGTCAGGCGATGTTATGGAGGTGGAAATAAGCTGTCTTACTTATGGCGTGGATATGTGGTCAGAAGCTTTTCTAGGTTCAAATATGACACCAAGGTTGGTTCAGCCTCAGAGTTGCCAGGGAGAGGGATGGAACCGGTGGCTATGGAAAGGAGTTTGTGGCAGGGACTGAAGTTAATGATTTCGGTCTTCCCAGTACAGGTTGGACCTCTCTGGTCTGGAAACATTCATGGTTTGGCATTAGCTGGGCCTGAGGGTTTATTGTTATGTATCTGTAAAGCATGCACTCCCATGTTCCGCCACCAGGGAGCTCATCCCCTGAAGTCCCAAAGGATCCCAGCATCCCTTGGGAGCACTGTATATAAGCCGGCCCCTAAGGCCTGTTCCTCACTCTGGAGTGTCTTATTAAAGACTGAGGTCACTGTTACTTTAACCTCCCTTTGTGCAGCCTCATTTGTGTTAGGAACACAATAACTGGCGACGAGAATACAAATCCAACGCAAAGATGCAGCAAACTGTGGGCATCCTGCAGAAGTTCTCGGAGGGTGAGGACTGGGAAGCCTATGTCGAACGGCTAGACCAGTACTTTGTAGCCAATGAGCTGGACGGAGAAGGAAGCGCTGCAAAAAGGAGAGCGGTCTTCCTCACAGTCTGCAGGGTACCGACCTACAGCCTCATGACGAATCTTCTGGCTCCGGTGAAACCCACAGATAAGTCATATGAGGAGCTGTGTACACTGGTTCGGGGAGAGTGTGCTGATGGCGAGGTATCGGTTCTACACGTGCCAGCGATCTGAAGGTCAGGAAGTGGCGAGCTATGTCGCAGAGCTAAGGCGACTTGTAGGACAATGTGAGTTTGATGGCTACCTGGAGCAAATGCTCAGAGACTTTTTTGTACTGGGCATTGGCCACGAGACCATCCTACGAAAACTTTTGACTGTAGAGACACCGACCCTCAGTAAGGCCATTGCGATAGCATAGGTGTTTATGTCCACCAGTGATAACACCAAACAAATCTCTCAGCACACAAGTGCTAGCAATGTTCATAAATTAACTGGAACTGTGTTTGCGATCAGAAATGTACAGGGCAGAACCCACGAGTCTGCAACTTTTTCTAGACCAATATGTCGAGGAACCAACTAGGGGGGAGGCCATCTTAGACTGGGTGTTGTGTAATGAGAGAGGATTAATTAGCAATACCGTTCTGCGAGGCCCCTTGGGGAAGAGTGACCATAATATGGTGGAATTCTGCATTAGGATGGAGAATGAAACAGTTAATTCAGAGACCATGGTCCAGAACTTAAAGAAGGGTAACTTTGAAGGTATGAGGTGTGAATTAGCTAGGATTGATTGGCGAATATACTTAAGGGGTTGACTGGATGGGCAATGGCAGACATTTAGAGACCACATGGATGAACTACAAGAATTGTACATTCCTGTCTGTCGTAAAAATAAAAAAGGGAAGGTGGATCAACCGTGGCTATCAAGGGAAATCAGGGATAGTATTAAAGCCAAGGAAGTGGCATACAAATTGGCCAGAAATAGCAGTGAACCCGTAGACTGGGAGAAATTTAGAACTCAGCAGAGGAGGACAAAGGGTTTGATTAGGGCAGGGAAAATGGTGTACGAGAAGAAGCTTGCAGGGAACATTAAGACGGATTGCAAAAGTTTCTGTAGATATGTAAAGAGAAAAAGGTTAGTAAAGACAAACGTAGGTCCCCTGCATTCAGAATCAGGGGAAGTCATATCGGGGAACAAAGAAATGGCGGACCAATTGAACAAGTTCAATTCACTAAGGAGGACACTAACAACCTTCCGGATATAAGAGGGGTCAGAGGGTCTAGTAAGGAGGAGGAACTGAGGGAAATCCTTATTAGTCGGGAAATTGTGTTGGGGAAATTGATGGGATTGAAGGCCGATAAATCCCCAGGGCCTGATGGACTGCATCCCAGAGTACTTAAGGAGGTGGCCTTGGAAATAGCGGATGCATTGACAGTCATTTTCCAACATTCCATAGACTCTGGATCAGTTCCTATCGAGTGGAGGGTAGCCAATGTAACCCCACTTTTTAAAAAAGGAGGGAGAGAGAAAACAAGGAATTATAGACGGTAAGCCTGACATCGGTAGTGGGTAAGATGATGGAATCAATTATTAAGGATGTTATAGCAGCGCATTTGGAAAGAGGTGACATGATAGGTTCAAGTCAGCATGGATTTGTGAAAGGGAAATCATGCTTGACAAATCTTCGAGAATTTTTTGAGGATGTTTCCAGTAGAGTGGACAAGGGAGAACCAGTTGATGTGGTATATTTGGACTTTCAGAAGGCTTTCGACAAGGTCCCACACAAGAGATTAATGTGCAAAGTTAAAGCACATGGGATTGGGGGTAGTGTGCTGACATGGATTGAGAACTGGTTGTCAGACAGGAAGCAAAGAGTAGGAGTAAATGGGTACTTTTCAGAATGGCAGGCGGTGACTAATGGGGCACCGCAAGGTTCTGTGCTGGGGCCCCAGCTGTTTTCACTGTACATTAATGATTTAGACGAGGGGATTAAATGCAGTATCTCCAAATTTGCGGATGACACTAAGTTAGGTGGCAGTGTGAGCTGCGAGGAGGATGCTATGAGGCTGCAGAGTGACTTGGATAGGTTAGGTGAGTGGGCAAATGCATGGCAGATGAAGTAGAATGTGGATAAATGTGAGGTTATCCACTTTGGTGGTAAAAACAGAGAGACAGACTATTATCTGAATGGTGACAGATTAGGAAAAGGGGAGGTGCAACGAGACCTGGGTGTCATGGTACATCAGTCATTGAAGGTTGGCATGCAGGTACAGCAGGCGGTTAGAAAGCAAATGGCATGTTGGCCTTCATAGCGAGGGGATTTGAGTACAGGGGCAGGGAGGTGTTGCTACAGTTGTACAGTGCCTTGGTGAGGCCACACCTGGAGTATTGTGTACAGTTTTGGTCTCCTAACCTGAGGAAGGACACTCTTGCTATTGAGGGAGTGCAGCGAAGGTTCACCAGACTGATTCCCGGGATGGCGGGACTGACCTATCAAGAAAGACTGGATCAACTGGACTTGTATTCACTGGAGTTCAGAAGAATGAGAGGGGACCTCATAGAAACGTTTAAAATTCTGATGGGTTTAGACAGGTTAGATGCAGGAAGAATGTTCCCAATGTTGGGAAGTCCAGAACCAGGGGTCACAGTCTAAGGATAAGGGGTAAGCCATTTAGGACCGAGATGAGGAGGAACTTCTTCACCCAGAGAGTGGTGAACCTGTGGAATTCTCTACCACAGAAAGTTGTTGAGGCCAATTCACTAAATATATTCAAAAAAGATTTAGATGTCGTCCTTACTACTAAGGGGATCAAGGGGTATGGTGAGAAAGCAGGAATGGGGTACGGAAGTTGCATGTTCAGCCATGAACTCATTGAATGGCGGTGCAGGGTAGAAGGGCCGAATGGCCTACTCCTGCACCTATTTTCTATGTTTCTAACTGCCAGCAGGCCTCAGGTGACCCAGATGACTCAGAGTCCCCCACAAAGGATGAATGCAAGGCAATTCACACCTTGTTGGCGTTGTGGAGACTCAAAGGATGAATGCAAGGCAATTCACACCTTGTTGGCGTTGTGGAGACTTCCATTCAGCGTATTCATGCCGCTTCAAAGAGTATGTTTGCAAGAGCTATGGAACAATGGGGCACCTCCAATGAGCTTGCAAATGAACTGCGAGCTCTGCAAAACCTGCTAACCACCACGTGGCAGAGGAAGCTCGGTCCATGGTGGATCAAAGCAATTTCGAGCTTCAGAGAGAGAAGGCAGATGTTGAAGTACACGAGGTGCACACATTTTCGACGAAATATCCACCTATGATGCTAAACGTAAAATTGAATGGCTTACCCGTAGCCATGGAACTGGACACTGGTGCAAGCCAATCCATCATGAGTAAAAAGATGTTTGAGAGACTGTGGTGCAACAAGGCATTCATACCAGCCCTGAGCCCCATCCACACGAAACTGAGAACGTACACCTGGGCAGCGCCATGGTCAAGGTCACCTACGAGAGCACGGTGCATGAACTGCCACTCTGGATTGTCCCGGGCGATGGCCCCACACTGCTTGGAAGGAACTGGCTGGGCAAAATCCGCTGGAACTGGGATGTAATCCGAGCGCTATCACATGTCAATGAGGCCTCATGTACCCAGGTTCTTAACAAATTTCCTTCCCTTTTTGAGCCGGCATTGGAAACTTTTCCAGGGCGAAGGTGCGGATCCACTTGGTCCCAGAGGCACGACCCATTCACCACAAGACGTGAGCGGTACCTCACATGATGAGGGAGAGGTGGAAATCGAGCTGGACAGGCTGCAACGCGAGGGCATCACCACCCCAGTGGAATTCAGCGTGTGGGCCAGCCTGATTGTTCCAGTACTCAAAAGTGATGGCACGGTCAGGATTTGCGGCGATTATAAAGTAACTATTCATCGTTTCTCGCTACAGGACCAATACCCGCTACCTAAGGCAGACGATCTATTTGCGACACTGGCAGGAGGCAAGATGTTCACCAAGCTCGACCTGACTTCGGCCTACATGACGCAGGAGCTGGAGGAGTCTTCGAAGGGCCTCACCTGCATCAACACGCACAAGGGACTGTTCATCTACAACAGATGCCCGTTTGGAATTCGGTCGGCTGCAGCGATCTTCAAGAGAAACATGGAGAGCCTACTCAAGTCAGTACCACACACGGTGGTCTTTCAGGACGACATATTGGTCACGGGTCGGGACACCGCCGAGCACCTACAAAACCTGGAGGAGGTCCTCCAGTGACTGGATCGTGTAGGGCTGCGGCTGAAGAGGTCAAAATGCGTCTTCATGGCAACAGAAATGGAGTTTTTGGGGAGAAAGATCGCGGCGGACGGCGTTCGGCCCACAGCCTCTGTCTTGGCATCTATCAGGAACACGCCCAGGCCACAGAACGTCACGGAGCTACGGTCGTTCCTGGGACTCCTCAACTATTTTGGTAACTTCCTACCGGGGTTAAGCACCCTTTTAGAGCCCCTACATGTGTTATTGCGCAAAGGTGAGAACTGGGCATGGGGAAAAAAAAACAAGTGATTGCTTTTGAGAAAGCCAGAAACATTTTATGCTCCAACAAGCTGCTGGTATTGTATAACCCATGTAAAAGACTTGTACTAGCATGTGACGCATCGTTGGATAGAGTCGGGTGTGTATTACAACAAGCTAACGTTGCGGGGAAGTTGCAACATGTCGCCTATGCTTCCAGGAGCTTGTCTAAGGCCGAGAGGGTCTACGGCATGATTGAGAAAGCGGTATTAGTGTGTGTGTTCGGGGTAAAGAAAATGCATCAGTACCTATTTGGCCTCAAATTTGAGCTGCAAACCGATCATAAGCCCCTCACGTCCCTGTTCACTGAAAACAAGGGGATAGATACTAATGCCTCAGCACGAGTGCCCACCTTTGTATGCGGACGATCAGCGTATAACTATACCATCCGCCACAAGCCAGGCACCGAGAACTGTGCGGATGCTTTCAGTCGGCTACCATTGCCCCCACGGGAGTGGAAATGGCGCAGCCTGCAAACTTGTTGATGGTGGCGCCGCCCGCGGACTTGTTGATGGCCACGGAATCTTTTGAAAATGATAAATCACCTGTCACAGCCCACCAGATTAGGATTTGGACCAGCCAAGATCCTCTGCTGTCCCTAGTAAAAAAACTGTGTACTGCATGGGAGCTGAGCTAGCATCCCTGTTGAAATGCAAGAGCCAGTCAAGCCGTTCCAGCGGCGAAAGGACGAGCTGTCCATTCAGGCAGACTGCCTGTTGTAGGGTAACCGCGTAGTGCTACCAAAAAAGGGCAGGGAGACGTTCATTTTGGATCTCCACAGCACACACCCGGGTATAGTAATGATGAAAGCGATAGCCAGATGCCACGTGTGGTGGCCTGGTGTCGACTCTGACTTAGAGTCCTCTATACGGCAATGTAGCGTATGTGCTCAGTTGAGCAACGTGCCCAGAGAGGCACCACTAAGTTTACGGTCCTGGCCCTCCAGACCATGGTCGAGGATCCATGTCGGCTATGCGGGCCGTTTCTCAGTAAAATGTTCCTGGTGGTGGTGGATGCTTTTTCAAAATGGATTGAATGTGAAATAATGTTGGGAAGCACCGCCACTGCCACCATTGAAAGCCTGAGGGCCATGTTTGCCAGCCACTGCCTGCCTGACATACTGATCAGTGACAACGGGCCATGTTTCACCAGTGCCGAATTTAAAGAATTTATGACCCGCAATGGGATCAAACATGTCACCTCGGACCCGTTTAAACCAGCCTCCAATGGGCAGGCAGAATGGGCAGTACAAACCATCAAACAGAGCCTTAAACACAAGGTTCACTCCAAATCCGCCTGTCCCAAGTACTGCTCAGCTACCGCACGAGACCCCACTCACTCACGGGTGCCCCCGGCTGAGCTACTCATGAAAAGGACACTTAAAACCAGACTCACTGGTTCACCCCCACCTGCATGATCAGGTAGAGAGCAGGCGGCAGCAACAAAATTTAAACGATGGTCCCGCCACTGTGTCACGGGAAATTGATCTGAATGACCCTGTGTATGTGCTAAACAAGTGGATCGCGGGCACGGTGATAGCGAAAGAAGGGAATAGGGTGTTTGTAGTCAAACTAGACAATGGACAAATTTGCAGAAATGGACCAAACGAGGCTGCGGTTCACAGACTGCCCTGAACAACCCACAGCAGACACCACCTTTTTCGAGCCCACAACACACACCCAAAGGATCAACGACACCAAGCCGGACCAGGAAATCGAACCCATCACGCCCAACAGCCTAGCAAGGCCAGGCTCACCTAGCAGCCCTGCAGGGCCAACAACACGCCAGCCCAGCGAGGGCACAGCCAACACACCAGAACAAACATTTGTACCGAGGCGGTTCACCAGGGAAAGAAAGGCTCCCGACCGCCTCACCTTGTAAATAGTTTTCACTTTGACTTTGGGCGGGGGAGTGATGATGTGTATCTGTAAAGCATGCACTCCTATGTTCTGCCACCAGGGAGCTCATCCCCTAAAGACCCAAGAGATCCCAGCATCCCTTGGGAGCACTGTATATAAGCCGGCCCCTAAGGCCTATTCCTCACTCTGGAGTGCCTTATTAAAGACTGAGGTCACTGTTACTTTAACCTCCCTGTGTGCAGCCTCATCTGCGTTAGGAACACAATATTTATTTTTTTAAAGTTTTGTTTGGCTGGACCGGCAGTCAGTCAGTGAGTGTGTCCGGCGATTGGCTGGAACGGCTATCAGTCAGTCAGTAAGATTGTGCTGAGGGAACTGCCCACAGGCTGCCAGCACGCGCGCACACACAGGAGCCCGCATGCTGTCGACCGGTACCGGTAAGCATGGTTCGGCAAATTCTCTGTTCTGGCACCAGTCAGGTCCCTGAGGGTGCCGGACCAGAGAGGTCCTTAGTTGGAGAAAATTTCTACTCATCCAGTACTGGGCGTTGGACAAGCTGTGTGGCAACTCAGACAGTGGAAGGGTCAAGAGAGGTGGTGGTGAGCTAGAACTGGGTATCGTCAATGTACATGTGGAATCTCGTGTGTGTGTGTGTGTGTGTGCGCGCGTGTGTAAAAACGATGTAACTATTTGTACTGCACTTTTTTTGACAGACATGCGACAAGCCCCGCCCCAGTCAAGCTCCACTCTCGTCCCTGCCCAAATCATTCCCTCCACACGGTGCCGAGAAGCAAGGCCTGAGGCTCCGACTCTCTTTCCCCCGCTCTTCCCCCCCCCCCCTCCCACCCCCCCCCCAGCATGGGCCCGAGAGCGGCAGCGGCCCTGGGAGGAGAGGGGTGAGAGTGAGAGAGAGAGGCTGGGGGAGAAAGAGAGAGACACGGGTGGGGTGAGAAAGAGAGAGACACGGGTGGGGGGGGGGAAGACGATAACGTTCTTCCAACCCCCTACAAGGGACATCGTTGGAGTGGATGATATCCAGAAGTCACAACACTGTCACTATTCACTTCATACCCAATAAACCTGTTAACAATCCGTACGCAATGCCAGCTCCATCTATTGGGGGTGGTGGGGGGAAGGGTGCACTTGCGCTGGAATACGGCACTTTGGCTGGGGTAAGGCACTTTGGCTGGCCCTTGCTGTCTTCTGAGGAGGTCTTTGTCGCTTCAGGAAGTTAAAGTGGATCGAGTAACAAATTGAAAAGTCAGTGAGACCTTGGGATGGGCAGTTCCAGTTACACAGTCCAGTGAAACTTCAGGGTGTGGCTTATCCTCCAAGGTGACCAATCATAGACAAAGGGTGGAGCGTGGTGGCCATTTTGTCAGTACAAATAAGCACGACCATATAAAAAAACAATTAAAACTTCAAAGATTGAACAAGAGTTGGCCTCCGGATGGGCTCTGCAACAAAAAGACTTAGCTTTAATGTCCCACTAGTCAGGTAGAACGTGCCAAGTCTGCCGATGCCTAGTTGGATGCACTGGTTTTTATAACCGTAACATCACTACCAGATTAATTATTTTAATAATATTTTTGAACGGATGGTGATGCAGGTTGGTCCCTTTCCAACCCCAAATCCCGCTCGCTGCAAGTTTGCGGGGAATTTTCTCTGTCCATATTTTGATCGTCAGCATTTTCCCCCTATGGTTATTTATGTTGCTCCTTTGTGCTATTTTATATCGGCCTGAGCCGGTACCTATGCACATACGCCTCCCTTTAGTGGTGGCGAATGGAGTACACAGCACACTTGAGGGTTTGTCGCGCCAGTGTGCCCTTGGCTGTTGACCATGGTGTCCGTGCATGCATGCCGCAGTGCTTTAAACCCATCTATCTCCAGATTGGGAGCAAGTGCCTGTCCCCACGCCGACAGAAGTGAAAAGCATTGACTGGCCCTCCATGAGGATTCAGATTAAGAAATAGGAGCAGGAGTAGGCCATTTGGCCCATCGGGCCTGCTCCATCATTCAATAAGATCATGGTTGATCTGATCTTGGTCTCAACTCCACTTCCCTGCCTGCTCCCCAAAATCCTTTACTCCCTTATCGTTCAAAAATCTGTCTATCTCCACCTTAAATATATTCAATGACCCAGCCTCCACAGCTCTCTGGGGCAGAGAATTCCACCGATTTACAACCTTCTGAGAGAAGAAATTCCTCCTCATCTCAGTTTTAAATGGGTGACCCCTTATTCTGAAACTATGCCCCCCCCTAGTTCTAGATTCCCCCATGAGTGGAAACATGCTCTCTGCATCTATCTTGTCGAGCCCCCTCATTATCTTCTATGTTTCAGTAAGATTACCTCTCATTCTTCTGAACTCCAGTGAATACAGTGCCAACCTGCTCAAGTTCTCTTCATGAGTCAACACGTTCATTTCAGGGTGACACAAATTCCTAAATGTTTAGTTTGAGTTTGAAAAGCCAGCATTTCACAACAATGACAACAACTTGTATTCATATAATGGTTGAACTGGTTTATTCAAGAAAGACCGGATCGCTATATTGTTCTGCCTTTAAAAGTTAATAGCCACAATGCAGTTGGCATATTGTATGACCCAATTTTAGTAAAAAAGGTGAGAGTCATGTTGAAAGCGCTAATTAACCATACATTCATGTTTTGTGCTGCTGTAAGAATTCCTACCCACCCAGAACAAGATTAATGAATACTAAAGTCCATTTTTTGCTTTTTAAGATCATTAATTAATTTAATACTGGTGATCTTCATGAAGGAGATTTTGACATTGACAGAAGTGAAAAGCACTGACAGAGGCCCATTATGATGATTCAGATTGTTGGAGCACAATCCTAAATTGCTAGCAGTTGGGTGAGTTTGAAAAGCCAGCAGTTCGCAATAACAACTTCTATTTATATTGCGCCTTTAACATAGTAAAACATCCCAAGGCGCTTCACAGGCATTATATCAAATAAAAGTTGACACTGAGCCACATGAGATATATTGGGGCAGATGAACAAAAGCATGGTCAAAGAGGTCGGTATTAGAATTTTGGAGAGGCAGAGAGGGAATTCCAGAGCTTGGGATCTTGACAGCTGAAGGCATAGCCACCAATGGTTAAAATCAGGATGTTCAAGATGCCAGATATCTCGGAGGGTTGTAAGGCTGGAGGAGATTATAGAGGAGGGGCTAAAAATCTAATGGATGGTAAGGGCCTTGTTCACAAGTGAACAGACATTCTGGAGAGAGATGCGGAGAGGGGCGGTGATAGCTGATCCACTGGCAGAGTCCACGGGGTCAGCACTGGGAGTGATGAGTTGGATGGGAAGGAGAGTGACAAGATTAGCCCTCTGGGCGCTGGGCGAGAAAGTCGGTGAGAGAGTAGGGTGGGGCAGTTGCTTGTAAGGGTGCAGTGATGGGTGCTTGATGGGCACTTTGGAGGATGCCAAGAAAAACATAGGGAAGCTGTAGGCTTCTCTAAGGGAGTCAAGCCTAGGCTGGTAGCCGGAGAGTAAGAAGGTCGAGGAGTGCTGAAGGTTTGGGGTAGGGATTTTGGAGGGCTAAGTACCTGAGGGGAGAAATGACGATAGAAGAGAGGGTTCTCTTGGAGGGGTAAAGAGAAAAGTTTAACAAAAAAGGGAGTAAAAAATGGAAATAGAATGATCGGCTCGGGTCTGCAACGACAGCCAAAATGTGCATGCTCTCAAGTTACAAAGGCCTGGTTACGTAGCAATTAATAGGATACATATATCCTGACAGTAAACGGGGAATAGAGAGAAGACAATAGAGAGGAGTCCAGGGTTAAAGTCAGAGGTCCAGTGATGGGATACAGTTGACATAGGTAGGGTGGAGTTGGCATAGAACATCGATGAACTGTTGTCCAAGTTCGATGATGGATGTGGCGGGCAAGTGAAGTCCAGAAGCTATTTGAAGGGCAGAATATTGAAGGATACACTGCTGGAGGTATTTCCGTGAAGATGAAGATCCAGAAGGTGTGCAGAATTGGTTGCAGAGCAGGAAAAAGAGGTGGCTAAGTTGGGGGTCAGCATAAGATCCAGAAGTGGCAAAGAAATGTACTTGGGCCCAGGAGCATGAAACTCGAGCCAAGAACCAGACTGTAGCTGAAGCTGAAGATCGGGGATGGAAAGGGACCAACCTGCATCACCAGCCGTTGAACAATATTATTAAAATAATTAATCTGGTAGTGATGTTACGGTTATAAAAAAAACAGTGCATCCGACCAGGCACCAGCAGACTCGGTACATTTTATCTGGCTAGGGGGACATTAAACGCAAGTCTTTTTGCTGCAGAGTCCATCCGAAGCCCAACTTTTGTTCAATCTTTGATGTTTTAATTGTTTTTTATATTATCATAGGTGGTCCCTCGAAACGAGGATGACTTGCTTCCATGCCAAAAAGGGATGAGTTCACAGATTTTTCAATGAAGGACCTAATATTCCAGGTCCCGAACTACATGTTGAAGGGTGGAAGATGCCTGTGCTTGGATTTTTTTTAACATGTGGTGGCTGTTGCACACCAGCCACCACACGGGCTTGACGGAGTCTTGGTCCAGTGGCAAGGATTAACCAAGACTACTGGAGACCAGCTCTGCTGCACGGACCTAGTGCGCACACATATTGCAGTGTGGGCTGGCCCGTGCTGCCCCTGGGCCCTCGCCTCTTCTGGGCTCCAAACTCACGCCTTTCCTGGGCCCCGATCATGTCGCTCCACGATCACTCGCCGCTCCTGCGCCCCAACCTCGCCGCTCTTGCTGTACCTGCCCACGCTCCAATCAGCGACCTGGATTTTGGTGACGTGCAATCCAGTCGCCCTGTTCACAGCCATCGCTTTCCAGCACGCACTGTACCTTGAAGTGGTATGCTCCTTTGAGGCCCCGACCTGCTGATGCTCGTTGCAGGTCAGGGCCGCTGCGCCAAAACAGACAGAATTGAGGTTTTTCTACACACACAATCAGTTTCCGCACGTACACGGATGCCCAGCTCTAGCTCACCACCACCTCTCTCGACCTCTCCATTGTCTCCAAGTTGCCACACTGCTTGTCCAACATCCACTACTGGATGAGCAGAAATTTTCGCCAACTTAGTGTTGGGAAGACCAAAATCATTGGCCCTGAAATTCTGGTCTGAAGCTCCTTTGATTCCGGTCGGAGGCCTTCTTTCCACGCACATTGCCGTGCGCTCCTGTCTTTGAGGTACGCAAATCCAAGCTGGAGTTACGTGGGCCTGGACAACCAATCATGGTGCAATATTCTCATTGATAGTAATGGGAACTTCGTTTCTCTGAGTTCCCATTACTATTAATGAGAAAACCCCCTAAAACACCAAACGCAACATAATAAATTAAAAACAAACCTCACATATTTAAAATTAATTGAAAATAAAATTACTTAAATATTTTAGAAAAAAATCTTTTGGAATTTTTTTGTGTATTTTAATAGGGTTTAAAATAAACTTACCTAAATGGACAGGGTTTTTTTAACAATGTATGATTAAATTTAATGTTTATATGTTTTAAAACTCTTATGCTGGTAAAAGTAGGCTTTGCGCCTGTTTTTGCCAGGCGTAAAAGTTTCAAGGACATTCGCTGGGCAAGAGATGGGCAAATCGCCCAATCTTAACCGCGCAAATGTCCTTGCTGTGGGGATGTGGAAGATCTGTCAAGAGATATCTTAACAGATTGGAAAAGCCAGTTTTCGGCGTATGCACATTGCGTGCCAAAAAATGACTTTTGCGAGGCCTTGCCGTATTCCGCATGGACCCGGCAAGGCTGGGATTTTACAGCCATTTTCTTCAGTCCCCACTACAAACTCTGTTCCCTAGCTACCAACTCCATCCCTCTCCCTGGCAACTCTCTGAGGCCGAACCAGACTGTTTGCAACCTTGGTGTCATATTTGACCCCAGAAAAGCTTCTGATCACATATCCACCCCATCAGTAAGACCGCTTATTTTCACCTTACACTGCACTGATCAAGTAGCAAGGGTACAGCATGTACTCTGGGTGGGGTACTTCAATGTCCATCACCAAGAGTGACTCGATAGCACCACTACTGACCGAGCTGGCCCCCGTCGTGAAAGACATAGCTGGCAGACTGGGCCTGCGGCAGGTGGTGAATGGTTGTTAATCTGACTGGAGGAAGGCACACAGTGGTGTTCCCCAGGGGTCGGAACTAGGACCACTGCTTTTCTTGATGTATATTAATGACTTGGACTTGGGTGTACAAGACACAAGTATAGTGAATAGTGAGGAGGATAGTCATATACTTCAAGAGGAGATAGATAGGCTGGTGGAATGGGCAGACACGTGGCAGATGAAACTTAACACAGAAAAGTGCAAAGTGGTATAAAATGGAAGAACAAACAGCGGCAATATAAAGTAAAGGGGTGCATGAACAGAGAGACCTGAGGTTATATGTGCAAATTGGCAAGGCAGGTTGACAAAGCAGTTAAAAAAGCATACAGGATCCTGTACGTCATAAATAGACGCATAAGAGTACAAAAGCAAGGAAGTTATGATGAACCTTTAACACTGGTTCAGCCTCAACTTGTGTCCAATTCTGGGCACCACACTTTAGGAAGGATGTGAAGGCCTTGGAGCGGGTGCAGAAAAAAAATGGTTCCAGGAATGAGGGATTTCAGTTACGTGGATAGATTGGAGAAGCTGAGGTTTTTCACCTTGGAGCAGAGAAGGTTGAGAGGAAATTTGATGGAGGTGTTCAAAATCATCATTGGTCTAGACAGTGTAGATAGAGAGAAACTGTTCCCATTGGCAGAAGATACAGATTTACGGTGAATGGAAGAAGAACCAAAGGTGATATGAGGAAAAACTTTTTTAAACAGCGAGTGGTTAGGATCTGGAATGCATTGCCTGAAAGGGTGGTGGAGGCAGATTCAATCGTGGCTTTCAAAGAATTGGATAAGTACCTGAAGGAAAAAAATTTGCAGGGCCACAGGGAAAGGGCGGGGGAGTGGGATTAGTTGAAGTGCTCTTGCAGAGAGCCGGCACAAGCTCGACGGGCTACATGGCCTGTGCTGTAACCGTTCTATGTTTCTATACTCATTGCCCCAAAAGTATGTTGTCTAGTACTTTTCGACCAGGCTGTGCTACTAATGTAGGAACCTCATATTCTGGCAATTGCAGGCCTCCTCAAGAGAGCATAAAACATGATTAGGGCAGGGAAAATCGAGTACGAGAAGAAGCTTGCAGGGAACATTAAGACGGATTGCAAAAGTTTCTATAGATATGTAAACAGAAAAAGGTTAGTAAAGACAAATGTAGGTCCCCTGCAGTCAGAATCAGGGGAAGTCATAACGGGGAACAAAGAAATGGCGAACCAATTGAACAAGTACTTTGGTTCGGTATTCACTAAGGAGGACACAAATAACCTTCCGGATATAAGAGGGGTCAGAGGGTCTAGTAAGGAGGAGGAACTGAGGGAAATCCTTATTAGCTGGGAAATTGTGTTGGGGAAATTGATGGGATTGAAGGCCGATAAATCCCCAGGGCCTGATGGACTGCATCCCAGAGTACTTAAGGAGGTGGCCTTGGAAATAGCGGATACATTGACAGTCATTCATTTTCCAACATTCCATTGACTCTGGCTACCCTCCACTCGATAGGAACTGATCTAATGTAACCCCACTTTTTTAAAAAAGGAGGGACAGAGAAAAATTATAGACCGGTCAGCCTGACATCGGTAGTGGGTAAGATGATGGAATCAATTGTTAAGGATGTCATAGCAGCGCATTTGGAAAGAGGTGACATGATAGGTCCAAGTCAGCATGGATTTGTGAAAGGGAAATCATGCTTGACAAATCTTCTAGAATTTTTTGAGGATGTTTCCAATAGAGTGGACAAGGGAGAACCAGTTGATGTGGTATATTTGGACTTTCAGAAGGCTTTCGACAAGGTCCCACACAAGAGATTAATGTGCAAAGTTAAAGCACATGGGATTGGGGGTAGTGTGCTGACATGGATTGAGAACTGGTTGTCAGACAGGAAGCAAACAGTAGGAGTAAATGGGTACTTTTCAGAATGGCAGGCAGTGACTAATGGGGTACCGCAAGGTTCTGTGCTGGGGCCCCAGCTGTTTACACTGTACATTAATGATTTAGACGAGGGGATTAAATGTAGTATCTCCAAATTTGCGGATGACACTAAGTTAGGTGGCAGTGTGGGCTGCGAGGAGGATGCTATGAGGCTGCAGAGCGACTTGGATAGGTTAGGTGAGTGGGCAAATGCATGGCAGATGAAGTATAATGTGGAGAAATGTGAGGTTATCCACTTTGGTGGTAAAAACAGAGAGACAGACTATTATCTGAATGGTGACAGATTAGGAAAAGGGGAGGTGCAACGAGACCTGGGTGTCATGGTACATCAGTCATTGAAGGTTGGCATGCAGGTACAGCAGGCGGTTAAGAAAGCAAATGGCATGTTGGCCTTCATAGCGAGGGGATTTGAGTACAGGGGCAGGGAGGTGTTGCTACAGTTGTACAGGGCCTTGGTGAGGCCACACCTGGAGTATTGTGTGCAGTTTTGGTCTCCTAACCTGAGGAAGGACATTCTTGCTATTGAGGGAGTGCAGCGAAGGTTCACCAGACTGATTCCCGGGATGGCGGGACTGACCTATCAAGAAAGACTGGATCAACTGGGCTTGTATTCACTGGAGTTCAGAAGAATGAGAAGGGACCTCATAGAAACGTTTAAAATTCTGATGGGTTTAGACAGGTTAGATGCAGGAAGAATGTTCCCAATGTTGGGGAAGTCCAGAACCAGGTGTCACAGTCTAAGGATAAGGGATAAGCCATTTAGGACTGAGATGAGGAGAAACTTCTTCACCCAGAGAGTGGTGAACCTGCGGAATTCTCTACCACAGAAAGTTGTTGAGGCCAATTCACTAAATATATTCAAAAAGAAGTTAGATGTAGTCCTTACTACTAGGGGGATCAAGGGGTATGGCGAGAAAGCAGGAATGGGGTACTGAAGTTGCATGTTCAGCCATGAACTCATTGAATGGCGGTACAGGCTAGAAGGGCCGAATGGCCTACTCCTGCACCTATTTTCTATGATTCTAAAACATGCTTCACTTCCTGCATTCTCTGTGTTTTGCTCCTGAAATGCAATGTCATCACTGTGCAGCGTTAGAAAATGATTTCGCTTTGGCCTAGCATTCAGGATTGTGTCTATCTGATTTATGAATGAGTGCGAGTTTGTATAGCTTTTGTATTTTTGGTTAATTTTGTTACATTTGGTTAAGTGCATTGTTATTTCTTGCAAAGTTTAATAATGCATTCTACTTTTTACTTACTTCATTTTTTTCACCACTACCATTTTGAAGGAGTTTCAGTGCTAATTGCAATTGCCTCCACTGTTGGGTTAGTCCTTTTTTGGAGATCCTCACCTTCAGAGAGCTAGAGGATGAAAATGTTTCATAGGAATGAACAGTGGCAGGTATTCCTACATTGGAGACAGTCTAATGTGACCTCCTATCCAATGAGATGGGTGCACAGACACAACTAAAGCTACTTGGACATATCTGACGAGGTCTGTCTTTGCAAATTACATTTTCCCTGGGAGGCAATCTTGAAAACGTTACCATCTATATACTGACTGGTGAAGATTCTCCATATCTGGGCAGGGTGGTGGAAGTTCCTACTATCTTGAAATTGTTTTTAAACTGGTCGATCTCCCTTGGTTATTGCACACAGGAAATCAAGACCAGGTGCAGTGCTCAAGTCAAGCAGGATTCGAAAGCAGGGAGATAATGGGGCCAAGGTGGAGGGAAAGGGAGGATATGGAGGGGTTGAGAGGGTAGTAGAGTGAGGTTAGTGGAAGTGAAGGAGAGGGTGAGAGGATGGAGAAAGTAGGGAGAAGGTAGACTGGAGAGAGGTAGAGTAGGAGGGGTAGAGGAGAGGAGGGATGTGGAAGGATGGGCAAGGTGAAGGAAAGGCAGGGGCAGCAAATTCAACAAGGAGGTGGAGAATGGTTGTACCCATTGTTTCTCCTGACCTGGATTTTCTTATCAGGAGGAACATGGACATCCATCCTCTTTATAGCAGTCTACTGGGCGATTTTAATATAGAATATTATGAGATATAGGCAGCGCTGGCAAGGCTGCATTTTTTGCCCATCCCTACTTGCCCTGAGAAGATGGTGGTGGACCCCCTTCTTAAATCGCTGCAGGCCTTGTGGTGACACTGCCCCCAAAATAATAGGTAGGGAATTCCAGATTTTGACCCAGCAACAATGAGGGAATGACAAATTATACTCCAGTCAGCATGACGTGGAGATGATGGCATTTCCATATATTGCTGATCTTGTTCTCCTTGGTAGTAGTTGTCGCATGGCTGGGATGTGCTGTTGAAGCAAGCTTGTTGAGTTGCTATAGTGCATCATATAACTGGTACATACTGCATTCAGGATGTACCAATGGTGGAAGGGGTGGATAGTGAGTCCACTGGCATTGAATTGCTTTGTCCTGGATAGTGTTGAGTTTCTTGATTGTTGCAGCTGCACCCATCCAGATAAGTACTGAGTATTCCATCACGCTTGAGATTTGTAGACAGCAGGGAGGCTTTGAGGAATCAGGAGTTGTGCCACTTATTGCAGTGTTTTTATAGCAACAATGTTGATATGGTTGGTCCAGTTAAGCTTCTGATCACTGATGATTCCCCCAGATGCTGATGATAGCTACCACTTAACTGTACAAGCCTCGATGTTGTCCAAGTCCTACTGTAGGCTAGCATGGGCTGCTTAGCTTTTGAAGCAGTTGTGACTGGGGATGTGAAATCATCAACGAGCAGCTCCACTCTTAACTGTTATGATGGAGGGAAAGTTATTGATGAGAACGTGGTTGGGGCAAAGACACATCCCTGGAACTCCAGTGGCCATATCCAGGGCCTGCGATGATTGCCCTCCGGCAACCAGAATTATCTTGCTATGTATCAGTTAAGACTCCAATGATTGAAGGGTTTTTGCTCTCGACCCCAACTGACTTCAGTTTTGCGAGGGCTCCTCGTTGCCACACTTGGTCAAAGGCTGCCTTGATGTCAAGAGCAGCTACTCTTGCCTCTCCTCTGGCAATAAACTCTTATGCCCATGTCTGGATCAAAGCAGCAATGAGGTCAGAAGATGAGTGGTACCGGCAGAACCCAAACTCAGCATTGTCATGCAGGTTATTGGTGAATAGGTTCTGTTTGATAGCACTATTTGTCATGTATGTATGCTTGGGGTTACTAGCCACCAGGTGGCGCCACTGTCGGAGGTCATTGGGTTGTATGCACGTGTGCGCGGCCCAGGTATAAAAGGCAAGCCATCATGTAATGTAATCACTTTGGGCCCGAATAAAGCAGAACCAGGTTTGTACCTGTGTTAGTTTACAGTATTCAGTCTATCGAGTTATTACATACATAACCTTATTCATGATTCCTTCCCGCACTTTACTGATGCTTGGGAAATGGTTCATAAGGTGATAATTGACCAGGTTAGGTTATTCTGTTTTTTGTGGAAAGGTCATAGCTGGGCAATTTTCCACATTGTTGGGTATCCCAATATCAAAGCTATACTGGAAAAGATTGGCTGCGGGTGTGACCTGGGGGGGGACACATCTTAAAGGAGTAGTAATAACTTTTATTTTTATAGCACCTTTAACGTAGTAAAATGTCCCAAGGCACTTCACAGCAGTGTTACAAGACAAAACAGATAAATCTGACACTGAGCCAAAAAGAAGAAATTAAGGCAGATGACTAAAAGCTTGGTTAAAGAGGTATGTTTTAAGGAGCGTCTTAAAGGAGGAAAGAGTGATGGAGAGGTTTAGGGAGGGAGTTCCAGAGCTTAGGGCCCAAACAGCTGAAGGCACGGCCACCGATGGTTGAGCATTTATAATGAGGGATGTTCTAGAAGGCAGAATTTGAGGAGTGTAGAAATCTTGTGGGGTTGTGAGGCTGAAAAAGATTACAGAGATGGGGAGGGGCAAGGCCATGGAGTGATTTGTAAACCAGGATGAGAATTTTAAAATCGAGCCAGTGTAGGTCAGAAAGCACGGGCAATGGGTGATCGTGACTTGGTGCGAGTTAGGACATGGTATGCTGAGTTTTGGATGACCTCAAGTTTACATAATGTAGAATGTGGGGGTTCGAGGGAATTGCAGAGTCTGAGGCCTAAGTGGTTGAAAACAGGGATGAATTGAAGGAGGATGGAGTCCCAGAAACGGAGAGTTTGGGTTGGGCTATAGGGTTGGAGCAGATTACAGAGATAGGGGTAAGACCATGGAGGGATTTAAACACAAGAATGAGTGTTAAATTTGAGGCATTAGGGGATAGGCCAGAGAGGACAGAAATGATGAACAATTGGACATCTTGTGGGATAAAGATATGAGCTGCAGAGTTTTGGGTGAGTTGAAATTTCCAGAGTGTGGAGGATGAGAAGCCTGCCAGATGAGCATTGGAATAGTCGAGTTGGAAGGTGATATGTACGAGCCCGGTGCCGGTGGTGGTATGGCTGACTATTAAGAGACGGGAAGATAGTAGAAGAGCAAGAAATGGTTGAGTGTGATGTTGCTTGGTGTAGGAGGAAGTGGTGTATGGAAATTGATGAGAAGGCATGAGGGCAGGCTGAGAGAAAGCAGCATGCATCACAGCCACCATCATCAAGAAGCCAGGACACTGGGGATATTTTATTCTGTCCACAATTGTTAAGCAGGACAGCAGTTCGTGCTTTAGTAGAGGTACTGGTCACTTCTTGGGGAGGGGCGGGTTTGGTGGGAAGTGGCTGCTGTAGGTTCCAATGTCAATGCCACAAACTCCATTGATCTCTGCAACAAAGGAAAAGCACCCCTGATATTGCCATGAATGAGTGTTGTAGACTCAAGACTCTCGCCTCTCAGTTTCTACACCTTCTCACAGATTGACCTGAAAGCCCACACCTGAAGGGGATGTAAACTTGTAGTTGTATGTTGGTTTAGAGGATGAAGAGTGTTCTGGTATTTTGGGTGTTCAAGGAAGTAAAGTGAGAATGGTCTTTATGTTATCTTGCCAACCCTGGTTGGGTCATTGAACTACTGTAACACTGGTCTGCAGTCTTGAGAGTGAGAGAGCTGGCACTCCATGCCACCTCCCTCCATGTAGCACGAGACATTTTTTGGAGACTTCCTCCAACAGACACCTAGTAGTCTTTCTCCTACTTCATCAAGGAGAATTTGCAAGTCTGACTCATTGGAGTTGTGGGTTCTTCTTTTATGTCTCTTTGCATTTCTTTGGCCCTTTTCTGGTTTCATGTCAATTGCCCATTTGATGGACATTCTTGAAAAGCGGCACAAAAACACTCATGGGACATCCAGTTGTGGACTTCTCCACAACTGTCAACCTAAGGAGATAGATACAAGAAGGTGGCTTTTAGCAGGCCTTTTGCAACATATTGATTAAGTCATGTGTAGGTCCTTTCAGACCATTTTATTATCCTTCTGCTTTGGCATAAAGCTCCTAGCACTCTATCCTTTACTGAAACAGAAATCTGCCCATTTCTGTTTCCAGTGCTAAATCTACATTTATTCGGTGCAGTGGCAGTCACTTCCTTCAATTGGAATGTAAAGATAGGATTGACATCAGCAGGCGTGTCTTTGTCTCAGGCACCACATACTAGTTTTGGCACCTGTGAGCTTGGAGTACTTTTCCATTAGTACTTTTCTCCCAAATCCCACCTGCTGTTAAACAAGAGTGTTTTAATAGCTCTTGGAAAACTGACATAAACTTACCGTAGTGTTTCCTAATGTACTTTACCTCTGGCGGAACAAGAAGGAAATATCATTCATGTTTGAAATTATTATGGAAGGCTGCTGCCCTAATGTCTCAAAGTTGAGTCTCTGTCTCTTAGCCATACAGACAAAAAGGTCCCAGATTTGATCCCTGGTCTGTGCCGAGTTAGCAGTTTTCAGATAGGGCAGGGATAGGGGTGCTACAATTGGCTGTAGCGTCCGTGGGTTAAATTGGCCTGGATTTCCCTTTCTGATGTCCACCTGGCTATCCACTTGTACTGGAAATGTGCATGTGTGGACGAGCTGAGATCAGACTTGGGCAGGATACTGGAAGGTAACTGTTGCCCTTGAAATCATGTCACAGCAAGGAGGGAATACTTTCAAGGATGGAGGGAAGTACATATGCGAGAAATAAAAAGCATGGATAGGCAGAACTTGGAGACATGCAAAAGCAAACAAGTAGAGCATTGAGGCGTGGCGAAGGGAAAGGAATTGGAGGCATGGAAGTGAGCAATAGGAGGATTAAAAAAAATTATGTTCCATTGGGCCAACACTACTAGCTTATTTTTCCACATTTAAGTGCCTGGAACATTTTAAAACTCAAAGGAATATTTTTATAATACTATAGCTATGGTTACTAATGCATTTTCCTAATGCTGGGGAGGGGAAAGATAAGGGAACTCGCGTCAAGGCTACTGATTTGCAATTTCCATGGAAAATGGATAGAATTGTGGAATAAAATGCCCCCCACCAAAAAAAATCTCAGATAATCATGTACTCTTGCAATAGAAGTAGAATTTTGCTTATTCAGTCACCCAATGGACCTCATTTTAACATGACAGAATCATGGTGTGTGATATTCAGCATATTAGTGAAAATCTTTTAATTACAATATAATAAAAACAGAATTTGATGATTCAGTGAACATTAAAACTCAATAGTACCTTGAAATACTCCCTTACTGATGGAGCGAGAGAGAACAGCAGCCATTTCTGAAGAAAACAAAAGGGATGCAATGAATCCTATGTGGGATATATAGGGGAATCCGCTACAAGAAGTAAGAGTCTCAGAGACATAGGCAGTAATGTAATAAGTTATTGCCAGTGCCTATTGCTTCCCAGTGAATGAATTTCCTATCTCGCACTTCAAGTGTCACTGCAGATTTTTGTGTCACACATTAAAACACATATAGCAACAAAGACTTCATTTCACACTTAAAATATTAACAACAACTTTCTATTTTGAGTTACTCAATGTTTATCTCACAGACATGCATACAAAAGTGTTGAACAGGAAAAGATCAGCTTGTCCATCTAGCCTGAACACCCATGATTAACAGGACCTGTGGTTTCTTTTGTTGATGTTTAGAAAGCAAACAAAGATTAATTTTAAGAGCTTTTTTTTAATCAATGGAAAAGTTATATTTGAATTATTAGATTCCTTCTGATTAGCTGTTGCCCATGTCAATCATGGTAAGCTGTTTCCCTCTTCATTTGGGCTTCAAATTCAGATATGTTGTCTTCAGTGAAAGATGGCAAACCATTTTTGTGGATTTAAATGTCAATTTTTTTTTGTATTAAAACTTGGGAACTACATAAACTTTTCAGTTTGGGGTATGGAAAGTTATGTTTATTAACGCCTGTATATACATGCACTATGTGTCATTGCACTTTCAGAACTGAACTGCTGGTTTACTGGCAATGATCACAGATCAGGGTTCTTGAGTAGGAATCGCAGGATAGCGCAGATGAATACGTGGCTTGAGCAGTGGTGCAGCAGGGAGGGATTCAAATTCCTGGGGCATTGGGACCGGTTCTGGGGGAGGTGGGACCAGTACAAACCGGACGGTCTGCACCTGGGCAGGACCGGAACCAATGTCCTAGGGGGAGTGTTTGCTAGTGCTGTTGGGGAGGATTTAAACTAATATGGCAGGGGGATGGGAACCAATGCAGGGAGACAGAGGGAAACAAAAAGGAGACAAAAGCAAAAGACAGAAAGGAGATGAGGAAAAGTGGAGGGCAGAGAAACCCAAGGCAAAGAACAAAAAGGGCCACTGTACAGCAAAATTCTAAAAGGACAAAGGGTGTTAATAAAACAAGCCTGAAGGCTTTGTGTCTTAATGCAAGGAGTATCCGCAATAAGGTGGATGAATTAATTGTGCAAATAGATGTTAACAAATATGATGTGATTGGGATTACGGAGACGTGGCTCCAGGATGATCAGGGCTGGGAACTCAACATTCAGGGGTATTCAACATTCAGGAAGGATAGAATAAAAGGAAAAAGAGGTGGGGTAGCATTGCTGGTTAAAGAGGAGATTAATGCAATAGTTAGGAAAGACATTAGTTTGGATGATGTGGAATCTATATGGGTAGAGCTGCAGAACACCAAAGGGCAAAAAACGTTAGTAGGAGTTGTGTACAGACCTCCAAACAGTAATAGGGATGTTGGGGAGGGCATCAAACAGGAAATTAGGGGTGCATGCAATAAAGGTGTAGCAGTTATAATGGGTGACTTTAATATGCACATAGATTGGGCTAGCCAAACTGGAAGCAATACGGTGGAGGAGGATTTCCTGGAGTGCATAAGGGATGGTTTTCTAGACCAATATGTTGAGGAACCAACTAGGGGGGAGGCCATCTTAGACTGGGTGTTGTGTAATGAGAGAGGATTAATTAGCAATCTCATTGTGCGAGGCCCCTTGGGGAAGAGTGACCATAATATGGTGGAATTCTGCATTAGGATGGAGAATGAAACAGTAATTTCAGAGACCATGGTCCAGAACTTAAAGAAGGGTAACTTTGAAGGTATGAGGCGTGAATTGGCTAGGATAGATTGGCGAATGATACTTAGGGGGTTGACTGTGGATGGGCAATGGCAGACATTTAGAGACCGCATGGATGAATTACAACAATTGTACATTCCTGTCTGGCGTAAAAATAAAAAAGGGAAGGTGGCTCAACCGTGGCTATCTAGGGAAATCAGGGATAGTATTAAAGCCAAGGAAGTGGCATACAAATTGGCCAGAAATAGCAGCGAACCTGGGGACTGGGAGAAATTTAGAACTCAGCAGAGGAGGACAAAGGGTTTGATTAGGGCAGGGAAAATGGAGTATGAGAAGAAGCTTGCAGGGAACATTAAGGCGGATTGCAAAAGTTTCTATAGGTATGTAAAGAGAAAAAGGTTGGTGAAGACAAACGTAGGTCCCCTGCAGTCAGAATCAGGGGAAGTCATAACGGGGAACAAAGAAATGGCAGACCAATTGAACAAGTACTTTGGTTCGGTATTCACTAAGGAGGATACAAACAACCTTCCGGATATAAAAGGGGTCAGAGGGTCTAGTAAGGAGGGGGAACTGAGGGAAATCTTTATTAGTCGGGAAATTGTGTTGGGGAAATTGATGGGATTGAAGGCCGATAAATCCCCAGGGCCTGATGGACTGCATCCTAGAGTACTTAAGGAGGTGGCCTTGGAAATAGCGGATGCATTGACAGTCATTTTCCAACATTCCATTGACTCTGGATCAGTTCCTATGGAGTGGAGGGTAGCCAATGTAACCCCACTTTTTAAAAAAGGAGGGAGAGAGAAAACAGGGAATTATAGACCGGTCAGCCTGACCTCAGTAGTGGGTAAAATGATGGAATCAATTATTAAGGATGTCATAGCAGTGCATCTGGAAAATGGTGACATGATAGGTCCAAGTCAGCATGGATTTGTGAAAGGGAAATCATGCTTGACAAATCTTCTGGAATTTTTTGAGGATGTTTCCAGTAAAGTGGACAAAGGAGAACCAGTTGATGTGGTATATTTGGACTTTCAGAAGGCTTTCGACAAGGTCCCACACAAGAGATTAATGTGCAAAGTTAAAGCACATGGGATTGGGGGTAGTGTGCTGACGTGGATTGAGAACTGGTTGTCAGACAGGAAGCAAAGAGTAGGAGTAAACGGGTACTTTTCAGAATGGCAGGCAGTGACTAGTGGAGTGCCGCAAGGTTCTGTGCTGGGGCCCCAGCTGTTTACATTGTACATTAATGATTTAGACGAGGGGATTAAATGCAGTATCTCCAAATTTGCGGATGATACTAAGTTGGGTGGCAGTGTGAGCTGCGAGGAGGATGCTATTAGGCTGCAGAGTGACTTGGATAGGTTAGGTGAGTGGGCAAATGCATGGCAGATGAAGTATAATGTGGATAAATGTGAGGTTATCCACTTTGGTGGTAAAAACAGAGAGACAGACTATTATCTGAATGGTGACAGATTAGGAAAAGGGAAGGTGCAACGAGACCTGGGTGTCATGGTACATCAGTCATTGAAGGTGAGCATGCAGGTACAGCAGGCGGTTAAGAAAGCAAATGGCATGTTGGCCTTCATAGCGAGGGGATTTGAATACAGGGGCAGGGAGGTGTTGCTACAGTTGTACAGGACCTTGGTGAGGCCACACCTGGAGTATTGTGTACAGTTTTGGTCTCGTAACTTGAGGAAGGACATTCTTGCTATTGAGGGAGTGCAGCGAAGGTTCACCAGACTGATTCCCGGGATGGCGGGACTGACCTATCAAGAAAGATTGGATCAACTGGGCTTGTATTCACTGGAGTTCAGAAGAATGAGAGGGGACCTCATAGAAACGTTTAAAATTCTGACGGGTTTAGACAGGTTAGATGCAGAAAGAATGTTCCCAATGTTGGGGAAGTCCAGAACCAGGGGTCACAGTCTGAGGATAAGGGGTAAGCCATTTAGGACCGAGATGAGGAGAAACTTCTTCACCCAGAGAGTGGTGAACCTGTGGAATTCTCTACCACAGAAAGTAGTTGAGGCCAATTCACTAAATATATTCAAAAGGGAGTTAGATGAAGTCCTTACTACTCGGGGGATCAAGGGTTATGGCGAGAAAGCAGGAAGGGGGTACTGAAGTTTCATGTTCAGCCATGAACTCATTGAATGGCGGTGCAGGCTAGAAGGGCTGAATGGCCTGCTCCTGCACCTATTTTCTATGTTTCTATGTTTCTAAGTGGTGATATTGCAGTCGATAATGGGGAATAAGACCAGGCAGGCAAATAGCAGGCAACTGAATCATGATGGCAAAGCTGGATGTGAGTATGCAAACTACTCTTTATAGATAAAAGAGCACACAGAGAAAATGGTGTAGAAACTAGGGGTCACCATGGATGCCCAGAGTAGTTGTGGGGGAGGGGGATGGAGAAACCAGCCAGGAGGGGTTAGCAGCAAGCGCAGCAAAGAGAGAAAACCGGTCCAATTATGGCACAGCACGTCTGACGAAGACCACATGTGAGCAGTGAATAGTACAGACAACATATTCTGATTTCCTGTGAGCAATGCCACAAGCATTCTATTTGTATATAGTGATAGGGGACTCTATATTGTAAGGGGAATAGATAGGAGTTTCTGTGGCCGCAACCGAGACTCCAGGATGGTATGTTGCCTCCCTGGTGCAAGGGTCCAGGATGTCTCGGAGCGGCTGCGGAGCATTCTGGAGGGGAGGGTGAACAGCCAGTTGTCGTGGTACATGTAGATACCAACGATATAGGTAAGAAGTGGGAAGAGGTCCTACAAGCTGAATTTAGGGAGCTAGGAGTTAAATTAAAAAGTAGGACCTCAAAGGTAGTAATCTCTGGATTGCTACCAGTGCCACGTGCTAATCAGAGTAGAGGGAGCAGGATAGTTAGAATAAATACATGGCTTGAGCAGTGGTGCAAGAGGGAGGGATTCAAATTCCTGGGACATTGGAACCAGTTCTGGGGGAAGTGGGACCTGTACAAAAGGGACAGTCTGCACTTGGGCAGGACTGGAACTGATGTCCTAGGGGTAACATTTGCTAATGCAGTTCGAGAATGTTTAAACTAATATGGCAGGGGGATGGGAACCTATGCAGCGAGATAGGGTGAAGTAATATGGAGTCAGAAACAGATGGTAGAAAGGTAAAAAGCAATAGTGGAAGGACGAGTAAACAAAGGCAAGAAACAAAAAGGGCCACACTACATCATAATTCTAAAAGGACAAAGGGTGTTGAAAAAACAAACCTGAAGGCTTTGTGTCTTAATGCAATGAGTATCCGTAATAAGGCGGATGAATTAACTGTGCAAATAGATGTTAACAGATATGATGTGATTGGGATTACAGAGACGTGGCTCCAGGATGATCAGGGCTGGGAACTCAACATCCATGGGTATTCAACATTCAGGAAGGATAGATTAAAAGGAAAAGGAGGTGGGGTAGCATTGTTGGTTAAAGAGGAGATTAATGCAGTAGTTAGGAAGGACATTAGCTTGGATGATGTAGAATCTATATGGGTAGAGCTGCAGAACACCAAAGGGCAAAAAACATTAGTGGGAGTTGTGTACAGACCTCCAAACAGTGGTAGTGATGTTGGGGAGGGCATCAAACAGGAAATTAGGGGTGCATGCAATAAAGGCGCAGCAGTTATCATGGGTGACTTTAATATGCATATAGATTGGGCTAACCAAACTGGAAGCAATACAGTGGAGGAGGATTTCCTGGAGTGCATAAGGGATGGTTTTCTAGACCAATATGTCGAGGAACCAACGAGGGGGGGAGGCCATCTTAGACTGGGTGTTGTGTAATGAGAGAGGATTAATTAGCAATCTCGTTGTGCGAGGCCCCTTGGGAAAGATTGACCATAATATGGTGGAATTCTACATTAGGATGGAGAATGAAACAGTTAATTCAGAGACCCTGGTCCAGAACTTAAAGAAGGGTAACTTTGAAGGTATGAGGCGTGAATTGGCTAGGATAGATTGGCAAATGATACTTAAGGGGTTGACTGTGGATGGGCAATGGCAGACATTTAGAGACCGCATGGATGAACTACAACAATTGTACATCCCTGTCTGGCGTAAAAATAAAAAAGGGAAGATGGCTCAACCGTGGCTATCAAGGGAAATCAGGGATAGTATTAAAGCCAAGGAAGTGGCATACAAATTGGCCAAAAATAGCAGTGAACCTGGGGACTGGGAGAAATTTAGAACTCGGCAGAGGAGGACAAAGGGTTTGATTAGGGCAGGGAAAATAGAGTACGAGAGGAAGCTTGCAGGGAACATTAAGACGACTGCAAAAGTTTCTATAGATATGTGAAGAGAAAAAGGTTAGTAAAGACAAATTTAGGTCCTCTGCAGTCAGAGTCAGGGAAGTCATAACGGGGAACAAAGAAATGGCAGACCAATTGAACAAGTACTTTGGTTCGGTATTCACTGAGGAGGACACAAACAACCTTCTGGATATAAAAGGGGCCAGAGGGTCTAGTAAGAAGGAGGAACTGAGGGAAATCCTTATTAGTCGGGAAATTGTGTTGGGGAAATTGATGGGATTGAAGACCGATAAATCCCCAGGGCCTGATGGACTGCATCCCAGAGTACTTAAGGAGGTGGCCTTGGAAATAGCGGATGCATTGACAGTCATTTTCCAACATTCCATAGACTCTGGATCAGTTCCTATGGAGTGGAGGGTAGCCAATGTAACCCCACTTTTTAAAAAAGGAGGAAGAGAGAAAACAGGGAATTATAGACCAGTCAGCCTGACATCGGTAGTGGGTAAAATGATGGAATCAATTATTAAGGATGTCATAGCAGCGCATTTGGAAAGAGGTGACATGATAGGTCAAAGTCAGCATGGATTGTGAAAGGGAAATCATGCTTGACAAATCTTCTGGAATTTTTTGAGGCTGTTTCCAGTAGAGTGGACAAGGGAGAACCAGTTGATGTGGTGTATTTGGACTTTCAGAAGGCTTTCGACAAGATCCCACACAAGAGATTAATGTGCAAAGTTAAAGCACATGGGATTGGGGGTAGTGTGCTGACGTGGATTGAGAACTGGTTGGCAGACAGGAAGCAAAGAGTAGGAGTAAATGGGTACTTTTCAGAATGGCAGGCAGTGACTAGTGGGGTACCGCAAGGTTCTGTGCTGGGGCCCCAGCTGTTTACATTGTACATTAATGATTTAGATGAGGGGATTAAATGTAGTATCTCCAAATTTGCAGATGACACTAAGTTGGGTGGCAGTGTGAGCTGCGAGGAGGATGCTATGAGCCTGCAGAATGACTTGGATAGGTTAGGTGAGTGGGCAAATGCATGGCAGATGAAGTATAATGTGGATAAATGTGAGGTTATCCACTTTGGTGGTAAAAACAGAGACAGTCTATTATCTGAATGGTGATAGATTAGGAAAAGGGGAGGTGCAACGAGACCTGGGTGTCATGGTACATCAGTCATTGAAGGTTGGCATGCAGGTACAGCAGGCGGTTAAGAAAGCAAATGGCATGTTGGCCTTCATAGCGAGGGGATTTGAGTACAGGGGCAGGAAGGTGTTACTACAGTTGTACAGGGACTTGGTGAGGCCACACCTGGAGTATTGTGTACAGTTTTGGTCTCCTAACTTGAGGAAGGACATTTTTGCTATTGAGGGAGTGCAGCGAAGGTTCACCAGACTGATTCCCGGGATGGTGGGACTGACATATCAAGAAAGACTGGATCAACTGGGCTTGTATTCACTGGAGTTCAGAAGAATGAGAGGGGATCTCATAGAAATGTTTAAAATTCTGATGGGTTTAGACAGGTTAGATGCAGGAAGAATGTTCCCAATGTTGGGGAAGTCTAGAACCAGGGGTCACAGTCTAAGGATAAGGGGTAAGCCATTTAGGATCGAGATGAGGAGAAACTTCTTCACCCAGAGAGTGGTGAACCTGTGGAATTCTCTACCACAGAAAGTTGTTGAGGCCAATTCACTAAATATATTCAAAAAGGAGTTAGATGTAGTCCTTACTACTAGGGGGATCAAGGGGTATGGCGAGAAAGCAGGAATGGGGTACTCAAGTTGCATGTTCAACCACGAACCCATTGAATGGCGGTGCAGGCTCGAAGGGCCGAATGGCCTACTCCTGCACCTATTTTCTATGTATATGTAAAGCACCGAGCACATTCACACCTGACGTGTATCACGCTTGGAACTGAATTGCTCAGATACATTCATAAAACAGCAGCAAATCTTAACCGAACAATCTTGATTTCCTCCAGTAAAAGCAATTAAAATTGTCCTGGCCAATATTTATCCCTCAATCAACATAACAAAAACAGTTTATCTGGTCATTATCATATTGCTGTTTGTGGGAGCATGCTGTGTGCAAATTGACTGGCGTGTTCCTACATCACAACAGTGACGACACTTAAAAAAAAAAAGTACTTAATTGGCAATAAAGCGCTTTGGAACGTCAGTCGTGAAAGGTGCTAAATAACGAAGTAATTATTTGTACTGCACTTTTCTTTGACACACAGCCGTCCGTCAAGCCCTGCCCCAACTGCCTGTACTGCACTTTTTTGACTGACGGGTGACAAGCCCTGTCCCCTATGAAGCTCTGCCCACCCCCTCCCGGCCGAATCATTCCATCCACGTGGTGCCGAATAAATGGGACTTGAGGCTCCAACTCTCTTTTCCCTCCTGCTATTATAAAACAACGCATCTTCTGACATAGTGTGTGAAATACCACGGAAGACCAGCTAGTATTGAGTGAAGTTTTATACATTTGGACTGATGGAAAGCGTTAGGATGGAAACATTTAGCTTCACTGTACTTGTTGGGAGATGCGATATAGACACCATGTTTATAGAAAATGAAACTGTTCCCTGTGAGTAGTCTTTTGAAGCCAGATCAGCAGTATTTCAATTTCCGGTTGTCTGGTACCTAGATGTTCACTAAAAATGTAATTATTAAACTGAAAAGACGCTGGCGATATCTTGCAAGACTGAATGACACTCGAGTCACATTCTTGCTCACTCTAGTTATAGCGTGATGCACCCTATACAATGTTTGTCAGAAAAGGGAACTGGTTATGCAACAATTGGTGGAAGTTGGATCAGAGCAGCAAGCTTGTGTATGGTTTTACACGTTGACAGCACGAGAATTGCATTATGTCCTGCAAAAGTATTTCAGCAACCGATAAGTGGCTGTGTGACTTGAATTTTTCTAATCTTGTATGTCTAGTATCCTGTATTGCTTATTTTTCAGATTGGATGAAGTGTTGCTAGTTATGTGTTGCCGTAAATTCTCTTGGATGCTTTATTTCTCTCCATTATCATTGTAATCTCCTCTGCCTCTTCACCTCCTTCTCCTTTTAAGATTCCCCTTAAAACCCATCTCTTTGTCCAAGCTTTTAGTATCTCATCCATTTTTTTATTTCGCCTCTATGAAACTTGGAGTTTTTAACATGTTAAAGATGCTATATAAATGCAAGTTGTTGTTGTTGTCTTGTACTGGGGAAATCTCCCAATTTTCCATCTGGCCTGTACAACCCAGTTGTTGCTGACGTTCTCTAACTGGAGTTTGCAGACTGGATTAGCATGCATCATAGAAGTGCTGATTGTATGAAAGTTGAAACAGTTGTTTGTACAATCGTGGGTCTGATTGCTAGCAACATATCCATAATACAGCTGGGACAGCTGCGTGGTATGCATATCATGAATCTCATCCTTTGAAATATCACTTGAATAAAACCGACCTAAAACAGGGCTTACAATTTTCCAAAATTTCTGTTGCTGTGCTGCTTATTTCAATTTGATGGTGCATTCATGGCCTTTAAAGTTCAGGGCCTGTGGCATGCTGTCTAATGTCAGCTAAAAGCACTTTTGATCAGTAAACATCCAGTGAAAAATATGGCAAAGAAGGAATGCACTTACAAACTAGTTCTGGTTTTTGAGTATTTGGTAGCTTAATAGATGGTCTCAAGGAGGATGGTTTTGCTACACTTTTCTGATTGGGTATAGTTCTGTTTTGTTGTCATCATTGACTAAATCCAAAGGTTCATTCTTCTCAACCTCAAACTCAATGGTACAATAGTTCTTGTGTTCTTGTATCACTATGCCCATACTAAAATCTAAGACCATCATTACAAACAACTGTGTTGTAGTTTTAAACCAAGCAAGGTGTAATTTTTATTGCAGCGATAGCAGATAAGAACATAAGAATTAGGAGCAGGAGAATGCCATTCGGCCCCTCGAGCCTGCTCCACCATTCAATGAGATTATGGCTGATCTACCTCAACTCCACTCTATCGATCTCTGTCTTGAATATACTCAAAGACTGAGCCTCCACAGCCCTCTGACGTAGAGAGTTCCAAAAAATGTTTTCCCTTATCGCAGTCCTAAATGGCCGACCCCTTCTTCTGAGATTGTGACTCTTGGTTCTAGATTCCCCAGCCAGAGGAAACCTCCTCCCTTCATCTACCCTATCAAGCCCTGTAAGAATTTTGTATGTTTCAATGAGATCACCTCGCAATCTTCAGTCATGAACTCATTGAATGGCGGTGCAGGCTAGAAGGGCCGAATGGCCTACTCCTGCACCTATTTTCTATGTTTCTATGTTTTTTCTATGTTTCTATCTTCTAAACTCTAGAGAATATAGGTCTAGTCTACTCAATCTCTCCTCATAGGACAATCCCCCCACCCCCATCCTAGGAATCAGTCTGGTGCACCTTCGTTGCACTCCCTCAATGGCAAGTATATCCTTCCTTAGCTAAGGAGATCAAAACTGTACACAATACTCCAAGTGCGGTCTCACCAGGGCCCTATATAATTGCAGCCAGACGTATTTACTCTTCTACTCAAATCCTCTTGTAATAAAGGCCAGCATACCATTTGCTTTCTTAATTGCTTGCTGTACCTGCTTGTTAATTTTCAGTAATTTGTGTCCCTCTGAACACCAACATTTCCCAATCTCTCACCATTTAAAAAAAATACTCTGCTTTTCTATTTTTCCTACCAAAGTGAATAACCACATTTCTCCACTTTATATTCCATTTGCCATGTTCTTGCCCACTCACTTAGCCTGTCTATATCCCCTTGAAGTCTCTTTGCATCCTCCTCACAACTTATATTCCCATCTTGCTTTGTATCATCAGCAAACTTGGATATATTACATTTGGTCCCCTCACCCAAATCATTGATATAGATTGTGAATAGCTGGGGCCAAGCACCGATCCTTGCGGCACCTCAGTAGTTACAGCCTGCCAACTTGAAAATGACCCGTTCATTCCTACTCTCTGTTTTCTGTCCGTTAATCCATGCTTGTATATAACCCCCAATTCCATGAGCCCTAATTTTGTTTAATAACCTCTTGTGTGGCAACTTATCGAATGCCTTCTGAAAACCAAATACACCACATTCACTGGTTCCCCCTTATCTATTCTGCTTGTTACAGCTAACCGATTTGTCAAACATGATTTCCCTTTCACATATCCATGTTCACTCTGCCCAATCCTATTATTGTTTTCTAAGTGCCCTATTACCACGTCCTTAATAATAGATTCTAGCATTTTTCCTACTACTAATGTCAGGCTAACTGGTCTGTAGTTCCCCGTTTTCTCTCTCCCTCCTTTCTTAAATAGCTACCTTCTAATCTGTGGGAACCATTTTAGAATCTATGGAATTTTGGAAAATGAAAACCAATACATCCACTATCTCTGTAGCCACCTCTTTCAAAGCCTAGGATGTAGGCCATCGGGTCCAGGGGATTTATCGGCTTCCATTACCATTAATTTTTCCAGTATTTTTTTACTAATACTAATTTTTTTCAGTTCCTCATTCTCACTAGTCCCTTGGTTCTCCACTATTTCCGGGAGGTTTTTCGTGTCTTCTTCCGTGAAGACAGACACAAAGTATTTGTTTAATTTCTCTGCCATTTCCTTACTCCCCATTATAGAGCCCAGGTTTCGGGTGGAGTTGCTCCTATTTTTTTGGAGCAACTAGTTTAATTTGGAGTACCTTAGATATCGCAATTCTCGGCATTTAGTTTGCTCCAGTTCTAGTGAGTTAGTTTACTTTTGTTTTAGTTCAGGTTTTTTTTCAAAAAGGGGCGTTACCAGTGACATGCCTGTTTTGCAAGTTTAGGCACCGAAAAGTTATTCCAAACTAACTTAGAACGGAGTAAGTGACGATTTTTGTACGCTCAGAAAAACCTTGCATATACTTTAGAATTAGGCACAGGTAGCCAGAGATGGGGGGGCGGGGGAGGCAGAAGGGAAGTTAGGAGATTTTCCAAAGCATTAAACACTTCACTTTTTAAAAAAAAATAAAGAACCACCATCAATAATAAATTATGAATAAATAAAAAATAAAAAAATAAAATAGTCATTCAATAAATCAATAAATAAAAAGTTCCTACCTCACCAACCCATTCGGGAGCCTGGCCAGGGCTAGGGACTGCATGCTGCAGGCTGGAAATCGGCACACTGGCCATGATGAAGGAGCCCATTCGGCCAGTGACTTTCTCCTCCACTGTGAAACCCCTACAATATTTCTTGCCTTGGGGAAATATCCAGTCAGCCTTACTTGCAGCGGGGAGCCCATTCGGCCAGGCAGGGCTAGGTGCAGTAAGACGCACACCGGGAGGCTAGGCTCAACGCGGCATCGGGGGGAGGGAAAGAGAAGTGGTGCTGAACTCTCGACTTTCGCCCCCACTGTGAAACTCTTTCCTTGGGGAGATATCCAGTCGGCCTTACTTGCAGCAGGGAGCCCATTCAGCCAGGGTTTGGGTCGGCGTGCTTCGGGCCCCTCCCACACAGCCAGCAGCACACGCACACAGAATCTGGGGGCCAGGAGCTACTGCACACATGCGCAGACTCCACTGCGCACGCACTCAGCTGCCGGCACTCTTTTTGACCCAGGGCTGTAGCTCCGCCCCCCCCACCCCCCTGCTGTTGTGCTGCGTCGCGCTGACTGCTGAACAGGCCTGCTGCACTCGGAGAATCGCGAGGTAAGTTTTTGGGCACTTTTCATTCTACAAAATAGGCGGGCCTCTCGGAGGTGCGCTGTTTTAACGGATATCAGAAACTTGGGCCCATAATTTCTCCTGTCTCAGCCTGTAGGAGACCCACATTTACTTTTGCTAATCTTTTCCTTTTTACATACCTGTAGAAGCTTTTGCAGTCTTTTTATGTCTCTTGCTAGTTTACTCTCATATTCTATTTTCCCTTTATCAATTTCTTGGTCCTTCTTTGCTAACCTCTAAAATGCTCCCAATCCTCAGGCTTACTGCTCTTTTTAGCAACATTATAAGCCTCTTCCTTTGATCTAATACTATCATTAACTTCTCTTGTTCGTCACAGTTGGACTACTTTTCCTGTGGGGTTTTAGTGCCTTAAAGGAATGTATGTTTGTTGTAAATTATGTATTAATTCTTTAAATGCTCGCCATTGCTTGTCTACCGTTATACCTTTTAATGTAGTTTCCCAATCTACCTTGGCCAACTCTCCCCTCATACCTACGTAGTTTCCTTTGTTTAGATCAAAGACCCTAGTCTTGGATTTAACTAAATCACTTTCAAATTTAATGTAAAATTCTATCATATTATGGTCATTCTTCCCTAAGGGCCCCTTTACTACAAGATTATTAATTAATCCTTTCTCGTTACACAATACTAGATCTAAAATAGCCTGTTCTCTCGTTGGTTCCTCAACATACTGATCAAGAAAACCATCTTGTATACATTCCATGAATTCGTCCTCCACACTATTACTGCAAATTTGGTTTGCCCAGTCAATATGTAGATTAAAGTCCCCCATGATTATTATATTATCTTTGTTACATGCACCTCTAATTTCCTGATTTATACGGTGCCCTACATTACCACTACTGTTTGGGGGCCTATAAACAACTCCCACCAATATTTTCTGCCCCTTGCTGTTTCTTAGCTCTACTCATAACTGATTCTACTTCTTGATTTTCCAAACTAAGATCCTTTCTCACTACTGTCTTATCCCATCCTTTATTATCAGGGCTACCCCTCATCCTTTTCCATTTTGCCTATCTCTTCTTAAAGTAAAGTATCCTGGAATATTTAGTTCTCAACCTTGGTCACTTTGCAGCCACATCTCCGTAATGGCTAGTTGATCAAATCTATTATTTTCTATCTGCGCTATTAATTCATCTATTTTGCTGCGAATGCTTCGCACATTCAGATATAGTGCCTTTAGCTCTGACCTTTGTCTATTTTTCCCTGATGTCACCTTAGTCAGTAATGCCCTATTACCTTTGTTACTCTCTTTGTCTCTTCCTGACCCACTCTGCTTATTTTTACTCAAAACTCTGCTCTGCTCTAGAGCCTTGACATTCCTCTTGCTGCTTTTAAAATCACTCTTTCCTGAATCCTCCCCCCCCACCCCCTCAATAGTTTATTAAAGCCCTGTCTACTCATGTCAACTGCATGTTCCGCTCATGCCAACTGTCTATGAATTAATAGCGCAGATAAAAAATAATAGATTTTACAGCCAATGAAGTACTTTTTGAAGTGTAGTCACTGTTGTAATGTAGGAAACGCGGCAGCCAATTTGTGCACAGCAAGCTCCCACAAACAGCAATGTGATAATGACCAGATAATCTGTTTTAGTGATAAAAACAGAGAATGCTGGAAATCTCAGCGGGTCAGGCAGCATCTGTGGAGAGAAAAACAGTTCATGTATGGGATCGATGACCCTTCATCAGAACTGCCGAATGTTCGAAAAGAACACATTTTTAAGCACTGAAAGAGGGAGGGGAAGAAAGAACAATAGAGAAGGTCTGTGATAGAGTGGAAGGCAGGAGAAATTAGAGAGACAAAAGGGATGATGGAACGAATTGAAATGGTAATGATAGAGGTTAAAAAAAGGTTAATCTGGATAGGGTGCGAATGGAATGCTTTTGTGTCTGTTTTAGTGATGCTGATTGAGGGATAAATATTGTTCAGGACACTGGGGATAACTCCCTTGCTCTTCTTCGAAATAGTGCTATGGGATCTTTTATGCCCACCTGAGAGAGCAGACGGGGCTTCGGTTTAACATCTCATCCGAAAGATGGCACCTCTGACAAATTCAGCACTCCCTCAGTACTGCACTGGAGTACTGAGGGAGTGAAGGGGATAATGCACAAGAAGCCTTACAGTTTTTCATTTCTTTTTGTTTATAGAGGATGCATAATATGGTAAATGAAGAAAATGTATATGGGAAAAGGTATATTATAAGTTGCTCTCTTGACACTGGAACAGAGGCACATTGATGAGGCAAAGTAGAAGGAGCTTTAAGGTGCTTTTACATTGCATTCGGTATATTCCATGCACTGCTATTTTATTCAGAATTCCACCTCTCCATAAGCACTGCAAAATACGAATTTGCACGCAAGCAGCATTATGAAGTCATCACATGGATGTCACAATATACTTTTTCAGATCCCTTGCATTCCAGTTGCGGGCAGGCCTGGGAAAATTATCGAAGTAAAACAGCCCATAAAAGAAAGTAAAAGTTGTTTTTTGATCAGATTTCTAGTTTACCATTGTTTTCATCACAAGAGTCAATTGTCTGCTTCAGCCATGCATACATCGTGATACTTCATATTGTAATGCAAGCACCAAGACGTTCAAACCCAGCTCACTGCATTTAGTGAATGAGAAATGAAAGTTCTAGATTTTTGTTGACCCATAAGGTGAAATACTGGCAAAACTAGAAGTGCTTAAGCTATCACTGAATACCTGAAATGCATTCTCCAGCACAAACATCCCTCGCTTCGTTGAGCAAAAGATTTACAAAGATAAAGCTTAAAAATTACAAAAAGAAAAGTTGCTAATTAAGTAGATTAGTAAGTAATCCATTTGTAAAATGCTGAGAAGTGCCATTAAATTAAAACTATTGATCCTTAAACATCATTCTTTGATGAAGTAACAGAGAGGGTTGATGAGGGTAGTGCGGTTGATGTGGAGTATCATAGACTTGTGAGCAAAATTAAAGCCCATGGGTACAACATGGATACAAAATTGGCAAAGGGACAGGAAGCAGAGAGCAGTAGTGAACAATTGTTTTTCCAGACTGGAGGGAAGTATACTATGGTGTTCCTCAGGGGGTCGGTATTAGGACCAATGTTCCCGCTAAGCTGTGCGGCCGCGCAATCATCTGCAATGTCCTGCACAGGCCATTCACCGGTTTTTACATTGTAGATGCCATGCATGTGCGAAAATTTGAATGGGTTGTGCTTTGGGGGAGGCTGGCCATGCAGGAGTCAGTGCAGCTATGGAGGACATGGATTAGGACCACTGCTCTTTTTGATATATATTAATGACCTGGACTTGGTTATACAGGACATAATTTCAAAGTTTGCAGATGTTATAAAACTTGAAAATGTAATGAACAATAAGGAGGATAGTAATAGCCTTCGGGAGGACATAGACTGGTAAAATGGGCAGACACATGGCAGATGAACTTTAATGCAGAGAAGTGTGAAGTGGTACATTTTGGTAGGAAGAATGCGAAGAGGCAATATGAACCAAATGGTACAATTTTAAAGGGTGCAGGAACAGGGAGAACTGTGGGTGTATGTACACACATCTTTGAAGGTTGCAGAGCAAATTGAGATGGCTGTTAAAAAAGCATTTGGTATCCTTGGCTTTATTAACGCAGGAATAAAGTGCAAAAGCAAGGAAGTTATGCTTTTATAACCTTTATAAAATACTGGTTAGGCCTCAGCTGGAGATTTGTTTTCAATTCTGTGCTCCACACTTTAGGAAGGATGTCAAGGGCTATGATGGGCCGAATGGCCTTCTGTGTTGGTTCTATGAATCTAAAAACGTTGGGGGAGAAATTCAGCTGCTTTGTACCTCATGTTAGCACCTTCAGCGGGTGATAACTGGGCACAACGGGGTTACCGACCGGGCGTGGCAAATTCACCGACGCCCACACACTTCCCTGGTGGTTTCGCGCTGGTACTAACACTTACCGCCTCGCTCTCTTGCACCCCGTAGATCGTGACATCATCCGGTGCGCAGCGCCCAGTTACTACCCTGGATGTGATATTCGCTCCCATTCTTTGCAACATCGCCGGGCGTCAACAACGGCAACTGCAGGAGGCGTTATCACCTCGGCTGGCTGCTTGGGGAGCGATATTTAAAAGCAGTGGTGGTCAGGTAGAGCAAACCTTATTGCTTGCACCAGTCCTGATGCCTCCTGATTGCTTTTGACCCCTGATTTCGGCGCGATTCCTCAGCCCTCCACTCTCTTAGAGCTTGGGGCTGTAATGCACGTCGTGCAGGTCATGTGGCCCCACAGAGAAAGCATTAAGAATGATTCAACCCATCATTGGCCCTTCCATTTAAGCAAAGGAAGGAGCCTTTAAAGACGGCAGCATTGCAATGAGCAATGCTCAGCACTCTGCCGCTGCTGTCCCTCTCACACACTTTAGTGCTCTAAGGGAAATGGTAGCGCTTGATTTAGCGCTCCACTTCTCTCTCGGGGCGCTAAAGCTTAAGTTCTCAGGAGCAGCAAATCATTTTCGCCTGGCGATTATTCAAATATTGTTAAGGGAATATCATTTTGCGATTATTCAAAAGTTATCACCCCTATTGGGGCGTTATGCAATTTCTAGCTCGTTGTGTATCCATTAATGGGTTACCGACCGGGCGCGGCAAATTCACCGACGCCCACACACTTCCCTGGTGGTAAACATTACCAACTTTTGGAGCAAGGCAAGAAAACGATGGAAACAAAACCGATCAGGGCAATTGCTATTGGCGAACAAATGCCATTCTGTGAAAAAGGTGTAATATTTTTACATGTAAAAGCAAATTGCAAATGTTTGCAAGAAAAAAGCAGCAATAAATACTGTTTTGTAATTTAAATCGTTTCAAAGGAACACCTATCGATTCTGTCTGTGTTCGGCTTGTAGGTTCCAATACCTAGTTTTAATACCAGCGACTATTTTGCTGGATGCCCTGGCCCTTTTCAGCGGTAAAAGATACAAAAAGAGTAAAATCGGTAATTTGTGAGAGAGCTATTAAAAGAGTGACACACACAAGAAAGACAGAAGAGATGAAGGGAGACCTAAATTTGCAGAAAGAATGACACAAGTATAGAGATGACAATGAGAGAAAATGTTGAGAACCACATAGAGAGAATGAAAGACAAAAATAAAAATAGATATCCGCTAACAGTTAGTGAAAGTGGCAAAAAGCCAAAGTCCCATGTCTGTGCCCTGAAACAATACATCCATCAAGATTAACCATGGACCAAGCTCCCAGTATTAACGAGGTGAGAAGATGCTGGGTCTTGACGCTCAGCAGCAGAGTGTAGATATTGTGACCTAAGGTGACAGTTGTTCATGAGATGAACGAAGGAGGTGCTTCATCTCTTGAGTATTAAACCCATAACCTTCTATCCGTGCTCAATGCGATGGGATATTCCCTTAACAATATTTGGTAAGCTTGACTGCCAAGTTGAAATGTATAGGTCTATAATGGGCACAATGATAAGCAGGGAACCTGCTTCTCGGTCTTTTCCAGTAGCAATATATAAACAACCACCAGGGGATGTTATAAATGTGGCTGATTTGTCCCACATTATTTCATGCCTGTCTCCAGATATATTCCGTAGCCTCTGTTCATTATTTTTCCTGGCTGAAATTGAGACCTGCATCATGGTGGAAAATGGGAGATATGCGCCCCATGTACTATCATACAGTATTACAGGATGTGGAAAGATTGATGCACAGAACTGTCTTATTCAAACAGTTTAAGAAAATAAATCTGATAACTTTCTTATAAAATGTAACGCAGACTAAGGTGACAGTAGAAGGATGGCCCTCTCCCAAACCAGTCAATGAAAAGCAGCTTATTCAGAGAAAATGTTCTCCCTGAATCAGTAATTCTTTGAAATCTGGTTCCCAGCAGCTGGTAGGCATGTAAATATCCCACACATGGATCATATTGTGCACTAAGATGCATGAAACATCTTGTGCCTTCTCCCTCCCCAGGCAAAAGCTCTGGTGGTATAACTAAAATCAATCCGGGACCAACACAGTGGGCGAACACAGCAGTACACAATAACATGGTTACTACTCCCTGAATCCGTCTCCAGGGTCAAGCCACTCATTATCATCATGTAGGATATAAAATGAATAATGTATATCAACATGTTGTAAGAAAACAAGAGTTACAATTTAAAAAAAAATACAAAAAGATTAATACAGAAGATTATGTTTCATTCATGGTACAGTGTCATTAGAAAATATGCCCTATCATTTTAAAGTGATCCCATAGTTCTTAACAAGTAAGTGCAATAGTGCATGTTCGCCTTGCATTGTGGTTTTATGAGTATCTGCGCAACTCAGCGTGACAGATTTGAGGGGTGGAGGGTCATTTTGAGTTTAGGTGGGCAGCAGAAGGAGCCATTTTGAAGGCCCAGCCTCATTTTCTTACAGTCAGTTCACCAATCAGTGGGGTGCGAATTCCGTGGCTCTGAGATGGAGCCGAGCGGAAGCTTTATCTGCATCTCTGAGGGAGGGGGTTGCGATCGGGTCGGCAGAGGGCTGAAAGATTTTGTTGGGGGCAGGAGGAGAATTTATAGTCCACTTGGCCCCACAAAAATTTTCAATTTAGAAAAAAACATCCTTTATCTGAAAGGCCTGCAGTGATCCCTTTAAGAACCGTTTGTTAACCCACTCAATTGGGCCCAAGTTTCCACATGATTCGCGCCTGATTTTTAGGAGCAACTGGTGGAGAACGGACTATTTTAGAAATCGCAATTCTCCACATTTTTTTTTTCTGCAGTTCTAGTCAGGTAGAACAGTTCTAGTTTAGAACAGAATTTTTTCTTCAAAAGGGGGTGTGTCCGGCCACTGACGCCTGATTTGAAAGTTTCCACAGTGAAAATGTACTCCAAACTAAGTAGAATGGAGCCAGTGAAGATTTTTGTAGAACTGAAAAAACCTGTTCTACACATTAAAAAATCAGGCGCAGGTTACAAATTAGGCGTCCAGAACGAGGTGGGGGGGAAGGGAACTCATTAAATTCTACAATAAATCCTTATTTATACTTCTACAAATATTATACAAATAAATCCAACCTGAATAAACATTTATAAGCCAAGAAAAGATTAAATAAACCATCTTCCTACCTGTGTGAAAGTGCTTCAGCCAGGGAGAATTCTGCAGCCGTTCGTGCCGCTGAGCGGGAGCGGGAGCGAGAGAGAGAGAGAGAGAGAGAGAGAGAGAGAGGGGGGGGGCGTCGGGTCGGGGAACAGGAGCGCGGGTCGGGTCAGTCGGTGGGGGGGGGAGGGAAGCGGGTCTCGGGTCGGGGCGGGGGGGGGGGGAGCGGGTCTCGGGGCGGGGGGGGAGCGGGTGTCGGGAGCGGGGGAGCGGGTGTCGGGGCGGGGGGGAGGGGAGCGGGTCTCGGGGCAGGGGGGGGAGCGGGTCGGGGGGGGAGCGGGTGTCGGGTCGGGGTGGGGGAGCGGGTGTCGGGGCAGGGGGGGGGAGCGGGTGTCGGGGCAGGGGGGGGGAGCGGGTGTCGGGGCGGGGGGGGAGCGGGTGTCGGGTCGGGGCGGGGGGGGGGAGCGGGTGTCGGGGCGGGGGGGGGAGCGGGTGTCGGGGCGGGGGGGGGAGAGCGGGTGTCGGGGCGGGGGGGGCGGGTGTCTGGTCAGGGCGGGGCGGGGGAGAGCGGGTGTCGGGTCGGGTCTGGTCAGCGGTGGGGGGGGAGCGGGTGTCGGGGCGGGGAGCAGGAGCTGGCCGTGGGAGGAGCCCCAGTGAGGCCATTGGGCCAGGGCTAGGGGCTGCGTGCTTCGGGTCCCTCCCACACAGTTCGGCGCCTGGAGCTACTGCACTTGCGTGCCGACTGTAGCGCGCATGTGCAGAGGTCCCGGCACTGTTTTCAGATCGGGACCTGGCTCCGCCCCCCCACAGCTCGTGCTGGCTGCGCCGAGGGCCAGAGGACCTGTAAGTAGGTGCAGAATACCGAGGATTTTTTTAGGCGCCGTTTTAGGCGCGAAAAACAGGCGCCCAGCTCGGAGGGGCACCCGTTTTTTTTCTTGTGGAAACTTGGGCCCAATACTTGGTACCAATGGGTGGAATGTGCGTTGTCCACATGCTGCCCATTAGTACATCAAAAATTGGAGATCATCATATTACATACAGGCTCCCGCCAGTAACAGATGGACACTTGGGCTGACCTAAAAGCCCCAACAAAATTCGTCCCACGTAAATGCCAGGCAATGACAATCTCCAACAAGAGTGAGTCTAACCACCGCTCCTTGTAGCATTACCATCGTCTAATCCCCCACCACCAACATCCTGGAACTCACGGGCTCCAAGCTCCATGCAAAGTCCTGTGCAGTGTTGGACTCCTCCATGCTCATTGACACTGACAGGAGGCTCTGGCAGGCTTGTCATTGCACCGAGTATTTCTGTGTGCATGCCCATCACGTTTCTTCTGAAGGCCAACCCATCAAGGTCATCATCTGAATCCTGTGCAGCGGAACCTGTATGTGACCCCGCCCTCGGGGGAGCTGGCACCCGACTACCCTTTACCCCGGCTTAGCTGCAGCCCACTCGTGCCCGGTGACTCCCGCCTCCATGCTACCCTCTAAAGTGCACTCAGTGCCATTTTATGAGCTGGGGCCTGTGAGTGTCAGATGCATTATTGGTGTGGCTTCTTCTCCTCTAATATTGTCCTCCTCCATAATTTCAGTGACTGGCTGCCCAGGTTGGAGTTCTTGGGTATCTGAAAGGAGAAAGGCACATGGGTCGGGTTGTGGTGAGGGGTGGGGGGTGGCAAGGAAAGCAGCGGTTGACGGGAAAGCTCTCATCACCAAATCATACCTTGGTCTGTCCCTCTATTCCTCTGGCACCTTCTCATCTTCTGAAAAATCTCGCCTTATTCCACCCCTCTCACTTCTCATTCAAAATTCTCATTCTCTACCACCCACCCAAGTATAATAACAACTTTATCACAGGTATATCCTCACTGCTTTCCTCCCTCAGCTTATGCATCGAGCGACTTCTCAACGTCGGTGACTTCAACCTCCATCTTAATTCATCATGCTCTCTCTCCTCTGAGTTCATTAACCTCCTGTCCTCTCTAAATCTCTCCCTCCATGTAAATTCCTCAACCCATATTTACAGCTACCCCCTTGGAATCTCTCGTGGCCTTGCTATTCCAACAGTGTCAATTAAAGATAAAGCCATATCTGACCATTTCCTTGTATCGCTCTTGACCGACATCCTCCTTCCCCAATCCAAAACTATTTCCTTCTACATCCGCCCCTGGAAAAAAGTCTTTCAACTCTCTTACAACTGCACTTACCAACTCAAAACTGTCCAACCTTTGGCCCTCTTTTAACAATGACATTTCTGCAGCCACTGATCTCAACGAACCCTCACCACCACCTTTGATGCCCTAGTCCCTATTAAAAAGATTACTCTCTCCCACGCTGGCTGTTCCCCCTGGTACAGCCCTCATCTTCGCTCCCTCAAGTCAAAAGGGTGCAGACTTGAACGATGCAGCAGACAACTGGTTTAGCCATTCATCACCAGATCTGGCTCGAACACATAAAACATTATCGGTTCCTACTCTTGTCCACAAAAACTGCTCACTATTCCAGGATCATTCTGGATTGCAAAAATAACCCCTGGCTACTATTCTCTACTGCTAACCGTCTCCTTAAACACCTCTCCCCTGTCTCCACCACACTCGCCTCCAAAAACGTGTGAGGAGCTCATGGACTTCTTTGCCTCAAAGATTGAGACCACCCAGTCAGTTGCCTCTGCAAGTTCCCTTCCTTCACCTAGCCCACAAGGCCAAACTTCATCTGAGGCTCCCACCTGCCCTAGCCCTAAACTCACATCTTTCCCTAGTTTCGCTCCACTCTCCCCTCTTGATCTCTCCAAGCTCATCTTGTCCATGAGACCCACTTCCTGCTCCCTTGATTTTATTCCCACTAAACTGCTGACCACTCAACTTCCTTTTTTGGCTCCCATGTTAACTGACATTGTTAACAGTTCTCTCTCAGGTACTGTTCCCCTCTCCTTCAAATCTGCTGTCATCACCCCTCTCCTCCAAAAACCCCACTTGGCTTGATAACTATCACCCCATCTCCAACCTCCCTTTCCTGTCCAAAGCACTTGAACATGTTGTCGCCTCCCAAATCCGTGACCATCTTTTCATGAATTCAGTGTTTGAATCCCTTCAGTCTGATTTTCGGAACTGCCACAGTATCGAAACAGCTCTCGTCAAAGTCACAAATGACATCCTTTGTGAGTGTGACAAAGATAAACTATCCCTCCTCGTCCTTCTGGACCTGTCTGCAGTCTCTGACACAGTTAACCACTCCATCCTCCTCCAACGCCTCGGAACCATCATCCAGCTAGGTGGAATGCACTCGCCTGGTTCCATTCTTATCTAGCTAATCGTAGCCAGAAAATCTCCTGCAATGGCTTCTCTTCCCACTCCCGCATCGTTACCTCTGGTGTCCCCCAAGGATCTGTCCTTGGCCCCCTCTAATTTCTCATCTATATGCTGCCCCTTGGCGATATCAAAGAAACATAGAAAATAGGAGCACTGGTAGGCCATTCAGCCCCTCGAGTCTGATTCTCTATCTCAACACCATATTCCTGCATTTCCCCATACCCCTTGATGCCTTTTGTTTCTAGAAATCTACCTATCTCCCTCATAAATATATTCAGTGATTTGGCCCCCACAGCCTTCTGTGGTAGAGAATTCCACAGGTTCACCACCCTCTGAGTGAAAAAAATTCTCCTCATCTCGGTCCTAAATTTCCTACCCCATATCCTGAGACACTGATCCCTTGTTCTCGACTTCCCAGCCAGGGGAAACATCCTCCCCGCATCCAGTCTATCCAACCCAGTTAGAATTTTATACATTTCAATGAGATCCCCTCTCATTCTTCTAAACTCTATGAATACAGGCCTAGTCGACCCAATCCCTCCTCATACGACAGTCCTGCCATCCCAGGAATCAGTCTGGTGAACCTTCGCTGTACTCTCTCTATGGCAAGTATATCCTTTCTTTGGTGAGGAGACCAAAACTGCACACAATACTCCAGGTGCGGTCTCACCAAGGCCCTGCGTCTGCACACATTCACAGGCTGAACTCCAGGATATAGTCAGTGTATTCACTGAGGCATATGAAAGCATGGGACTTGCGCTTAACATCCGTAAGACAAAGGTCCTCCACCAGCCTGTCACCGCCGCACAGTACTGCCCTCCAATCATCGACAACGTGGACCATTTTCCATAACTCGGGAGCCTCTTATCAACAAAGGCAGACATTGATGCGGAGATTCAACATCGCCTCCAGTGTGCCAGTGCAGCTTTCGGCCGTCTGAGGAAAAGAGTGTTTGAAGACCAGGCCCTCAAATCTACCACCAAGTTCATGGTCTACAGGGCTGTAGTAATACCCGCCCTCCTGTATGGATCCGAGGCATGGACGATGTATAGAAGGCACCTCAAGTCGCTGGAGCTATATCGCCAACGATGTCTCCGCAAGATCCTGCAAATCCCCTGGGAGGACAGGCGCACCACCATCAGTGTCCTCGACCAGGCTAACATCCCCAGTATTGAAGCACTGACCACACTCGATCAGCTTCACTGGTCAGGCCACATAGTTCGCATGCCAGATACGAGACTCCCGAAGCAAATGCTTTATGCGGAGCTCCTTCGTGGTAAACGAGCCAAAGGAGGTCAGCGGAAATGTTTTCAGGACACCCTCAAAGCCTCCCTTGTAAAGTGCGACATCACCACTGGCACCTGGGAGACCCTGGCTGAAGACTGCCCGAGATGGAGAAAGTGCATCTGGGAGGGCATTGAGCTCTTCAAGTCTCAACGCAAAGAACGCGAAGAAGCCAAGCACAGGCAGCGGAAGGAGCCTGCGGCAAACCAGCCCCACCCACCCCTTCCCTCAACAAATGTCTGTCCCACCTGTGACAGGGTCTGTGGCTCTCGTTTCGGACTGTTCAGCCATCAAAGAACTCAATTTGGGAGTGGAAGCAAGTCTTCCTCAATTCCGAGGGACTGCCTATGATGATGATGTATAATTGTAGTAAGGTGTCCTTGCTCCTGTACTCAAATCCTCTTGCAATGAAGGCCAACATACCATGTGCCTTCCTAACTGCTTGCTGCACCTGCATGTTTGCTTTCAATGACTGGTGTACAAGGACACCCTGGTCCCTCTGTACATCGACACTTCCCAAGCCATCACCATTTAAATAATACTTTGTCCTTATGTTTTTCCTACCAAAGTGGATAACTTCACATTTATCTACGTTATACTGCATCTGCCATGTGTTTGCCCACTCACTCAACCTATCTAAATTGCCTTGCAGCGTCTTTGCATCCTCCTCACAACTCACAATCCTATCTAGTTTTGTGTCATCAGCAAACTTGGAAATATTACTTTTGGTTCCCTCATACAAATCATTTATATATATATATCGTGAATAGCTGGGGCCCAAGCACTGATCCCTGTGGTACCCCACCAGTCACTGCCCATCACCCCGAAAAAGAACCGTTTATTTCTACTCTCTGTTTTCTGTCAGTTAACCAATTTTCAATCCATGCCAATACATTACCCCCAATCCTATGTGCTTTAATTTTGCACACTAACTTCTTATGTGGGACTTTATCAAAGGCCTTCTGAAAATCCAAATACACTACATCCACTGGGGTTCCCTTATCTATTCTATCAGTTACATCCTCAAAAAATGATTTTCCTTTCATAAATCCATGTTGACTTTGTTTAATCCCATTGATATTATCACATCCTTTATAATAAACTCCAGCATTTTCCCTACTACTGAAATAGTGGGGTTATATTTGCCACCCTCCAATCTGCAGGAACTGTTTCATAATCTATAGAATTTTGGAAGATGACAACCAATGCATCTATTATTTCCATGGTTACCTCTTTTAGTACTCAGGGATGCAGATCATCAGGCCCTGGGGATTTATCTGCCTTCAGTCCCATTAGTTTCTCCAGCACTATTTTCTTACTAATAATCATTTCCTTTAATTCCTCTTGCTCACTAGACCCTTGGTTCCCTAGCATTTCTGGGACGTTATTTGTGTCCTCTTCCGTGAAGACAGAACCAAAGTATTTATTTAATTGTTCTGCCATTTCCTTGTTCCCCATTACAAATTCTCCTGTTTCTGTCTGTAAAGGACCTACATTTGTCTTCACTAATCTTTTTCTTTTTACAAAATTGTAGAAACTTTTGCAGTTGGTTTTTATGTTCCTTGCAAGTTTACTTTCGTACTCAATTTTTCCCCTCTTAATCAATCTCTTGGTCCTTTTTTGCTAAATTCTAAACTGCTTCCAATCCTCAGGCTTGCTACTTTTACTGGCAACTTTGTATAATTCCTCTTTGGATCTGATACTATCTTTAATTTCTTTTGTTAGCCATGGTTGGGCCACTTTTCCTTTTGTGTTTTTACACCAGAAAGGAATGTATAACTATTATTATTAGCCATTGCCTATCCACCGTCATGCCTTTTAATGAATCTTCCCAATCTGTTATAGCCAATTCATTCCTCATACCTTCGTAGTTTCCTTTATTTAGATTTAGGACTCTAGTTTCGGATTGGACTTACTTCACTTTCCATCTTAATAAAGAATTCAATCATGTTATGGTCACTCTTCCCTAAAGGACCCCGCACAACAAGACTGTTAATTAACCCCTTCTCATTGCACAATACCCAATCTAGGATAGTCTGTTCCCTAGTAGGCTCCTCAACATACTGGTCTAAAAAAACATCTCGTACACACTCCAGGAATTCATCTGCCACAGTATTATTACTAACTTGGTTTGGCCAGTCTATATGTAGATTAAAGTCACCTACGATTGCTGTAGTACCCTTGCTACATATCATCTGAAAACACGGAGGCAGTTTCCACATGTACGCTGACGACACCCAGCTCTACCTCTCCACCACTTTTCTCGACTCCTGCTTGGTATTTAAATTGTCAGATTGCTTGTCCGACATCCAGTACTGGATTAGCGGTAATTTTCTCCAATTAAATATTGTGAAGACCGAAGCCATTATCTTTGGTCCCTGCCACAAACTTCATTCCCTAACCACTGACTCCATCCCTCTCCCTAGCATCAATCTGAGAGTGAACAAGACTGTTCGCAACCTAGGTGTCATATGAAATGAGTTTCCAGCCACATATCCGCGGCATAACTAAGACCGCCTTTTTCCAACTCCGTAACATTGCCCGCCTCCACCCCAACCTCAGCTCTTTTGCTGCTGAAACCCTCATTCATGCCTTTGTTACCTCCAGACTTGACTACTCCAACTCACTCCTGGCTGGCCTCCCATATTCTAAACTACATAAACTTGAGGCCATCCAAAACTCAGCGGCCCATGTCCTAACTCGCACCAAGTCACAATCACCCATTACCCCTGTGCTTTCTGACCTACATTGGCTCCCGGTTAAACAACACCTTAATTTCAAAATTCTTATTGTTTACAAATCACTCCATGGCCTTGCCCCTTCCTATCTCTGTAATCTTTTTTAGCTTTACAACCCTACAAGATGTCTGTGCTCCTCAAATTCTGCCCTCTTGAACATCCCTCATTATAACTGCTCAACAATTGGTGGCCGTGCCTTTAGCTGTTTGAGCCCTAAACTCTGGAACTCCCTCCCTAAACCTCTCCACCTTTCTACCTCTCTTTCCTCCTTTAAGCCGCTTCTTAAAATCTACCTCTTTAACCAAGCTTTTGGTCATCTTAATTTCTTATTTTGTGGCTTGGTGTCAAATTTATCTGTTTTGTCTTGTAATACTTCTGTGAAGTGCCTTAGGACATTTTACCGCGTTAAAGGTGCTATATAAATAAAAATTATTATTATTAAAGCAAGATATCCATGCATACACCATCAGCAACTTGTAAGTGAGAACAGATTGTGGGATGCAGGGGAAGTGGGAGGTGAGAAGGAGGATTAGGTATGAGCATACAGTCATAATTTCAACTTACCTGCTCACCTCGTACTTTGTGACTGCCTCTCTGATTATGTCCAGAACTGCTTCCTCCAGCTTCGTCAGGTTCCGAAGTCTGTCTTTCCCTCCACCCGTCTGCTGGTGCTCTCGGCGGTTGTGTGCCATCTTTGCCTGCAAGAGAAAAGGAAGTGTGTCAGTGAGTGCGGTGCAATATTTTCACACTAAAACTTATTAGAATATTGAATGCAACACAACAAGTGGTTACTGAAACCAAGTAGGTCACAGCATTTAAGAGAGAATGAGATAGTCACTTGAAGGAGAGTGGGAAATTGGGATTAGAGTTGATAGCTTCAGTGTTGGCACAATGGGCTGAATGAACCTGCTGTGCTGACATTTTCATCATGCTTAAACAAATGTGATTGACTATTTTGAAATTTTACTTTGAACAGGTTGGCATTGTTACAGTAAAGACACGGTGTGATTCGATAGTTGAGACGCTTGGGCAATACCAGGAGACGCTTTGACCTAGATTTATAAGAAAATGGAAGTCTTCTCCATGATTGTGTTCTTCACTGCAGCACTCATCAGTGGATTTGTATATTACAACATTGACTTCAATACTGTTCACGTCGGTGCCTATTCAGGCAAGCCAAACTTTATCATAATCCTGGCTGATGACATTGGATGGGGAGATCTTGGTGCAAACTGGCCATTGACTAAGGAGACACCAAATCTGGACAAAATGGCTCAGGAGGGAATGAGGTATAATAATTTTTGTATTGTTTGCAAATAAACTACATCCATTTCTTTACTAATTTTCAACTCTTTCCTCATGTAATTTTGTTTTTACTTGCCATTAGTAAAGCGAGCTTTTGACTATTAATGTACATTTAAAGTAATTGGAAGAAGGATTAGAGGGGAGTTGAGAACTTCTTTAACCCAGAGGGTGATGGGGTCTGAAATTCACTGCCTGAAAGGGTGGTAGAGGCAGAAACCCTCATCACATTTTAAAAGTACTTGGATATGCTCATGAAGTATCGTAAACTGCAAGGCTACAGACCAAGAGTTGGAAAGTGGGATTAGGCTGGATAGTTCTTTTTTGACCAGCACAGGCATGATGGGCTGAATGGCCTCCTTCTGTGCCATAAATTTCTATGATTCTATGATTACTTTTCTCAGTACATTCAATTGCAGTGATTGTACTATCAGAAAGTCCTAATTGCAAATGTTAGAATAGTGTTGCAGCCAGTGGTGGTCAGAGTAATAGAGAACAATGGATTCCTTGAGTCTCTCTTATAATATGTAATGTTTTGGGTTTATGTTGGGGATTAATACTGTTTTGAGTCTGTTAGTGTGAATTTCAATGCATGTTTTTGTAAATGTTGTTCTCAAAGTGAGACATGTTAGTCCTGGGGAATGGGACACTTTACATTTTAGACACTCATTGTTGTCACCAAGTACTCTCCAAAACAATGGTTAGATGCAGTCTGTTTCTATACCGTCTCAGACCCAACTCCAAAAAAGAACTCTCCTTTGCACAAGAATGTGTTGACAGAGTGGTTTTAAGTAAAGATGAGGTTTCCATTTACATAAGAGAATTACCCAGGTGCTGACAGACAAATTGTACAATAGGTAAGGAGGTGAAGGAAGGCAAGATATCAGTAGCAGAGGATATGAATTGGCAACCAAGTCGTGACTTATCTTGGCATCCTTTGAGAGGCCATTGAACCTTTTTCTGCACTGTCTGGCAGTTCTTGGGATAATGGAGGTTCATCTGCCTCTGGCTTGTCCCTCCAAACCACTTGCAGCATCGTCTTATGGTGGGTTCTATTCTCCGTGTACATTAGTTGAACCCTTTTGATCCTGACCTCATCTCCATGGATACATCTGAGAATCCTGGTTAGCTGCTGCTAACCCCCCTGATGCAGCTGCCCCTTGAAATATTATTCAATTTGTTCTTCCTGTTGTTCAAAACTGATGTCCCCCTTGATCTGGCTGCAGCTTTTTAAAGGCTGAACCAGCACTCCTTCCCTCCCAATTGCAATAACTCTCCCAGTGGTCCAAACCTGCTCTGTTTTGAGATCCGCAGGAGGAAAAGTAATAGTTTAGCGGCGGAGTCATGTGGATACATGTCAGCTCTGCCATGCCACCAACTTGCCAATTGAAGAAAAATCCAGCAAATGTTCTTGACTACCAGATCTGACAACTGGATAGTTTTGTCCCTATTGTTCCTCTTCCCACCGCAAATATACTATTGTCCACAAAAGCTCTATGCGTATTAATTCACCCAGCTCCCATTGAAGCCATCTGACAGCCATTTCTATACCTTGCCAAGAACCATGTCCACACTTACAGCAACTTTTGTGTCACCATAATTCTAATTGAATAAGCATACAATGCATGTGTGCCTAGTGTTTCTTTTCGCCTTGGTACCAGTATGTGTTGTATGAGTTCTTCAACCAGTTCTTGTGTTCATCAGAGATCCTACCTGAGTGCTAGGTGATGACTGTTGCGTTCCTGTCATCCCCCACAATGAGTGTGATGGATTTAGCTTGTCTCTTTGAACCATATTTCTATGTTTTGTGCAAGGCAATGGCTTGGGTGATCAGCTGAGGTGTAAGTGAAAATGAGAACATAACATAAGGAATAGGAGCTTGAGTAGGCCATTTGGCCTCTCGAGCTTGCTCCGCCATGCAAGAAGATCATGGCTGATCTTTTACCTTAACTACACTTTCCTGCACTGTCCCCATGTCCTTTTATTCTCTTAATATCCAAAAATCTATCGATCTCTGTTTTGAATACACTCAATGACTGAGCATCCACAGCCCTCTGCGGTAGAGAATTCCAAGGATTCACCATCCTCTGAAGAAATTTCTCCTCATCTCAGTCCTGAATGGCCGACCCCTTATTCTGACACTATGACCCTTGATTCTAGACTCACCAGCCAGAGGAAACATTCTCCCTGCATCCACCCTGTCAAGCCCTGTAAGAATTTTAGATGTTTCAATGAGAACACCTCTCATTCTTATAAACTCTAGAGAATATGGCCTAGTCTACTCAATCTCTCCTCATAGGACAATCCCCCCCATCCCAGGAATCGTTGCACTCCCTCTATGGCAAGTATATCCGTCCTTGGGTAAGGAGACCATAACTGTACATAATGCTCCGTATGGCCTCACCAGGGCCCTATATAATTGCAGTAAGACATCTTTACTCTTGTACTCAAATCTTCGTGTAATAAAGACCAACATACCATTTGCTTTCTTGATTGCTTGCTGTACCGGCATGTTAACTTTCGGTGATTTGTTTGCAAGGACACCCAAGTCCCTCTGGACATCAGCATTTCCCAATCTCTCACCATTTAAAAAAAATACTCTGCTTTCTATTTTTCCTACCAAAGTGGATAACTTCACAAATCTTCACATTATATTCCATTTGCCATGTTCTTGTCCACTCACTTAGCCTATCTATATCCCCTTAAAGTCTCTTTGCATCCTCCTCACAACTTGCATCCCCACCCAGCTTTGTATCCTCAGCAAACTTGGATATATATTACATTTGGTCCCCTCATCCAAATCATTGATATAGATTGTGAATAGCTGAGGCCCAAGCACTGATCTGTGCGGTACCTCCACTAGTTACAGTCTGCCAACCTGAAAATGACCTGTTTATTCCTACTCTCTGTTTTTTGTCCGTTAACCAACCCTCAATCCATGCTAATATATTACCCCTAATCCCATGAGCCCTAATTTTGTTTAATAAACTCTTGTGTGGCACTTTATCGAATGCCTTCTGCAAATCTAAATACACTACATCCACTGGTTCCCCCTCATCTATTCTGCTAGTTACATCAGCATCATCATAGGCAGTCCCTCGAATCGAGGATGACTTGCTTCCATGCCAAAAAGTTCACAGGCGTTTCAATGAAGGATCTAATATTCCAGGTCCTGAACTAAATCTTGAAGGGTGGAAGATGCCTGTGCGTGGATTTTTTTAACATGTGGTGGCTGTTGCACACCAGCCACCACACGGGTTTGACAGAGCTTGGTCTTGGTCCAGTGGCTAGGATTAACCAGACGACTGAAGACCAGCTCTGCTGCACGGACCTAGTGCGCACACATATCAGTGTGGGCTGGCCTGTGCTGCCTCTGGGCCCTCGCCTCTCCTGGGCCTCGACCACGTCCCTTTACAATCTCTCACCGCTCTTTCACCCCCAGCCTGCGAGCACCATCGGGGCAGGCCGGCGAGCGGACGGAGCAGCGTGGCAGCATACCACTCCAGGGAGCAGCATGTGCTGGAGCAGGAAAGCGATGGTAGCGAAGAGGGTGACTGGATTGGATGTCACCAAGATCCAGGTTGCTGTTGGAGCCTGGGCAGGTACAGCAGGAATGCTAATTACAACCTCAAAATCTCGAACAGATTTGTCAAACATGATTTCCCTTTCATAAATCTGTGATGACTGCCCAATCCTATTATTATTTTCTAAGTGACATGTTACCACGTCCTTAATAATAGATCTCACACCTCAGTGTTGATATCTCTGGGTATCAAGAGCAACCTTTGGTTCACTTCATCAATGCTACTTTGAGAAAAAGTAGAGGGGTAAGAATTCCACTGCCTTGTGTATGATTGTTCTTTTACATTTTATCTGACAGTAACCAGTAAATCATGCAGTAACCACACGAGACAAAATCCAAGCCAGTTTTCCAGCTTGCTATATGACAGCATATTTGTAATAATTTTCAGGTTTTGTTCCTTGTTTTTTATTTCAGATTTGAGGATTTTCATGCAGCTGCTTCTACTTGTTCACCATCTCGGGCTTCTTTATTGACGGGCCGTCTGGGGTTACGGAATGGTGTTACCCATAATTTTGCTGTAAGCTCAGTTGCTGGCCTGCCACTGAATGAAACTACGCTGGCGGATGTTCTAAAGGAAGCCAATTATTCTACAGCAGTAATTGGTATTCACAGTTTTAATTCTCTTTTCCCCCCCATTCCTTTGTAATGATTCCCCTGTTCTTCTGTACATTTGCAAATGATACTACTAAAGGATATAACGGCGCTGAAATCCCGGTTGGCTGCTTCCCGCAGGCGATCAGGTAAAAAAACTTTAAAAAGATGTGCACCTACCTGTTCCTGATGCACCCACGCGAGTTCCCGGTCCTGAGGCCTCCACTGACTGCATGTCGAAGAGAGTGCGTGTCAGGACGTGTGCAGGGCTGGAGCTGCAGTCACATGGCTCTGGGCAGCCAATTACGGTAAAGTATGTTCTTCATAATGGGAACTCCGTAAGTTGGAGTTTCCATTATTAGGAATAAGAACCCCCCTCCCGCCCAACACACAAAACTCTAATAAAAAAATAGAAAAAATACACCACATTTTTATTAATTTAAATTAGTTATTTATGTATTATAAAAAAATATTTTTCCGATTTTAAAAAAAAAACGTTTTTTAAATTATGGTTTAAAATAAACTTACCGTATTTGAGGGGGTTTAACAATAAAATGTTTTTATTTTATTTTATAATTTTGTGTATTTTAAAACTCTTACGCCTGTATGTGTCTGCTTTTATCAGGCGCAAGAGTTTTCAGGACATTTGCTGGGTAAATACCGCAATCTTGCCCATGCAAATGTCCTCGCTCCGGAGATGCGGAATATCTGTCAAGCTCCAGCTTGACAGATCAGAAAAGCCAGTTTTCAGCGGATGCTCATTGTGCGCTGAAAACCGGCTTTTGCGATGCCTTGCCAGGTCCAGACGGACCCGGGAGGCCGGAATTTCTGGGCCAACATCTTGCCTACACTCACCGCAGATAAAAAGCTAAGTGCCCTGGAAAAGAGAGAGACAAATGTTACTTATTTTTACGTTGGATTTGGAATGTAACCCTGATTTTTGTGACATCACAGGTGAAACAGCAGTAAATAATTTGAAGAGGAATAATGCAAAGAAAACTTTCTGGTTATTAGTTTAACATGTGAGGGCTTTAGAATTATGTTATGGGCTTAACAACAAGCAATAACATTGTCAGCTAATCAACAATTCTCATAGTAAACCATCTTGCCCGCACTTTTCTTCATCAGGAAGCGCACATGAATAATTACAAATTCTTCCTGATTTTCATTGCCAGCGCCTTTCCTTGCTGAAGAACACTTGCTACTATGACTGGGAAATTGGCCTATAACCCCACGTACATTGTAAAGCAAAGTAGCATACCAGCTTGCAGCCAAGTTGGTTTATTCTTCCACCTCCCAATTTTTCATTGTTGCTATATTGCAGCAACTAACTTCGTGGCCGCATCCCTTCCTCACATAACGTTGCAATGTCTCCACAATGACAGGTAGATTGGTAAGGATGAGGTCAAGTAGGTTTTTCCCTCGTTATGGTTCTCTCATCACCTGCTGCAGGCCCAGGCTGGCAGCTATGTCCTTCTGGACTCGACCAGCTCGGTCAGTAGTGGTGCTACTCTTGGTGATGGACTTTGAAGTCCCCCACCTAGAGTGTATTCTGTGCCCTTGCTATTCTCAGAGCTTCTTGCAAGTGGTATTCAACATGGAGAAGTACTGATTAATCAGCTGAGGAAGGGTGGTAGGTGTAATCAGCAGGAGGTTTCCTTGCCCATGCTTGATCAGAAGCCATGAGACTTCATGCGGTCCGGAGTCAATGTTGAGGACTCCCAGGACCACTCCCGCCAGACTGTATACCACTGTGCCGCCACCTCAGTGGGTCTGTCCTGCCGGTGGGATAGGACATACGCAGGGATGGTGATGATGGAGTCTGGGACATTGGATGAAAGATAGGATTATGTGAGTATGACTATGTCAGGCTGTTGCTTGACTAGTCTGTTACAGCTCTCCCAATTTTGGTACATCCCCAGATGTTAGTGAGGTGGAACTTGCATGGTTGACTGGGCTGGGTGGGCCGTTGTCGTGTCTGAAGCTGGTGCTGAGGTCGATGCCAGGTGGTCTGTCTGGTTTTCTTATTATTATTGTTTCTTGTAGCGGTTTGTTACAGCTGAGTGGCTTGCTAGGCCATTTCAGAGGACAGTTAAGAGTCAAGTCACATTGCTGTGATTCTGGAGTCACATATAGGACAGATCAGGTAAGGACAGCAAATTTCCTTTCCTAAAGGACATTAGTGAACCAGATGGGTTATTACGACAATCCGGGAGTTTCATGGTCACCATTAGTGACACTAATGTCTGGGAGGAGCTCTTCAGCCACAAGGAGAAGAGGGTTGAGGAGGATTCTAGCAATGACTTCCCAGTGGCCGACAGCAGGGAGATTCCTCTGTAGTTGCCACAGTCGGACTTGTCCCCTTTTTTAAAGATAGTCACGATTACGGCATCTCTGAGATCTCCCGGCATGCTCCCCTCCTTCCAGATAAGAGAGATGAGTTCATGCATTTGTGCCAATAGTGCTTCTCCGCCATACTTTAGTGCCTCAGCGGGAATTCCATCTGCTCCTGAAGTCGTCTTGTTCTTGAGCTGACAAATGGCCTTTTCTACCTCATTCAGGGCTGGGGTTTTGCTGAGATGGTAGCGGGTAGCATGCTGCAGGATGGAGTCGAGGACACTCATGTCAAAGGCAGAGTCTCGATTAAGGAGATCTTCGAAGTGCTCCTTCCTGCAGGCCCTGACTGCCTTGGTGTCCTTAATGAGTGTCTCCCCATTCTTGGCCAGCAGTGGGGTGGGGCTGTGTGTGCTTGGGCTGTAGGTGAACTTAATTGCGGTGAAGAATCCTCGCACGTCATGGCCAGCTGCTGGATCTCTTGTGCTTTCTCCACCCACCATGTGTTCTTTAGGTTGTGGGTTTTTTGTTGGACCTTGGCCTTCAGCCCTGTAGAGCTGCTTTGCTGCTCCTGAATTGGGTTGCTGCTTTAAGTTCAGAAATGCCCTGCGCTTGCAATTTATTAGCTCATGGAGCTCCTGGTCATTCTCGTCAAACCAGTCTTGCCGTTTCCTGGTTGAGCGACCGAGTGTTTCTTCGCAGGCGCTGGTTATGGTGGCCTGGAGGGCAGACCAGGCGCTGTGGGCACTCTGTGTCTTGGGGTCATCGAGGGTTGTAGGGCTCTCTTAACTGGGTCTTTGAGTGCCCCGATGTTGATTTTTCTGCGGCATTGCTTTTGTTGCCATCACCGCTTTGGGGCGATATTAATGTTGATGACGGAATGGATTAGGCGGTGGTCCATCCAGCAGTCGTTGGCTCCTGTCATGGTGCGGGTAATGCGCACGTCCTTGTACTCCCTCGCTCAGACGATGACGTAGTCGAGCAGTTGCCAGTGCTTGGAGCGATGGTGTTGCCACGGTGCCATGTACTTGTCCCTCTGGTGGAACAAGGTGTTGGTGATGACAAGGTCATGTTCTAGGCATTTTGTCAGGAGCAGGGTACCACTGGAGTTGGTTTTCCCTAACCCCTCTCTGCCGATCATGCCTCCCCAGAGGTCTGTGTCCTTACGGACTCTGGCGCTGAAGTCGCCGAGGAGGATCAGTTTGTCGTCTATAGAGACTCGGGACAGGGATTGTTCGAGGCTGGAGTAAAAACCGTCTTTCGCCTCATCTGTTGCGTTGAGCGTTGGGGCGTATGCGCTGATAACTGTGGCGCATTGGTTCCGGGACAGGGTGAACCGGAGAGTCATGAGGTGTTCGTTTATCCCGCAGGGGGGGGGGGTCTCTGAGGTGGCCGACCAGCTCGTTCATGCTGACAAAGCCAATTCCATGGAGGCAGCATTCTTCTTCTGGTTTGCCTTTCCAGAAGAAGGTGTAATCTCCAACTTGTTCTTTGAGCTGGCCTTCCTCTGCCCACCAGGTCTCGCTTAGGGCAGCGATGTTGACGTCGAATCGTCTGAGTTCCCGGGCAAGGATGGCGGTGTGGCGTTCTGGTCTTTCGCTGTTGGGGTTGTTCATGAGGGTCCTAGCATCCCAGGTCATGTTGAGGGGATGGAAGATGCCTTTGCGTGTCCTTTTAACGTGGGATGGCCGTTGCACACCGGCTACCACACAGGCTTAGCAGAGCAAGGTCTTGGTCCAATGGCAAGGGAGTCCAAGACGACTGGAGACCAGGCTCTACTGTATGGGCCTAGTTGCCTACGGTGGGATGCGAGCAGCGCCCTTTGGTGAGATGGTGAGAGATTCGAGGCGTAGGAAGTGGGGGTGAGAGATTTGAGGTAATGCTTCCCTCTCCCAGGTATTAGCTCCTGACAGGGCATTGGGATGACCAGAGGTCCACTTCGTGGAAGGAGGGGAGAGGTCAGAGTGGCAACAGCCATTGTGCACACCACGTGCTTACCAAAGGCTCCGCAGTTGAGTGGGACCAGTAGCCGGAGGAGTGGAGGCCCAGATGTGGCCAGAGGAGAGGAGGCCCAAACGTGGCCGGAAGAGTGGTGGCCCGAACGTGAGGGTGAAGAGAGGATAGGGCCCAAACCTCTGGTTGGAGGCTCACCGGATGCCGTCGGGGATCGGGTGGAGCAGCTGAGATTGCCACTTCCAGTGGGGAGCGAAAGGCTTGGTAGCAGGAAGGTCAATCTGGGAGGCAAGTCCGACGCTCAGTGATGGAGGTGAGCAGGCATGGTTGGGGGATGGGTAGTGGGCTCGGTAGCTGCCTTTGCAGCACGGGTTTTAGGCGTAATGGAAATACTTTAGGGGTATTTCTTTTCCAAGATGACAGACGGGATGGCAGCTCCGTAGGGAGCTCTCCCTGAACAAATTTCCCTCTGGCCATCTGCTGCCATCCTTCACTCTTCTCTCCCCCAATCTCCCCTCCCCACTGTTTAAGCATTTCCACGATCTTTAACAGCACTATTGACAACATGACATGTTTAAACTCCCTTCCTGTCACAAACAATCAAATGGCCATCCCTCTGCCTCTTGCTTACTATTCATAATGTTATTGTGTCATCTCTTGATTAATAGTGTCAGCTGTGGCTCAGTGGGTAGCACTCTCATCTCTGAGTCAGGAGGTTGTGGGTGCAAGTCTCACTCCAGGGACTTGAGCACACAACCTAGGCTGACATTGCAGTGCAGGACTGAGGGTGTACTGCACTGTCGCAGTCCCGTCTTTCGGATGAGACATTAAATCGAGGCCCCATCTGCTCTCTCAGGTGAACGTAAAAGGTCCTATGGCACTATTTTGAAAAAGAGCAGGGGAGTTATCCCTGGTGTCCTGGTCAATATTTATCCTTCAATCAACATCACAAAAACAGATTCTCTGGTCATTATATTGCTGTTTGTGGGAGCTTGATGTACGCAAATTGGTTGCCACGTTTCCTACATTACAACAGTGATGACACTTCAAAAAGTACTTCATTGGCTGTAAAGCATTTGGGATGTCCAGTGGTCGTGAAAAGCTCTATATAAATGCAAGTCTTTCCTTAATGATGACAGAACCACAGGGACAAAAGTAAGTTTTTCTTGATCTAAGGGGAGAAGTTTTAAGTGCAAGGTATCTGGAGTTTTGCTGTCCTGAGCGCTCTCATACTTTGATATTTTGTGGTCCCTCGGTCACCGGAGAATGACCTCAGTGCACTGCTTTCCCATGCTTTTGTAAAAAGTGCAGCCGGTTGTCACTGGTCTATGTGGCGATCATAATCTTGTAATCTCGGCATCCTGTGACTCTGGCTGGTGCACATGCAAGGTGTGTTGTCATCGTGATTGCAGAAATGTCCATGTATTTATTTTGCAATTATTTTGATTGGATCTTAAATGCTTCCTTTTGTTTACCTGCAGAGTGTTTCAGAAGCTTGTGCACCAATTATGCTGCAAAGAACTAGGGTAACCATGCTGTTTAAAGTGCAAATAAACAGCGCATGCTGCACTAACGTCATGTTGCCAAGTCATAACGTCAGGATGCAAATGTACTTGCTGAAGCTGTCTAAGCATTTTTACTGAAACCTATTGAATGCCAAAGACTGCCACCAGCCAGGTCCAGTAAAAACTGTGTCTTACTCGGTTACTGGACTTAGCAAATCTGGCAAGTTAACTGAGAGCTCTGCTGGCTGAGCATAATATAAAAATGATTCGTTTCAGAGTGCAAATAAATTAATTATCTAACAACCGTTCCCAAATATAAGTTGTTCACAATCAGATAGGAGAGAACTCTGTGTATCCCAATTGTTTCACTGAAAAGGAATACATAATGGGGTGATTCTGCAATCTCTACTCCCAGAGTACATCTCAAGAAATCACAATCCTCATACATCCAGAAATGCATTCTTCCAGTAGGAGTAGGATCCATCACCTTCTCTAACCCAGAAGCTCTGCAACCACTTGTAATGTCCACACTGGGGCCGAGCTGAGATCGGGTAACCGCACAGACCCGGAATGGATTTGGGACCTTTTTGGTCTGTATGTCTCAGAAATGGAATCTTTATCTCTCAGCCATTGTTTTGACAGAACTATCTTCTTTGCTTTGAGACATCAGTGTCATGGCTTTCAGAATTCAAAGAGAGAAACTGTTTATCAAGTGTTCCTGAGTCCAGTTTGTTTACAGTAAGACAGTAAAGGACTTGATGTATTCCAAAGCACTAATTGTTTTTAGTCTAATGATAACATAGTACTGTTTGCTTACTGTTGACTATATATCCATATCGGTCTGATTTTGGGGTAGGACGTACATGGTTCTGATATGGGGATAATTTTAAATCACCACAATGAGTGGTAGAGGGTCAGGGTTAAAAAAAAATTTAAATCGTGTAACCCGCTGCATCTGTACCAGCCGACATTTTTACGGCAGCAGGTTGCATGTCGTGCCTGTGTCCCGCTCTCAATTATAATATTGAAATCAGACTCCCACAGGGCTGGCTGGGTTTCCCAGGGCTTGGGCAACCCAGCAGCTAAATGGAGACAGGAGCAGTCAGATCATAGAATAGAATAGAAAAGAACAGAATCGTAGAAACTTACGGCACAGAAGGAGGCCATTCGGCCCATCATGTCTGTGCTGGCCAAAAAAGAGCTATCCAGCCTAAACACACTTTCCAGCTTTTAGTCCATAGCCTTGAAGGTTACAGCACTTTAAGTGCATATCCAAGTACTTTTTAAATGCGATGAGGGTTTCTGCCTCTACTATCCTTTCAGGCAGTGAGTTTCAGACCGACACCACCCTCTGTGCGAAAAAAGTTCCCCATAACTCCCCTCTAATCCTTCTATCAATTACTTTAAATTAATAGCCATAATCTATGGTTATTGACTCCTCTGCTAAGGGAAATAGGTCCTTCCTAGCCACTCTATCCAGGCCAATCATAATGTCTCCCCTCAGCCTCTTATTTTCTAAAGAAAACAACCCCAACCTAACCAATCTTTCCTCATAGCTAAAATGTTCCAGTCCTGGCAACATCCTTGTAAATCTCCTCTGTACCTCTCGAGTGCAATCACATCTTTCCGGTAATGTGGTGACCAGAACTGCATGCAGTACTTTAGATGAGGCCTAACTAGTATTTTATACAGTTCAAGCATAACCTCTTATATTCTATGCCTCAACTAATAAAGGAAAGTATTCCATATGCCTTCTTAACCATCTTATCTACCTGTCCTGCTACCTTCAGGGATCTGTAGACATGTATTCCAAGGTCCCTCTGTTCCTCTACGCTTCTCAGTATCCTACATGTGCAGGAAGTGTCTCCAGCTCCTCCAACTCGAACGGCGAGTCTTGGAGCTTGAGCGAGGACTGGAGGCACTGAGGAGCATCCGAGAGAATGAGGGGTATGTGGATAGCTCGTTTCAGGCGCTGGTCACACCACAGATTAAAAGGGTACAGGAGGATAGGGAATGGGTGACCGTCGCACACAAGAGTATGGCGAGGCAGGGAGTGCAGGAGTCCCCTGAGGCTATCCCGCTCTCCAACCGGTACTCTATTCTGACTACTGGCGAGGGCAGTGATGCCTCTGGGGAGTGCAGCCAGGGCCAAGTTCACAGCACCGTGGGTGGCTCAGCTGCACAGGGGGGAGGAGGAAGAAGACGGAAAGGGCTATAGTGATAGGAGATTCAATAGTTAGGGGAGCAGATAGGCGCTTCTGCGGCAGCAAAAGTGACATCAGGATGGTGTGTTGCCTCCCTGATGCAAGGGTCAATGATGTCACTGAGCGACTGCAGGGCATTCTGGGGAGGGAAGGGGAACAGCCAGTGGTTGTGATCCACATTGGTACCAACGACATAGGTAGAAAGAGGGGTGAGGTCCTGAAAGCTGAGTTTAGGGAGCTAGGAGTAAGATTGAAAGCCAGGACCTCAAAGGTGGTAATCTCGGGATTACTGCCAGTGCCATGTACTAGTGAGGGTAGAAATAGGAAGGCTAGTCAGACAACTACGTGGCTGGGGCATGGTGTAGGAGGGAGGGCTTTAGTTTCCTGAACAATTGGAACCGCTCCTGGCGTAGGTGGGACCTGTACAAGTCGGACAAGTTACACCTCAACAGAGAGGGGACCAATGTTCTCGTGGGTGGTTTTGATAGTGCGGTTGGGAGGGCTTTAAACTAGGTTGGCAGGGGGATGGGAACCCAAGAGAGGGCTCTGAGCTAGTTAGAGTGAGAGCTCAGATGAACAGAACCCCAAGAAAGAATGTAAAAGGCAGGAGGCAACAGAGCGGAGTAGCACTGGGGTAAGTGTAAACCACAAGGTGATAGGAAGGGACAATATGTATGAATATAAAGGGGCTGCTGGAGGGGTCAAAACTAAAAATCATGGTTTAAAAACTAGTATTAAAACACTTTACCTAAATGCACGCAGCATTCGAAACAAAGTAAATGAGTTGACGGCACAAATCATTACAAATGGATATGATTTGGTGGCCATTACAGAATCGTGGTTGCAGGGTGGCCAAGACTGGGAATTAAGTATACAGGGGTATCTGACAATTCAGAAAGATAGACAAGAAGGGAAAGGAGGTGGGGTAGCTCTGTTAATAAAGGATGATATCAGGGCAGTTGTGAGAGATGATATTGGCTCCAATGAACAAAATGTTGAATCATTGTGGGTGGTGATTAGAGATAGTAAGAGGAAAAAGTCACTGGTGGGCGTAGTTTATAGGCCCCCAAATAATAACTTCATGGTGGGGCGGACAATAATCAAGGGAATAATTGAGCCATGTGAAAAAGGAACGGCAGTAATCATGGGGGATTTTAACCTACATATCGATTGGTCAAATCAAATTGCACGGGGTAGCCTTGAGGAGGAATTCATAGAATGCATACGGGATTGTTTCTTAGAACAGTATGTTACAGAACCTACAACGGAGCAAGCTATCTTGGATCTGGTCCTGTGTAATGAGACAGGAATAATAAACGATCTCCTAGTAAAAGATCCTCTTGGAATGAATGATCACAGTATGGTTGAATTTGTAATACAGATTGAGGGTGAGGAAGTAGTGTCTCAAACGAGCGTACTATGCTTAAACAAAGGGGACTACAATGGGATGAGGGCAGAGTTGGCTAAAGTAGACTGGGAACACAGACTAAACGGTGGCACAATTGAGGAACAGTGGAGGACTTTTAAGGAGCTCTTTCATAGTGCTCAACAAAAATATATTCCAGTGAAAAAGAAGGGCGGTAAGAGAAGGGATAACCAGCTGTGGATAACCAAGGCAATAAAGGAGAGTATCAAATTAAAAACCAATGCGTATAAGGTGGCCAAGGTTAGTGGGAAACTAGAAGATTGGGAAAATTTTAAACGACAGCAAAGAATGACTAAGAAAGCAATAAAGAAAGGAAAGATAGATTACGAAAGTAAACTTGCGCAAAACATTAAAACAGATAGTAAAAGCTTTTACCGATATATAAAACGGAAAAGAGTGACTAAAGTAAATGTTGGTCCCTTAGAAAATGAGATGGGGGATTTAATAATGGGAAATGTGGAAATGGCTGAGACCTTAAACAATTATTTTGCTTCGGTCTTCACAGTGGAAGACACAAAAACCATGCCAAAAATTGCTGGTCATGGGAATGTGGGAAGGGAGGACCTTGAGGCTATCACTAGGGAGGTAGTGCTGGACAGGCTAATGGGACTCAAGGTAGACAAGTCCCCTGGTCCTGATGAAATGCATCCCAGGGTATTAAATGAGATGGCGGAAGTTATAGCAGATGCATTGGTTATAATCTACCAAAATTCTCTGGACTCTGGGGAGGTGCCATCTGATTGGAAAGCAGCTAATGTAACGCCTCTGTTTTTTTTTAAAAAAGGGGGGCAGACAAAAGGCAGGTAACTATAGGCTGGTTAGTTTAACATCTGTAGTGGGAAAAATGCTTGAAGCTATCATTAAGGAAGAAACAGCGGGACATCTAGATAGGAATAGTGCAATCAAGCAGAAGCAACATGGATTCATGGAGGGGAAATCATGTTTAACTAATTTACTGGAATTCTTTGAGGATATAATAAGCATGGTGGATAGAGGTATACCGATGGATGTGGTGCATTTAGATTTCCAAAAGGCATTCGATAAGGTGCCACACAAAAGGTTACTGCAGAAGATAAAGGTACGCGGAGTCAGAGGAAATGTATTAGCATGGATCAAGAATTGGCTAGCTAACAGAAAGCAGAGAGTCAGGATAAATGGGTCCTCTTCAGGTTGGAAATCGGTAGTTAGTGGTGTGCCACAGGGATCGGTGCTGGGACCACAACTGTTTACAATATACATCGATGACCTGGAAGAGGGGACAGAGTGTGGTGTAACAAAATTTGCAGACGACACAAAGATTAGTGGGAAAGCGGGTTGTGTAGAGGACACAGAGAGGCTGCAAAGAGATTTAGATAGGTTAAGCGAATGGGCCAAGGTTTGGCAGATGGATTACAATGTTGGAAAATGTGAGGTCATCCACCTTGGAAAAAAAAAACAATAAAAGGGAATATTATTTGAATGGGGAGAAATTACAACATGCTGCGGTGCAGAGGGACCTGGGGGTCCTTGTGCATGAATCCCAAAAAGTTAGTTTGCAGATGCAGCAGGTAATCAGGAAGGCGAATGGAATGTTGGCCTTCATTGCGAGAGGGATAGAGTACAAAAGCCGGGAGGTCCTGCTGCAACTGTACAGGGTATTGGTGAGGCCGCACCTGGAGTACTGCGTGCAGTTTTGGTCACCTTACTTAAGGAAAGATATACTAGTTTTGGAGGGGGTACAGAGACGATTCACTAGGCTGATTCCAAAGATGAGGGGGTTACCTTATGATGATAGATTGAGTAGACTGGGTCTTTACTCGTTGGAGTTCCGAAGGATGAGGGGTGATCTAATAGAAACATTTAAAATAATGAAAGGGATAGACAAGATAGAGGCAGAGAGGTTGTTTCCACTGGTCGGGGAGACTAGAACTAGGGGGCACAGCCTCGAAATACGGGGGAGCCAATTTAAAACCAAGTTGAGAAGGAATTTCTTCTCCCAGAGGGTTGTGAATCTGTGGAATTCTCTGCCGAAGGAAGCAGTTGAGGCTAGCTCATTGAATGTATTCAAATCACAGATAAATAGATTTTTAACCAATAAGGGAATTAAGGGTTATGGGGAGCGGGCGGGTAAGTGGAGCTGAGTCCATGGCCAGATCAGCCATGATCTTGTTGAATGGCGGAGCAGGCTCGAGGGGCTAGATGGCCTACTCCTGTTCCTAATTCTTATGTTCTTATATTTATTGTGTATTCCCTTGCCTTGTTAGCCCTCCCCAACATGCATTACCTCACATTGCTCCAGATTGAATTCCATTTGCCACTTTTCTGCCCACCTCTTAATATATTCCTGCAATCTACAATTTTCTTCCTCACTGTCAACCACATGGCCAATTTTTGTATCATCTGCAAACTTCACCTTCCAGTCTATAGGGCTAGACTTTCCTATCCTTTTCGGCGGGTTCTCAGCGATTTTCTCGACGGTACAGCTGTTTTTCTGCCTGGCGAAAGTTTCCCCCTTAGTATTTTCGTGGTATCGCCCAAATCTGAAAACGCATGCCGGCATCAAATCGCCGAGAAAAGTTTGGCCTCAATGGAAGCCCGTCCAGATCGCCAAGGGAATCGCCCTGTAAAAGCTGCTTAAACAGGGCGGTAGGTGAGTACTCTGCAAAGAAAGGTAAGTTAAAGGTTCTTTTAATTTTTTTTTAATTTTAAAATGGCATTTAGGTGTAAAAGTGTCTTGGGAATGCTTTTTACGTTTTTATTTTTTTTTATTGAAATTTTTTTATTTAAAATTTTCTCCCCTCCCTAGGCCCAACTGCAGCCTCATAGACTAAAATTGAAATTTTTTTTTAACTTAGTTTCCCCTTAACCGCCGAGAATAAAGCTGCAATGCCCATTTTCTCGCCGAGCAATTAGTTTTAATTACTTTTAACATAAAAGTGGAAATTCTCGCCAGCGTTACTTACCAAACGTTTCTGAGTGGGCAGTCGGACATTAAGGGGCTCATAGGAAAGTCTAGCTCTATGTGTCTTTTAGAGCACATCTTGTGAACCAGGAGGAGCAAGAGTGCTCACCCTGGCCCTTCATGCAATTCTTGTGCTTTGATCGCCACCCCCTTCCTAACTTGCAATCCTGAGTCTGTCACTGGTCCCTCCCGATTGTCAGTCCGACCATGCCTGGCAGCTGGCCATGTAAACATTAATTATTTTGAATGCAGTCCAAAATTACTATCCTATCATTCCATATTAGTAAGAAGCTTTATCGATAACACATGGTCCATGTGATCGCCTTGACTGGTTTCAATCACCTGAGTGGGTGAGAGAGTGGATCAGCTGGTCTTTTCCTACCCGTCAACATTGTATGTTTGTATTTTGCTTAATAATTTGAATGGTGTGGGTTTGTTGCTTTTGATGAAGGACAAGGACCCCAATCTTCCAGTTTTTTTCCAAGCTTAAAATAAAGCATTAGGAACCAGGAAATTGCCCAGTCTACCCAATGCAGACACCAATTTTGTGTCTGTAATTGAGACTGGATAGATTTTATGGCTCAAGTACGCAAAAAAAATCATCCAAGTTTCCCTGTTTGAATTCTTCATTTTGGCACCGCCTAGCCTGTCGCTTAGTTTTGGGGTGGAGCCCAAGATCTGCGCCAAAAAGATTGGGTTGCCACGGTAACCAGGGACACAATGTGGGCTGAGGCTGGAAAGTAAAACATACAGCCAGCTCACATCAAGCTACACAGGCACATTAAACATTGCTGCAACTTACCTCCATTAAATTATTAAAGTGTAATGACAAAAGTCTATCCCTGCCAGCCCCCCCCCCCACCCCGCCATGCCGATACCCGCTCATATCCCATGCTGAATGGCCTCCCAGTCTCCGCACCGATCCCTGGCCTAACGGCCTCCTCTCTCCCGGTCCCCACTCCTAACTATGCCCGAAAGGCTTCCCCACCCTCCGCCCTCTCTCCCACTCTCTCTCACCTCTCTCCTGCTGCTGTCCGGGGGCCCTGGAACTGCATCTGCTGCACTGAGTTACTTACCTGTGCCAATTTTCTTAACTTGCCACAAGGTTTTTCCACAGAGGCCACATACACCATCCTAAAATGAATTGGAGTAAATCGGAGCTGGCCAAACTTGCTTAAATGGCCAGAATTGGCACGGGTGGCAGATAACGCCCCCTATGATACAAAAAAACGAACCTAAAAAAAATCGTAACTGAGTTACGCTGGCGCACATTGATTGGGGAAACTTGTATTTTTTAACTTAAGCCAAAAAAAGTGGCGCACGCCAAAAAAACGGCGCAAATCACTTGGGGAAAATTGAGCTCTATATGTAGCTGCAAGTTCCTCTTCTAATTTACGATATTAGTTTCAGATTCATAAGAAATTATATACATCTTACAAATACTGTCTTGGGACTCTCTTCAATAGTAGGGGAAGGAAATAGATTGGCCCAGAAATTAGGCTACTTACCGCCACCCATTAGCGCTGGAATCCTGGCGAAAAATGGCGGCTGCCACTCTTAACACCCTTCTCTGGCGTGGAACTCGGTGGCTGCCAATAGCAGTGCTGGCCCTGGAGATGCAAATGGGGAGAGCTGACGCCAGCCGACTTGACATCACGCTCTGCGAACTTTGACCTCAGCACTGAGTTTAGCACTGGGTCTTCAGCTTGCTCTGAAAAGTGAACGTGCAGCAGACTGACAGATGCCGTCAGCACTTCTTAAAGGGACTTACACAAGATTACATAGGATATATGGCACAGAAACAGGCCATTCGGCCCAACCAGTCCATTCTGGCATTTATGCTCCACTCGAGCCTCCTTAAATGCATCTATACTATTAGCTTCAACCGCTCCCTGTGGTAGCGAGTTCCACGTTCTCACCACTCTTTGGGTAAATAAGTTTCTTCTGAATTCCCTATTTGATTTCTGGGTGACTATCTTATATTGATGGTTATGCTCTTCCCCACAAGTGGAAACATTCTCTCTGTATTCGCTCTTTTAAAACCTTTCATAATTTTAAAGACCTCTATTAGGTCATCTTTTTTCAAGAGAAAAGATATCCAGCCTGTTCATCCTTTCCTGATATGTATATCCTTGGATTTTTGGTATCATCCTTATAAATCTTCTCTACACCCTCTCCAGTGCCTCTGTATCCTTTTTATAATATGCCGACCAGATCTGTATGCAGTAAAGTGTGGTCTAACCAAGGTTCTATACAGGTTTAGCATAACTTCCCTACTTTTCAATTCTATCCCTCTAGAAATAAACCCTAGTGCTTGGTTTGCATCTTTTATGACCTTGCTAACCTGTGTCGCAACTTTTAGTGATTTGTGTATTTGTACTCTGAGGATCCCTTTGTTCCTCTACCCCATTTAGATTTTTATTTTCCAAGTAATAAATGACCTCCTTATTCTTCCTACTAAAATGTAATACCTCACACATAGGGCCCAAGTTTCGAGCTGCGCCTAGAACGGCGCAGTCCCGACCTGGACGCCCGTTTTTCACGCCACAAAGTGCGCCTAAAAAAACCCTCCAGATTCTCCACCTCCCTGCAGGTCTTCTCACCCTCGGCGCAGCGCAGCACGAGCTGTAGGGGGCGAGCCAGGTCCCTGCGCTGAAAACAGTGCCGGGACCTCTGCACATGCGCGCTACAGTGGGCGCGCAAGTGCAGTAGCTCCAGGCGCCCGAAACATTGTGGGAGGGGCCCGAAGCACGCAGCCCCTAGCCTTGGCCGAATGGCCTCACTGGGGCTGCGTGAATAAGGCTCCTCCCACGGTCAGCTCCTGCTTCCTACCGATCCGACTCGACTCCCGCTCCCACCCCCCGGACCGGACCCGACTCCCGCTTCCCCCCCCCCCCCCCCCGTCTCCGGACCCAACCCGACTCCCGCTTCCCCCCCCCCCTCCAGACCGGACCCGACCCGACTCCCGCTCCCCCCCCCCCCCTCCTGGACCGGACCCGACCCGACTCCCACTTCCCACCCTGCCCCCGGACCGGACCCGACCTGACTCCCGCTTCCCCCGACCTGACTCCCGCTTCCCCCGACCTGACCTCCCTCTCCCTCCCTCCCTCCCTCCCCCCGAACCGAACCGACCTCTCTCCCCCCGACCTGAACCGAACCGACCGACCTCCCACCACCCCCCCACCGACCCGTGCTCCCCCCGACCCGACCCAACGCAACCTACCTGTAAATCTGGTGATGGGGACGGGCCCTGCCTGAAGTTTCGGGCCCGGCCCGTTCAGCGTCCCTCCCTCTTCTCCTTTTTCTTCCCCCCCCCAATCTCCTTCCCCCCCCCCCCCAATCTCCTTCCCCCCCCCATCTCCTTTTCCCCCCCCCCATCTCCTTCCCCCTCCCCATCTCCTTCCCCCTCCCCCCCATCTCCTTTCCCCCCCATCTCCTTTCCCCCCCATCTCCTTTCCCCCCCCATCTCCTTTCCCCCCCCATCTCCTTTCCCCCCCCATCTCCTTTTCCCCCCCCATCTCCTTTTCCCCCCATCTCCTTTTCCCCCCCATCTCCTTTTCCCCCCATCTCCTTTCCCCCCCATCTCCTCCCCCCCATCTCCTCCCCCCCATCTCCTTCCCCCCCCCCATCTCCTTCCTCCCCCCCCCATCTCCTTCCTCCCCCCCCCATCTCCTTCCCTCCCCCCCCATCTCCTTCCTCCCCCCCCCATCTCCTTCCTCTCCTCCCCCCATCTCCTTCCTCTCCTCCCCCCCCCATCTCCTTCCTCTCCTCCCCCCCCATCTCCTTCCTCTCCTCCCCCCATCTCCTTCCTCCCCCCCCATCTCCTTCCTCTCCTCCCCCCATCTCCTTCCTCCCCCCCCATCTCCTTCCTTCCTCCCCCCCCCCATCTCCTTCCTTCCTCCCCCCCCATCTACTTCCTCCCCCCCCCATCTCCTTCCTCCCCCCCCCATCTCCTTCCTCCCCCCCCCATCTCCTTCCTCCCCCCCCATCTCCTTCTCCCCCCCCATCTCCTTCCTCCCCCCCCCCATCTCCTTCCTCCCCCCCCCCCATCTCCTTCCTCCCCCCCCCCATCTCCTTCCTCCCCCCCCCCCATCTCCTTCCTCCCCCCCCCATCTCCTTCCTCCCCCCCCCATCTCCTTCCTCCCCCCCCCCCCATCTCCTTCCTCCCACCCCCCCCATCTCCTTCCTCCCACCCCCCCATCTCCTTCCTCCCCCCCCCATCTCCTTCCTCCCCCCCCATCTCCTTCCTCCCCCCCCCCCATCTCCTTCCTCCCCCCCCCATCTCCTTCCTCCCCCCCCCATCTCCTTCCTCCCCCCCCCCATCTCCTTCCTCCCCCCCCCATCTCCTTCCTCCCCCCCCCATCTCCTTCCTCCCCCCCCCATCTCCTTCCTCCCCCCCCATCTCCTTCCTCCCCCCCCCATCTCCTTCCTCCCCCCCCCCCATCTCCTTCCTCCCCCCCCCCATCTCCTTCCTCCCCCCCCCATCTCCTTCCTCCCCCCCCCCATCTCCTTCCTCCCCCCCCCATCTCCTTCCTCCCCCCCCCATCTCCTTCCTCCCCCCCCCATCTCCTTCCTCCCCCCCCATCTCCTTCCTCCCCCCCCCATCTCCTTCCTCCCCCCCCCATCTCCTTCCTCCCCCCCCCATCTCCTTCCTCCCCCCCCCATCTCCTTCCTCCCCCCCCATCTCCTTCCTCCCCCCCCATCTCCTTCCTCCCCCCCCATCTCCTTCATCCCCCCCCCATCTCCTTCATTCCCCCCCCCCATCTCCTTCCTCCCCCCCCCAATCTCCTTCCTTCCCCCCCCCATCATCTCCTTCCTCCCCCCCATCATCTCCTTCCTTCCCCCCCCCCATCTCCTTCCTCCCCCCCCCCATCTCCTTCCTCCCCCCCCCCATCTCCTTCCTCCCCACCCCATCTCCTTCCTCCCCACCCCATCTCCTTCCTCCCCACCCCATCTCCTTCCTCCCCCCCCCATCTCCTTCCTCCCCCCCCCCCATCTCCTTCCTCCCCCCCCCCCATCTCCTTTCTCCCCCCCCCATCTCCTTCCTCCCTCCCCATCTCCTTCCTCCCCCCCATCTCCTTCCTCCCCCCCATCTCCTTCCTCCCCCCCATCTCCTTCCTCCCCCCCATCTCCTTCCTCCCCCCCCCCCATCTCCTTCCTCCCCCCCCCATCTCCTTCCCCCCCCATCTCCTTCCTCCCCCCCATCTCCTTCCTCCCCCCCATCTCCTTCCTCCCCCCCATATCTTTCTCTTTCCCCCCCCCCTATCTCCTTTCCCTCCCCCCCCCACCCTCCCCCTCCCCTCGCTGTCAGAAACACAGACACTGACAGACAGAGAATGAGAGACACAGAGAGATAGAGACTCTGACAGAGACATACTGGGGGGGGGGCATCCCAGCACGCTGTTGGAGGGCTCCCAGTGCTGCAGTCGGTAAATAGAAAATGTTTTATTTATTGATTTAAAAATATATATTTCTTATTAATTTTTTTTGATTGATTTATTGGTTGATTTATTGATGTATTTATCATTTATTATTGATGATGGCTCTTTATTTGTAAAACTGAAGTGTTTAATGTTTGTAAACTTCCCTTTAACCCCCCCCCCCCCCAATTCCCTATGCCTGATTTGTAACCTACGCCTGATTTTCTAAAGTGTAGACAAGGTTTTTTCGAGCATACAAAAATCTTCACTTACTCCATTCTAAGTTAGTTTGGAGTAAGTTTTCACTGACGAAACTATGAAAGCCGGCGTAAGTGGCCGGACATGCCCCCTTTTGAAAAAAAAATTCTGTTCCAAAGTGAAACTGTTCTAACTGACTAGAACTGGAGCAAACTAAATAACGAGAATTCCGATTTCTAAGATACTCCGTTCTACACCAGTTGCTCCTAAAAATCAGGAGCAAATCATGTGGAAACTTGGGGCCATAATCTGTGTTGAACTTCATTTGAAAATTATATGCCCATTCTGCAAGTTTATTAATGTCCTCCTATAATTTGCCCACCCCCTCCCCCCCGCCAATTTGGTGTCATCCGCAAATTTAGAAATTGTGTTTTTGATTCCAAAGTCTAAATCATTAATATAAATTGTGAACAACAGTGGTCCCAGCACTGACACTTGTGGAACACCACTGCCCACCCTCTGCCACTGTGAATCGCTACCCTTTACCCTGACTCTCTGCTTTTTGTCTTGAAGCCAGCTAGCTTTCCATTCTGCTACTTGTCCCCTGACTCTGCATTCTCTGACCTTGTTCATCAGTCTATTATGTAGTACCTTATCGAAGGCCTTTTGAAAATCTATATAAATTACATCTACTGCATTACCAATGTCCACTCTCTCTGTTACCTCTTCAAAAAATTCAATGAGCTTGGCCATGCAAAACTTTCCCTTTTGAAATACATGCTGACTATTCATTATTATATTTTAGGTTTCTAGATGCTCTTCTGTTTTCTCCTTTGGTAGGAATTCCATTATTTTTCCTACCATCAATGTTAAACTGACTGGTCAATAATTCCCTGGACATATTCCATCCCCCTTCTTGAATATAGGTATTACATTAGCCATCTGCCAGTCCTCTGGCACTACAACGTTTTCTAATGAATGATTAAATATGTGTAGTAATTTCTCTGCTATCTCTTCCCTGGATTCTTTTAAAATGCGTGGATGCAATCCATCCAGACCAGTGGTTTTATCCTCTTTGAGTTTGATTAGTTTATTTAATATATCCCCCCTTTTTATTTTAAATGCACTTATCTCATTACTAATCTCATTATCCAATGTGATGTCCACCTGTTCCAACTCCACACACACATTTCAGGTAAGTTTGCATTTAAGTTTTTGGACTAGATTTTTTTTAAATTTTATTGAAGTAGTGGCTTGGTGCACTACATGTTAAAAGTTTTTAAAATGTGCCGGGATGCTGTTGGATGCTTGCAAGGCCTCAGATAATCTCTGAGAATACAGAAAATGTGGGAAATAGTCAGCAATTCAGGCAGCATCCATGGAGAGAGAAACAGAGTTCACGTCTTGGGTCAAGGTGCTGCCTGACCTGCTGAGTATTTCGATCATTTTATGCTTTTATTTTAGATTTACATGCAACCCAGACAGCTCCTTTCTGCCTGGGGCATCTGGGATGGGAATCATCCACCTGTGGTACCAGTGACCACACCCCAATTCCATTATCAACATTTGTCCCACACCTTACCTTCCTTCTGTTACTGACCATCACAGCTTCCTCTTGAACACAATGTTGAAATAAAAGCTACCACAAAGCAAACCTTCCAATCCAGGTTTATACATCTATCCATCCGATATGACATCAAGAAATCAACTCAACATCCTTATGCATTCCCTTAGTGACAGTATTGTGTGTGCTTTGCCTATCCTACTGATGTCACGCAGTGCTATCCCAGTGGCTGCAGCATGGCTGGTGGAAGGCTGCTAACTATCAATAGGGGGACACTGCAAATGGCGTGGCTGGTTGACTTTGAGGAGCTGGTGGCTGGGAGTGTGAAATTGAGTGACGATGTTTCTTCTTGTTCACTCTCCTTGGTCAACCGTTGGCTGGGCAGTCTGTATTTTTTGGGTGTGCAAAATGAGGAAGACACAAGGGTGGAGTTGTGGTGAGGGGAGGGCGGAAAAACAAATGGTGCATACGAGGAGGAGGATAACATATGAGAATATCAGCATCTTGTATCCTTTCAGGCCCGCCGTTGACCAAGGGCTCAGCCATGCCCCTGCCAAGAATGGCCAGGAGCATCTCCCTGGGTGAGTTGAAGCTAGGAATAGGAGATTGTTGGTAGGTGAGTGATTGGGGGTAGGACTCATGCATTGAGCAGTGTGTTAGGCTAGTGGTGCAGTTGGTAGGGGACAGCTTTTGAAGATGCATTCAATTACTTTGAATGAAGCTTCTTTGGGCACTGTAGCCAGGTCGTGGGGGCAACACTGCTGGCTGTGATGGCCTCGGTGATCTGGTCCCACATCGTTATTTTTGGAGGTCCTCCTGGCCCCTGTGAGTAGAGGACCTCTCTTGCAGTGTTGACCCCCTGCGCAAAGCTGGAGTGCTGTGTGGGAGACCCTGGGTGCCCCTTCCCTTGCTTGCTGAACCATTTGTGTTAGTGCTGAAGCACTAGCGGCATTTTTTTTAGGTGCGGAAGGCAATTCAGTTTTAAGCGCTGAAGACTCCCAATTGGGAATTCTTTTTAAAGTAAATTTTTTTCAGAAAGCAGTTGAACTGTAAGGGCTAAACACTGCCTATTTTTACATGATTTTTATTTTTTTCATTTCAGAAGGCAGTTCCCCTTTAAGGGACTAAACTGCTTTCTGAAATGATAGCCTTGGTTGAAGAAAAGGCTGCTCTTGCTGCAATGACACTATGGCCATGCTATATTGGGGCCTCCTTACCAGAACAGTCGCACCATTTTGAAAGTACCCTTTTCTATCCTTTTTAGGTCCAAAGTGGATAACCTCACATTTACTTGCATTGAAATCCATTTACCACCCTTTTGCCCATTCACTTAAAATATCAATATAAAATAATATCAATCAAGATAATAAAATCAATAAGGCTTCTGGACATAAACATATATTATTCTTCACTGGGCAGTAAATCGTCCTTACCAAGATTTGGAGAAGTTAACTTCTCATATCAAAACAATAAATGAAAATTAAACGGTGTGAAGATTTCAGTAAGACTTAGATGAGCAACTCTGGGCATTGCCAAATTTCATTGCAGAAGGATATGAGAAGAGCATACTTGGTTTGAAACAAACTTGCAAAAGAACATAACCATAAGAAATAAGAGCTGGAGGAGGCCATTCAGCCCTTCAAGCCTGCTCCGCCATTCAAATAAGATCATGGCTGATCTTCTACCTCAACTCCACCTTCCCGCACTATCCGTATATCTACGTTTCTTTCAATGGTTAATGGATGCTTCCACTTACCTGAGGTGTTGATTATATATGTATTAAGGGAAAATTCATGTGGGTTACATATTATCGTCTATAGAAAGTTTTCATATTTATAATAGTTGACACACAGCCCTTGCATGAATAATCTGGCCTCCCTGGCCTATATTTTCTGCTCAAGTTACACCAGCTCACCAGTGTAACTAGGGTGGGAAATGCAGTGAAAACCTATCTACCGGCTTCCAATCACTCGGCCACTTCCAGGGTTTCCTGCCAGAAATGGTGGAAGACATAGAGTATAATATTAAAATGCAAATGAGGGAACTAAGTCATCTTTGCACTATAGCAATGTTGAAGGCAAAAGACACCTCTTCATCCCCGCCATTTAGCATTGCAATGTTTAACCGGGGCGCAGCGTGGCGGCCCGGGAGCAGCGTAGAAGCATACTACTTCAGAGAGCAGCGCTAGCTGGTGCAGGAGGGCGAAGGCAGCGAAGAGAGACGTCAAGGTCCAGGTCGGTGATTGGAGCGTGGACAGCTACAGCAGGAGTGGCAAGGTTGGGACGAAGGAGTGGCGAGAGACTCGAGGGATGTGATTGGGGCCCAGGGGAGGCATGTGTCCGGGGCCAGGGGCCCAGGGGCAGCACAGGCCAGCCCACAGTGTGATATGTGTGCACACTAGGTCTGTGCAGCAGAGCTGGTTTCCAGTCGTCTTGAGTAACCCTTGCCACTGGACCAAGACCTAGCTCTGTCAGGACACCAGCCACCACATGTTTTTTAAAAAAATCCACACACAGGCATCTTCCACCCTTGAGGATGTAGTTCGGGTCCTTCATTGAAACACCTGTGAACTCATCCTTTTTTGGCGTGGAAGCAAGCCATCCTTGTTTCGAGGGACCGCCTATGATGTTTAACCAACAGCTCATAAACTGATGGTAGTGCTATTCTACAGCAGGCCTCTCAGGTCTGCCACAAACTCATTCCAGATGGACTGCTTGGCAGGAGTGAGGAAGCCTGCCAAAATTATGCAAATGACCCCTAGGCTTCAAAATCAACAATTTTGCTAAAGTAGAAAACCTGGGTCTCCACTTCCAGAACTTTGTAAAGACCGTCAAATAAAACCCTGTTGTATTTTTTAAAAGTTGTTAGATGGTAGTTATTTGACAGAATATTTTGATGCATTAATTCATTATTGCTGCAACATTAGAGTCTGATCTTTCAGTCACTTTTCTGCTCTCTGGAATTCTCTTCAAAAAACACTTTTCTTTGTCTTCTCCCTCCCTGTCTTCAGAAGCCTCCTGAAAGTCCATCTTTTTTAACCTCACCTTTTGGATTGCCACAGCTACCAAATCTCTCCCTTTTCCTGCTCGGTGTCTGCCTCCCTGCCTGGCAAAACATTTTGAGAAGTTTGTTTATGTGAGAAGCCTATATAAATGTAAGTTGTTGTTGAATTAATCACTACATTAACTAAGGGCCCGAAATTGGTCGATGCGTAAGGTCCGCCTATTTCTCGGCGGTATGCCGGTGGTGCATCATTTCAAACCGCCGAGACCGAAGAGGACAAAATTGTTCAAAAAATTTTTGCCATTATGTCGGCGGAATGCCAGCGGTGTGCAGTGGCCGGTATGTAACCTAGTAGTCGATACAGATCAACTTTCTCTTCAGATGGACGGTGTGGGACTGAACTGCGCATGCACAATTTTTTTTTCCATTTTATTTACAGAAGCGTTTTACTCGCGATTCCCGGGGTCACCCGCGCATGTGCAGTGACTTGAAGAGGAGGGAGAGAGAATGAGAAGGAGCAGCAAGCTAGTCAATGGGCAGTTGCTTTAAAAACACATTGCAGAGTTAAAAACTTGCCTAACAACTAATAATTCTACAGTTTGAAGAATAAGCATATTTTACAAAGTAAAAATCGTAACAGAAATATTATGGAAATGTTAAAAAAAAAATCGAAGCGCAGGAACATCGTAAAGGACGGGAGGTTGAGGGTGCCCGCCTTCGACGAGACGGAGTTACCTGCCCTTCTCGAGCATATAACAGAGAGGTAATCTGAGCGAATGAAGGATGGTCGTGGAAAGCCCCCCCCCCCCTCCAAAGGAATACAGCAGGATATGGGACGAAATCGGGGAGGCTGTGTCCTCCACAAGTACCATGGTACGCACCGGGGAAAGGTGCTGTAAGAGGTGGAATGACCTGGTGAGGATAGCAAGAGTAAGTAATGATTTTATTTATGCACCCCCCCCCCTCCCCCCATGTGCCATGTACCATGTAAATGTAGGTTCCATGTCACATGGATGATATTTATCTTAAGGTTACGGCAATGTATTCATGCTTTCAGGCAATGGCAAGAGGATCAATGCAGTGGTTTTTGTGTGTGTGTGTGACCCTGTGTGTCTGCGATGTTAAATAGATTGAAGATTTTTACTTTGATTTACTTTGCTTTCTGCAGAAGAAGACATCTGCAATAGCAGCCGATCAGGGGAGGACCCACAACCCAGGAGTCTCTGATGGATATCAAGATCCGTGCCCTGTCCCTGGTTGGGGATAGCACCATCGGTTTTGGAGCTGACCCACTCACACAGAATGGTCAATTGAATACAATCCAGTCTGTGTTGCAGTCCTCTCATGTAATGTTGGTCTGATATAATGTAAGTTTATTGCACTGTTATGTTGGCTTCATGTGATGTACTGCAATGTTGAGGGCATGTAACCCAATGCATATATGTATTGTCTGTCTGCGATATGTAATGCAGTACTGCGATAAGTCACTATACTATGTACTCATGTAACCCTGACCCCTTCCCTGGTGCCAAGCTTTTTAAAAATGTTGTTTTGTACTTCCAGACTTGGATGATTCAGACCACACCGACACAGACGACAGACCCACTGCCTCCACCTCTGGTGTCACCCAGCCCTCTCCCGACTTCACCACTTGCAGAGATGAGGAAGACGAAGAGGAACAGGAAGACGAAGAGCCACTGATCGTGCAGCCAGTGGAGGCGGGGGTGGACACGGAGGAGGATACACCAGCTCCATGTGGGCCAGCTGGAACATCATCTACCGCGGAGTCTGTATTTAGGGGATTCCTCCGTGGCTCCTCTGATTCGGCGGGACCAAGCCGTGCGCAGCAAGGCACCCCCAGTGTTGCAGTGCCTTTGCCGCAGCGACGGAGGTTGGTGCAGGAAAGGTCGGTTGCTGTAGGCGTGTAACAGGACATGGTGTCTATCATAAGCCAGCATCGACATAGGTCGAGAGCTGCTCAAGGCCATGACTACGATAGCCGTAAACATCGCGGCTCTATCAGAGCGGCAGTCGGAGGATATGTTGCTTATGATCACCGCGATGGAACGCACCGTCGAAGCCATGTGACAATCAATGGGATCGGGACATGGCATGGAACCACCCCTTGTGCCATAGTAATCAGGTCGACAGCACCTGAGGGTGGGGAGGTGACACCATCTTCCAGCCCTGTAGCTGTGCCTTCCACATCACGAGCTTTTCCTGAGGCCCCATTTATTGCGCCTGCAATGTCTGACTCCCAACGACAGCAACAGCACTCTGGGTGCGGTGCTGCACGACGGCTTGGTACCAGCACAGGGAGCTTCAGGCTCAGGGGCACCGGGAAAGGGACGGGCGGGAGTAAGAAAAGGGGGAATAGTCCCAAGGGTGATGTAGCACGCGGTCGAGGACGTGGCCGAGATCGTGGCTGAGGACAGTAAAGGATCTTTTTGTTGTACTTGTTCATTGAATAATTTAAGTTTGATTTGTAAAAGTTTGTTAAAGTTGTTTTATAGTTATCAGTTTTAAAATTGTTGTTTTTTTTGAGATTCTTACATAAACGTTTGAATTGAATTTAAGCACTCTTGTACAGTGTCAAACTTTTTGGCTAACAGTCATCAGGGTCTCAAAATGCAGCTCTTTAACTGCTCAGTAAACCTTCTGCCATTCTGAAAAGGACCTGTTTATTCCTACTCTTTACTTCCTGTCTGCCAACCAGTTCTCTATCCACGTCAATACATTACCCCCAATACCATGTGCTATAATTTTGCACATTAATCTCTTGTGTGGGACCTTGTCAAAAGCCTTTTGAAAGTCCAAATACACCACATCCACTGGTTCTCCCTTATGAACTCTACTAGTTACATCCTCAAAAAACTCCAGAAGATTTGTCAAGCATGATTTCCCTTTCATAAATCCATGCTGACTTGGACCGATCCTGTCACTGATTTCCAGATGCGCTGTTATTACATCTTTAATAATTGATTCCAACATTTTCCCCACCACCGATGTCAGGCTAACTGGTCTATAATTCCCTGTTTTCTCTCTCCTTTTTTTAAAAAGTGGGGTTACATTAGCTACCCTCCAATCCATAGGAACTGATCCAGAGTCCATGGAATGTTGGAAAATGACCACCAATGCATCTACTATTTCTAGGGCCACTTCCTTAAGTACTCTGGGATGCAGACTATCGGGCCCTGTGGATTTATCGGCCTTCAGTCCCCTTCAATTTCCCTAACGCCATTTCCTGACTGATGAGGATTTCCCTCCGTTCCCCCTTCTCACTAGACCCTCGGTCCCCTAGTATTTTCGGGAGGTTTGTCTGCCATTTCCTTGTTCCCATTATGAAGTCACCTGATTCTGACTGCAAGGGACCTACATTTATCTTCACTAATCTTTTTCTCTTCACGTATCTATAGAAGCTTTTGCAGTCAGTTTTTATGTTCCCTGTAACATTACTCTTATACTCTATTTTCCCCCTCCTCTGCTGAATTCTAAATTTCTCCCAGTCCTCAGGTTTGCTGCTTTTTCTGGCCAATTTATATGCCTCTTGGATTTAACACTTTCCCTAATTTCCCTTGTTAGCCACGGTTGAACCACCTTCCCTTTTTTATTCTTACGCCAGACAGGGATATACAATTGTTGTAGTTCATCCATGTGATATTTAAATGTCTGCCATTGCCTACCCACCATCAACCCTTTAAGTATCATTCTCCAGTCTATCCTAGCCAATTCATGTCTCATACCGTCGGAATTTCCTTTCTTTAAGTTCAGGACCCTAGTCTTTGAATTAATTGTGTCACTCTCCATCTTAATGAAGAATTCTACCATATTATGGTCACTCTTCCCCAAGGGGCCCCGCATGACCAGATTGTTCATTAATCCTCTCTCGATACACAAGACCCAGTCTTGGATGGCCTGCTCTCTAGTTTGTTCCTCGACGTATTGGTCTAGAAAACCATCCCTTATACACTCCAGGAAATCCTCCTCCACAGTATTGCGACCAGTTTGGTTAGCCCAATCAATATGTAGATTAAAGTCACCCATGATAACTGCTTATTGCACACATCCCTAATTTCCTGTTTGATGCCATCCCCAACCTCCCTACTACTGTTTGGTGGTCTGTACACAACTCCCACTAACGTTTTCTGCCCTTTGGTGTTTCGCAGCTCTACCCATATAAATTCCACATCATCCACGGTAATGTCCTTCCTTGCTATTGCGTTAATCTCTTTAACCAGTAGCGCTACCCCACCTCCTTTTCCTTCCTGTCTGTCCTTCTTGAATATTGAATACCCCTGGATGTTGAGTTCCCAGCCTTGGTTACTCTGGAGCCATGTTTTTGTAATCCCAATTACATCATACCCGTTAACAACTATCTGCGCAGTCAATTCATCCACCTTATTACAAATGCTCCTCACATTGAGAGTCTGAGCCTTCAGTGTTTTTTTAACACTGTTTTGAATTATGTTGTAATGTGGTCCTTTTTGATTTTTGCCCTTGATTTCTCTGCCCTCCACTCTTGCTTTTCTCCTTCCTACCTTTTGCTTTGCCCCCTTTTTACTTCCCTCTCTCTCCCTGCATAGATTCCCACCCCCTGCCGTTTTAGTTTAAACAATCCGCCTAGGACGTCGATTCCGGTCCTGCCCAGGTGCAGACCGTCCTGTTTGTACTGGTCCCACCTCCCCCAGAACTGGTTCCAATGTCCCAGGAATTTGAATCCCTCCCCCTTGCACTATTCCTCAAGCCACGTATTCATCTGAGCTATCCTGCAATTCCTACTCTGACTAGCACGTGGCACTAGTAGCAATCCTGAGATTACTGCCTTTTGAGGGCCTACTTTTAAGTTAACTCCTAGCTCCCTAAATTCAGCTTGTAGGACCTCATCCCGTTTTTTTACCTATATCGTTGGTGTACTTTTGAAGTGTAGTCATTGTTGTAATGTAGGAAATATAGCTGCCACTTTGCACACAAGAAGCTTCTACAATAGCAGACCAGATAATCTGTTTTTTAGAGATACAAAATGATGAAAAGTCATCAACCTGAAACGTTAACTCTCTTTCTCACTTCACAGATGCTGCCTGACCTGATGAGTATTTCCAGCATTTTCTGTTTTCATTTTTATTTTTTAGTGATGTTGATTGAGGGATAAAAATTGGCCAAGATACTGGGGATAACTCCCCTGCTCTTCTCTGAAATAGTGCCATGGGATCTTTTACCACCTGAGAGAAGATGGAGCTTCAGTTTAATGCCCGTCTGAAAGACAGCACCTCAGACAGTGAAGCACTCCCTCAGTACTGCAGTGTCAGCCTAGATTTTTGTGCTCAAGTCTCTGGAGTGGAACTTGAACCCACAATCTTCTGACTCAAAGGCGAGAGCGCTACCAACTGAACCACACTAACGTGCTGTGCATTATGAATGGATACTGATAACTTCTTTGTTATTATTTAATTTTGGTGCTAATATTCTTTTGCACAATGAATGAATCCTTCAACTAAAACTTAAATCAATTAATTCCAGCTCAGCTAAAGTAATCCGTATATTACAATCAATTTTTAGATCAGGCTTGTAATTCAAAAGAGCCTTTGAGTCACTCGGGATCAGTATCAAGAATTTCACAATTTTAAGCTAAATTACATTGTTGCAACACAACAGCAAGCTTCAGTTTTATCATTAAAATTGCAGTAATGCTTAATTAGTCTTACCCGTTGTTGGGAAATGTTATCATGGAAAACAAGATTTCACCATTTAAAAAAAGTTCCACTGCACCTTGTGTTAACTAATGCTTTTGTGTATATGTCTAATTCTATTTGGAAATAATCACTAAAAATAGGTAGAAAATCATTTTTTGCCCATGGTAATTAAAAAAATATGTATTTTGGAAACTAAAATGTTTTTCAGTAAAAGTTTAAAATACTTGATTTGTAATTTGTTTTTAAAAATCCTTCAAATACACTTACTTCTTACAGGTAAATGGCATCTTGGACATCATGGACATTACCACCCTAATTTTCGTGGTAAGAAAGAACTTACGGTCAGAAATTAAATACAAAGCTGAGTTTTTGAAGACTGACAATTTCTATGCTGTATAAGTTTGGATAAATTTAAAGAAAATAATTAATAAATGAAATTATTGTTCTACATTCATGATTTATGTAACTTATGTAATTTGTGATAGTTAGCATTGCAGTTTTGCAGAACATGCTTCATGAATTTTTGTTTGAAAAATATATTAATTTACAATGGGTTACATTTCAAACACAAGCTGTCAACAGCTATTGTACATAGCACAATGCAGAAACTTGACTTTTCCTAATTTTTAACAAAGAGGATGTAGGATAAGCAATAAGAAAACCTAAGGCAACATTGTGCTTATTAGCTATAGCCACTAGTGAAATATGTTGAAGTGCCAACTTGCATACAAGATAGCGGACGCAGAACTGAGGCCAGCAACACATTCAGTCTGAGGAAATTATTACTGGCAGTGCATGCATTAAAATGACCAGATTTAAGTTTCCTGGGATGTGGTGGTGATGAATAGAACGGCTCCGCAGAGCATGGAAAATTTAAATCACGTTTGCTGTTAAATCATCACATTTAACTTTCCTGTGTTATGGGGAGCCATGGTGACTAATGAGGCAGCCACACAGGAAAATAAATTAGAATCTTCTAATTTAATTGATATTATGCATAAGTGGGCAACCAGCCAGTAAGTTCTGGCAACAAGCCCAGAAATGTTTTTAAAAGTTCATTTTCTAATTGTGAGCATTACTGGCAAAGCTGGCAATTATTGCCACACCCAGTTCATCAAGCCTGCTGCCGAATAAAACCTGTCCTTTTTTAAAAAAAAAAAATGGCAAAATATCTCAACCCTAGTATTAACAATTAAGAACATAAGAACTAGGAGCAGGAGTAGGCTGTTCAGCCCTTTGAACCAGCGCCACAATTCAATAAGATCGTGGCTGATCTACCTCAACTCCACCTTCCCGCACTATCCCCATAATACCTTGGTTCCCTTAATATCCAAAAATCTATCGATTTCTGTCTTGAATATACTCAACGACTGAGCATCCTCAGCCCTCTGGGGTAGAGAATTCCAAAGATTCACAACCCTTTGAGTGAAGAAATTTCTCCTCATCTCAGTTTTAAATGGCCCATCCCCTTATTCTGACACTGTGATCCCGAGTTGTAGACTCCCCAGTCAGGGGAAACATCCTTCTAGCATTAGCCTGTCAAGCCCCTTAAACATGTTATATGTTTCAATGAGATCACCTCTCATTCTTCTAAACTCTGGAGAATATAGGCCTACTTTACTCAGTCTCTCCTCACAGGACAATCCCTCCATCCCAGGAATCAGTCTGGTAAACCTTCGTTGCACTCACTCTAAGGCAAGTATATCCTTTTTTAGATAAGGAGACCAAGTACTGCAGATTTGGTCTCACCAAGGCCCTATTGCTTCCCTAAAGTTGATAAAGAAGAGGGATAAAATACAGAAATGAATCCTGGATTTTACTTAAGAAACTTCCCATTTTTGGGTGTTGTAGAGACAGTTTGGCAAAGAATAATTGGGACAGTGAGGCACTCTGCTGAAACTGCTCTTAAAATCTGTTTGCCACAGTTTGCCTGCCACGATTCCATTATGACCATGATCTGTCTGCCGGAAGCTCACCACACTGCATTTAAATGAAGCAGGAATGGTGACAGATTAAGAAAAGGGGAGGTGCAACGAGACCTTAGGGGTCATGGTACATCAGTCATTGAAGGTTGGCATGCAGGTACAGCAGGCGGTTAAGAAAGCAAATGACATGTTGGCCTTCATAGCAAGGGGATTTGAGTACAGGGGCAGGGAGGTGTTGCTACAGTTGTACAGGGCCTTGGTGAAGCCACACCTGGAGTATTGTGTACAGTTTTGGTCTCCTAACTTGAGGAAGGATATTCTATTTATTGAGTGCAGCGAAGGTTCACCAGACTGATTCCCGGGATGGCGGGACTGACATATCAAGAAAGACTGGGTCAACTGGGCTTGTATTCACTGGAGTTCAGAAGAATGAGAGGGGATCTCATAGAAACGTTTAAAATTCTGACGGGTTTAGACAGGTTAGATGCAGGAAGAATGTTCCCAATGTTGGGGAAGTCCAGAACCAGGGGTCACAGTCTAAGGATAAGGGGTAAGCCATTTAGGACCGAGATGAGGAGAAACTTCTTTACCCAGAGAGTGGTGAACCTGTGGAATTCTCTACCATAGAAAGTTGTTGAGGCCAATTCACTAAATATATTCAAAAAGGAGTTAGATGTAGTCCTTACTACTAGGGGGATCAAGGGGTATGGTGAGAAAGCAGGAATGGTGTACTGAGGTTGCATGTTCAGCCATGAACTCATTGAATGTTGGTGCAGACTCGAAGGGCCGAATGGCCTACTCCTGCACCTATTTTCTATGTTTCTATGAAGACATGGTGCCCTTGAGATTTCCCTGTGTCCTGCCTATTGATCATTTGAAATGACCACCATGTAATGGTGGTGGTGCTGAGCCTGTGATGTGGTCCACAGATGGGAAAAGATTGGAAAGGTGAAAAGTCATACTGAAATGTTATTCTGCAACAACCCCTCCACCTACCTTTTTTCATTAAAATGTTCCTTAAACCCATCTCTTTGATCAAATTTTTTGCGATGATTTTAACCAACCCGCCTGACGGAAAATTGACAAAATCATTTGGGCATCCGTTTTAAACCACACGATTTTATTTTCGATGGAAAGTAAAATTGGGTGGAATGTAAAACTGGCACCAGATCCAATCTTGTCTGTTTCCTGCTGGGCAGATTACATTAAAATTTCCCCTTTCATCACCCTTCATTTCCTCTTCGGCTTGGCACCAATTTTTTCATCATGCCTCTGTAAAATGCTTTGGGACATTTTATCTATATAAATGTAAGTTGTTATTTTAACATTTAAATGCTATACCACCATTCATATTTTAATAATTGAAGACAACTGATTATCTCATTGCCTCTTGGATCGGTTTCCTTAAGATTAATGCATGTTTCCCTTCAGGGAAATTAAAATAAATACTGTCACTTTCTCTTTGCCTTTATAAGTTCTCACTCTCACAGTTCCACTCCGCCAAGCTTCGGAGTGACCCTGGAATTTCTGGCCTCTAGTTTTTTTTAAACAAAGATCTAGGTGCTAGAATAGGCCCACCTCAATATCATTCTCTTACTTTGTCTAGAGAGTAGGAAAAAGTAAGAAGAAATTAGATTGGCCCCCAAAAATCAGTCAAATAGGCTGTGAAGAAAGAGAAAACTGAAATAAAAGAGACGAGAATGGGGAGAAAACAAATATATTGATGTAATGTTTATGCTGTACCGAAAGAGGCTTTATTGTCAAAGTGCTGCAAGTGGTCGTCATGTTTTCACTGCCCACTCACGTCATTACGAAGTTGGTGATGGAAGGGTTCCCTGCATGCTATTGAAACACATGCAAGGAGTGCTGCTTATTAGCCTCCCACTAGCAGTGTGATTTTTAATGTTCCAAAATAATTGATTAGGTAGTCAATTCTTTATAGGCGTCAAATTGTGGCTGGTGTTCCAGGAGTCCAAAGTTTGTTTTAACCATACAATTAATTTTTTGGGTAGGGCCAAGCCCCCTCGGTGAATTGACTGAAATAACTTTGTTTCATAGTAATCAGAAGATGTGGCTCAGTCACTAACAATAACTGCAGAAAATCAGTGACTTGGAGTAGTTGTGTTATTAATAACCTGATAACAGATTAAGTCATGGGCTGTGCATCTATGATTATGATTTTGATGTGAGGCCATGCTGCAGTATGGAGCTGACTTGTGACTAAAACCCTTGCACCTTGGCTTAGTCCAGTATTGACAGCTCTGGTAAACCATAGTCTTTTTGACCTTGTGTTTATTAAGTTTTCTACTGTTGACCTTACCACTGCTGGTTTGCATCTGCTAATTTCTGAGAAAATAAACTTATAGGGGACAAAATTGGGCCTTTTTCTATAAGGCCCATGGCTGCCTGAAAGCGGGCCCGCCCCGCCGTGTCATGGCGCGCCACAGAGACCCCCCCTATCGGAAATTGTCCTGTGGGAGCGCCGCTGCCGCCGGTCGGTGCCACTGACAGCTTTTTCTGTCACCGCCCTTTTTGCGGCTGGCCAGCGTGGTTGCCCTTAAAGGGGAGGTCGCGCTGCCGGCGACTCCATTTTTTTTTTTCGTCGGCCGACTGCCAGGTCGGGCCAACAATTATGCCTCAGGTTTGGCCGGGCCACCAACAGGCAGCCTGGCACCCCTTCATGGATGCCAGGTTGCAGGCCCGGCCGAAACCCACCCTGGTGGCTCAGTATTTGCCACTAAAGTGGCTTCAGATTTCACAGCTGTCCTCCCCTTTAACTGAAGGGGAGGGACGTTGTGACGCATCAGCGCGATGATATCAGCGCGGCGCTGATGACTTGGAGCGTCGGCTACTCCGACCCACCCCCATTTCTGCCCTGCTAGAGGCGGCTACTCCGACCCAACAGCACTTCCGCCCCTCTCCCGACACCAACACCGCTCCAACTGGAAACAAAATACTTGCATTTCTCTGAATGCATTGGGGCAGACCTAACACTTGAAGGCAATTTTGGCCCCATAATATGCAATTTGGTGATTTTAAAAAACTGTTCTTAAAAAATTAACTAAACCAAATATAGCAATCCAAGGATACATTTGATCAATATACAGTCTATACAAAACTATCAAAACAAATGTAAGAGAGGTCTAGACAGCAACATTTTTGAAGAATTATAAGGTAACATTAATTTTGGTAACTACTCTGTTTTGATATGTTACAGGCTTTGATTACTATTTCGGAATCCCTTACAGTAATGACATGGGTTGCACAGATGATCCTGGGTACAATATTCCTCCATGCCCACCATGCCCTAGAGATTCTGTTATGGAAAGGTAATGTAGTTAACACACAGTTGACCTATCTGTAGATCTCTCTTTTAGACAGTGTTGTTGTGTGCAATTCTGCCTGCTCTGCAATTTAGATAGGCAATTAACCATCGCTTGGCGGTTCAGCGTTATTGAAACATAGATTAGGCTATAGGAAATGTATAACTTTCCAGTTGGTATTCTGGAATGCTTCCCTTTTTGCTTCTCTGCTTTCAGAAACCACCAGATAAATTGCTGCACATGAGCATCAGGGAATATTTTGTGATATGGTCTGCATAGCTGAAAAACTTTGCTTTTTTGTGTAAGATACAGAAATTTGATGACATCAGATGCCATATTGACACTTTTAGAAACACAAGCTTAAATGTTGTTTTGAATGATGGTTAACCTAAAATAAAATATCTAGCATCTCTGATTCCTCATTTTATTGCTTGTTGTGCAATTCATGCTTCTGCCTGGGGTTTATTGACTAATGAGGACACAATATGGCTGAAGCAAGAAGGCGAGTGCCCAATAAAAAAATAATCTAAAAAGGAGAACCTTGGTTTTCTTGGCAATATCTGTGCGATGAAGCCTGCAAGAAAATTAATCTGACTATCAGTGCAGTGTGACCTTATATCTCAGATGCTGGATGTGCTGCTCATCAAGTATTCTGCTGTCTGCAAAGGAATAAGACATTTCTTTATTTATGCATAAATGATGAACTTTGTGAACATTTTTGCTTTATATACATTTATGTATGCTTATGAAAGACTGTATAAGTCAGCTGTGTTCTAAAAACTTACAGACTGTAGTATATTATCTCAAGTATTACTAATTACAAAGTTTACATTTTCTATCAATAAAATACAGGTGATAATTAAATGTTTTCTTTTTCTTTCAAAATTCAATTAATTTAAAAAAAAACTCAAATTAGGATGAAGGAAGGCACTGTGTATGTCTCTTGGTTAATACACTCTGGAGTTTACATAATGTAATTAAAACACCAACCAAAGCTATAGTGGTTATGTAATCAACACATTTCTGTTACCCTGAGTTTAAAGCTTTTGAAATTTTCCTTCAAATTATTTTGAAAAACAAGCATTCCATAATTTAGCTAGTTTAGATGCTACTGATGCATCCTGGGAAATGGTTTACATTGTTCATTCTCAACTGAAGGATCACTTTTTAGCTATCAGTGCTGTTCTGGCAAAAAAATATCAATTGGGAAAAGATGAGGCCTTCAATTCAAAACTTTAAATAAAGGCACTAAAGATACATAAAATCAATTCAGTAGAAAAATGTAATCCTGTTTTGGGGAAATATGTATTTTCTAGTTTGTTTTTAACCTTATATTGGTCATTAGAAATTTTGTATAATTAATGTCATCAACAAACCACGCTGATGAAATGTTATTCTTAGATGGGAGTATTCCATTATATTGCAGTGTAATTTTCCCATGTTGACATGAATTTTACATTATAAAATCGTGAGACATGAAGTAATGTGTCGACCATGAGCTAGATTAGTTTTAATATATAAATAAAGTAATTGATTACAAAGAAAATGCAACGCTAAAGTGGCACTCTGCTAGCAATTCCAGCCAATTTCGTGAGAAATGAGTATAACTTTTAAATGTTCAGAATGGAGATGAGGGGGGGAGGTGTGGGGCCTTACCAGAGCCACAAAAGTTAAATTGAAACATTGAATTCATGTGGTCATTATTGTCAATCTGTCCCCAACATACATCAACCAACCTATCATCATCATAGGCAGTCCCTCGAAACGAGGGTGACTTGCTTCCACGCCAAAAAGGGATGAGTTCACAGATGTTTCAATGAAGGACCTAATATTCCAGATTCCGAACTGCATATTGAAGGGTGGAAGATGCCTGTGCGTGGATTTTTTCAGCGTGTGGTGGCCATTGCACATCAGTCACCACACAGGCTTGATAGAGCTAGGTCTTGGTCCAGTGGCTAGGATTACCCAAGACGACTGGAGACCATCTCTGCTGCATAGACCTATCGCAGTGTGGGCTGGCCTGTGCTGCCCCAGGGCCTTCGCCTCTTCTGAGCCCCAAACTCACACCTCTCCTGGGCCCTGATCATTTCCCTGTACAAACTCTTGCTGCTCCTTCGCCCCTCCTGCTGTGCCTGCAATCAGCGATCGCAGCCGTCACTCTCCTGCAGCAGCACACGCTGCTTCCTGAAGTGGCATGCCGTCGCATGCTGCTCCCTGTAATGGCCCCGGCCTGCTGATGGTCAACCAAAGAGAGTGCTAGTTGCTGTGCAGAAATAGTCAGGTGGCAACTGAATGCCTACTACGAGTGAGGCAGCAAGTTTTGAGATATGATCCTAAGTATTCCAATCTATATATACACCTTGTATTTGTCAGTGAAGGGAGGAGTCGTCGTCGTCGTCATCATCATCATCATAGACAGTCCCTCGGAATCGAGGAAAACTTGCTTCCACTCTTAGCATGAGTTCTTAAGTGGATGTACAGTCCAATATGAGCACCACAGTCTCTGTCACAGGTGGGACAGACAGTGGTTAAAGGGAAGGGTAGGCAGGTAGCCTGGTTTGCCGCACGCGCCCTCCGCTGCCTGCGCTTGATTTCTGCATGCTCTCGGCAACGAAACTCGAGGAGCTCGGCGCCCTCCCGCTTGCATTTCCTCCACTTAAGGCGGTCTTTGGCCAGGGACTCCCAGGTGTCAGTGGGGATGTCGCACTTTATCAGGGCGGCTTTGAGGGTGTCCTTGTAATGTTTCCACTGCCCAACTTTGGCACGTTTCCGAGTAGAGCGCTTGCTTTGGGAGCCTCGTGTCTGGCATGCGGACTATGTGGCCTGCCCAGCGGAGCTGATCAAGTGTGGTCAGTGCTTCAATGCTGGGGATGTTAGCCTGGACGAGAACGCTAATGTTGGTGCGTCTGTCCTCCAGTGGATTTGTAGGATCTTGAGAAGACATCGTTGGTGGTATTTATCCAGCAACTTAAGGTGTCTACTGTACATGGTCCACGTCTCTGAGCCATACAGGAGGGCAGGTATTACTACGGCCCTGTAGACCATGAGCTTGGTGACAGTTTTGAGGGCCTGGTCTTCAAACACTCTTCTCCTCAGGCAGCTGAAGGCTGCGCTGTAGGCGGTCTTGGATCTCGTTGTCGATGCCTGCTCTTGTTGATAGGAGGCGCCCGAGAAAAGGGAAGTGGTCCATGTTGCCCAGGACTGCGCTGTTGATCTTGATGCCTGGGGGGCAGTGATGTGTGGAAAGGACAGGCTAGTGGAGGACCTTTGTCTTACTGACGTTTAGCGTAAGGCCCATGCATTCATACGCCTCGGTAAATACGTTGACTATGTCCTGAAATTCAGCCTCTGTGTGTGCACAGACACAGGCGTCATCCGCGTACTGTAGCTCGACGACAGAGGTTGGAGTGGTCTTGGACCTGGCCTGGAGACAGCAAAGGTTGAACAGCTTCCCACTGGTTCTGTAGTTTAGTTCCACTCCAGCGGGGAGCTTGTCATCTGTGAGGTGGAGCATGGCAGCGAGGAAGATTGAGAAGAGAGTTGGGGTGATGACTCAGCCCTGCTTGACCCCAGTCCGGACGTGGATTGGGTCTGTGATGGATCCGTTGGTAAGGATCACGGCCTGCATATCTTCGTGGAGCAGGCGGAGTATGGTGACGTACTTTTGGGGGCATCTGAAATGGAGGAGGACGCTCCATAGCGCACCTTCCCCAGAAGGGAGTAACCCACCTTTGTACGGCATGTTGAAAAACTATTTTTCCTTGTAACTTTTTTATTTCAAGTCTTCCAGAATCTCTTGTCTGAATTGTTCATATTTTTGTCTGATACCCAAACCAAACCAGTTTATGTTTTGCTGTGCATTCTGTCTAGCTGTAAACACAACCCGTGTACTACAGATGTAGCACTGTCTCTCCTTGAAAACAAAAAGATTGTAGAGCAACCAGTTAATCTCAGCAGCCTGACCGAGAGATATGCAGAAAAAGCTATACAATTCATCCAGAAGGCCAGGAGAGTGGGAGTCAATAGGTCATTGAGGAGAGAAGAAAATGAGACCTAAAATTGCAATTTCATGAAAGTAACCTTCACCCAAGTGTAATCACCACCTCTAATTGTTATTAATTAATACAAAAAAAAAAATTGCAAAGCTGCCCAGTGCATGAAAGTAATCTCCTTACTCAGATCACGACTGGTATTGGTAGTGCAGTATCTTGCAGGATTGGCTGCAAAAAATTATCTGTCCTACAAAACTGGTTTGAAGTAAATTTTGGACTAAATTTTCTCCCCTCCTAGGGATAGAGTTCTACAGGTGTCATTTTCCCTCCTGTTCCCCAACTAAGAGATTGAGACTAGAATCTTTTAAAATGTGGCAATCCAGGATGCTACGACAGTAACTGTTCTGTCCAGAGTTGCAGTGAGGACTGAACACTAGCAAGTACACAAAACAAAAATTAAATGTGAGACCTTAATTAAATTTGAATAATAAAAATAGCTTTACAGTGTAATTAATTGCCCACTTCACTAATGATTTAACCCAGTTCAAGGCCATGGCACTGAGGGAAATGATGCCTCAGGAACCTGTTAGATTGAATGTGACACTTTTTTTCTGGGTGGCTTTTTTCTCTGTATTGCCCATATTTCATTAAGTGTCAGGAGAGGGAGCTCTGAGTGATAGCCTTCTTCCTAACTGAATGATTGCTGAGACGAATTATGGTATCCTTGCTGCTGCCGTGATTAAGATGAGGGATCAGACCTGGTATCTGTCTGTAAGGCTCAGCTACTCATTGGATCAACTTAAGCTATATGGAGTGGAAGCATCAAAATTTGATTCCAAATCTATAATGAATTATTTGATCTTTGTTTTATACCAAATAAATGCTCTGAGACTCCCTAAACTCATTTATTTTAGGAATACTGGAACTTGTGACCATTAAAAGATAGCAGACGCTTTTGTGCCATCAGTCTGAGCTTAATTTGACCTGATGTTTGAAAGATAAAAAGGCTGATTTGAGCATTGGGCAAACCTGCTGTGTTATCAGATTGTCTCAGTCATCAAGGCCTTAGTTGCTGCATTCAGCTTGCACTTAAAAAAAAAAATCATTATTCTCTCATGATCTTGTTGACTTTACTGTTCTGTTTTCTTAGGGAGAGTAAACAGCCATTCTTTTTGTACTTTGCCCTAGCCCATATATATGCATGATCCTTTACAGTACAATTCTCGATTTGCTAACATCTCCACTTCTTAGTGGATACAGAGAGCTGGAACATGTAATTGGGCGAATACTGGAAGCAGTTAATACAAATTTTCATAAAAACACACTTGTGTGGTTTTCTGGTTTGGAATGATTTATTCAAGATAATAACCCTGATACTTTAAAAATCTTATCATTAGTAGCCAAAAAAATTAATGGCTCATAATTTGCGGTCAGCGGTGGCGCAAATTCATTTGCCACTGGCCCTGAATTAAGTCTCCCACAAAAACTTTGCCATCTCTGTGGCGCAAAGTTCTGCTATTCCGATGTGCAGTTGAAATCAACGTAGTATAGTGGGAATCCCATAGTGCGAGCTGCTGTTATGTCAACAAGCAGCCAATCACATTGCAGAATTCTCAGACAGGGAACCAGGAAATACAAAGCACTAATAATCACTTTTTAAAAAATTTAGAGTGCGAAATAAAGATTGGGACACATACATTGGGTTAAGGTTGAAGCTGAAATATCATGAACAAACTTTAAAAAAAAAAGTTTTTCTTTAAATTAACTTTAAAATCTAATCATTTTTAACTTAATGGAGAAATTTGACATTCCACCAATATAAAGTTAGTTTTTCAGGGCCAGAACAGTTGTATCAGTAGTTATTACTCAGATCGCCGCTAAAATCCCAGTTACATCTCATTTGAATGGGTCTAAATTTTTGAGGTTTCTAATAGCAATATTTGTTCGGAAAGGAGAAGTTTTTGTCAGATCAGTGACTTCAGTGATTGCTGGCTCGATGGGGGAGGGCGGGTTCACAGCGCAGCCTGTGGAGGAGCATTGAATGACAGACTGTAACTACAGGATTTCCGCATTAGGCTGCACACATGCTAAATCCAGAAGTTGCGGTCAGTTTCAACGGCAAAATAACATTAACTCTGCCAGTTCACCATCAGGACTGCAAGTTCCGGGCCAATATTGATCTTGATTTTTACTCATTGTACTGGCATAATTTTCCTCTCTTTTCTCTAGGGTTCCCTATTACCATGCACCATTCCCCAGTAGGGCAAGAACATTGGTGCTCTGTTACCCCTGCGTATTTTATATTCTAGTTATTCACTAAAAGTTATAGAAGTTGCCCTCCATTTCTTTGTGTTGCTTTGCAGAAAATACATGCACTCTACTTACCATTGCCAGTGGTTGTGATCAGGAATGCATTGTAGGTCATTTTCAAACTGTACGCTTGGCAGGCCAGATACCTCTACCCGTGTACACTCACTGTATTCCGTCATTCTGTACCAGACAAATACGTTTGAACTTAAGCTATACCTGACTTTGTGTCCATTTGCCAATTTACTCTTTAATGCTGTGTATATGAAAACATAGAAAACACCTTGGACCAAATTATTCTAAAACCTGGCTCATTCACTCCCCTCTTTTTTTTCCCACTTTTCTTTTCTCATCTTGAAATGAATCCTGAAGTTAAGTAACTAATAGCGAACATTTTCATAATCTGGCAATAGTGAGTTTCTTATTAAAAGTATAATTTTCAAACCTTTTCAAATGCTCGGGTCGAAATTCTGTTTGCAATACCACCCATTAGCGCCGGAGAGGGGCGGCTAAGGACTTAACCTTCAGCGCAGAGGGAGTTCCTCGGCTCACGAGAAATTTAGTTGGGTGGTGGAGGCGGCGCCAAGAGGTACCGCTGCACGCTCTACTGCCATCCACATGATGATGTGATCAAGCGTGCAACAACTTCTTAGCACCGTTGCTGCGAAATTAGGTAGGTACAGTGGCCTTACCGGCAGGCATTTGTACAGCCTGAAAAAGCTGTCAGTTCATCGGGGATCCTGGGGTGTTAACTTTAATTTTTTTCGGCATTTATGTATTAATGGCACCAGTGGGGAAGTGCGGGTGTGGGTCTGAGAAGTTTTCGGAAACTTTTTTTCCAGGTTTCTTTTCAACTCGCATGCCGGCAGCCTACCGTCAGGAAATTCAGTGGGCCTCCTGAGCTACTGCTCCGTTGGCACCCGAGGATGAGTGTGCAACGTCACTTTTAGCGCTGCTCTCTCATCTTTGGGCGGTAAAACTGAATTTGGCAGTTTGAGGTGGTGATTACCGCTTGGCAGTAAAATCGCCGTTCAGGTGTGTCACTGCCTCCAAAGCGTCGGTACCTAATTTCAACTCCTCAATACGTTAATATTGTAATTAAATTTAACATGTTTCCAATATCAGGTGCAGCTCCATATCCTTTCTCCTACAAAATACAATGGCTCCACCTCACTAAGGAGATGGTCGTAGAACTCTGCCACCTCTTGGAACCAGACCTACAGCCTCAGATCAGGGTGACGACGGCTCTACCAGTTTTTCCACCATTCATCCTTCCAATGTGGAGCAGGAGACATAGCTAACATTTCTCAGTTCACCATCCATCGCCGCACCTGGGAGGTCACAGAGAATCTGTACTCAAGGATTAGGGACTTCATTGTCTCTCTGATAAGAGAGAAGCAGGAAGTGCGCGCATGTGTCGCAGTTCGAAGTGGTCTGTTGCATCCACAAATTGGCCATCATAAGGACACAGCCCTTGTCATCACGGGTTCCCCGACCACCTCAGGAAGAGGAGGAGGAGGAGGAGGAGGAGGAGAGAAGGCAGCCTGCAATCCCCATTCCAGATGGGCTCTTTGTGAACACATCATCAGACTTCAGTTCCCCTGAATGAAACCCCAGATCCCTGTTGCTCAATTTCTCCCCATCTTACCATCCCTGTGTCACGGATCATCACAACTTCCTCTTGGCCACTATGATGAAATGAAAACCACCACAAAACAAACAATCCAAACATAATTTATAAATGATTAATTCCAAAACTACAAGTTTTCCGGCATATCTAATTTAGCTGCTCGTATGTCAGCAGTTGTCTCATGGTTTCTTGATAACCAGTCGAATCATTCAATACTTTTTGAAAGAAATCATCTGCCATCTGCTTTCTCATTACCTGAAATTTCTAATGTCCAAAATAATGTTTTAAACAAAATATATATATTTTAAAATTATATTTCACAAAACATGATTAAATGTTCCCACATTGCCTTTTGGCTCTTTCAGTACCTTCATTAAAGATTTACTTAAAGACCATCAGCTGTTCTCAAAAACCTGTTCGCAAAAGACTGAAAGAAACTGGAAGTTGAATCCTCAAAGATTTTTATTTCAGGCAAGTGATTTAACAAATGGTGTTTCCGATTATTAATTGCTCAGACAGACAATGCCTAAAACAACACCACCTGTGATCAGCAGCATCTGAAATCTTGGGTTCTTTATTGATGATTGGAAAATAATATATATTTTTTTAAGTCACTCACCTCTTTATTGCTATCGATAGTTAACAGTGTCTGTCCCTAAATGGCCTCATTGTCTTAAGCACTTACACCGTTATGCTGTCATTAGGCTGAAAATTTGGAAATTTGTGCTTTAACTTATTTGGGTACATTTAGCCCATTATTGCGCTAAATACAAGTTTCCTCAAACTTGCTTCCACATAGGTCAGGGGTCGTATTTAGACAGTGTCCACTAACGTGAGCTTGGTTGGAGAAGGCAAAGATGAGGTTGCTGCTGTCTTTCAAGACAATGCTAAGTCTCCCCCTCATGGTAGCTGTATCAGAAAGTTTTAGGAGCAGCCAACCATCACAAGAGTTAACATGGCTAAATCAGCTGCGGGGACACCTCCAACTAGTACAAGGAGCTGCAGGGCCAACTTGCTCCCACTGAAACCTAGCACCCAGCCAGCCAGCACACTTGCCACTGGAGAGTCATTTAGACAAAGTCACAAGTTAAGGGTTACAAATTGAACACAATATATCAGCAGTAGGAGAATGTATCACGGGGAAAATCAGTAATATCACTCATACATGACAGGACACAAACAATGCTCCCTCTAATTTATTTTTGGTCCAGGCGGCCCTTTTAAAAATTCGCGCTACGGGGTTTTTGCATTTAAAAGCCGGCTGAAGAAGACCTGCAAAGCACTGAAGGGCCACTCAGCTTAAAGGGAACATTGGTCACAAATTGGACTATAGTTTCATGGATACTTCATTTAACTTCCCATTTTTCATCTGTGGACATTGACCGGAAGTTTCAACAGGCTATTCAACTACGGGGGAATTCACAACCCTCTGATCGGGTCATCCTATGAATGCACACATGCAGGATAATGGACAAGGAGCAGGAACCCTAACTAACTCTTCACTACCCAGGGGGCTGTGGCCGCTTGTGCCTCTATTGATGCCTTGGCCGAGATCCGCTAACTGAGCTCCAAATAATCCCAGGCGTAAGGTTCAAATGAAGCCTTTTAAGTTGGATGAAGATTTTATTTCCATGAAAAACAGTTACTCTTTATCCAGATCCTGTAATCAGTCATGAGGTTTGAGGCAAATTACAAGGCTATAATTCAGTTGAGTGATCTGCTGATAGGAATAGCTCTAAGACAAAGGTTAAAGTGGCTTATAAGTGACCATTTTTAAAGTTCTCGATAGGAGCTACCTTTCACCAGTTCCAAGGATTGCACATGTAAAATGTCAAACGGTTAAGTGGTTTCCGACAAAGGTACGACAGTAGAGTGGGAGAAGCTTGGAGCAAATTCACTGCCAGTGTGATGCACCAACGTGTAGTGACTGAGTGACATATGCTGTCTCTGCAATGTTATTGCAGAACAATGTACTTGGGTTATTCGTGGCACAACCATGTATGTTTCAAAATGAATATCAAACCAGTAGAAGCAAAATCACAGAGTGACATTATAACATTATCAAACATACTGCCTTTTCACTTAGTGAATGTGAAAATGCTAAATAATATCTGAAAGTGTGCGTTATAAGGATATTTTCGGGAGTCTCTGTGCCTACAGAGTCTCACAAAATTACTTTTGTCAATGCACCTGATCCGGATAAATGGAAGACAACAAACTTCACTGCTACTCGTGAATCCAGAATTGCTGCCCTGTAAATCCATATTCATTTGCTCTTGTGCCACACAGAAAACTCTGGTGTCATGAGGTGTAACAGTAATGCGAGACTCACAATATTGGTCAACAGCAGTACAGTGAGTAAGTAAGTGCTATCAGTCCGATAAATCATTAATCATGTTTGGGCATTGATCTATAGTTACTCTCTTCCACTTTAGAAATGTATTGTGTCTGATTTAGTAAGCACCCTCAGACAAACGTTTGCTTTATGTAACAGCAGATGAATTGTGAATACTGCAAATCAGTATCAGTGTATCACACTTTAAAAATGTTTATTTTCAACAAGAATATGACTGTATCCTCACTGTTTACTATACAAGACAGTATTTCAAAGTCTAAGATCGTCCAGACTCTCTGGCTAGAGTTAGTTTACTAAAGGTCCAATGGAATCAAGTCAGAGCAAATGAATGCCCTACAGTTGCTCTTGGTCCCTCCATAGTTAAATTTAAAATTCTTGCTCATTTTTTTTTTACATCCCACATAACTTTACTTCTTCCCATCTCTGCAATCTCCTCCAGCCCGGCAAGCATCCCTTCTGAACTCTCTCTTCCTCTTCATCTCTTCGGCGAGGATGCTTTCAGCTGCCTAGAATTGCCTTTATAATTCTCTCCTTAAACTACACCGTCTCTATACCTCCCTCTGCATCATCTCTTTGGTCAAGCTTTTCATTCATCTAAACTTTCTTTTGGCTCAGTCTTCATTTTCCTCACATCTCTGTGAAGTGCCTTGAGACATTTTTTATGCTAAATGAGATATATAAAGAAAGAAAAACTAGGATTTATATAATGCCTTTCACAACCTCGGGGCATCGCAAAGAACTTTAGTCAATGAAATACTTTTAAAGTGTAATCACTTTTGCAATGTAGGAAACACGGCAGCAAAATTACATAATAAGAATTATATTATCTCAGGTATAACTAATTAATTACAACGTTTCCATTATCAATGAAATACAGGTGATAATTAAATGCTTTCTCTTCTTTCAAAATTCAACTAATTTGTTTAAAAAAATAACTCATTAGGATGAAGGAAGGCACTGAAGGTACTGGGGGAAAAAACTATTCAATAGAAGAAAGTAATCACGTTTTTTGTGAAATATGTATTTTTGGTTTGTTTATAACCTTATTTTGGTTATTAGAAATTTTGTGTCATTCATTTCATCAACGAACCATGCTGGTGAAATGTCATCCTTAGATAGGATTTTTCCATTATATTGCAGTGTAATTTTCCTACATTTGAATTAAACATTATAAAATAGTGATACGTGAAATAATGTTTGTGCCATGATCTAGATTAGTTATAATATATAGAATAAAGTCCTTGATTATAAAGAAAATACAAAGCTGGAGTGGCACTTTGCCAGCAAAATTCCAGCCAATTTCATGAAAAATAAGTACTGTATAACTTTTAAATGTTCAGATGGAATTGAGATGAAAGTGGGGCCTTACCAGAGCCACAAAAGTTAAATTGAAACATTGAGTTCATGTGCACATTATTGTCAACCTGCCCCCAACATACATCAACCAACGAGTGTGCTAGTTTCTGTGCAGAAATCATCAGGTGGTTACTTACTGGCTACTACTCATCATCATAGGCAGTCCCTCGAAATCGAGGAAGACTTGCTTCCATTCTAAAAGTGAGTTCTCAAGTGACTGTACAGTCCAATACGGGAATTACAGTCTCTGTCACAGGTGAGACAGACAGTCGTTGAAGGAAAGGGTGAGTGGGGATTCTGGTTTGCCGCACGCTCCTTCCGATGCCTGCGTTTGTTTTCTTCATGCTCTCAGCGACGAGACTCAAGGTGCTCAGCACCATCCTGGATGCTCTTCCTCCACTTAGGGCAGTCTTTGACCAGGGATTCCCAGATGTCGGTGAGGATGTTGCACTTTATCAAGACAGCTTTGAGGGTGTCCTTGAAACATTCCTCTACCCACCTGGGGGATCGCCTGCCGTGTAGGAGTTCCGAGTGGAACGTTTATTTTGGGAGTCTTGTGTCGGGCATGCCAACAATGTGGCCCGCCCAACGGAGCTAGTCGAGTGTGGTCAATGCTTTGATCCTGGGGATGTTGGCCTGATCTAGAGCACTGACATTGGTGCGTCTATCCTCCCAGGGGATTTGCAGGATCTTGTGGAGCCAGCATTAGTGGTATTTCTCCAGTGATTTGAGGTGTCTACTGTATATGGTCCATGTCTCTGAGCTGTACTGGCTACCACTAATGAGACAGCAAGTTTTGAAGACCTGATCCTAAGTATTCCAATCTATAGGTACCTTGTATTTGTCAGTGAAGGGAGTAACCCATCTTTGTACGGAATTTTGAAAAACAATTTTTCCTTGTAACTGCATCAAAGTTTATGTGGTAAATGTTTTTAAACTCAAGTCTTCCAGAATCTCTTGGTTGAATTGTTCATATATTTGTCTGGTACCCAAACCAAACCAGCATGTGTTTTTCTGTGCTTTCTTTCTAGCTGTAAACACAACCCATGTACTGCAGATATAGCACTGCCTCTCCTTGAAAACCAATTGATTGTAGAGCAACCAGTTAATCTCAGCAGCCTGGCAGAGAGATATGCAGAAAAAGCTGTACAGTTCATCCAGAAGGCCAGGTGAGTGGGAGCCACCTAAAACTGCAATTTCATGAAAGTAACCTTCACCCAAGTGTAATAATCACCCCTAGATGATGTTGTTTAATGCAAAAAGAAAATAAAAATGGGAAAGCTACCCAATGAATGAGTATAATCTCTTACTCAGGTCATGATGGTACTAATATTATACTACTGGTATTGGTAACGCAATGCTTTGCAGGACTGGCATACTGCTGTGGTTGTCTTGAGGCAGGCACTGGCACCCACCGTAGCAGTGGTGGAGTGCTGGGATAAAGTCAGCTGCCTGTCCACCAGGGCAGATGTGGTATGTGGCAAGTGACTAGGGAAAAGGAGAAAGTGAGTGTGTGGTAGACAGGTTTTAATTTGGTTACAAAATTTTAGCTGTCCTACAAAACTGATTTTTAAGATATATTTCTTCCCTCTCTCCTAGGGATAGCGCTCCACAGGTGTCAGTTTCCCTCCCATATCCCAACCAAAAGATTGAGGCTAGAGAAGCAATGTTAACATGAAGGGGCATCAGAGCCAAAACTGAGCCTGCCCTCACCTGACATCCAAATGTGTCAAGGTGTTGATGCTCTTTTGTCTATGCTATGTGTGAACATATTTTCTTTTTCCAGTGGCAATCCAGGACACTGCGGCAGTAACTGTTCTGTGAACGCTAACATGTGCACAAAAGAAAAATTAAATGCGAGACCTTATTAAATGTGAATAATAAAAATTACATATAGTGTTACAGTGTAATTAATTCCCCTCTTTTTCTTCACTAATAATTTAACCCAGTCCAAGGCCATGGCACTGAGGAAAATGAGGATTAGGAAAATAATGCCTCAGGAACCCTGTTAGATTGAATGTGATTTTTTTCTGGGTGGCTTTTTTCTCTATGTTGCCCATATTCCATTAAGTGTCAGGAGACAGAACGCTGAATGACTTTCCCCTTCCTAACCCGAAGATCGCCGAGGCGATTTTCGGTAGCCTTGCTGTTGCCCTGATTTGAGATCAGGGATCAAACCTGATTTCTTTCTGTAAGCTCAGCTACTCATTGGATCAACTTGTTGAGCTATATGGAAAGAAAGCACCAAAATTTGATCCCAGATCTATAATGAGTTATCTCTTTGAAAGAGCCAGCACAGACTCAATGGGCCGAATGGACTCCTTATGTATGATTTATGATTTTATGTAGTAAATGTTTTTAAACTCGTCTTCCAGAATCTCTTGTCTGAATTGTTCATATTTCTGTACTATTGTATGATTTTATGATTTTATCTCTGTTTAATACCAAAGAAGAAGTCAGACTCCACAAACTCATTTATTTTAGGAATACTGGAACTTGTGACCATTAAAAGATAGCAGGCATTTTTGCACCTTCAATCTGAGCTTAATTTGACCTGATGTTTAAAAGGCAAAAAGGCTGATTTGAGCATTGTTATCATATTTTCTACGTCATCAAGGCCTTAGTTGCTGCATTATCAGCTTGTACTTGAAAAAAAAATTATAATCTCATGATCCTGTTTACTTTTATATTCTGTTTTTCTTAGGGAGAGCAAACACCCATTCTTCCTGTACTTTGCCCCAGCCCATATGCATGTTCCTTTACAGTACAATTCTCGATTTGCTAACACCTCCACACGTGGTCCATATGGAGACAGTCTACGAGAGCTGGACCATGTAATTGGGCGGATACTGGAAGCAGTTAATACAGATTTTCATAAAAACACTTTAGTGTGGTTTTCTGGTATGGAATGATTTATTCATGATTAGAATTCTGATACTTTTAAAATCTTATCATTGGTAACCAATAAAATGAATATTGATGCTGATTTTCACTCATGGTACTGGCACAATGTTTCTCCATTCTCTCTAGCGTTCCGGATGCCATGCACTTTTCCCCAGCAGGGCAGGAATGTTGATGCTCTGCTCCCCCAGCCTATATTGTACTCTAACTATTCTCTGAAGGTTATACAAGTTGCCTTCCGTTGTTGTCTGTGTTGCTTTGTAGAAAATGCATGCATTCTATTTAGCATTGCCAACGGTTGTGATCAGGAATGCATCGTAGGTCATTTCCAAACTGCACTCTTGGCAGGCCAGATACTTGGCAGGGCAGGTACCTGGAATATCTACCCATGCACGCTCACTGTATTCCGTCATTCTGTGCCAGACAATCTCAGTTTGGATGAAATTATACCGGACTTTGTGTCCAGTGCCAATTTACACTTTAATGCTGTTTACATGAAAACATAGATAAACAACTGGGACAAAACTACTCTGAAACCTGCCTCATTCACTCCCTTCTTTTTTTCCCCACCTAATCTTGAAATGAATCCTGAAGCTAACTAATAGCAAACATTTTCATATTCTCGCAATAGTGGGTTTCTTATTAAAAGCATCATTTTCAAATGTTTCAAGTACTTTTCAAGTGCTAAATACTTTAATATTGCAATTAAATCTAACGTTTCCAATATCAGACCCAGCTCCATAACCCTACTCCTACAAAATACAATGGCTGTGAAATTTGACACTTTAGCGCCGGCTGTTCAGGCTGGTTTTGGCAAAATAATGGTGGCCGCCTTGCTTCCGCTCACTTTGGCATGGCCCACAGCGGCCGCCATTTTGGGCAGGTTGGCAGCACGGCCGTTGTCTGCGTTCGCCAGAAAATTGCTAATCAGTCAGATCATTATGTCAATCAGTGTGGAATGCTGATTTGACGCATAACTTGATATTTTGGCTGTCGCCACTCAACTGCATGCACTCTCCAAAAGACAACGGCTGGACATGCTTTCAACGTGGAACCAGACCTGCAGCCTCAGAGCAGGACGATGGCATCATTACCAGTGGCCCTCAAGGTCACCATGGCCCTCAACTTTTTCGTCAGCAGATGAATCCTTCTAGACTGGAGCAAGCGACATAGCTGACATCTCCCAGTTCACCATCCATCGCTGCATCCAAGAGGTCACAGAGGCTCTATACTCCAGGAAAATGGACTTCATTCTGAAAAGAGAGAAGCAGGAGGAGTGCGCATGTGGCTTTGCCAAGATATCGTGCTTCCCCATGGTGCAGGGCGCCATCGACTGCACACATGTGGTTTTATGGGCCCCCTTGTGCAGTACTTTAGTATCTGTCTTTCATGTGCCTTTGCCTACCCTTGTGCTCCTATGAAGTGCTACCCCAGTGACTGCAGCATGGCTGTTGCAAGGCTGCTGACTTCCAGTTGAGAAGACTGCAAATGGCCTTGCAGGACAACCTCGAGCGGTTCTAGGACTAGAAGGCTCGGGTGTGAACTACTCCATCTCGGCATGGGTGGCAGCAGTCTGGACTGGCTGGCTAACCGGCAACAGCAAGGGCACTGGCGGAGTGCCAGTGGTGGAAGTACAAATACTGCCATTCTGAGAGGACAGTAGGTTCCAGCTCCACAGAGCCACTGCCACTCCCCTGGGGTGGTGCCTCAGCAATCCTCGTAATCTGTTGAAGGACAGATTGCTGGACTGTTATCAGACCCTGCAAGTCTCTATCCACTTGTAAACACAGCCACGATGGCAGCAGTCTTAGTTTGCGTGACAGTCAGCTCAGCCTGCATAATAATAGTCTTGAGCTTCCAGTGCAGCACTCGGACGTTGGGTCGCTTCCGCTTATGCTCCAATTAAAGCTGAAACATCGGCCATCACACCCTGCATCATGGTTGGGTCCACAAGTGCTCTAATGGAGTTGCTCATCACTTCCAACCTGGAAATCATGGGCCCCAAGCTCTGGGCAAAGCCCCGTGTAAGATTGGAACCAGACTCCTCCATGCTCCTTGCCATTGCACCGAGCATTTCTAAATGCATGCCCATCACCTTTCTTCTGAAGGCCGCCCCATTGAAGTCCTCATCTGACTCCTCTGCAGCAGAACTCATGTTTGACCTCGCCCTCTAGGGTGCTGGCACCTGCTACCATTTCCCCTGGCACTGGCTACAGCCCACTCATGCCCGGTGCCTCACCACATGCAGATCCTGCCTCTATCGTACCCACTAAAGTTCGCGTAGTGCCATTTTCTGAGCTGGTGCCTGGGAGTGTCAGATCAAACTTGCCTCCTCTTCTTCATGCACAGGTTGAACTGGTTGGAGTTCTTTGGTAAATGAGAGGAGAAAGGCACAAGGATAGGGATGTGGTGAGGGGGGCGGGGAAGCCAGTTGTGCATGCTGACATCATCAGCAGCTTGTAAGTGAGAAGAAATTGTGGGATGAGGAGGAAGTGGGATGTGAGAAGAAGGATTAGGTATGAGCATACTGTCATCATCAATGCTTTCAACCCCACTGATTGAAATAGCCTTGTAGATGGTGGAAAGGCTTTGGAGAGTCAGGAGGTGAGACCCTCACTGCAGAATACCCAGCCTCTGATCGGCTCTTGTTGTCACAGTATTTATGTGGCTGGTCCAGTTAAGTTTCTTGTCAATGGTGATCCCCAGGATGTTGATGGTAGGGGTTTTGGCGATGGTAATGCCATTGAATGTTAAGGGGCGGTGGTTAGACTCTCGCTTGTTGGAGATAGTCATTGCCTGGCACTTGTGTGGTGCGGATATTACTTGCCATTTATCAGCCCAAGCCTGATTGTTGTCCAGGTCTTGCTCTATCCGGGCATGGACTGCTCCATTATCTGAGGAGTTGCGAATGGAACTGAACACTGTGCAGTCATCAGCGAACATCCACACTTCTGACCTTATGATGGGAGGAAGGTCATTGATGAAGCAACTGAAGATGGTTGGGGCTAGGACACTTCCCTGAGGAACTCCTGCAGCGATGTCCTGGGGCTGTGATGATTGACCTCCAACCACCACAACCATGTATGAGTGATGATTGTTGGTAGGTGAGTGATAGGGGTATGGTGCATTGAGCAGTGTGTCAGGCTAGTGGTGCAGATGGTGGGATATGGCATTTGAAGATGCATTCACTCACCTTGGCCATTCTTGTGAGGTTATTAAACTTCTTGCAGCACTGGATCCATGTCCTGGGGGCAACACAGGTGCCACTGATGGTTTCTGTTATCTTCTCCCACTGCCTTCTGGCATTCTACTTGGAAGACTCCCTGTCTTCTGTGTATCCCCAGGATCAAGGCCTCCAGTACTGCATCAGAGAATCTCCTAGCCCTTTCTCTTCCCTGTTGTGCCACGGCTGCATGCAAAGTGACAATGAGGTGTTTAGGAGATGCAGAGAGCCTAAGCAAAATTTTACTGGCCAGTAGACTGCACCCAATATTGGCCCCCTCTTGAGTGCTGAGCCAACCCGCAGTGCATTTAGTGCTGAGCTCAGCGCTCCAATCATGTAAATGAGCAGGCAGCACAAATTTAGCGAGTTGCCTGTACCGCTTTGAACGAGCACGTGCAGATTGAGCTTTGCGCTCCTCATGCCTGTTTTCGGGCTGAATCCAATTTCACTTCCAGTGACTTTTTGTGGAAAAGTTACCTGAAAGTCGAGGAGAGATTCCAAAAGCCTAATGAAGGCAGAGCCCTATCTTGTGAGTCAAGATGAAGCACATAAAGTACATTTCCTTCAATATCTGGGTCCCAAAAAAGTCATGGTTCCCATGGCTAAGATACCAGTTTCTCAAAAGCCTGTTGAGGAAGCTAGCCATTCTGCTGGGTCATCTATGTGAATTCCCCTATCAACCAAATCCTGTTTGAGTTGAAAGAAACAAAGTTTATGCTTATCTATAAAAGATTAAAGTCAAATCTTGATAACTACTGACCAACAGCCCGACTGCCATGTGAGTCAAAGCTCATAGACCTCATAGTGAACGAGAAGCTGTTGCAACATCCCAATCACAGTAACCTGCTGTCTATTCACTAATTTACCTCCCAAAAAAGCTGGTTTACTACTTACGTTATTGTTCCCCAGCCCAAAAACAAGTGATGTTTGTAATTATCCAACACCAAATTGGAGCAGTAGCTCTCAATATTTCTACACCCTTTTATAGTCCTACTCCTTCCAACCTTGCTTGTGTCCTGCATTATGGTCCTTGGCCCTTTACTTCATTTTCTCAACAAAAAGGATCAGGTAGCCCAGCTCCATCAGGCTAGCCACTTGTGGCCGCATGTTCGATGAAACGAGTTTGTAATTTCCACAGATGATACAAACATTTTATTATAATAAATCTATGCGTGTTAAATCATCTCATGACAATACCCACACAAAGATTCCTCAGGGAAACTTGCTTTGGTCCATTCTTGGGCCTCAAGTGATACAGCATTCATTACAAATTTCAAATCATAACTTTTGCAAATTCCAAAAGTTTAAATGTGTTGGTATTAGAAATGTTAATTGAGTATTGTAGACGCTAGGAGAATTTCATTGGGTTGCATCATTTTTGAATGACTAGAAATAATTCAGATGTGCGCTTTAAGCAGTTTGCAGTTGCTATTCCTGAAAGTATGATAATCTGCCTCTTTGTCATTTTCTTGCTTCCATTTTACTTTTTCTTTATACTTCCTCCTTGTCTCATTGTACCTCCCTTTTTGCACTGCCCTCAAATCATAATCACAGCCTGAACATGAATACAGCAAAACTTTATGGTGGGAGAGGGTAGTTCAGTGCATTCCTTATTAGCTGTAGTTTGTAACCAATGCCTCTTTTAGGCTATTGTCAGGGATGCAAAAAAAAAAATGGCCATACCCAATATCGAGTCAGATGTCTTTCAGTCATCCTTTGGACGCAACAAGGTCCAAATTACACCCCACTGGGTATGATGGTTTTAAAGTTGAGTGTATTCTAGTGAGCATGTGAGTAGAGGAAGTAAACACAGGAGCAGGATGGGTCCTAGCTATGATATTAAGAGATGTTTTCAGCTTCACCACCCTCACTACCTCAATGGCGTCATAACCAATGATGTCTAGTGTGGATTCTTCGAAGGGAATCAAGGCTGACAAATGTCTGGAAGCTTGAAATTGATCCCTTCCATTATTTGCCATCTTGCTCGGCAGAGAAGTAATATTGAGATATGTAAGTTTAAAAAGCATAAATAATAACGTACATCATGCAGTCTGTTGTGTGTGTGTGTAATTGAAAATGCACTATGGAGCGAGATTGTGTCAGTAGGATTTGTCGTGCAAAGGCCCTGTAATATTTCAGTGTGACAAAACTTGCAGTTGTAAGTTGCAGCTTCAATTTGTGCAGACGAGGCTCCCTGTCGAAAGTAAAAACGCATAAATTAAATTGCCCCTGTTGTGTAATTGGGGCAGCTGTAAGGCACGGCAAACTCCAGGAAGCCATATCTTGTCAAGTTTCCACAGGTGTGCCATCTTCTGTATTTTTAAACAGTTTCCATGGGCATTGGTGACGGTATTTACCCTCTCATCTATGCCCTGCCAGACATGTTTGTTCCACTTCTATTCTGGGGAGGATGCTGTTTGGTGCAAAAGCGGATAGTACTCCTTTATCTCACTTCAACCAGGATGACTTCACACACAGCAGCTGTGAATCTTGGTGTCCCTGGATAAGAAGCCTCAATCTTGTAAGAATATGACAGCTCTAAACGTCTCTAGTCTTACAGAGAAGAATGTAGCCCTTTAAATAGCTGTTGCAGTCACACAAGGCAGTCCACTGCAGCCAGCAACTTGCAGAACTTTAATAATTTACTGAAATTGCACAATGGCAGGAATTTCTCACCCTATAGAGACGGCAGTGAGAGAAGCATATGGAGACAAAGAGAGGCAGAAAAAACGAAAGTTCAACAAAAACATAGCGCTTGCGACAGAAATAATTAGGAAATGGGAGACAAGTGAGAGATCGTTACAGGAAGAGATGGGGTAGATTTTTTATTTTTGTCTGTGAGCAATTCCCCAATTCAACTATTATTTAAAAAAGTTAATTTCTGGCAGTGGTAGGATATTGTTCAACCACAGTGTTGCCGCAGCATTGTAATGTGTCACTTAAAACACCCTCGGAGTGGTCTTTTATTGTCATTTATTTTCTTCTATTGCTTCACCAATAGTCTCCCTGCATTTTGCATTTTCCCTGCTAACGAAATGGACTAGAGAGCTGCTTACAGGCTTCTGCCAATGACAGGCCGTAAGGGATGCAGGAGAGGTTTAGTATGTCTGGTGCTTCATTTTTGCCCCTCTCCCTGTGGAAATGCATCTGGCCTCTAAATGCTGCCTGGTTGAGGTTGTGAATTTACTACTTGGGAATCGTAGGTGTCAACGGACATCCTAACTCCCCCAGTACAGTTCCTTGGAGCATCAAAGCACCATGAAAATGTACTGCACCAAAATTTGATTTAAAATATTTAATATAGAGCTAAATGTTGAAATTTATGTGGCAGTTGGAATGCTGCCTGTGCTTAATTTGGGGGTCATATGATAGCTGTTTACAGTTATTCTGAGCGACAGAGTACAGTTGATTCTCATTTTAGCTGCAATGACCAATGTCTATGTTACAACCACCTACTCTTGTTACAAGCATCCACTTGTGGCAAGCATTTGGCCTGGTCATAGCTAAAGGTTAATTATAACGACAGAAGAATTCAAACTAGAATATGGTCAACCTTTAATAAAAATAAATTTGTGACTGATTTCAAATAGCATATTTTTCTCAGTAAGGTGCAAACAAGTCAGTATCCATGTTACAGTTTGCTACGATAAGATTAATCTCCAGCTCCCTCCCATCCCCCCGAGATATCTGAACTCCTCTAATTCTGCTCTCTTGAGCATCCCTGATTACAATCGCTCAACCATCGGTGGCCGTGCCTTCAGCTATCTGGGCCCCAAGCTGTGGAATTCCCTCCCTGAACATCTCCACCTTTCTCCCTCTCTTTCCTCTTTTAAGACGCTACTTAAAACTTACCTCTTTGACCATCTGTCCTAATTTCTCCCTATGCGGCTCACTGTCCAATTTTTGTCTTATAATACTTCTGTGAAGCTCCTTGGAATGTTTTACTACGTTAAAGGTACTATATAAATACAAGTTGTTCTTCTTCTTGTTGATCTTGCACCATAATTCAGATTCAGCATTCAGAACTGTGCAAACAGATTGGATATCCCTGTCCTGTTTATAACAACAGGCAGCACCATCTGTGGTCATATTTATTTTTTAAATTTGGAGTCACAGTATCATTAAAACAGTAGTGAAAGTTGTCAATGGCACTACTTCAGCAGTGCAATGCTCGGTATAGGACGAATTCAAATGCAAGTCTGGCACCATTTCACACTGGCATGTGTCCAAATCCATACCAGAATGAGATGCTGAGATTGTTCTATTTCTCCAGCTTCCTTCGGTGTCTTCCACTGAAAGTTTGACTAAAATTGGAAAATCACTGCTCAAGAAATTACAGATAGAAGCTTGCATTTTTGGTGCACTCATGTTTTATCTTTGAGCCACCTGTTTCTGGCTGAATATTTTCAATTTTACAAAGCTTTTATAATCACTTTTTAAATCGGTTTTCCATACAGGTGACAATGGTCCTTGGTCTGAGAAATGCGAGTTTTCTGGAACTGCTGGTCCATTTGTGGGAGCATGGCAGACACAAAAAGGTAATAACCAGATAATCAATTGCCAAAAGGAGAGACTGTTATTCATAATGGGAAGGTATATTTAGATGAAAAGTCTCATAATTTTAAATGTTAATTCAGAGATATATCCACACATCCAGATGTGTCTTTGTTGTTTCTTGTTTCTGTGTTTTATACTTTAACATAAATGTGAGGTTATCCACTTTGGTGGTAAAAACAGAGAGACAGACTATTATCTGAATGGTGACAGATTAGGAAAAGGGGAGGTGCAAAGAGACCTGGGTGTCATGGTACATCAGTCATTGAAGGTTGGCATGCAGGTGCAGCAGGCGGTTAAGAAAGCAAATGGCATGTTCCCTTCATAGCAAGGGGATTTGAGTACAGGGGCAGGGAGGTGTTGCTACAGTTGTACAGGGCATTGGTGAGGCCACACCTGGAGTATTGTGTACAGTTTTGGTCTCCTAACCTGAGGAAGGAGATTCTTGCTATTGAGGGAGTGCAGCGAAGGTTCACCAGACTGATTCCCGGGATGGCGGGACTGACCTATCAAGAAAGACTGGATCAACTGGGCTTGTATTCACTGGAGTTCAGAAGAATGAGAGGGGACCTCATAGAAACATATAAAATTCTGATGGGGTTAGACAGGTTAGATGCAGGAAGAATGTTCCCAATGTTGGGGAAGTCCAGAACCAGGGGTCACAGTCTAAGGATAAGGGGTAAGCCATTTAGGACCGAGATGCGGAGGAACTTCTTCACCCAGAGAGTGGTGAACCTGTGGAATTCTCTACCACAGAAAGTTGTTGAGGCCAATTCACTAAATATATTCAAAAAGGAGTTAGATGAGGTCCTTACTGCTAGGGGGATCAAGGGGTATGGCGAGAAAGCAGGAATGGGGTACTGAAGTTGAATGTTCAGCCATGAACTCATTGAATGGCGGTGCAGGCTAGAAGGGCCGAATGGCCTACTCCTGCACCTATTTTCTATGTTTCTATGTTTCTATGTAAAGTGGCTAATTAGAAGGAGCCTAGAATTAGACATTTTGTGCAGAGCTTTTGCTAATGTAAAAGCGTGAAGCTCCACTCGTGTCATGAGTGGGGCCTGAGGACTAAGCAACACTCCCTGTTCATGCATCAGTTAATTTACCGTGTGGGTAGTTGCACCATATAGACCAGGAACTTTACGCCAGTGAGAGAGAGAGTCAGTCCCTTCAGGAGAGATTGTTCCGAGGATCCCATTCCTGCCACTTGTTGACATATTATCCAACACAACAGCAAGAAAACTCACAGGACTCATCTGAACTTCAGTGTCACTAAATGTTGTGCCTTAAAACGAATGCCGTGTGTGCTTAGGTCTAGTGTTTAGCAGCTAAGTGCTTCCCTTTAGTGATACTACGTGACATGTTGTACTGTAACATCCTGTTCCTTCTAAGTGCTCAGCCAGTGGCAGGAGTAGGTCAGGATGTTGGCTGATATAACATTGTCATGACAGAGATTTGGGGGGCTGTGAGAAACTCTTCCTGTCAATGGGTCAGTTAGTATACCCAGTGAGTAGCTAAGCCATACTCATCAGTGATGTTGTAGCTCCGATTTTACAATTGCTTGGCAAATGAGCAGTCTTCTTTGGGGAGGAGGAGAGAAAATTGTTGAAAAACAAAACTGCAGATCTTCAGGAAAGAAATGTACAATCCTGGTAAATTTAGAAGTTATACAGGAGCATGTTATTGGTCTGCCGACCGTGGTACTGGTTAATACAATTTTAATGAATTTTGTTTTTGATTTAGGTGGAAGTTCAGCAAAAAGGACTACATGGGAAGGTGGCCATCGAGTGCCAGCAATAGCATATTGGCCAGAAAAGATCCCAGCTAATACCACAAGCAACTCACTGCTTAGGTAAAGAAAAAGACGTGCATTTATATAGAGCCTCTCGCAATCTCAGGGCGTCCAAAGCGCTTTACAGAAATGAAGTATTTTTGAACTGTAGTCACTGTTGTAACGTAAGAAAGGTGGCAGCCAATTTGTACATCGCAAGATCTCACAAATAGCAATGTGATAATGACCAGATAATCTTTTTTTTAAGTAATGTTGATTGAGGGATAAATATTGGCCAGGACACCAGTGATAACTCCTATGCTCTTTGAAATAGTGCCGTCACCTCAGAGAGCAGACGGTGCTTAGTTTAACATTTCATCCAAAAGACGGCACCTCCGACAGTGCAGTGCAGTTCCCTCAGTACTGCACTGGTCAGCCTAGAGTTTTGTGCTCAAGTCTTTGGAGTGGGGCTTGAACCCACAACCTTCTGACTCCGAGACAAGAATGCTACCAACTGAGCCATGGCTGACATAGGTTGGATAAGAAGTTTACAATTTCTGTGTTACAGAAGTTGCACTGACCTTTATGTTTAGTAGAATAGGATCATCCAGAATGTTTTTCAAAACAAGTATTGTTTAACATGTTGGCCTAGTACTGATCTTTACAGAGATTTTCTGCCTGCTAAACCAGCAATAAATCTAGATGCAGAAAGACACTAAAGTGAACTTAGTATTGCAGTTGAATGATCCACTAAATATTCTATAATATGTATATAATGTGGTTGATTAGTCTGTCAACACTCATTGTCTAGGCTCACACAGAAAGAATAACAACTTAACCAAGATGCTGGTACTTTCTGCAGCAAGAGCCTGTGGCTTCAGGAGAAAGCTGGCAAAAAAAATCAAAGCGCATACTTGCTTGTAATCACTCCTGGATATCTGTTTAATATTTGCAGTTCCTGACATATGAATTCTTTGAAATTTGAACTGTCTTTTTTTTTACTTTTGTATTTATCTATCAATTCACTCAAGTTTTGTTCATTCAATAGAGATACGACTGCATGGCCTTTTATCTCTTGCACCTCAGTTCAAATACAGTCTTGTTTGGAGATGCAATTCAACACACAGACTTTGCAAAACTCAAATGTTAAAAAAAATCTAAACATGCACACTACTTTCATCAAGAGCAGGTTGCTGAACATCAGTGTCTTCCAATCAGCAAAAACAGGTTTTCCAAAATTATGGTTAAAAATCTGTGTCTGTGAACTTGCAAATTTATAATGTTTCATCCTAAAAATAATTTTTTTTACAGCACTTTAGATATATTTTCTACCCTGATTTCACTGGCAGATGCAAGCCTGCCTCTAAACAGACGCTATGATAGTTTGGATGTAACAGAGGTGCTGTTTGGCCAGTCACACCGTGGTCACAAGGTAATGTTCGTTATTTTAACATAAACCAGCAAAAAGGTAAATAAAGAAATTTTATGGTGCATTATCACATCCAAAACCATTTCATAACAAATGAATTGCTTTTGAATTGTTGTACAAGCAAATGCAGCAGGCAATTTGCACACAACCAAGGTCCCACAAAAATGAAATTATATAAAATAAATGTCCATTTAATATGTTTTTGGTGGTGTTAGATTGAGGAAGGAATTTTGGCCAGGACACCAGGAGAATTCCCTGCTCCTCAAATATTGCCATGGGATCTTTTACATCTGACTGAGCCGCCAGAATAGGCCAGCAAGACCTTAGTTTAACATCCCAACTGAAGACACTTCCACCACTGCAACACTCCTTCTGTACTACAATGTAGTGTCAATTTAGATTATGTGCTTCAATTTTGTAGTAGGGCTTAAACCCACAACATTCTGACTCTCGGGTGAAAGTGCTATCAACTGAGCCAAGCTCATGCTTTAGTGCTTGAGTATTTTCTAAATCCAAGTTTCCAAATCTATTTTCCTCTTAGAATATATTCTATCAGTTCTTGGTTGGGCTATTTTCCTGGTGTATTTCATGTTTGGGAGGGGAATAAAAACTTACTTGGGCTTTGGGTGATAGTATAAAACAGGCAATATCGATTCAACCGCCTGTTCTACATCTCTCCTAACATTCATTTCCATTGACTTCGGTCCTCGGGTGGGAAAGTCGGTAGAAAGTCGACTTTTGCCATTTTGATCTATTTACCATCCTGTACCCGCTGGAAACCAAGGTGATAATGAGGCCACAATTGTGCCAGTGTCTCTTCTTTTTTTAAATTCTGATTATGCTTCTGAAGGAAAATAATTTATAGTCAAAATCTAGTTATCAGATGCCATGAATCCACAACTCAGAACAGTCATTTTTTTAAAATAACACATCCTTTTTTTTACTGTTTTATGCAATTATGCTACAGCGTTCTGTTTCTACCTCCTATTTTCCCCTTACTGTGTTTCCCTGAAGATAACATCCTGTTCTAATGTAAGTTTATGTTTGGTGGCAGCCCTCTGGTATCTCAAAGTGGCCATTCTTCACCTATAGGTGTCCAATGCAGAGTGCCACCCCATTTTATCAGATTGTTATGTTTCCTGCATCTGACTAATCATTAAATTAACAGTTCTGTTTAAATATGTTAAGGCAATAAGATATTTTTCTCATGCTCCTTAGTGTCAGTGAACTACTCTGTAAACAGACCTTGCAGATTGATTTAATCTGCACTTAGAAATGATTACCATGGAAGTTAGAATTGCACAAGTCCTTACCAGTGCTGCTTTGTGGTGAATATGTAATCTAAGATTTATAGATTGTATAAAGCATTTTTGAGCTACACAAAGGTAGCATGGATAATAACAATTGCAGAAGGGAAGATACAACAGAAGATATGATTTTGAAATTTTGTGGTAAAATAAAATAGCTGTCCAAAGAACAAAGAAGTAGAAAGAAATCAAAAGGTGACGTCACAGCCAAGAGGGTAAGTGATTGGCTGGTGATTGGTGAGTAGTTTTTCTTTTTTCTCTTCTATATCAGTGAGTAACTTTTAACATTGTTGTTGCCAATTTAAGTGTATATAAGGGTTAAGTCATGGCAGGAGAGCTCGGTCGGGTGTTATGCTCCTCCTGTACCATGTGGGAACTCAGGGACACTTCCGGTGACCCTGACGATTACGTGTGCGGGAAGTGTATCCGCCTCCAGCTCCTGACAGACCGCGTTGCGGAGTTGGAGCTGAGGGTGGATTCACTCTGGAGCATCCACGATGCTGAGAATGACGTGAGTATCACGTGTAGCGAGTTGGTCGTACCGCAGGGAAAGGGTCCACAGCCAGATAGGGAATAGAAGACCAACAGGAAGAGCAGTGCAAGGAAGGTAGTGCAGGAGTCCCCTGTGGTCAACCCCCTGCAAAACAGATACACTGCTTTGGGTACTGTTGAGAGGGATGACTCATCAGGGGAGGGCAGCAGCAGCCAAGTTCATGGCACCATGGCTGGCTCTGCTGCACAGGAGGGCAGGAAAAAGAGTGGGAGAGCAATAGTGATTGGGGATTCAATGGTGAGGGGAATAGATAGGCGTTTCTGCGGCCGCAACCGAGACTCCAGGATGGTATGTTGCCTCCCTGGTGCAAGGGTCAAGGATGTCTCGGAGCGGGTGCAGGACATTCTAAAAAGGGAGGGAGAACAGCCAGTTGTCGTGGTGCACATTGGTACCAACGACATAGGTTTAAAAAAAGGGATGAGGTCCTACGAAACGAATTTAAGGAGCTAGGAGCTAAATTAAAAAGTAGGACCTCAAAAGTAGTAATCTCGGGATTGCTACCAGTGCCACGTGATAGTCAGAGTAGGAATCGCAGGATAGTGCAGATGAATACGTGGCTTGAGCAGTGGTGCAACAGGGAGGGATTCAAATTCCTGGGGCATTGGAACCGGTTCTGGGGGAGGTGGGACCAGTACAAACCAGACGGTCTGCACCTGGGCAGGACCGGAACCAATGTCCTAGGGGGAGTGTTTGCTAGTGCTGTTGGGGAGGATTTAAACTGATATGGCAGGGGGATGGGAACCAATGCAGGGAGACAGAGGGAAACAAAAAGGAGGCAAAAGCAAAATACAGAAAGGAGATGAGGAAAAGTGGAGGGCAGAGAAACCCAAGGCAAAGAACAAAAAGGGCCACTGTACAGCAAAATTCTAAAAGGACAAAGGGTGTTAAAAGAACAAGCCTGAAGGCTTTGTGTCTTAATGCAAGGAGTATCCGCAATAAAGTGGATGAATTAACTGTGCAAATAGATGTTAACAAATATGATGTGATTGGGATTACGGAGACGTGGCTCCAGGATGATCAGGGCTGGGAACTCAACATCCAGGGGTATTCAACATTCAGGAAAGATAGAATAAAAGGAAAAGGAGGTGGGGTAGCATTGCTGGTTAAGGAGCAAATTAAGGCAATAGTTCGGAAGGACATTAGCTTGGATGATGTGGAATCTATATGGGTAGAGCTGCAGAATACCAAAGGACAAAAAACGTTAGTGGGAGTTGTGTACAGACCTCCAAACAGTAGTAGTGATGTTGGGGAGGGCATCAAACATGAAATTAGGGGTGCGTGCAATAAAGGTGCAGCAGTTATAATGGGTGACTTTAATATGCACATAGATTGGGTTAACCAAACTGGAAGCAATACGGTAGAGGAGGATTTCCTGGAGTGCATAAGGGATGGTTTTCTAGACCAATATGTCGAGGAACCAACTAGGGGGCAGGCCATCTTAGACTGGGTGTTGTGTAATGAGAGAGGATTAATTAGCAATCTCGTTGTGCGAGGCCCCTTGGGGAAGAGTGACCATAATATGGTGGAATTCTGCATTAGGATGGAGAATGAAACAGTTAATTCAGAGACCATGGTCCAGAACTTAAAGAAGGGTAACTTTGAAGGTATGAGGCGTGAATTGGCTAGGATAGATTGGCGAATGATACTGAAGGGGTTGACTGTGGATGGGCAATGGCAGACATTTAGAGACCGCATGGATGAACTACAACAATTATACATTCCTGTCTGTCGTAAAAATAAAAAAGGGAAGGTGGCTCAACCGTGGCTATCAAGGGAAATCAGGGATAGCATTAAAGCCAAGGAAGTGGCATACAAATTGGCCAGAAATAGCAGAGAACCCGGGGACTGGGAGAAATTTAGAACTCAGCAGAGGAGGACAAAGGGTTTGATTAGGGCAGGGAAAATGGAGTACGAGAAGAAGCTTGCAGGGAACATTAAGACGGATTGCAAAAGTTTCTATAGATATGTAAAGAGAAAAAGGTTAGTAAAGACAAACGTAGGTCCCCTGCAGTCAGAATCAGGGGAAGTCATAACGGGGAACAAAGAAATGGCGGACCAATTGAACAAGTACTTTGGTTCGGTATTCACTGAGGAGGACACAAACAACCTTCCGGATATAAAAGGGGTCGGAGGGTCTAGTAAGGAGGAGGAACTGAGGGAAATCCTTATTAGTCGGGAAATTGTGTTGGGGAAATTGATGGGATTGAAGGCCGATAAATCCCCAGGGCCTGATGGACTGCATCCCAGAGTACTTAAGGAGGTGGCCTTGGAAATAGTGGATGCATTGACAGTCATTTTCCAACATTCCATTGACTCTGGATCAGTTCCTATGGAGTGGAGGGTGGCCAATGTAACCCCACTTTTTAAAAAAGGAGGGAGAGAGAAAACAGGGAATTACAGACCGGTCAGCCTGACATCGGTAGTGGGTAAAATGATGGAATCAATTATTAAGGATGTCATAGCAGTGCATTTGGAAAGAGGTAATATGATAGGTCCAAGTCAGCATGGATTTGTGAAAGGGAAATCATGCTTGACAAATCTTCTGGAATTTTTTGAGGATGTTTCCAGTAGAGTGGACAAGGGAGAACCAGTTGATGTGGTATATTTGGACTTTCAGAAGGCTTTCGACAAGGTCCCACACAAGAGATTAATGTGCAAAGTTAAAGCACATGGGATTGGGGGTAGTGTGCTGACATGGATTGAGAACTGGTTGTCAGACAGGAAGCAAAGAGTAGGAGTAAATGGGGACTTTTCAGAATGGCAGGCAGTGACTAGTGGGGTACCGCAAGGTTCTGTGCTGGGGCCCCAGCTGTTTACACTGTACATTAATGATTTAGACGAGGGGATTAAATGTAGTATCTCCAAATTTGCGGATGACACTAAGTTGGGTGGCAGTGTGAGCTGCAAGGAGGATTCTATGAGGCTGCAGAGCGACTTGGATAGGTTAGGTGAGTGGACAAATGCATGGCAGATGAAGTATAATGTGGATAAATGTGAGGTTATCCACTTTGGTGGTAAAAACAGAGAGACAGACTATTATCTGAATGGTGACAGATTAGGAAAAGGGCAGGTGCAAAGAGACCTGGGTGTCATGGTACATCAGTCATTGAAGGTTGGCATGCAGGTACAGCAGGCGGTTAAGAAAGCAAATGGCATGTTGGCCTTCATAGCGAGGGGATTTGAGTACAAGGGCAGGGAGGTGTTGCTACAATTGTACAGGGCCTTGGTGAGGCCACACCTGGAGTATTGTGTACAGTTTTGGTCTCCTAACCTGAGGAAGGACATTCTTGCTATTGAGGGAGTGCAGCGAAGGTTCACCAGACTGATTCCCGGGATGGCGGGACTGACCTATCAAGAAAGACTGGATCAACTGGGCTTGTATTCACTGGCGTTCAGAAGAATGAGAGGGGACCTCATAGAAACGTTTAAAATTCTGACGGGGTTAGACAGGTTAGGTGCAGGAAGAATGTTCCCAATGTTGGGGAAGTCCAGAACCAGGGGACACAGTCTAAGGATAAGGGGGATGCCATTTAGGACCGAGATGAGGAGGAATTTCTTCACCCAGAGAGTGGTGAACCTGTGGAATTCTCTACCACAGAAAGTTGTTGAGGCCAATTCACTAAATATATTCAAAAAGGAGTTAGATGAAGTCCTTACTACTAGGGGGATCAAGGGGTATGGCGTGAAAGCAGGAATGGGGTACTGAAGTTGCATGTTCAGCCATGAACTCATTGAATGGTGGTGCAGGCTAGAAGGGCCGAATGGCCTACTCCTGCACCTATTTTCTATGTTTCTATGTTTCTATGTTTCTTCTTCTGTACTTAAAACACAAAAAAATTGTTTATAGGGCCAACATTGGACTGATGTTTACCAGGCAAAATGAATATCTTTGCTGCAGAATCCAAATTGGCCGGAAGCGCTGGTGGTGGGGAAGCTTTTCGAAACAATTTTTTTCAGGATTATTAACAGCCACTTGGAGAAGCATGGACTAATCAAGGAGAGCCAGCACAGATTTGTTAAGGGAAAATCGTGTTTGACCAGCTTGATTGAGTTTTTTTAATGAGGTAACATCGAGGGTGAATGAGAGCATGCAGTCGATGTTGTGTAAATTGACTTTTAAAAAGAAAGAAAAAGGAAGACTTGGATTTATGTAGCACTTTTCATGACCACCAGACGTCTCAAAGCACTTTACAGCCAATGAAGTACTTTTGGAGTAGTCACTGTTGTAATGTAGGAAACGCGGCAGCCAATTTGCGCACAAGCAAGCTCCCACAAACAGCAATGTGATAATGACCAGGTAATCTGTTTTTTTGTTATGTTGATTGAGGGATAAATATTGGCCAGGACACTGGGGATAACTCCCTTGCTCTTCTTCGAAATAGTGCCATGGGATCTTTTACGTCCACCTGAGCGAGCAGGTGGGGCCTCTATTTAACGTCTCTTCCAAAAGACTTCTGACTGCAATGCTGCACTGGAGTGTCAGCCTGGATTTTTTTTGTGCTAACTCACAACCTTCTGACTCAGAGGTGAGAGTGCTACCCACTGAGCCACAGCTTGACACTGAAAAGGCATTTGATAAAGTACCACATAATAGGCTTGTTAGCAAAATTGAAGCCCATGGGATAAAAGGAGCAGTAGCAGCATGGATATAAAATTGGCTAAGGGATAGAAAACAGAGAGTTGTGGTGAATGGCTGTTTTTTGGACTGAACGGCGGTATAGTATTAGGGCTACTGCTGTTTTTAGATGTACATTAATGACTTGGACTTGGGTGTACAGGGCACAATTTTGAAATTTACAGATGACAAGAATGAAGAGAGACCACGCACACTAAATGGTACAATTTTAAAGGGGGTGGAAGAACAGAGAAACCTGAATATCCTTGTGCAAAGCAATTAGTGAAGCATGGTGGGGTCCTGGGCTTTATAAATAGAGGCATAGAGTACAAAAGCCAGGAAGTTTTGTTAATCCTATATAAAACACTAGTTCGGTCCCAGCTGGAGTATTGTGTCCAATTCTGGGCACCACACTTTAGGAAGACATGAAGGCTTTGGAGAGGGTACAGAAGAGATATACTAGAACTCAGGGATGAGGGAATATAGTTTAATGGATAGACTAGAGAAGCTGGGGTTATTCTCCTTGGAGCAGAGAGGCTTAGAGGAGATTTGATAGTGGTGTCTAAAATCATGAAGGATTTAGACAGAGTAAATAAAGAGAATCTGTTTCCAATGGCTGAAGTGTCGATAACGAGAGAACACAGATTTAAGGTGATTGGCAAAAGAACCAGAGGCGACACGAGGAAAAGCGTTTTACCCAATGAGTGTTTAGGATTTGGAATGCACTACCTGATAGGGAATTGGATAAATATTTGAAGCAGAAAAATTTGCAGCGATATTGCCATGTATCCAGACATGTTTACTGCTTGTACTATTACATATGATGTGCCACCAGAGGGCACTACTATAGGGAAACTTGTACACCAACTGTATAGTCACTAAGGTGTGCCACCAGAGGGCACTGCAGTGGGAGACTTGTAGGTTACCTGTACAGGTGTACCAGGCTTAGTATAAAAGGCAGGCCACCATGTGTGATCCTCATTCTGGAGTTATATTAAATGGACTACGGTCACTACAATTCAAGTGCAATACATTGCCTCGTGGAGTCATTATCAGAGCATCCAAAGACACAACAGATATGGGGAAAGAGCAGGGGAGTGGGATTAGGTGAATTGTTCTTTGTAAGAGCCGGCACAGACTCGATAAGCTGAATGGCTTCCTTCTATGCCATACTATTCTATGATTCTATAAGCCACACTATCCATGACCTGGGCTAAAATAATGCCAAGAACATGTCTAATATGTGTGGTGCAGTATCAAAATGGTGGGATGTAGCTTTAATTCTCCACATTGTTGAGTTAGAAATGAGGTTAACCAACCTGCTGTTGGAAGCAAGGGAAAATCAAGTCAATAGTTGTCCGCCAGGCTGCGCTCTCATGCCTCCTTGTGACCAGTTCAAAGTGGCTTTAGTGGAGACCAGTGAGTAGGTCAACTGTCTGTCCTCTTGATAACAGATAGTTTTTGTAGCCTGGAGGACAATAGGAAGAAAAATTACATCCTTAAAAATAAATATATATGTCACAGACAGAAGACACTTATAGATTTTGCTACAAAACCAAGTATTTGCATACAAATATTAAGTTTTATTGTTTCTGGAGCTGTTTTACTTTTGTCCTCTTTAATTCCCAACAGTCATCACTCTGTGGTGGGCAAATGCATGGCAGATGCAGTATAATGTGGATAAATGTGACGTTATCCACTTTGGGGGCAAAAGCATGAAGGCAGAATATTATCTGAATGGCGGCAGATTAGGAAAAGGGGAGATGCAACGAGACCTGGGTGTCATGGTACATCAGTCATTGAAAGTTGGCATGCAGGTGCAGCAGGCGGTGAAGAAGGCAAATAGTATGTTGGCCTTCATAGCTAGTGGTTTTGAGAATAGGAGCAGGGAGGTCTTACTGCAGTTGTACAGGGCCTTAGTGAGGCCTCACCTGGAATATTGTGTTCAGTTTTGGTCTCCTAATCTGAGGAAGGACGTTCTTGCTATTGAGGGAGTGCAGCGAAGGTTCACCAGACTGATTCCTGGGATGGCTGGACTGACATATGAGGAGAGACTGGATCGACTGGCCTTTATTCATTGGAGTTTAGAAGGATGCGAGGGGATCTCATAGAAACATATAAAATTCTGATGGAACTGGACAGGTTAGATGTCGGAAGAATGTTCCCGATGTTGGGGCAGTCCAGAACCAGGGGACACAGTCTAAGGATAAGGGGTAAGCCATTTAGGACTGAGATGAGGAGAAACTTCTTCACTCAAAGAGTTGTTAACCTGTGGAATTCCCGACCGCGGAGAGTTGTTGATGCCAGTTCGTTGGATATATTCAAGAGGAAGTTAGATATGGCCCTTACGGCTAAACGGATCAAGGGGTATGGAGAGAAAGCAGGAAAGCGGTACTGAGGGAATGATCAGCCATGATCTTATTGAATAGTGGTGCAGGCTCGAAGGGCCGAATGGCCTACTCCTGCACCTATTTTCTATGTTTCTATGTATTTTTCTTGCACACACAATTAGGTACAGGAGTCAGATTGGAGAGGATAAAACAAATACTTTTATTCAGCCACAGAGCTGGTTTTATGGGAGCTAGGCTGACGCTGCCAACCACAATAAATAACGCTGAGCAGAGGGCACCTCCGGTTCTTTCTCTTTCTCCCCTGTTCTGCGCTCTCTTCTGCAAGGAGGGAAAATTAGAACTTTGAGTGAGAGTGATGGAATGAGTGTAAGGGATTGATGGGCTACATCGGTAGAGGATGACTATGAGGAATGGCATGACATTGCCAAATGGCCTCCTTCCGTGGCGTTATTTTGTAGAATTGCATTTGGCTCCGACCCGCTCCATTTAGTAGGCTGGGAACCCCTCATGACTCTTTCAATTGATCCAATTCAGTTAAACACAGTCCTAGTTCCCTTCTATGTGGACAGAGTTTGTATTTGCTAGATGATTAGATGTTTTAGATACACTGAAGAAGCAATTCAGAATGGTTGTCTACACACTATTATAAAATATTGGTACCCTCTTTAATGATATTAGAATTGTGAACCAATTGTATGAAAAATAACAAAAGATTTAGTGATTTGGTTCTAGGCTTTTGCAGTTGTACAAGCCCTGGTACCACAATTAGACAGCTCAGTTGCTAAAGCACACCCAGGAACCAGAGCTATCAAAATTGGATCAATCCTATTTGGTGTGATTTTCCTATTCTATTACTGCTGATGCAGCTATTTCAAGTTGCCATTATTTGTTAGAATGACCAAATTACATCCCCTGATAACTATAGGAAGAAATGTTTTCAGCCAATCTATCTGAATCCACTTGGAACAAGTGGTCTCACACTGGAAATGTAGGCATTGAATACAATATAAAAACATTGCCCCACCACTAATGATAACTGTTATGTATGTAAACCTGTAATTATCACCAGAGGCCTTATCCCATGGAGTCCCAAGGGATCCCACAATCCCTTGGAAGCACCTGTATATAAGGAGGCCTCACAGGCTGGAGAGAGGCACTCTTGAGATCTGTAATAAAGGACTACGGTTGCACTTACTTTGAGCTTGCAGTATCTAGTTTGACTCTTTATTCAAGACATAACAACTGGCGACGAGATACAGATGACGAACCCCACCGCAACAATGCAGAAAACTGTGGGCATCCTGGAGAAATTTTCGGAGGGAGGTGATTGGGAAACTTTCGTGGAGCTACCTGACCAATACTTCGTGGCCAACGAGCTCAAAGGAGAAGGGAACGCTGCCAAACGAAGGGTGATCCTCCTCACCGTTTGCAGGGCATCAACGTATAGCCTCATGAAAAACCTGATCGCTCCAACAAAAGCCACAGACAAGTCATACGATGAGTTGTGCACACTGGTCCGGGAGCATCTAAACCTGAAGGAAAGCGTTCTGATGGCGAGGTACCGGTTCTACACGTACAAGATGTCTGAAGGCCAGGAAATGGCGAGCTACGTCGCCGAGTTTAGGCGCTTAACAGGACATTGCAAATTTGAAGGACACTTGGAGCACATGCTCAGGGACTTCTTTGTACTTGGCATTGGCCATGAGGTAATACTTCGCAAACTTTTGACTGTAGAGACCCCAACCTTGAGTAAAACCATAGCGATAGCCCAGACGTTTATCGGCACCAGTGACAATACCAAACAAATTTTCCAGCACACTCGTGCTGCTGCAAATACTGTGAACAAAGTAAATTTGTTTTCAAATCGAAATGTACATAGCAGGAATTACACACCTGCAGCTGCACGTCCGCAGATGACTCCGAGTCCGCCATCAAGGATGGTGAATACAAGGCAATTAACACCTTGTTGGTGCTGCGGGGCTGATCATCGATTCCATTCATGCCGCTTCAAAGGATACATTTGCAAGGGCTGTGGAACAATGGGACATCGCCAAAGTATGTGCAGGCGAGCTGCTGCAAACCCTGCTAATCTTGCTAACCGCCGTGTCGCAGAGGAGAACAGATCCACGGTGGATCATGACGAACCAGAGCCTCAGACCGAGGAGGCAGAGGTATATGGGGTACACACATTTGTCACAAAGTGTCCCCTGATAATGCTGAAGGTTGAAGTAAATGGACTCCCGGTGTCCATGGAGCTGGACATGGGTGCAAGTCAGTTCATAATGAGCAAAAAGACTTTCGATAAGTTGTGGTGCAACAAGGCTTCAAGGCCAGTCCTGACTCCCATTCGCACCAAACTTAGAACATACACAAAGAAACTGATTCCTGTAATTGGCAGTGCTATCGTAAAGGTCTCCTACGATAGAGCGGTGCACGATTTACCATTCTGGGAGGTACCGAGCGATGCCCACGCTGTTCAGCAGGAGCTGGCTGGGAGAGATACGCTGGAACTGGGACGACGTCCGAGCGCTTTCATCCGTCAACGACACCTCATGTGCCCAGATCCTAAGCAAATTCCCCTTGCTGTTCGAACCAGGCATCGGGAAGTTCCAAGGAGCAAAAATGCAGATCCATTTGATTCTGGGAGCGCGACCCATCCACCACAAGGCGAGAACGGTACCTTACATGATAGAGTGGAGATCGAGCTGGACAGGCTGCAACGAGAGGGCATCATTTCGCCGATCGAATTTTGGCGACCTATTTGCAACACTGGCGGGAGAGAAAATGTTCACGAAGCTGGACTTGACCTCAGCCCACATAACGCAAGAGGAATCCTCGAGAGGCCTCACCTGCAGCAACACGTACAAAGGTCTTTTTGTTTACAACAGATGCCCGTTTGGGATTCGATCGGTCGCGGCGATATTCCAGAGGAACATGGAAAGCTTGCTGAAGTCGGTCCCGTGTACCGTGGTCTTCCAGGACGACATCTTGGTTACAGGTCGGGACACCGTCGAGTACCTGTAGAACCTGGAGAAGTTTCTTAGTTGGCTTAATCGTGTGCGTTTTCCTGGCGCCTGAAGTGGAGTTCCTGGGGAGAAGAATCGCGGCGGACGACATCAGGCCCACCGATTCGAAGACGGAGGCAATCAAGAATGCACCAAGACTACAGAACGTGACAGAGCTGCAGTCATTTCTAGGACTCCTGAACTATATTGGTAACTTCTTACCGGGTCTTAGCAAATTGTTAGAACCCCTGCACTCTTTACTGCGTAAGGGAGATGAATGGGTATGGGGTAGAAGCCAAGAAAATGCCTTTGAGAAAGCTAGGAAGCTGTTATATTCAAACAAATTGCTTGTGTTGTATGATCCATGTAAACGTTTGGTACTAGCATGTGATGCGTCGTCGTACGGTGTCGGGTGTGTTTTGCAACAAGCCAATGAATTTGGGAAATTGCAACCGGTTGCTTATGCATCCAGAAATCTGTCTCAGGCCGAGAGGGCCTACAGTATGATTGAAAAAGAAGCGTTAGCGTGTGTTTACAGGGTAAAGAAAATGCATCAATATCTGTTCGGGCTCAAATTTGAATTGGAAACCGACCATAAGCTGCTTATATACCTCTTTTCTGAAAATAAGGGAATAAATACGAATGCATCGGCCCGCATCCAGAGATGGGCACTCTCTTTTTTTTTTAAATTCGTGGCCAATCGTTCCAATTCTTTGTCAAATCACAAACGCCAGAGGTCACCTTGCACACATCAAGGATCACTCTGCGCCAATGCTCTTAGCCAAAAGGCCTAGAGCCACTGCACCGTTCCTGGAAGTACTGCAATACCAGGTTCGTGCCATGGAGGTGGATGGGTCAGGCCCCCCACACACCTTCGTGGAGGTGGATGGGTCAAGCCCTCCACCCACCTATTTCCAAAAAAGCAAGCATATACCTTCCTGATCCAGGGAGAACCACCTTGGGGTTATGGTGGTTACTCCCCTGTCAGGTCAGTTACGCATGATCTTAGCCAAAAGGCTGAGAAGCGATTCTCATCATTTTTTAAAATTTTTTATTCGTAGCCAATCGTTCCAACTCCCCGTCAAATCACAAACGCCAGAGGTCACCCTGCACACGCCAAGGATCACTCTGCGCCAACGCTCCTAGCCAAAAGGCCCAGAGCCACCGCACCGCTCCTGGAAGCACCGCAACACCAGGCTCGCGCCACGGAGGTGGACGGGCCAGGTCCCCCACACACCTCCGTGGAGGCGGATGGGCCAAGCCACCCCACCCACCTCCCGCCCCCAAAAAAGCAAGCACACACCTTCCTGATCCAGGGAGAACCACCCGGTGGTCACGGTGGCCACTCCCCCGCCAGGCCAGCCACGCATGATCTCAGCCAAAAGGCTGAGAAGCGATTCTCATCATTTTTTTTTTAAATTCTTAGCCAATCGTTCCAATTCTTTGTCAAATCACAAACGCCAGAGGTCACCTTGCACACGCCAAGGATCACTCTGCGCCAATGCTCTTAGCCAAAAGGCCTAGAGCCACTGCACCGTTCCTGGAAGTACTGCAATACCAGGTTCGTGCCATGGAGGTGGATGGGTCAGGTCCCCCACACACCTCCGTGGAGGTGGATGGGTCAAGCCACCCCACCCACCTCCTGTTTCCAAAAAAGCAAGCATATACCTTCCTGATCCAGGGAGAACCACCCGGAGGTCATGGTGGCTGGTCAGGTCAGTTACGCATGATCTTAGCCAAAAGGCCGAGAAGCGAAGCGATTCTCATCATTTTTTTTTTTTTTTTGAAATTCGTAGCCAATCGTTCCAATTCTTTGTCAAATCACAAACGCCAGAGGTCACCTTGCACACGCCAAGGATCACTCTGCGCCAATGCTCTTAGCCAAAAGGCCTAGAGCCACTGCACCGTTCCTGGAAGTACTGCAATACCAGGTTCGTGCCATGGAGGTGGATGGGTCAAGCCACCCCACACACCTCCGTGGAGGTGGATGGGTCAAACCACCCCACCCACCTCCTGTTTCCAAAAAAGCAAGCATATACCTTCCTGACCAGGGAGAAACCACCCGGAGGTCATGGTGGCTGGTCAGGTCAGTTACGCATGATCTTAGCCAAAAGGCCGGGAAGCGATTCTCATCATTTTTTTTTAATTCGTAGCCAATCGTTCCAATTCTTTGTCAAATCACAAATGCCAGAGGTCACCTTGCACATGCCAAGGATCACTCTGCGCCAATGCTCTTAGCCAAAAGGCCTAGAGCCACTGCACCGTTCCTGGAAGTACTGCAATACCAGGTTCGTGCCATGGAGGTGGATGGGTCAGGTCCCCCACACACCTCCGTGGAGGTGGATGGGTCAAACCTCCCCACCCACCTCCTGTTTCCAAAAATGCAAGCATATACCTTCCTGACCAGGGAGAAACCACCCGGAGATCATGGTGGCTGGTCAGAAACGGTACTACACTTGATCTTAGCCAAAAGGCCGAGAAGCGATTCTCATCATTTTTTTTTTTTAATTCGTAGCCAATCGTTCCAATTCTTTGTCAAATCACAAACGCCAGAGGTCACCTTGCACATGCCAAGGATCACTCTGCGCCAATGCTCTTAGCCAAAAGGCCTAGAGCCACTGCACCGTTCCTGGAAGTACTGCAATACCAGGTTCGTGCCATGGAGGTGGATGGGTCAGGTCCCCCACACACCTCCGTGGAGGTGGATGGGTCAAACCTCCCCACCCACCACCATTTTTTTTTTTTTTGTGCGCTTTGTCCACTCACAACTATGCCATCCGCTACAGGCCAAGCATAGAAAACTGTGCCGATGCTCTCAGTAGGCTACCATTGCCCACCATTGAGGTGGAGATGGCACAGCCCGCAGATTTAGTTATGGTAATGGAAGCATTCGAGAGTGAGCAATCACCTGTTACCACCCGACTGATTAGAACCTGGAAGAACCAGGACCCCTTACTGTCCTTAGTAAAAAAACTGTGTGCTCCACGGGAGTTGGTCTTGTGTCCCGTTAGAGATGCAGGAAGAAATAAAGCCATACCAGCGGTGCAAAAATGAAATGTCTATACAGGCAGACTGCCTCCTGTGGGGTAATCGGGTAATTGTGCCAAAAAAGGGCAGGGACACTTTCATTAGTGATCTCCACTGTACCCACCCAGACATTATAATGATGAAAACGATAGCCAGATCCCACGTGTGGTGGCCTGGTATCGATGCAGATTTAGAGTCCTGTGTGCACAAATGTAATACATGTTCCCAGTTAAGCAATGCACCCAGGGAGGTGCCACTAAATTTATGGTCTTGGCATTCCAAACCGTGGTCGAGGGTTCATGTCGACTATTCAGGCCCATTCTTGGGAAAAATGGTTTTAGTGGTTGTAGATGCATATTCCAGATAGATTGAATGCGTGATAATGTCGGTAAGTACGTCCGCTGCCTAGGGGCCATGTTTGCCATGCACGGCCTGCCTGATGTCCTTGTAAGTGACAATGGGCCGTGCTTTACCAGTGCCGAATTCAAGGAATTCATGACCCGCAATGGGGTCAAACATGTCACGTCTGCCCCGTTTAAGCCGGCGTCCAACGGTCAGGCAGAACAAGCAGTTCAAACAATCAAGCAGAGCTTGAAAAGGGTAACTGAAGGCTCACTGCAGACTCGCTTATCCCGGCAGGGGGATGGGAACCAATGCAGGGAGACAGAGGGAAACAAAAAGGAGCCAAAAGCAAAAGACAGAAAGGAGATGAGGAAAAGTGGAGGGCAGAGAAACCCAAGGCAAAGAACAAAAAGGGCCACTGTACAGCAAAATTCTAAAAGGACAAAGGGTGTTAATAAAACAAGCCTGAAGGCTTTGTGTCTTAATGCAAGGAGTATCCGCAATAAGGTGGATGAATTAATTGTGCAAATAGATGTTAACAAATATGATGTGATTGGGATTACGGAGACGTGGCTCCAGGATGATCAGGGCTGGGAACTCAACATTCAGGGGTATTCAACATTCAGGAAGGATAGAATAAAACGAAAAGGAGGTGGGGTAGCATTGCTGGTTAAAGAGGAGATTAATGCAATAGTTAGGAAAGACATTAGCTTGGATGATGTGGAATCTATATGGGTAGAGCTGCAGAACACCAAAGGGCAAAAAACGTTAGTAGGAGTTGTGTACAGACCTCCAAACAGTAATAGGGATGTTGGGGAGGGCATCAAACAGGAAATTAGGGGTGCATGCAATAAAGGTGTAGCAGTTATAATGGGTGACTTTAATATGCACATAGATTGGGCTAGCCAAACTGGAAGCAATACGGTGGAGGAGGATTTCCTGGAGTGCATAAGGGATGGTTTTCTAGACCAATATGTTGAGGAACCAACTAGGGGGGAGGCCATCTTAGACTGGGTGTTGTGTAATGAGAGAGGATTAATTAGCAATCTCATTGTGCGAGGCCCCTTGGGGAAGAGTGACCATAATATGGTGGAATTCTGCATTAGGATGGAGAATGAAACAGTAATTTCAGAGACCATGGTCCAGAACTTAAAGAAGGGTAACTTTGAAGGTATGAGGCGTGAATTGGCTAGGATAGATTGGCGAATGATACTTAGGGGGTTGACTGTGGATGGGCAATGGCAGACATTTAGAGACCGCATGGATGAAGTACAACAATTGTACATTCCTGTCTGGCGTAAAAATAAAAAGGGGAAGGTGGCTCAACCGTGGCTATCTAGGGAAATCAGGGATAGTATTAAAGCCAAGGAAGTGGCATACAAATTGGCCAGAAATAGCAGCGAACCTGGGGACTGGGAGAAATTTAGAACTCAGCAGAGGAGGACAAAGGGTTTGATTAGGACAGGGAAAATGGAGTACGAGAAGAAGCTTGCAGGGAACATTAAGGCGGATTGCAAAAGTTTCTATAGGTATGTAAAGAGAAAAAGGTTGGTGAAGACAAACGTAGGTCCCCTGCAGTCAGAATCAGGGGAAGTCATAACGGGGAACAAAGAAATGGCGGATCAATTGAACAAGTACTTTGGTTCGGTATTCACTAAGGAGGATACAAACAACCTTCCGGATATAAAAGGGGTCAGAGGGTCTAGTAAGGAAGAGGAACTGAGGGAAATCTTTATTAGTCGGGAAATTGTGTTGGGGAAATTGATGGGATTGAAGGCCGATAAATCCCCAGGGCCTGATGGACTGCATCCTAGAGTACTTAAGGAGGTGGCCTTGGAAATAGCGGATGCATTGACAGTCATTTTCTAACATTCCATTGACTCTGGATCAGTTCCTATGGAGTGGAGGGTAGCCAATGTAACCCCACTTTTTAAAAAAGGAGGGAGAGAGAAAACAGGGAATTATAGACCGGTCAGCCTGACCTCAGTAGTGGGTAAAGTGATGGAATCAATTATTAAGGATGTCATAGCAGTGCATCTGGAAAATGGTGACATGATAGGTCCAAGTCAGCATGGATTTGTGAAAGGGAAATCATGCTTGACAAATCTTCTGGAATTTTTTGAGGATGTTTCCAGTAAAGTGGACAAGGGAGAACCAGTTGATGTGGTATATTTGGACTTTCAGAAGGCTTTCGACAAGGTCCCACACAAGAGATTAATGTGCAAAGTTAAAGCACATGGGATTGGGGGTAGTGTGCTGACGTGGATTGAGAACTGGTTGTCAGACAGGAAGCAAAGAGTAGGAGTAAACGGGTACTTTTCAGAATGGCAGGCAGTGACTAGTGGAGTGCCGCAAGGTTCTGTGCTGGGGCCCCAGCTGTTTACATTGTACATTAATGATTTAGACGAGGGGATTAAATGCAGTATCTCCAAATTTGCGGATGATACTAAGTTGGGTGGCAGTGTGAGCTGCGAGGAGGATGCTATTAGGCTGCAGAGTGACTTGGATAGGTTAGGTGAGTGGGCAAATGCATGGCAGATGAAGTATAATGTGGATAAATGTGAGGTTATCCACTTTGGTGGTAAAAACAGAGAGACAGACTATTATCTGAATGGTGACAGATTAGGAAAAGGGAAGGTGCAACGAGACCTGGGTGTCATGGTACATCAGTCATTGAAGGTTGGCATGCAGGTACAGCAGGCGGTTAAGAAAGCAAATGGCATGTTGGCCTTCATAGCGAGGGGATTTGAATACAGGGGCAGGGAGGTGTTGCTACAGTTGTACAGGGCCTTGGTGAGGCCACACCTGGAGTATTGTGTACAGTTTTGGTCTCCTAACTTGAGGAAGGACATTCTTGCTATTGAGGGAGTGCAGCGAAGGTTCACCAGACTGATTCCCGGGATGGCGGGACTGACCTATCAAGAAAGATTGGATCAATTGGGATTGTATTCACTGGAGTTCAGAAGAATGAGAGGGGACCTCATAGAAACGTTTAAAATTCTGACGGGTTTAGACAGGTTAGATGCAGAAAGAATGTTCCCAATGTTGGGGAAGTCCAGAACCAGGGGTCACAGTCTGAGGATAAGGGGTAAGCCATTTAGGACCGAGATGAGGAGAAACTTCTTCACCCAGAGAGTGGTGAACCTGTGGAATTCTCTACCACAGAAAGTAGTTGAGGCCAATTCACTAAATATATTCAAAAGGGAGTTAGATGAAGTCCTTACTACTCGGGGGATCAAGGGTTATGGCGAGAAAGCAGGAAGGGGGTACTGAAGTTTCATGTTCAGCCATGAACTCATTGAATGGCGGTGCAGGCTAGAAGGGCTGAATGGCCTGCTCCTGCACCTATTTTCTATGTTTCTATGTTTCTATGAGTCCTGCTTAGTTACTGCACAAGACCCACTTGTTCACCGGGGTCCCTCCCGCTGAACTGCTCATGAAAAGGGCATTTAAGACAAGGCTCTTGTTAGTCCACCCTGATCTACATGAACAGGTAGAGAGCAAGCGGCTTCAACAGAATACATACCATGATCGCGCAAATTTGTCACGCGAAATTGAAGTAAATGATCCTGTATTTGTGTTGAACTATGGACAAGGTCCCAAGTGGATTGCTGGCACTGTTTTGGCCAAAGAGGGGAGTAGGGTGTATGCGTAAAAACTCGCAAATGGACTCACCTGCAGAAAACACTTGGACCAAACCAAACTCAGATTTACGGACTATCCGGAACAACCCACAATAGACGCTACCTTTTTCGACCCTCCTACACACACACAAGTGGCAACCGACCCAGCGGTTGACCACGAAGCAGAACCCATCACTCACAGCAGCCCAGCAAGGCTCACCACCCCCAGCAGTCCAGCAAGCCCAGCTGCGCAGCAGCCCAGCGAAGGCCCAACAAACGCCTCACGAACACCAGCATTTGTACCAAGACGATCAACCAGGGAAAGGAAGGCCCCAGATCACATTGTAAATAGTTACACTATTGACTTTGGGCGGGAGTGTTATGTATGTAAACCTGTAATTACCATGTCTAACCACCAGAGGGCTTATTCCCTGGAGTCCCAAGGGATCCCACAATCCCTTCGGAGCATCTATATATAAGGAGGTCTCACAGGCTGGAGAGGCACTCTGAGATCTGTAATAAAGGACTACGATCACACTTACTTTGAGCTTGCAGTATCTAGTTTGACTCTTTATTCAAGACATAACAGTAACCTTTTAAAGTTAAACGAGACTCTGGTGGACTACTTAATAGTTGAATAGAACTTATCTAGTAAAAGAAGAAAAAAACTGCAAATGTTGAGGCCTAACTTTAATCCAGCCCACCGGGTGGGAATGCAGCAGGTAGGTGGCTAAAAGGGTGGTCAGGCCATTTCCGGTGCTTTGCCGCCTCACTATTTGGTTGTGGGAAAGGCAAAGTTAATATTTAACTTGTCATTCTATGATGCAGTTAGGTCCTCAAGACAATTTTAAAAGATGAGAAGAAAGAAAAACTGGAATATTTTCTTAATGGTGAGAGATAGGTCCTTATTTTTCACTTGCTGGATTTTTGGCGCCCGCACATGTTAATGTACAATTTTTTTGTGTACGTTTGCACCAGAAAAAGAAATTGGGACTTTTGTCAAAGAAATATTTGAATTTGGTGCAGCTAGTCCGAAGTTAGTCTGAGGGGGCGGAGCTTCAAGTCTGCGTTAACAACTCTCTGGGCATGCGCGAAAAGCTGAAGTTGCCAGGGCAACCAGAGACGCTGAAGCCCGCTCCCCCGAAAGTACTGCTACCCACCGCTGCCAAAAGAGCCACAAAGGACCTCTCCACCACCCCCCGCCCCCTGCTGGAACCGCTCCCCCGCTACTCCCCCGGCTGGATTACTGCTACCGCAACCCCTGGCTGGACCCGCAGCCATCTCTTTCCCCCTCCCAAACTGGATCTTCTGCCACCATTCCCCCCTCCATCCCGCTGGACCTGCGGCCACCGCTCCCGAACTTCAACTCGCAGGGAGAGTGGGACTGAGCGGGGGGCCATTCAACCTGGGATTGCAACGGGTCCAGCTGCGGTGGGGGGGGGGGAGCAGTCCTTTCGGCCCGGGATTGCAGCAGGGAAATCTTCCCTTGCTCCAAAAAGTGTTCCCTGTGGGGAAAAAAAGATATTTTATTCTGTATTCTTATTGCTTCGCTCCTGTCCTTTTGTGCGCCGCACTGATTCCTTAAGTTAACGTATGTTTTTTTTTGTGGGGCTTTTGGGCAGTGTGCGCTGCGCTGACAAAAATCATGGATGGTTAACATCGATTAAGTCCATAAAAAAATGTTAAACTGCTGCACATGGTCAGCATCGGCGTCCAAATGTTGGCGAAAGTTGGAAAGTGAATATTTCACGCCAAAAAACGTTTGGAAGCCAAAAAATGGCGCCTAAGAGCTGCAAAGATGCAAAGGGATTTAGGTATCCATGTACACCAGTAACTAAAAGCTAATGCAAAAAGTAATCAAAAGGGCTAATGGAATATTGTCCTTTATCTCAAGAGGGTTGGAATTCAAAATTGAGGATGTAATGCTTCAGTTGTACAGAGCCTTGTTCAGACACCATCTGAAGTACAGTATTGGGTGCTGAACTTCAGGGAAGATAATGGCCTTGGAAGGGGTAGAGTGCAGATTCCCCAGAATTATACCAGAACTTAAAGGGTTAAATTATGAGGACATGTGGCATAAGCTTAGCATAAGTTTAGAAAGTTGAGGGGTAATCTAATCAAGGTATTTAAAATGATTGAGGAATTCATTAGGGTAGATACAGAGAAACTATTTCCTCTGGTGAGGGAATCCAGATCAGGGGGGCATAATCTTAGAATCCAAGCTAGGTCAGTTAGAAATGAAATCAGGAAACACTTTTTTCCCACAAAGGGTAGTGGAAATCTGGAATGCTCACAGAAGGCTATGGATACTGAGTCAACTGGAATTTTCAAGACTGAGATTGATAGATTTTTGTTAGGTAATGGGATACTGAAGTGCATGATCAGCAATGATCATATTGAATGGTGGTGCAGGCTCGAAGGGCCGAATGGCCTACTCCTGCACCTATTTTCTATGTTTCTATGTAAGATTATCAAGGGAATTGAAGCAAAGACCAGTAAATGGAGTTGAGGTACAAATCAGCAATGATTTAGTTGAATGGCGGAATAGGCTTGAGGGGCTAAATAGCATTTTCCTGTTTCTATATCAATCGCAACAGTGCTGGATTCACCAGTGAAATCTGGTAGCAAACGAGAGTAGAGCCAGAAGAGGCCAAGAAAGATTCGTACCTTTTATTTATTTGTTACCTTAGACTGTGGGCCATATTTATACTCATTTACAACCACGGAAAGCTAGGCCTGGATTTTATTCCGGAGGCACGTTCCATGCGGGGGGAGCTATTTTGAGGTCGGGTAACTTGGAAGAACGGGTTTTTCAAACTGCAGGACTCCTTTAAAAAAGTTTCTGCTGGTTTCCCGTCCACAGGCAGCTTGATTGACAGACGAGAGGCCTGTTAGGTGGGGAAGCTTACAGCACAAGGCCGCAATTGAGAAGTGTGCAGGTAGGTCTAGTTGAGGGGCTTCGATGGTGGTTCGGGGGTGTCCGATGGTGGTCTGGGGGGTCCAATGGTGGTCAGGGGGAGCAGACAAATCACGGGGTAGAGGGGGGGGTTTACTTGTTGGGCCTGGAGAAAACATTCCTGCTGCTCCTGGCCCACAAGCTGTGCTGTAAAGACACTTCCCTCATGGATTCAGCCCTTCTCACCGCCAGGTTTCCCAAGGATTGGGAATCCCAGCCGACATGAGTTAAAAATAGAATGACTGTTAAAATGAAGGCAGGCATTTTAATATTTAAATGACCAATCCGCTCACGCGAGGCGGCTTGGTCACTCATCAAGCCTTTGTTAAAACCAGAAGTGGGCGGGTTCGAGGCTGGTTGGGTTCCTGTTTTAGATTTTTTAAATTTTAATCTTTGACCCGACCCCAGTCATCTGTTTTTGGGAGTTAAGATTCAGCCTTTAATTTCAGGTCCGTTTCATCAATTTTAAATCAGCAGTTCTTTGCAGATGTAGAACCGTCGGTAATGAGAACTCTGCAATAAAGTTAGATAACTATTAGAAAGAAAAAGTAAAGATGGTGGGGGAGCCTATCAATGCCCATTGAATGGAATTTAACTCAGGATTCGAAGGTCAACGTTAACTTTCATATACTTTATTTATTTGTGTATAAACTATTCAAAATTAGCCAAGAATTCTGGCAGATGACCTCTTTAATCTAAAAAACAATCTATTACAAAGAATAAGTTGTCAAAACTTGCTACAAACTCTTATTTAATGATTTGGCTGACATCCTCTTACAGCTCACAGTAACATACAGTATACACGAACAGTTAATTTTTGATCAATTGTTATTCTTCTTACCCTTAAATCTGATAAATTATTCCCTGCGAAATTTCACCTGCAAAATCTACCACTGCCATCCTTTGACTCTGTACTTCTGTAATATAGTTCATTAGGTTTGACTTGCGTTCCAGGACTGTCTAAAATAAATGTTTTTAACACAGTACTGAAGCAAAGGTAAACAATCTAGATCTCTACCCCAAGATATTGTTAAAAAAAAATTTTTTTATGTAAATGCATGAATACATCATATCATTAAATTATTCGAAATGTATGTTTTTACTAACAATTGGGATGCTTGTGGAAAAATATTAGGGTAGAAATTGGACTTTGTTGTGCCTGTTTTATTTTTGAGGCAGAAGGTTGTGGTTCAAGGCCCACTCCAGAAACTTGAGCACATAATCTAGGCTGACACTTCAGTGCAGTACTGAGGGAGTGTTAGTGTTCGAGGTGCCATCTTTCAGAGATGTGAAACCGAGTCTGCTCTCTCAGGTGGATGTAAAAGATCCCACAGCATTATTCGAAGACGAACAGGGGAGTTCTCCTGGTGTCCTGGCAAACATTTATCCTCAACCAACACGTAAAACAGATGATCTGGTCATTTATTTAATTGCTGTTAGTGAGAGCTTGATGTGCACAAATTGGCTGCTGTTTTTCCTACTTTACAACAGTGACTGCATTTGGAAAGTACTTCATTGGTTGTAAAGCGCTTTGGAACGCCCTGAGGTCATGAAAGGTGCTATAGAAATGCATGTCACTTCTTTTTCTTTGTATATTGTTTCCTCCTTGCGATTGACAGGAAGGGACTATCGCATAACATTAGTCCAGCGCTCTGTACATAAAAGTTAACATAGTGTGACCCTCCCTTGCAGGCACAATACCGACTGTTGAAGCCACTTACTATTTTTAATATATTATACATTTGCAATTGCCATAGGATTTGAAGGTTTTGGAAAGACCACTGCCAACCACACTTTTGCTTAACTGCATTAATTTCCTTATGAGCTGCATGATCTGTCCTAATTTAGCACCATTAAGAATACGGATAGGTTTGGTGGTTATCTTGGGTAACTTAAACCCTTGCGAGTTGAGAGCCTACATAGCCCCTATTTTTTGCACTCTGATTCCAAGACCACCCATAGTTGGTGTGAATCATTTGGCAAGTTAGTCTATTGCAGAAATTTCTGTCATAGCAAATTCTCACAGGGTCCATTTACACAGCAGCTACCAGTCTGAAACCAATAGCTACATTCTGGGTTCAAGACCAGCGGATTTTTGCATTGCTTCATTCCTGTCTGACTGGAGCATTAACTATCATTTTAGGCACATACTTGGATACCTAATGCATTTGCTGCTCTACAAAAGTTAGAAATTTAGGCTTCTATTTTAACCCCCACCTCAACAACAGGCAGGAACGTGTCGGGCGAGGGGTTAAAATCTTGAAATTAGAAATCCCGCCTTCAACCTGCTCCATTCCTGGCAGCCATAACATTTACGTCAACGATTAAGCCCCTCGACGAGACCCCCACCAAAAGCAGACAGGTGGCCTACTTAAGATGTCAAAGTCGTGGCCAGTGATGTCATCAGCACGGCAGCATAACTTGATGATCATGGCAGGGGGATGGGAACCTATGCAGGGAGACAGAGGGAAATAAAATGGAGGCAGAAGCAAAAGATAGAAAGGAGAATAGTAAAAGTGGAGGGCAGATAAACCCAAGGCAAAAAACAAAAAGGGCCACATTACAGCAAAATTCTAAAGGGGCAAAGTATGTTAAAAAGACAAGCCTGAAGGCTCTGTGCCTCAATGCGAGGAGTATTCGGAATAAGGTGGACGAATTAACTGCGCAGACAGCAGTTAACGGATGTGATGTAATTGACATCACGGAGACATGGCTCCAGGGTGACCAAGGCTGGGAACTCAACATCCAGGGGTATTCAGCATTTAGGAAGGATAGGCAGAGAGGAAAAGGAGATGGGGTGGCGTTGCTGGTTAAAGAGGAAATTAATGCAATAGTAAGGAAGGACATTAGCCTGGATGATGTGGAATCGGTATGGGTGGAGCTGCGGAATTCCAAAGGGCAGAAAACGCTAGTGGGAGTTGTGTACAGACCACCAAACAGTAGTAGTGAGGCTGGGGACAGCATCAAACAAGAAATAAGGGATGTGTGCAATAAAGGTACAGCAGTTATCATGGGCGACTTTAATCTACATATTGATTGGGCAAACCAAACTGGTAACAATGCGGTGGAAGAGGATTTCCTGGCATGTATTAGGGATGGTTTTCTAGACCAATATGTCGAGGAACCAACTAGAGAGTAGGGCATCCTAGACTGGGTGATGTATAATGAGAAGGGACTAATTAGCAATCTTGTTGTGCGAGGCCCCTTGGGGAAGAGTGACCATAATATGGTAGAATTCTTTATTAAGATGGAGAGTGACACAGTTAATTCGGAAACTAGGGTCCTGAACTTAAGGAAAGGTAACTTCGACGGTATTCGGCGTGAATTGGCTAGAATAGACTGGCAAAGGATACTTAAAGGGTTGACGGTGGATAAGCAATGGCAAACATTTAAAGATCACATGGATGAACTTCAGCAATTGTACATCCCTATCTGGAGTAAAAATAAAACGGGGAAGGTGGCTCAACCATGGCTAATTAAGGGAAATTAAGGATAGTGTTAAAGCCAAGGAAGAGGCATATAAATTGGCTAGAAAAAGCAACAAACCTGAGGACTGGGAGAAATTTAGAATTCACCAGAGGAGGACCAAGGGTTTAATTACAAGGGGGAAAATAGAGTACGAGAGGAAACTTGCAGGGAACATAAAAATGGACTGCAAAAGCTTCTATAAATATGTGAAGAGAAAAAGATTAGTGAAGACAAACATAGGTCCCTTGCAGTCGGATTCAGGTGAATTTATAATGGGGAACAAAGAAATGGCAGACCAATTGAACCAATACTTCGGTTCTGTCTTCACGAAAGAAGTCACAAATAATCTTCTGAATTTACTAGGGGACAGTGGGTCTAGTGAGAAGGAGGAACTGAAGGATATCTTTATTAGGTGGGAAATTGTGTTCGGGAAATTGATGGGATTGAAGGCCGATAAATCCCCAGGGCCTGATAGTCTGCATCCCAGAATACTTAAGGAAGTGGCCCTAGAAATAGTGGATGCATTGGTGATCATTTTCCAACATTCTATTAACTCTGGATCAGTTCCTATAGACTGCAGGGTAGCTAATGTAACACCACTTTTTAAAAAAGGAGGGAGAGAGAAAACGGGTAATTGTAAGCCTGACATCAGTAGTGGGGAAAATGTTGGAATCAATCATTAAGGATGAAATAGCAGCGCATTTGGAAAGCAGTGACAGGATCAGACCAAGTCAGCATGGATTTATGAAAGAGAAATCATGCTTGACGAATCTTCTGGAATTTTTTGAGGATGTGAGGATGTAACTAGTAGAGTGGACAAGGGAGAACCAGTGGATGTGGTGTATTTGGACTTTCAAAAGGCTTTTGACAAGGTCCCACACAAGCGCATGGTATTGGGGGTAATGTACTGTCGTGGATAGAGAACTGGTTGGCAGACAGGAAGCAGAGAGTCGGGATAAACGGGTCCTTTTCAGAATGACAGGCAGTGACGAGTGGAGTGCCACAGGGCTCAGTGCTGGGACCCCAGCTCTTTACAATATACATTAACGATTTAGATGAAGGAATTGAGTGTAATATCTCCAAGTTTTCGGATGACACTAAACTGGGTGGCAGTGTGAGCTGTGAGGAGGACGCTGAGAGGCTGCAGGGTGACTTGGACAGGTTAGGTGAGTGAGCAAATGCATGGCAGATGCAGTATAATGTGGATAAATGTGAGGTTATCCATTTTGGGGGCAAAAACACAGCAGAATATTATCTGAATGGTGGCAGATTAGGAAAAGGGGAGGTACAACGAGACCTGGGTGTCATGGTTCATCAGTCACTGAAAGTGGACATGCAGGTACAGCAGGCGGTGAAGAAGGCAAAAGGTATGTTGCCCTTTATAGCTAGGGGATTTGAGTATAGGAGCAGGGAAGTCTTACTGCATTTGTACAGGGCCTTAGTGAGGCCTCACCTGGAATATTGTGTTCAGTTTTGGTCTCCTAATCTGAGGAAGGATATTCTTGCTATTGAGGGAGTGTAGCGAAGGTTCACCAGACTAATTCCAGGATGGCTGGACTGTCATATGAGGAGAGACTGGATCAACTGGGCCTTTATTCACTGGAGTTTAGAAGGATGAGAGGGGAATCTCATAGAAACGTATAAGATTCTGACGGGGCTGGACAGGTTAGATGCAGGAAGAATGTTCCTGATGTTGGGGAAGTCCAGAACCAGGGGACATAGTCTAAGGATAAGGGGTAGGCCATTTAGGACTGAGATGAGGAGAAACATCTTCACTCAGAGAGTTGTTAACCTGTGGAATTCCCTGCCACAGAGAGTTGTTAATGCCAGTTCATTAGATATATTCAAGAGGGAGTTCGATATGGCCCTTATAGCTAAGGGGATCAAGGGGTATAGAGAGAAAGCAGGAAAGGGGTACTGAGGGAATGATCAGCCATGATATTGAATGGCGGTGCAGGCTCGAAGGGCCGAATGGCCTACTCCTGCACCTATTTTCTATGTTTCTATGACAGGGAGAGTCACATGCTGTATTCTGTAGGAACCAACTGGCCAGAAGAGACCAAGATAAGTTTTTAAAACTTTCCTATTCGGGCAGGAGGATCAGGAGTGCACTTCCCAGACCCTTCAAGGAGTCCTCGGGCCTCCCTAGCTTCAGCCTCTCCCTACCACCCCCCCTCCTCCTCCCATTCCAAATGCGAGGTAATCCCCAGCCTCGTCTAACCCACCATGATTGCTCTGGAACTCCTCCACTCACTGATTGTTGGGGACTGATCCAGTCAGGCAGTCAACCCTGGTGGAAGCAGATTCAGTAGTAACTTTCAAAAGAGAATTGGAAAAATACTGGTAGGGGAAAAAAAATGTAGGGCTATGGGAAAAGAGCAGGGGGAATGGAAATAATTAGATAGCCCTTTCAAAGAGCCGATGGGCAGGATGGCATCCTTCAGTGCTGCATAATGCTATGATTCTATGTATTATTAGCATGGCCCAGTCTCATCCCAGCACAAGCCCACCCAGGAAGACAGGAACAGAAGCATAGTTGCACGCCTGATCACTGCCCTTGGGACCTTCTGGCTGTTATGAAGATTCGATTAGTACAAAAAACATGTGCTATGAAATGTAAGATTATCTCTGTCAGTACTTGCTCCTATAATCAGCATTCCAATTCCCAGATGCTTTTTTTGAAGTAATTTGAGAGAATTTAATATCTGCTCTGGCTAAATCAGTTGAAATACCTTCAGTTGGAGATTTCCTTTCTGGACTATTTTGAGCCTAATTGCCTACGGCGAAGTGTTGGCCGCAAGCTTGGCGCCGAGTAGTGCCATTGATGATGGATGGCCCGAGGCTTGGTTGGGGGGCAGGCATTAGGAAGATGAGTTCCAAAGTTATTTTAAAAGTTAAAAGTTGATAAAAATTCCTAATTTATTTCAAAAGTTTCGAAGAGTTGTTAAAAAGTCTAAGATGTAAATCAGTAATAGGTTATAAAAGTTTCCCCAGTTTAAAAAGTTTCTAAAGATTGTTTAAAAAGTCAAGGATGTAGATCAATAATAGATGTTTAAAAGTATTTTGATTAAAAGTAATAGATCGTAAGCGCAATGCATTTCTGAGCCTCAAGCAACAACCTAACTCGGGAACTGCAAAACAACATTACAGATGGCTCAAGGCTCAGGTCCAATAAAAAATCTGTGACCTAAAGAACAGGTGGTGGATGGAGAAAGCACAGGAGATACAACAACTGGCCGACAGCCATGATATGCGAGGATTCTTCGCTGCAGTCTGTCATGTATTCAACCAGCATTGTAACCCATGTATAATCTGACCTAAGTTGTACACTGTGAGAACAATGACCACTAGGTGGTGAACTTGTGGGAGACACTCCTAACCTGGACCTTCAGATATACAAGGGGAAGCTCCACCCACTTCCATCACTTGAGTGCTATGGAATAAAGGACAGGTCACAGACTGACCTTCTCCCAAGCATGGGCCTCGTGTGCAATTATACTGTATAGTAAGGACGTATCAATGGCGACGAGAAACTGGGATTTAAACCACGTGAGCATGGCCACAAGCAGAACAGACGAGAGGTACTGTGTTAAGGAATGGTTGGGACAGAGATTCAACATTGTTAAAGCAGCACACAGTTCTCCAGGCAGACAAGGGCAGTCGGGCATGCCCCAACATGTAGTCGAACCCAGGGGGGGAGTTCGACAGAGACAATGGCAAGCTGAACAGCGATTCACGCCATTACAAGGGACAATGCGGCCAGTAATGGGGCCATCAACACCTGTTAATGGCGCACTCGAGGACAATAACAGGGGCAGTCAGGGACGATTGACTGGCAAGGGACCTTTTGTTTCAAACAGCAGCTCATGTTGGGGGCGTGGAGGCACACACTCAGCCGGAGTTTGCAGAGATGAGCAAAATACCTGCAGAAATTGCAGAAATGAATGCTGAGGGAAATTGCTGGAAGCTGAAGTTCAGCGAGTTCATGTGGAGCACGTGTGCAGTTCATACACCAGGATGCCACCGATAATGATGAAAGTGCTCCTCAATGGCATCCCAGTATCAATGGAACTAGACACGAGGGCCAGCCAGTCCCTGATGGGTATCAAACAGTTCGAAAAGTTGTGGGCGTCCAAGGCCAGGAGGCCAAAATTATCGCCGATTGACACACAGCTACGGACATACACAAAGCAGATCATTCCGGTGCTAGGCAGCGCCACGGTAGTCGTGACCCACAAAGATTCGGAGAACAGGTTGTCACTTTGGGTTGTCCCGGGGGATGGTCCCGCACTACTGGAAAGGAGTTGGCTTGCTGTCATGAACTGGAAACGGGGCAATGTCAATGCAATTTCCTCTGTGGAGCGAGTATCATGCTCACAGATCCTGGACAAATTTGACTCATTATTTCAACCCGGTATTGGTACTTTCATGGGGGCCAAGATAGTGATTCACATAAACCCGGACGCCAGGCCAGTACACCACGAGGCCAGAGCGGTGCCGTACGTGATGTGGGAAAAGATAGAAGGTGAATTGGACTGCCTGCTGAGGGAAGGCATCATCTCGCCAGTCGAATTCAGTGACTGGGCGAGCCCAATTGTGCTGGTGCTCAAGGCAGATGGGTCGGTCAGGATATGTGGCGATTACAAGGCCACCGTCAATCGGGTGTCACTCCAAGACCAGTACCCACTACCGAGAGCGGAGGACCTCTTTGCAACACTATCTGGTGGCAAACTTTTTTCAAAATTGGACCTGACCTCAGCTTACATGATCCAGGAGCTGGCGAGTGAGTCGAAGAAGCTGCCCACCATCACGACACACAAGGGGTTGTTTGAGTACAACAGATGTCCATTCGGGATTCGCTCGGCCGCCGCGATCTTCCAACGAAATATGGAAAGCCTCCTCAAGTCGATTCCAGGGACGGTGGTTTTTCAGGACGACATCCTCATCACGGGTTACGATACTGAAGAACACCTCCACAACCTGGAGGAGGTGCTACGCAGACTGGACCGGGTAGGGCTGCGACTGAAAAAGGCGAAGTGCGTCTTCCTAGCTCCAGAGGTAGAATTCCTGGGGATGAGGGTAGCAGACGGGATCAGCCCTACTGCGTCCAAGACGGAAGCGATCCAGAGAACACCCAGACCCCGTAACACAACGGAGTTGCGTTCGTTCCTGGGGCTCCTGAACTATTTTGGTAACTTTCTTCCCAAATTGAGCACGCTGCGAGAGGCGCTACACGTGCTCCTACGCAAAGGTCGCGAATGGGTCTGGGGGGACAGCCAGGAAAGGGCTTTTAATAGAGCACGCAATTTGTTATGTTCCAACAATCTGTTCACGCTATATGACCCACGTAAGAAACTTGTGTTAACGTGCGATGCGTCGTCCTATGGTGTCGGGTGTGTGTTGCAGCATGTTAATGCCAAGGGTCAATTACAGCCGGTAACTTATGCCTCCAGAAGTCTGTCCCAGGCAGAAAGGGGCTACGGGATGGTAGAAAAGGAGGCGCTCGCATGTGTATATGCGATAAAGAAAATGCACCAGTACCTGTTTGGCAGGAAATTTGAGCTGGAGACAGATCACAAACCCCTAACGTCCCTTTTGGCCGACAACAAGGCCATAAATGCAAACGCATCGGCCTGCATACAGAGGTGGGCACTCACGTTAGCCGCCTATGACTACACAATTCGGCACAGACCGGGCACCGAAAACTGCACCGATGCACTCAGCAGGCTCCCACTAGCCACCACTGAGGGGGCTACCGAGCATGGTGCTGAGATGGTCATGGCTGTTGAAGCTTTCGGAAGCGAAGGCTCACCCATGACAGCCCGTCAGATTAAAGTCTGGACAAATAGAGACCAGCTATTGTCTCTAGTCAAGAAATGTGTCCTGAATGGGGACTGGGTAGCCATATACAGGACATGCCCTGAGGAATTTAAACCATTTCACAGGCGCAGGGATGAACTCTCGACTCAGGCCGATTGCCTACTGTGGGGAAACCACGTAGTCATGCCCCAGATGGGCAGAGAGGTGTTCATCAGAAAACTCCACAAGGAGCACCCGGGCATTGTCACGATGAAGGCAATTGCCAGCTCACACGTTTGGTGGCCAGGGATAGACGCAGATCTGGAACTTTGTGTTCGCAGGTGCAACACGTGTGCCCAGCTGGGCAATGCGCCCAGGGAAGCCCCCCTTAGCCCCTGGCCATGGCCCGCCAAGCCTTGGTCACGCAGGTCCTTTTATGAGAAAAATGTTTTTGGTTGTAGTAGACGCCTACTCCAAATGGATCGAGTGTGACATTTTAAATTCACGCACATCCTCTGCCATGGTTGCCAAAGAGGGAAATAGGATTCTGATAGTTAAACTTACCAATGGACAAATCTGTCGCAAACATGTGGATCAAACAAAAAGGAGGTTCAGCAACCCCATAGAAGAAGCAGAGGAAGAACACGATATAGAGTTCACTCCTCCACAGGTGACCGAACACTGGAACCAAAGGGAGGAGAGCCCAGTCACTGTGGGCAGTCCGGACAGGCCTGAGGCACCGCAAACAGCAGACACTCAAGTTAGCGCCCAACAACCGGAGCCCCAACTCAGGCACTCTACAAGAAATCCTATTTCCCTCTTTGGCAACCACAGTGCCTGCGAGCCATTTGGGCCCTGCAGCATAGTTGAGGACAAAAACAGGGTCAGTTACATCAATACATTGCGTCCTCGCATTCCTGTCATGGTAGTCATATTGTGACTGGCGCCTGCTCTCGACAATTTCTTTCATGGTGGGGTGTATAGGGATAACCGGGTTTTGAGCATCCTTTTCATTAGCAGCTCTGTGGGTGGAACCCCTGTGACCGAGTGTGGTCGGGATCTGTAGGCCAACAGGAGGCGTGATAAGCGGCATTGTAGGGAACCCCCTTGGTTTCTGAACATCCCCTGTAAACCACCAGAGAGACTCAACCTGTGATCCCAATAAGACTTTGGGGGGGAGATGATGTCATGTATTCAATCAGCATTGTAACCCATGTATAATCTGACCTAAGTTGTACACTGTGAGAACAATGACCACTAGGTGGTGAACTTGTGGGAGACACTCCTAACCTGGACCTTCAGACATAAAACAATCAAGGCCACCTATGGTCCAAATTCCCAAGGCCCCACCCCACTCCTGGCCAAGAATGGGGAAACACTAATCAAGGACACCGAGGCTGTCAGGGCCCAATGGAAGGAGCACTTTGAAGATCTCCTCAATCGAGACTCTGCCTTTGACTCGAGTGTTCTCGACTCCATCCCGCAGCATGCGACCTGCCATCAACTCAGTGAAACTCCAATGTTGCACGAGGTAGGCAAAGCCATAAAACAGCTTAAGAATAACAAGACTACAGGTGCAGATAGAATCCCTGCTGAGGCGCTAAAATATGGCGGAGAGGCGCTGTTGGTGCGGATACATAACCTCATCTCTCTCATCTGGAGGGAGGAGAGCATGCCGGGAGATCTGAGAGATGCAGTGATTGTGACCATTTTTTTAAAGGGGGACAAGTCCGACTGCAGTAACTACAGGGGAATCTCTCTGCTATCATCCACTGGGAAAGTTGTCGCTCGAGTTCTCCTCAATCGTTTTCTCCCTCTGGCCGAGGAGCTCCTCCCGGAATCACACTGCGGATTTCGTACCCTACGGGGCACAACAGACATGATAGAAACATAGAAAATAGGTGCAGGAGCAGGCCATTCAGCCCTTCTAGCCTGCACCGCCATTCAATGAGTTCATGGCTGAACATGAAACTTCAGTACCCACTTCCTGCTTTCACGCCATACCCCTTGATCCCCCGAGTAGTAAGGACTTCATCTAGCTCCCTTTTGAATATATTTAGTGAATTGGCCTCAACTACTTTCTGTGGTAGAGAATTCCACAGGTTCACCACTCTCTGGGTGAAGAAGTTTCTCCTTATCTCGGTCCTAAATGGCTTACCCCTTATCCTTAGACTGTGACCCCTGGTTCTGGACTTCCCCAACATTGGGAACATTCTTCCTGCATCCAACCTGTCCAAACCCGTCAGAATTTTAAACGTTTCTATGAGGTCCCCTCTCACTCTTCTGAACTCCAGTGAATACAAGCCCAGTTGATCCAGTCTTTCTTGATAGGTCAGTCCCACCATCCCGGGAATCAGTCTGGTGAATCTTCGCTGCACTCCCTCAATAGCAAGAATGTCCTTCCTCAAGTTAGGAGACCAAAACTGTACACAATACTCCAGGTGTGGCCTCACCAAGGCCCTGTACAACTGTAGCAACACCTCTCTGCCCCTGTACTCAAATCCCCTCGCTATGAAGGCCAACATGCCATTTGCTTTCTTAACCGCCTGCTGTACCTGCATGCCAACCTTCAATGACTGATGTACCATGACACCCAGGTCTCGTTGCATCTTCCCTTTTCCTAATCTGTCACCATTCAGATAATAGTCTGTCTCTCTGTTTTTACCACCAAAGTGGATAACCTCACATTTATCCACATTATACTTCATCTGCCACGCATTTGCCCACTCACCTAACCTATCCAAGTCACTCTGTAGCCTCATAGCATCCTCCTCGCAGCTCACACTGCCACCCAACTTAGTGTCATCCGCAAATTTGGAGATACTACATTTAATCCCCTCGTCTAAATCATTAATGTACAATGTAAACAGCTGGGGCCCCAGCACAGAACCCTGCGGTACCCCACTAGTCACTGCCTGCCATTCCGAAAAGTACCCATTTACTCCTACTCTTTGCTTCCTGTCTGACAACCAGTTCTCAATCCACGTCAGCACACTACCCCCAATCCCATGTGCTTTAACTTTGCACATTAATCTCCTGTGTGGGACCTTATCGAAAGCCTTCTGAAAGTCCAAATATACCACATCAACTGGTACTCCTTTGTCCACTTTATTGGAAACATCCTCAAAAAATTCCAGAAGATTTGTCAAGCATGATCCCCCTTTCACAAATCCATGCTGACTTGGACCTATCATGTCACCATTTTCCAAATGCGCTGCTATGACATCCTTAATAATTGATTCCATCATTTTACCCACTACTGAGGTCAGGCTGACCGGTCTATAATTCCCTGCTTTCTCTCTCCCTCCTTTTTTAAAAAGTGGGGTTACATTGGCTACCCTCCACTCGATAGGAACTGATCCAGAGTCAATGGAATGTTGGAAAATGACTGTCAATGCATCCGCTATTTCCAAGGCCACCTCCTTAAGTACTCTGGGATGCAGTCCATCAGGCCCTGGGGATTTATCGGCCTTCAATCCCATCAATTTCCCCAACACAATTTGCCGACTAATAAAGATTTCCCTCAGTTCCTCCTCCTTAATAGACCCTCTGACCACTTTTATATCCGGAAGGTTGTTTGTGTCCTCCTTAGCGAATACTGAACCAAAGTACTTGTTCAATTGGTCTGCCATTTCTTTGTTCCCCGTTATGACTTCCCCTGATTCTGACTGCAGGGGACCTACGTTTGTCTTTACTAACCTTTTTCTCTTTACATACCTATAGAAACTTTTGCAATCCGCCTTAATGTTCCCTGCAAGCTTCTTCTCGTACTCCATTTTCCCTGCCCTAATCAAACCCTTTGTACTCCTCTGCTGAGTTCTAAATTTCTCCCAGTCCCCAGGTTCGCTGCTATTTCTGGCCAATTTGTATGCCATTTCCTTGGCTTTAATACTATCGCTGATTTCCCTAGATAGCCACGGTTGAGCCACCTTCCCTTTTTTATTTTTACGCCAGACAGGAATGTACAATTGTTGTAATGATCTTTGCAGCGCGACAGTTGCAGTTCCAGCCCTTATACATGACCTTTTTCGATCTTACAAAGGCCTTTGACACTGTCAACCGTGAAGGGTCTATGGAGCGTCCTCCTCCGTTTCGGATGCCCCCAAAAGTTTGACAACATCCTTCGCCTGCTTCACGATGACATGCAGGCCGTGATCCTTACCAGTGGATCCATTACAGATCCAATTCACGACCGGACCGGGGTCAAACAGGGCTGCGTTATCGCTCCATCCCTCTTCTCAATCTTCCTCGCCGCCATGCTCCACCTCCCAATCAACAAGCTCCCCGCTGGAGTGGAACTAAACTACAGAATCAGTGGGAAGCTGTTTAACCTACGCCGCCTCCAGGCCAGGTCCAAGACCACCCCAACCTCTGTCGTTGAGCTACAATATGTGGACGATGCCTGAGTCTGCGCACATTCAGAGGCTGAACTGCAGGATATAGTCAATGTATTTACTGAGGCATATGAAAGCATAAGCCTTACACTTAACATCCGTAAGACAAAGGTCCTCCACCAGCCTGTCACTGCTGCACAGCACTGCCCTCCAATCATCAAGATCTACGGCGTGGCTCTGGACACGTGGACCATTTCCCATATTTCGGGAGCCTCTTGTCAACAGGGGCAGACATTGATGCGGAGATTCTGCACCAGCGCAGCCTTCGGTCATCTGAGGAAAAGAGTGTTTGAAGACCAGGCCCTCAAATCTACCACCAAACTCATGGTCTACAGGGCTGTAGTAATACCCACCCTCCTGTATGGATCTGAGGCATGGACGATGTATAGAAGGCACCTCAAGTCGCTGGAGATATATCACCAACGATGTCTCCGCAAGATCCTGCAAATCCCCTGGGAGGACAGGCGCACCAACATCAGTGTCCTCGACCAGGCTAACATCCCCAGTAATGAAGCACTGACCACACTCTATCAGCTTCACTGGGCAGGCCACATAGTACGCATGCCCGATTCCTTAAGCAAATGCTTTATGCGGAGCTCCTTCATGGTAAACGAGCCAAAGGAGGACAGCGGAAACATTATAAGGACACTCTCAAAGCCTCGCTGGTAAAGTGCGACATCACCACTGACATCTGGGAGACCCTGGCCGCAGACCGCCTGAGGTGGAGAAAGTCCATCCGGGACGGCGTTGAGCTCTTCGAGTCCCAACGCAAAGAGCATGAAGAGGCCAAGCGCAGGCAGCGGAAGGAGCGCGCGGCAAACTAGCCCCACCGACCCCTTCCCTCGACGAATGTCTGTCCCACCTGTAACAGGGTCTGTGGCTCTCGTGTCAGACTGTTCAGCCACCAAAGAACTCACTTTTGGAGTGGAAGCAAGTCCTCCTCGATTCCGAGGGACTGCCTATGATGATGATGGACTATTTTGAATATTTCTTGAATAGAAAGTACCTTTAGCTGCAGATAATTTGTGCTCACTTTCTAAAGACATGTTGGGCAAGGGTGGTGTGCAGCAGGCAGGAATAATTTGTGTGTTTGCTGTTTCATGAATAGATGCTGTTGACTTTTAGAACTCTTCGGCTGAGTGACTTAATAATATCTATGTCGACAAGGAAAGCATCAAACCTTGGCTCCCAGGTCTCTACCCTGATACGTCCCTTGCCACCTTCCACCCCTCTCAGGTTTATCTGTTTTAAAATTCGATGAGGTAAGAAGTCTCATTGTAAGCTTTGCAACATTGGCGGGCACATAAAAGTACACACTGCCATATAAACGTACCATGAAATACAATTCAAGATTGGCCACCTCCAAAATATGTATTTGCTTAATCTACCCAACCACATAAATTGTTGATGTAATTGACCAGAAACCTTCCTTGATTCTTTGTACTGCTATGTGCTCACTGCACTTAGTTCAATGTTGAAATTTCAAAAATAAATAATTTTAAAAATCAGGATATATGATATAATCAGTATATCAGAGTATGCATGCCTTTATAGTGAGGAATCTTAAAATCGTTCACATTATACTCAATATAATTCACACTCGCCCTAAAGAGCATGTGAATTATACAGCTTGCCATTACTTAGCTGGTTTATTTGATGTAATTCACCACTAACTAGTCTGCATCCCGTCTACCTAAAATAAAGTTATTAATCAAAGCAAAGCAAAAATAGTGTTTTGCCTTGTGTTGTCAGACATATCACGGAAGCGGTCCTAGGTCCTTTCCCATTGGTGTGTCAGGAAGCTATTGTTAGAATCAAGTTTTGCTTATTTTTCTTAGGAAGTGTTTTGCATGTGAAGATATCCCTCCAAGTTCTGATTATGATGATGTCCTCTATTTATAGCAATAGCATATGAAATGTCCTAACTATTCACCAATGTTGTCCTTGTTTGAAATTACGTACATTGTATACCATTAACTCCTGGATCTGCTAATCTAAAACATGCACTCATTGCATCTGCAGTGGTAACTGCAGCAACGCATCTCGGGAATAAAGCATTTCTTTAACTTCTCCATTACTAAATTTAATTAAATGTCGCAGTTCTCCTGTGAAATTGCTCAAGCTTACTTAGAACAGTGGCAATAATTAGCTGGTGATGTATTGTGTGTTTAAGGGCACTGCTGAAGTACTGTGTACGAGGAAGTAATTACTGGAGAATTTGGTGAGGAGTTGGGGATGAGGTGTGGGAGGAATGAGGATGGTTTTGGAAATACGAGTAATTGTGTAGGTAAAGGTTATGGGAACACTGGGAGGTGAAGTTAATGGAGGTGTGGGCCGCATTAATAGGGAAGGAGAGTATTTGGGGAGGTTAGAAGTATTCAGATATGTAAATTGAGGTAGTTGAAGAGGCGGGAAAGGTCAATTGATGGAGGAAATGTGGTTGAGAGATGGAAAAAGAAAAGTGATTTTTAAATGTGTTTTCAACAATGTAGTCAAGAGAAGAAATTATTCCTGGTATAAGGTGGGGCAGTACATGGAGAGAGATAAGTGGGAAGTCGAGTGCAGAGATCAACAGAGAGCTGTGAATGCAGATGAGGGAGAGGGAGCCTGGTGGAAAACAGCAAGGTGAGGAGAGAGACCATTGAGGAGCAAATTGAGGTGGAGAGATGCCCGGAGTAGAATTTTCAGCTTAAAGCTTTATCAGAAAATTATATAAGATAATACCGGGTCTCCACCATTTCCAGGAGTTTTCTCAGTGGCTTGCAAGTTGGGTGTTTGTATGATGGCCAGTACACACAGTGAGATGAAGCATACTGAACTCTATAACAGTACATTTCTGCCCCTTTGGTGGGATCCAGTCCGAGCAGATAACCTATGTAACCAAACAGGTCAAATGTATTGTTCCCCTTACTCGGAGCCAAGGAGAACAATGCCAGTGTTAGGAGAACCTGAGCAACCCCGCCGCCGCCCCCACCAAGGTGGAACAAGGCTGGTTTCTATGGATATGGGGTAGACGGATGCCAGAGATGCACCTGTAATGGCACTTGTTGCCTGCCTGCCCCATGAAAATGAGGTGCCCTGTGCAGAGTTGAAGGGCACAGTTGGGCACAATCCTGATATAACCACCAAAACCATTACCCGAGGAATTTAGGGACCTTGATACTTCCATGAGCTCCTGCTCTTCCTGGCTCCACATTGAGGTAAATTATAGAAAAATACTAAAACTTACCTGTTCTTTGGCACGCTCCAGTGACCCCTTCAAGGATCGCTAGTTATGCCACTGTATGTTCAGTTGAGAGTGGGATTTGAAATTTGTACCTCTTGGTCTTGGTATGGGTGCGCATTTTATCCCACAGAGTGTCTTTAGAGACGTAAATGCCCAATGCATTTTGAAGCAAGGGTTGTCGAAGTATGCCCCGCCACCAGGGCTGGCGCAAGGGTAATTGGCGCCCTGCCAATCCCTTCCACCTCAACCAATTCCAATATAAAGGAAAAAAACATTGCAATATGTCTTACATTTACTGGTTTATTTTACACTTACATGAATGAAATGATGGTAAACGCTACACAATTTATTAAATGCTCCACACTTTTCAAAAACCCTAGAACATAAATTACACTACATCAAGTCTAACATAATTTATCATATAAGACATGCAAATAAAAGTAAATCCTCGTAAAGCCAGTAAAACAGCAGAACAAATATTAACAATTCAAGCTAACTTCTGTTAAAACTCAAATATTGTTTTTTTTATCAACTGAAGGGTTTCAGGGAATATAGAAAGATTTTCTGTACAAATTGCAGTGAGTAAGTTTTTTATATAAACAGTAAAGCAAGGATTCCCATTGGTGTTGCTGACCAACACATCAAGAAAGGGTAATTGATTATTGGTTTCCCATTCAACTTTAAATTTAATTGAGGGGACACCAGGGGCGATTCAACGGATTCGTGCGAACCCACCTTTTTTTGTTCAAAAAAATTTTTAAAGTCACTATTTTATTTTTCTATTTTGTTATACCCATAAGGAAATGGAAGAGGCCAGCCAGTAGTGGAGACAGCCCTTTGTTCCCCCATGCCCGTGACTAATAATATGATATTGATGGGGCTTTGTTTTGTAAACACTAGGAAACTGATGAGAGGTGTTTAATTCATTCTATGAGGAATATCTGGAATATCTTCCAACCCTAACCCTCTACACATCATATAGAAAAACATAGTATTTATTACTGAAATAAATTGAGTGTTTCTTACCTTATGTCTTCCAGTCCTGAAGTCTAACAACGTAAATCCACAAATTCAGTTGACTTGTCAGTATGGAATCAATCCCAAAACTGAAATGACTTGCTGGCAACAGACCTGTTATATATGACCTGTCACCTGACCCATGACACTACGTTGTCGTGTCAGCGCTGATGACTTTGACACTTCTTCGTGTAAGGTGCAGTGGCAGGTTGACTCATCACGTTGTCAGGTGGTGTCGGCAATGCCGCATCGGTAACATTGATGACCTGAGTCACCTAATATCAAAGGTGCCATTGACTCCTCCTGACCCGTTGAGAGGGATAAGGGGCGGAAATTTTGATCACAAAAAACCTGGGCAGGTACAGGCAGTGACAGATCCAGGTAATCTGTCCGCCAACCCCAAGAATACTTAAAGTGACCTAGTCTGTAGGTCACAGGTATAAACGCTCTCCAGCACTTTAGTTTTTCTGGCAACTCCGTCAGTGGTAAGTCATAGGAAAGATCTAACCCCGTTATTTGCCATAGATATCTATGTATTAAAAGGTGTTGTTTTCAATTTTCAAAGAAGTACTGAAAATAAGTGAATGTTTTTGACACTTCAGTGGAGTACTTCCGGCCCAGCAGCCTGCACAATATTCAATACATCATACAGTTAAAACTGCATTATTGATGCTAAAATTCTATTTTATTGTTTATCCTTTTTTGGCCCCAAATTTTGGCACCCTAGGCGACTGCCTAGTTCGCCTAATGGTTGCGCCGGCCCTGCCCACCACCCTTGGTGCGCTGGAAGATATCATGGAGTTTCTGCGCGAAGGCATTTGGGTTCTCAGTAGGACCCTGTTTAGTGTTAGATAGGAGCTGGTGGAAGTCGATGTCCTCCTCTCCTAGTGTTTGGCGTAGCTCTAAAACAATATCCTCTATTGCGCCCCCTTCCAGAATGTCCATATCCATTTCTTGTTTTAGCTCTGAGGAACATGCCTCCAGGAGGACCTGTTTAAGGTTGTTCCCTTCTAATTCTGGGTGGGTGATTTTAAAAATCCTCTATCGCTGCCTTAGCTCGAGGGGTTTGGTGCCGAACTCCACCACTCACAAGTTATTTTTTAGCGACCCGACCTCAACCGTAGTAAGGGACCGATGCGTGGTTCTGGCGGTGGTTTCTACCGCGCTATCAGTGCTCGAGGAGGTTTGCTCGCCTTCTGGACGCTTGAGCTCGCGTGCTGCTTTAGCTCGGGTGACCACACAGACTGGGTATCGTCTCACCTGTCTCGCCATTCTCCCATGGTGAGGTGGAGCAGAGGGAATCGAGGGAGCAGAGCCCTCTCCTAAGCTGTCCCAGCAAGTGCCAGGATCTGTGGTTTTGATTTTGGAGATAGCTGCCACTACTGCTCGCTATTGGCCAAGTTATGCTTGAAGCCGTTGGACTTTTGCTAAGTACTGGGCATAGTCTTTTAATTCCTCGCTCAACCTATCATTTCCTGCCTGCAGGTCAATTTTTTTGTTTAGAATCTGGTCTAGCTTACTTTGGGTATACTGTGCTTTGTCGTGTTCTTTTTGCTCCCGACGCAGATCGGTGCGGAGCTCAGAGATGGCTGTCATTTTGTTTTTGCAGCTGATTTATCAGTTCCTTTAACCCTTTAATATCCCAATTTAGATGCACAGCACACAAGTGTGCTCTGTAAGTCAACTTATCCCGGCCTTTTTTCTGCTTAAGTTTGTTTTTGTGGACATCTTCAGAAAGTCTATCAAGAATATAATCATAGTCCCCGTTACTATCTTCTAAAATTTCTAGAGTGGCCATTGCCGCAGCCTTATCGACCTTTTCTGACAGCTGTCTATTAACAATTCTAGGTGATATGCCAATGCCATTGTATTTCTGGTTTTGCTTTTAACACGCTCTCTCCTCCTTCGTTCTTTCAGAGAATAACTTACTCAGCCTAAGCAACGATTCGTGCATTTAACTAAGTTCCCCGGCCCACCGCTAACCGGACCCTTAATACTCCTAAACACACAGATACCCAAAGGGTCTTAGGAGTTTTAAGATATTTTATTAAAGAGCTACAGTTTAAAGCATAATCAGATACTACATGTGGTTAAGATAAGTTATAATAGACATACAATCCGTGACAGCAGAGAGCGATCTACGACCCCTGGAGTGGGACTGTCGGATGGACAGACGGTTAGATAACCAATGAGGCAGCGCGAAGGTCTCGGGTCAGTGGATCTCTGCAGTCTGCAGCAGCGTTCATTTCTGTCGGTCCCTTGAGCTGTTGGAAGTATTGGGTTATTAACCAGCATCGGTTCACCTCAGAAGCTAAGGTGTTAGACCTTAAGCCAGCATTGATTTCCACTTCGAGGAAGTCTTCGCCCCTAGCTGTCTGACTTCTCCTTCTTGGTCCCCTATTTTTATACTTTATTTCGATGGACTGGTGATTACCTGGTGTCAGTCATTTGTCTCCCCTCTATAATCCAATTGCGAAGAGGGAAGGCATCCCTCACCGTTCCTTCCTGCCTGGTTGATGAGGCCTTTCTCTTATCTTTCTGAGGAATGTCTTGTTATATTTCTTTGAGGACACTTTATGACTCCCTGGCTCTGTGTTGTCTATCTGTTAGGTTTTTCCTGGGAGTGCCTTGTTTGTTCTACCATCCTGTGCTGTCTTCCCATCACTTCAATGTCCTTGTGTCGGCCATCTGGCCTCTATGTTTGTTATCTGACCTTCGCTGACATTCCTGCAGTCAGCTCCCAACTGCATTTCTTCAGTTTATTATTCCTCTGTTTTTTAAGAATTAAAACCCTACTTTTGGGTCTAATAACTACTTCTAAGAGTAAGGAATTAAATCCTAAAATAAGAAGCAAATACCGCACATGCAAAAACATCTTGGTGCTATTTCCCCAATGTTCTCTACTTTTCTTCGTTCTTGGAGGCTGTTACTTTTGGTAGGGTATATATCTACAGGTGATGGAGACCTGTGGTATCTCCCCAAAGTAGCCCTTCTTCATGTGTGAGCCTAGAGAGTGAGGTTGGTCGACTGGAGGCCATCACAACCTGTCCTTGCCTTGTGCACATAGGTACTTTATAGGAAGTGTCATGGAGAGTGATTAGAAACAAAAACCCTGGATTATATTTTATTTTCCAATCCCAGGGGCATCAAGACTAATTGTAGAACTCGAAAAGCTGCCCTATTTTGATGTTTATCAAAGTAATTATTAATTTGTTCCAAATTAAACCCAGCTTCACAACTATTATTATCACATCCTCTTGCATTTTGCCAATAATGCTGTTTGACAAGTTTTCTTTTCTAAAACATTAGTCTTCCCTGGTTTTCTCACTCATTTTCTCATAACATCTTTCTCTAACAGCTGGAGCAGGCCACTGCACCTGGTTTGTAATTTAGTTTAGAAGTGTGCATGGGCAATATATGCTGATGTCCTGACTCTTCATGATGTTCCAGGCTCTTTTCCATCCAAACAGTGGAGCAGCTGGACAATTTGGGGATCTGAAGACTATACGTCTGAAGCAGTACAAGGCTTTCTACCTCACAGGTACAGAGAATAATCCCACACATTCAACAAATACACCATTTTTATTTAGTGATCTGTCTTGGGATTGACTTTGGATTGCTATAATGGGCTAAAGATCATTAAAGATAACACAGTGGTATGTGTAGCAGACAAGTGTGTTGATTATAAACAAAGTCATGACAGTGCTTTGATATAAGTAACAATTTTTTAATAAGTTCTGATTTGTTCCTTGCCTACTATCTGGCACGTTTTGATTATTTTCTCTTCACAGAGAGGATTTGGGATTGCGTCTTGTTTAAGTGTGTTTTTAAAAAACAAAGTGAATTTACACAAGTGTAAAAAACTACAAGCTACAGCACTGACATGGAGTGGAGTTTGAGGTTCCCCATTCTGTGGGGTGGGAGGGGTAGTTTTAACCTGAAAAAACGGATGGGTCGGGTCTTGAGGGAAGTTAAAGTATTAAAACTATAAATCCTGACTACAACCCGCCCAGTTCTGGGTTTAACGGAGGCAGGATAGGGTGGCGGGCTCTTCAAGTATGATAATTAGGTCCTGAAGCCTCTGATTTAACCTGCTGTATAAGTTTTAATGTGGCCAGCCGAAGATCCCGGGCCTCGGCATTCCCAGTAGCTGAAGCAAGGTGAGGGAAGCCTTGGGGAGCAATCCTTGTGGGCTGGGAGGAGCAGGAGTGCTCGGATGTCTCAGTGGTCAGTGATCAAACCCACACCCCCCAGAATTGGAACTGCCCCCGAGGTCGGGGATTGCCCCGTCCCCAGGCTTGGAACCAACTCCCTTTGCCCCCCCCATCCCCCCCCCCCCAACAACCTTCTGCATGAAGAAATTTCTAGTCGCCGTCATCACAAGCACAAATTCCAGGCCAATATTTTTCTCTAGAGCCCTCTTGCTGGCTCTGACTCTCCAACCGCCATAATGTCTGACTTGTCCAAAACTTAGCCACTCCTCTTCTTTTCTGTTCACCCATTATCCTCATTTACAGAAACAAACTTTGGCTGCATGTCTCCCAACACTTTTAAAATTTAAAATCTTTATCGGGATTTTCGAATCCGGTCTCGACATCAGCCGAACTTTCTGCAACGTCCTCCATAGAAACATAGAAAATAGGTGCAGGAGTAGGCCATTTGGCCCTTCGAGCCTGTACTACCATTCAGTAAGATCATGGCTGATCCTTCACCTCAGTACCCCTTTCCTGCTTTCTCTCCATACCCCTTGATCCCTTTAGCCTTAAGGGCCATATCTAACTCCCTCTTGAATATATCCAATGAACTGGCATCAACAACTCTCTGCGGTAGGGAATTCCACAGATTAACAACTCTCTGAGTGAAGAAGTTTCTCCTCATCTCAGTCCTAAATGGCTTACCCCTTATCCTTAGACTGTGTCCCCCGGTCCTGGACTTCTCCAACATCGGAAACATTTTTCCTGCATCTAACCTATCCAGTCCCGTCAGAATTATACATGTTTTTATGAGATCCCCTCTCATCCTTCTGAACTCCAGTGAATACAGGCCAAGTCGATCCAGTCTCTCCTCATATGTCAGTCCAGCCATCCCGGGAATCAGTTTGGTGAACCTTCACTGCACTCCCTCAATAGCAAAAACGTGCTTCCTCCGATTAGGAGACCAAAACGGAACACAATATTCCAGGTGAGGCCTTACCAAGGCCCTGTACAACTGCAGTAAGACCTCCCTGTTCCTATACTCAAATCCCCTAGCTATGAAGGCCAACATACCATTTGCCTTCTTCACTGCCTGCTGTACCTGCATGCCAACTTTCAATGACTGATGTACCATGACACCCAGGTCTCGTTGCACCTCCCCTTTTCCTAATCTGCCGCCATTCAGCTAATATTCTGCCTTCGTGTTTTTGCCCCCAAAGTGGATAACCTCACATTTATCCACATTATACTGCATCTGCCATGCAGTTACCCACTCACCTAACCTGTCCAAGTCACCCTGCAGCCTCTTAGCATCCTCCTCACAGCTCACACCGCCATCCAGTTTTATATCCCGTCATGCATCCTTTAGCCTTTTGACTCTGGGCTTTTGTGCATTCCCAGTTCCTTCGCCTTAACATTGGTGGCTAAACCTTTAGCTGCCTCGTCTCTTTCTCTGGAACTTCCTCTCTAAACCCCTCCACCTCATGCCAAGAGGGCACAATTAGAGGAGTGCAGACATCTCGGGGGGGAGGGGGGGGGGGCGGAGGCTTGTGAGGCTGGAGGAGATTACAGAGATAGGGACAGGCGAGGCCATGGAGAGATTTGAAAATAAGGGTGAAAATTTTGAAATCGAGGTGTTGCTTAACTGGAAGCCAATGTAGCACAGGGGTGATGGGTAAGCGAGACTTGTGCGAGTTAGGACATGGGCAGCCAAGTTTTGGATCACCTTTCGTTTATGTCGGGTAGAATGTGGGGGGCTAGCCAGGAATGCATTGGAATAGTCATGGAGAAACAGGAATGGAGGTAAGAGAGTTGCGAATTGTCATTTTAACCATTGTGTTACCTGGATGGCTTGTGAATGTGTTGTTAAATTCCAGAAGAATTGGAACATGGAAGAACGCTCACAACATGTGTTTTTCTTGTGAATTTAGGTGGTGCCAAAGCTTGCAAAGGTGGAAAAGGGCCAGAACAACACCATGATCCACCTCTCATTTTCAATCTATTGAATGATACCGCTGAGCTCCTACCTCTGGATTCTGTTACTCCTGAGTACCATGTTGTGCTGCCGCAGATAAAGATGTCGCTGAACAACATCCTCATGGATATCTCCACAGATAACATCTCCTTGGCCGATTATTCACATGATCCAGCTGTGATTCTATGCTGCCAACCGAAGCATGTTGTCTGTAGGTGTGAGAACAAAATCTGAATCCCCTTTCCTTATTTTTTATTATTATGTGGAACAGGTGGTTGGTGAAATGACTGGAATGTTCCAAGCATCAATAATATGTAGGAAATAACTGCTAAAATAAACAAATAATAGTATATGTGGTAAGTACCTCTTAAATCATCAAATATTCCTTTATATATTATCAGGTAGATTTAAATCGATTATATGTATATGTAACTATCTAAATAATAAAATATATCTTAAAGCATTCATATGAACATGTATCTGTGGTGTGCTTTCTGATTGGTCCAACATGTTTTATTGACAGGGTATGGCAAAAACTCAAATCAATAGGAATGCAAGGGGCAGCTAACAAAAAAATCAACTACCATGAGAATGTCACAGATTCCTCCTAGAAATACATAAAAAAATTAAACCTACCCATCCCACCTTCCAACTGATGCACTGACAATCAATATGAGGAAATCAGTGGAACCAGAAAGGTACCAGTAGATTGAAAATAGGTTAATATGGTGTCCATATTCAAATAGGGTGACAAGACAGTCACAAGCAGCTACAGACCTATTTGTCTTCCCTCAATTCCATGTAAAGTAACAGAATTGAATATCAGGAGAAAACTTAAAGATCATCTGTGCAATAACAATCTAGTAAACTGCAGTTAACATGCATTCGGAAGGGTTTCCCACTGAACAACCTTCTCCAGTTCTTTGAGGAAGTGACAACTTTGAGGAAAATCCTATGATATGGTGTACTTTCAAAATGATTTGATAAAGTTCCACATAAAAGGCTATCAATTGACAATGTTTTATATGTAACTTTATCAAAAGCCTTTCCGATTCTTGGTAAACCTTGGGAATAGATGAGAAACTAGCTGATTGGTAGGAAAAAACGAGTACTTGTTTGAGGAGTTATGTCCGAGTGGGGGGTGGGCAGTACTGTGTAGGATGCCTCAGGGATTAGTTTTGGGTCTGCTACTTTTTAAAAATTTATATAAATGACCTAGATTTAGAAACTCAGTGCAAAGTGGTCAGATTTAGAGATGATACCAAACTAAAAGATGCGGTGGATCTGGAAGAAGCGGCTCAGAAAAACAATGAGTTTTACAAGTTATAATAGTGGCAAAACAATGACAGATTAAATTTAATAAAGACAGGTGTTAAAGTGTTACACTTAGAGATGAAAAAGATGACGTGCATATTCCATGAATGGTGTGGAAATAGCTACGGATGAATTTAATAGAAATCTAGGAGATTGAATGCTCAACATGTCTTCCAGATTGGAGGGATAAACTCTGGAATTGTTCAAGAAATGTTTGGATACTACAACGGGGGAGTGTTGAGATCTCTCTAAGATGGGTTGACTGGCCTTCCTCATCCAGTGACTGCAGTCATTTTTTTTTAAAGCATAAATTATTATTCTGCTGTTAAGATCCTTTTAAGGCCTAAAGGGAAGAATAAATAGGGTGCCTTCAATAAGAGTTTCATTGTTCTTTGGTAAAACAGTTTTACAAATTGAAATTTGTTGCAAATTACAGTCTGTGTATCAGTACCCAAGCTATCATTCACTCTTTTTTAATAAAGTGTGATTGCTAAAGTCAATACTACAGGTATTCTGACAGTTCTATCAATAAGGTACTTTCTGTTGTTGGGGGAGCTTCTCTATACATTGCAAATAATTGTTCTTCCTGTGTTTTTTTTTAAGTGGATTAAAGCTTATATTAAAATAGTGGAGAGAAAAATTTGAGATGAATGCTTTAAGTATTTGCATAATCATATTGCTCGCAGTAATTTCCAGGTGTGAATTAGTTCCAGAGTTTTTTCCTCCACTACTCTTATCTGGAAGTCTATTCCAGACATCGATCACTCTGTGAAGAATTTCTTGATATAAATCCTAAAATGACCTTTACTAATATTACACAGGATCTGTGTGGCACTCTAGTTTCTCAATGGAAACAATGTTGTAAATGAAGAACAACATTGATAAATGCTGGAGCTCCCTTTTTAATTGGAATTGTGGCCGAAATTTTCTGAGGTAAGAACGGGTGGGGTTGGAAGTGTGGTTGGGGGGAGGGGGGGAAGTAAAAGTTGTGCAAATTTGAACCCCGACTCCAACCTGCCCATTTTCACCTTTCACTCAGGAGGGATGGGGTGGTCGGGCTGCCAACCCGCTGATAGGAGGCGGGTTGGCAATTTACATAAGATAATGACGCCTGCAGCCTCTACTCTGGATTCCCAGTGCCTGCATTGAGGTGGCCTCAGCTTCGGGGAGCAATGCTTGTGGGCCGGGAGGAGCAGGAGTGCTTCCACGCAGCCCCTTCAAGCTCCCCCACCATCAGCCTGGCCCTTACCAGGGTTGGGGTTCTCCCACCCTTCACGTCGCACGCACGCTATAGAGTTAAAACTCCACAGCAGCCAGGAAACCCAACCTCCCAGGTTTTCTGCCGTCTCCCGGGTCCTCCCACACCGTGCAAGTGGGACCTGGCAAAATCCAGCCCTGCGTCTCCAGTGATGGTGTTGGCAGCAGTGTGAAATGTAATGACATGGTACAGCTCAGCATGCTGTGTGGAAAATCTGAGAGACTCACGCTAGTTTTTTCACTTCCTGCTCTGTCAAATTATCCTGGATTAACATGATATTTAGAGCCAAGGTCTTTTAGTTTGGCCAAGATGTTGGAGTGTTTGATGTGAGAATTCATATTTCAGGAAGTCATTTTTATTTTGTCTTATGAGAATGAAACTTTGTGTTATGTTAAATAAAAAGAGAGCTCCTGGAGCAAACTAGCTAAGTACATCCACATCCCCATAGCACTTGATGTGCCGTATTAACAATTGTACTTCAACAGGAAATTGTTGCTGCATAAGGATGTGACTTGAAGGATATTCAATGCGTCAAACACTCTATAGCACATGTAATCCATCCATTGTGTTCTGCCCTGGACAGGTCCCAACTCGAGGCTCACACGAGATTCTTGAGCCACTTCCGAGGGAACAGTAGCTGAGGTGTTTTCCCATTGTCTTTCTCACCATTTTTATCTTTGGAGTACCTTCTTCTAGGTAGGCTACAACCAAGGCTAACAAGCTCTATCTACCCTTTACAGTAGGGGTAGGGGTAGGGGTGCGTGCAACCATTGGACAGAAGTATCCCCACTGGACATCAATCCAGTAATCAGAGCCAGCTCTTTGTTCTCCACTTGCCAGGAATGTCTGGAGTGGGGTCCTAATCCAATCCTTCTGGCTCAGAGGAGGGAATACTACCACTGAGCTAATGAGCTAATGTTCACTCAATCCGGACGCGAGTTTCCCACTGGATGTAAACCCACTATTTAGATACGATATTGTAGTCTCCACTCTTTGCTTTTGAGATTGAGTTTCAATAATCAACAGAGCTGGATGTAGTAATCACAAATATGGGAGTTTATTTATTTACACACACATGGAGTTGATTTTGAGTTTAGGAAGACCAACCGACTGGTGGAGTGCACCAACTGGTCACCTGTGCTCAAAGTGAAAAAGCAGCAGTGATTTTGAGGCACGATTTCATTAACATTGGGCCAGTGAGTTGCGGAGTGGAAAACAGGTATCCCGATGCGGCTCGTTGGATTGAGACCGACCAATATCTGGCTGCCCTGGCCAGCAGAAAGATGTGTGGGGCGGGGGCGGTGTCTCGGAGAGGAAGCAGCCCAGATTAATATTGTGGGGCCCGTTGGAGCACTCTTGTTCCTCTGAGCCCGACAAAAATATGAACAAACTTACCTTGGTTGGGCCTCTTCACCTCCATTGTCCTTGGGAATGATCGGAGTGTGCACGGTACACACTCCGACCATTCCAACCAAAAATGGCATTCAGGGCCCTAAAACCCCGATTTGTATATCAAGCTGGGCCTACCACCTGAAGCAGGCAGCCGTTTCAAACACTCAGCAATATCCCCCTTTCAAAATGGCACCAGTCGTGTTGTTACGGTTAACAGGGCGGTACAGACTCCATTTTGAGGCTGTTACCACCCTGTTAACGCCAGGCGATAAAAGTTAAAATTAACCCCAATGACTCCATCCTCTTTATGCCCCACTGCTTTCATGATACACAAGAAACAACTGACAGTATAAGTAGCCTTTGAAAGGATTAAGGAAACTGGTCCCTCTAATTTTACTTAACCAGATTGTATACAAAAGAGAGGAAATTCAGAAATTTACGCTGTACTGAAGGGGTTCCCAATGGTTGCATTTTAACATTGAACTTATTACCCTGAATTCTTTTGCGATTCTGCAAATGGCAGAGCTATCAAAATAATTTTTCTTCAGACATGTTTTCAGCTATAGAACAAATGTGCATGTCATGTGATCATGGAAAATTTTCTAGAGAGGACGGGAATGTTTGAAGGAAATTGAATCCGAGATGAGATCAATCATAGAACAGAAAGCAGTCAACAGGCACGTACGAACGAGGCAAGTTAGAGACATAGGGGCCAAGTTTCGGCCTGAGTTGCTCCTGTTTTTTTGGAGCAACTGGTTTAGAATGGAGTATCTTAGAAATTGCAATTCTCAGCATTTACTTTGCTCCAGTTCTAGTCAGTTAGAACAGTTTCAGTTTGGAACAGATTTTTTTTTCAAAAGGGGGCGTGTCCGACCACTTACGCCTGTTTTGAAAGTTTAGGCAGTGAAAACATACTCCAAACTAACTTAGAATGGAGTAAGTGTAGATTTTTGTACGCTCAAAAAAACCTTGTTTACACTTAGAAAATCAGGCGTAGGTTACGAATCAGGCGTAGGGAATGGGGGGGGTGTTTAAAGGGAAGTTTACAAACATTAAACACTTCAGTTTTACAAATAAAGAGCCATCATCAATAATAAATGATAAATCAATAAATCAACCAATAAATCAATCAAAAAAAATTAATAAAAAATAAAAAAAAATTAAAAAATCAATAAATAAAAAATTTTCGACTTACCGACTGCAGCACCGAGAGTCCTCCAACAGCGTGCTGGGACGGCCCCCCAGTGTGTCTCTGTCAGTGTCTCTATCTCTCTGTCTGTCTGTGTGTGTGTCTCTGACTCTCTGTCTGTCAGTGTCTGTGTTTCTGACAGCGAGGGGAGGGGGAGAAGTGGGGGAGGGGGGCAAGAGGGGAGTGGGGAAGGAGAGATGGGAGGGGAGGGGAGGAAGGGAGGGAAGGGGAGGGGAGGAAGGGGGGAAGGGGAGATGGGAGGAAGGGGGGGGAAGGGGAGATGGAAGGGGGAAGGGGAGATGGGAGGGGAGGAAGGGGAGAAGGGGAGAGGAGGAAGGGGGAGGAGAGGGGGGAAGGGGAGGGAGGAGAGGGGGGAAGAGGAGAGAGAGGAGGGAGGGAAGGAGAGAGGAGAGTGAACGGCCAGGCCCAAGACTTCGGGCTGGATTTACAAGTAGGTGGCGTCGGGTCTTGGGTCCCGGGTCCGGGGGAGGGGGGGGCCGCGGAGATACGGGGGGGGAGGGGGTCGCATGGGTGGTCGCGGAGATCCGGGGGGGGGGGGCGAGACAGTCGCGGAGATCCGGGGGGGTAGAGAATCGCGGAGGTCGGGGTGGGGGGAGAGAGAGTCGCGGAGGTCGGGGGGGGGGGGAGAAGAGAGAGTCGCGGAGGTCGGATCAGGGAAGAGAGGGTCGGGGGGGGATAGAGGGTCGTGGGGGGGGTGGGAGAGAGAGTCGGGGGGGAGAGTCGGGGGGGGAGAGAGAGTCGCGGAGGTTGGGGGGGGGAAGAAAGAGTCGCGAAGGTCGGGGGTGGGGGGAGAGAGTTGCGGAGGTCCGGGGGGGGGGAGGGGGGAGAGAGTAGCGGAGGTCGGGGGGGGGGGGGAAGAGAGTAGCGGAGGTCGAGGGGGGGGAGAGAGAGTCGCGGAGGTCGGGGGGGGGGAGAGAGTCGCGGAGGTCGGGGGGGAGAGAGAGGAGAGAGTCGCGGAGGTCGGGGCCGGGAGAGAGGAGGGAGTCGCGGAGGTCGGGGGGGGAAGAGAGAGTTGCGGAGGTCGAGGGGGGGGAGAGAGAGTCGCGGAGGTCGGGGGGGGGGAGAGAGTCGCGGAGGTCGGGGGGGAGAGAGAGGAGAGAGTCGCGGAGGTCGGGGGCGGGAGAGAGGAGGGAGTCGCGGAGGTCGGGGGGGGAAGAGAGAGTTGCGGAGGTCGGGGGGGGAAGAGTGAGTCACGGAGGTCGGGGGGGGGGGGAAGGAAGAATCGCGGTCGCCGGGGGTTGGGGAAGCGTAGGTCGGGTCGCCGGGGGGGGAAAGCGGAGGTCGGGTCGCCGGGGGGCTGGGGGGAGCGGAGGCCGGGGGTGGGGGTGGGAGCGCGGAGGTCGGGTCGTTTTGCCGGGGTTGGGTTGGGGGAGGTGAACGGAGGTCGGGTCGCCGGGGGTGTGGGGTGGGAGTTGGGGGAGCGGAGGTCGGGTCGCCAGGGTGGGAAGAGCGGGGGTCCGGTCCGGGGAGCGGGAGTCAAGTCGGGTCGGGTCCGGTCATGTGGGAGGTGAGCCTTATGCACGCAGCCCCAGTGAGGCCATTCGGCCAGGGCTAGGGGCTGCGTGCTTCAGGCCCCTCCCACAGTTTTGGGCGCCTGGAGCTACTGCACATGCGCGCCCACTGTAGCGCGCATGTGCAGAGGTCCCGGCACTGTTTTCAGCGCAGGAACCTGGCTCCGCCCCCCACAGCTCATGCTGCGCCGCGCCCAGCTCCAGAGGACCTGCAGGGAGCCGGAGAATAGTTGAGGTTTTTTTAGGCGCAATTTGTGGCGCGAAAAACGGACGTCCAGGTAACGGTGCGGCCCGAAACTTGGGCCCATTATCTATATTAACGACTTGGATGAAGGGAATGAGTGTAATGTAGCCAAGTTTGCTGACGATACAAAGATGGGAGGAAAAGCAATGTGTGAGGAGGACACAAAAAACCTGCAAAAGGACATAGACAGGCCAAGTGAGTGGGCAAAAATTTGGCAGATGGAGTATAATGTTGGAAAGTGTGAGGTTATGCACTTTGGCAGAAAAAAATCGAAGAGTAAGTTATTATTTAAATGGAGAAAAATTGCAAAGTGCTGCAGTACAAACAGTGGGATCTGGGGGTATTGGTGCATGAAACACAAAAGGTTAGTATGCAGATAGAGCAAGTGATCAGGAATCTTGGCCTTTATTGCAAAGGGGATGGAGTATAAAAACAGGCAAGTCTTGCTACAGTTATACAGGGTATTGGTGAGGCCACATCTGGAATACTGCATACAGTTTTGGATTCCATATTTAAGAAAGGATATACTTGCTTTGGAGGCAGTTCAGAGAAGGTTCACTAGGTTGATTCTGGAGATGAGTAGGTTGGGCCTCTACTCATTAGATTTCAGAAGAATGAGAGGTGTCTTATCGAAACGTATAAGATTATGAGGGGGCTAAACAAGGTGGATGCAGAGAGGATGTTTCCACTGATAGGGAAACTAAAACCAGGGGTTATAGTCTCAGAATAAGGGGCCACCCATTTAAAACTGAGGAGGAATTTCTTCTCAGAGGGTTGTAAATCTGTGGAATTCGCTGCCTCAGAGAGCTGGGGAAGCTGGGTCATTGAATAAATTTAAGACAGAGATAGACAGTTTCTTAACCGATAAAGGAATAAGGGGTTATGGGGAGCGGGCAGGGAAGTGGACCTGAGTCCATGGTCAGATCAGCCATGATCGTATTAAATGGCGGAACAGGTTCGAGGAGCCGTATGGCCTACCCTACTCCTGCTCCTATTTCTTATACTGGAACCAGATACCAAAAATAGGCTGTATATGATGTGTATACATAAACACTAAAAGCAGCACATAAGAACACAAGAAATAGGAACAGGAGTAGGCCATTCAATAAGATCATAGCCGATCAACTACCTTAACTCCACTTTCTTGCCCTATCCCCATATTCCTTGATTCCCTTTGTATCCAAAAATCTATCGATCTCAGTCTTGTATATACTCAATGACTGGGCATCCACAGGAACACCAAAGACATAGAAGATGTTATGAATAGAATATACAGGGATATAAAGTGTTCAGGAAGAGTAAACCGGAAAGGAGGTGGTGTAACTCTTTATGCCAAGGACACATGGGAGGTAAAAAAAAAAGTTAATCTTGTCGGATGTGGAAAGTTACACAATACCTACTCTAGTTTAATGTCATGAGTAAATTTAACACCAAAAGGATAATTTAATGAGTCTGCACTTCTGGCTGGAGCCTTGCCTTTCAGCAGTACACACTGCCCATGATTTGTAGACTGTAACATTCTGTGAGAACATGACAATGGCCAGCAGTAAATGTGGAAAATGTTTCCAGGCCACAGTCTGTGACATCCATTCTACCTGATAAATTATACTGTGAGATAGTCTTAACTTGGCAGCTTCATTTAGATCTGCCATCTTCTTCTGCATCTATTCCCAGGTCCTGCAGGTACAGTACCTAGACCTGATTCTGAGTGTCACTTCCTTTCCGTCATGCTGCACTGCATTGCTTTGGAGTGCCAAACAAGGTAATCCTCCTCGCACCAATCTCTCGAGCAACACTTGTACTGAACCAGTCATCACAAGATGGGTGCTATGTCATTCTATCACTTAGTGCACAGATCCATTTTCTCCCTCTACATTTATTCTTTCAGCCACATACAACCCTTGAAAAGGCTGATCACATTCTTTTAAATTTTAGCTGCAGCCCCCTGTGGACGTTCCCACCCCCACACCAACCACCTTGGACAAACTCCCCAGTGCTAGGCTCAAAATAAGCTCTGTCAAAATGATTAGATTGTAACTGATCAACTGCTTGGCTACTGTTGTAGATAGGGGAGGATTGTGTTTTTTTTATGGGCAATATTAGGCAGCTGAGCTACATTTGGCATTATATGCGTCACCCTCCAACGTAATGTTCATATTCAAAGCTAGTGTAGGAGACAGCCTTCATCTTTTTGAGTAACGAATGTATTTTTAAATATATTGATATTTTTTCTCTTATGTGACTACAAAGGTTAACTGAAGAGGCTAAGGGGTGATCTGACAACAGTGTTTAAAATAACGAAGGGGAATAACAAGGCAAGATAGGAAATATTACTTCCTCTTCATATTCACAAGGGACGAACCTGCCTGACCAACCTCCTTGATTTCCTTCATCGCCTCTGAGTCAGAAGGTTGTGGGTTCAAATCCCACTGCAGGGATTCAGCACAAAAATCTCGGCTGACACTCCAGTTCAATGCTGAGGGAACGTTGCACTGTTGGAGGTGCCGTGTATCATATGAGACTTTAAACCGAAGCCCGGTCTGCTCTCAAGTGGGCGTAAAAGATCCCATGGCACTATTTCGAAGCAGAGCTGTGTCCTGGCCAATATTTATCCCTCAATCAACATAACAAAAACAGATTATCTGGTCATTATCACATTGTTATTTGTGGGAGCTTGCTTGTGCGCAAATTGACTGCTGCATTTCCTACATTACAATAGTGACTACACTCAAAAAATACTTCATTGGCTGTTAATCGGTTTCAGATATTTGGTGGTCATGAAAGGCGCTATATAAATCTAAGTCTTTTCTTTCCTTCTTTCTATCCTTCTTTTCTTTCCTTCTTTCCTTTTCTTTTCTTTCCTCCCCTTCCTTCTGTGAGGAAGTGACAACCCAAGTCAATTCTACTAAACCCTAAGATATTGTATTCTTAGATTTCCAAAAGGCATTTGATAAAACTCCACGTGAAAGGTTACTAATTCAGCTCAAAGCTGTGGGAATGTGGGCCAAAACTTGATTATGGATAAGAAACTGGCATTTGGATGAAAAACAGCTGGTATCAGATAGAGTAGGTAATGCCAGGATGGGGTGAAGTACTGAGTGGAGTGCCCCAAGGTTCAGTATCTGGACCACGACCGTTTCTAATTTATATCATGACTTGGATTCAGAAACTCAAAGCCAACTGATTGATTTTCAGTTGATACCAAACTCAGAGGAGCAGTGGGCTCAAAGGAGGCAGCCCAGATATTACAGAATGGGTTAAACAAAATATGAGCGGGCTGAACAATTACAAATGGAATTTAGTGCAGACCAGTATTTTAAAAAAACGTCATGAGTGATGTAAATGGCACAGACGCTTATCTTGAGACATTTCACTGAGATGAATTAATACTTCAATGACCAGCTGGTACAAGGAGCCTTGGAAGAAATGGACAACAATTTAGCAGAGCAACAGATGCGGAAGAATTTTGTTATCGTAAAAATAGTTTAGATACAAAATAAGATATCCATCTGGTAGTGGGTTTTTACTGGCAATGGATTGCTTTTACTTATAAAATATAACCCACGGGAAGGAAAAATGGGTGACACATGCACTGAATGAATGGGGTTGAGTTAGTTGAGGTTGAAAAAATCCTAGGATTCTTAGTAGTCTCAAAGCTGAACATGCCTATCCAATAAAACCAATAGAATGTTGAACTGCATAGCCAAAATACAGATCATCTGGTTAGACAGCATATTGAGTACTGTGCACCAGGAAACAAGGAGGCATTAAAGTGCTGGAGGCAGTGCAGAGAAAAGCCATAAGGCCGATCTCTAGTGTCAGAGGACTGAGTTACCAGGGAAAACTGGTGATACTTGGGCTTTTTAGTCTGGAAAGGAGGTGTCTGAGAGGTGATATTGCAGAGGCATATAAGATAGTAAGTGTTATTCAAAAGTTAATTCAGAATACTACTTTAAATTAAACCATGGAAGTAGAACAAGGGGCCACAGTTTCAAACTAGTAAAAGACAAGAAGTATACACTGGTGCAGCCTCCATATAGATTTTTGAATTCTCGCTGATTTCTAAGGTGGAAGTTGGACCAATTAGAGCTGCGACTGGTGCTGAGATCGCCCTATGTGAGGCTACACTTTCTCTTTGAATTTAAACTTAAATTTGCTCATTTTCTCCAAAAGAAAAGAAAATTCAGATGTTTTGATGCCTCCTCTTGCTATGCGAGGTTGTATCTGTAGCTCTGCTTCTAAGCCAGCCTGTTCTCCTTGCCCCACCTCCCCCCCCCCCCCCCAGTTTGAGAACCTCTGGCTTAGTCTTATGCTAAATGATGCAATACCCACCAGGCCATTGGAGGTGCCTTAAAAAGAAAAGGAAATGTCAGCTGGCTATTTGACTGCAGGGTACATCCATCATCATCATCATCATAGGCCCTCAAAATCGAGGAAGACTTGCTTCCACTCTAAAAGTGAGTTCTCAGGTGGGACAGACAGTCGTTGAAGGAAAGGGTGGGTGGGGAGCGTAGTTTGTCGCACGCTCCTTCTGCTGCCTGCGCTTACTTTCTGCATGCTCTCGCGATGAGACTCGGGATGCTCAGCGCCCTCCCAGATGCTCTTCCTCCACTTCGGGCGGTCTTTGGCCAGGGACTCCCAGGTGTCGATGGGAAGGTTGCACTTTATCAAGGAGGCTGTGAGGGTGTCCTTGAAACGTTTCCTCTGCCCACCTGGGATCGCCTGCCGTGTAGGGAGTTCCAAGTAGAGCGCTTGCTTTGGGAGCTTACAGAGGAATCTCCCTGTTGTCGGCCACTGGGAAAGTCATCGCTAGAATCCTCCTCAACTGTCTTCTCCCTATGGCTGAGGAGCTCCTCCCGGAGTCACAGTGCGGATTCCGTCCACTACGGGGTACAACGGACATGATCTTTACGGCGCAACAACTGCAAGAGAAATGCAGGGAACAGCACCAACCCTTGTACATGGCCTTCTTTGACCTTACAAAGGCCTTTGATACTGTTAACCGCGAGGGACTATGGAGCGTCCTCCGTTTCGGTTGCCCCCAAAGGTTTGTCACCATCCTCCACGATGACATGCAAGCCGTGATCCTGACCAACGGATCTACCACAGACCCAATCCACGTCCGGACCGGTGTCAAGCAGGGCTGCGTCATCACGCCCAACCCTCTTCTCAATCTTCCTTGCTGCAGTGCTCCACGTCACGCTCAACAAGCTTCCCGCTGGAGTGAGAACAGATTCAGGTTCAATAGTGATGCCATCCATGCCACTCACAATTTACATGGAAAATGGAATACTGGAGTACTGCCAACACCCATGAGACCATACACCAGAAAGAGTCTGTGCCTTCAGAAGAGTTGTTTTTTTTAAGAAAAAGCTTCCATGATGAGTATTTAACTATGTTCTTATATCTGCAGAATATAATTATGATGCATAGGTTATTTTTGTAAAGGAACTGCACCGATAAGTGGAAGGACATATTTAAATCTAGGTTTTTCTACATTTGGGAATTTTTCACCTACTCTCACAACAATAAGTCAATAGGACTTTCACACAAGATATAAAATTAGATTGTATGCTTTTTCTTTTGGCATTTTGATTCTTTTGTCTGCAATAAAACCATGTTACATTTATATTTTTGTCTCCATTTAATAATGACCTGTACAGAAGAATACCCATTATAGCTTTCTGTACCACTTACAAATGTTGGTACCTTTTCCCCCTTGTTCAGGCTATGAAATTTACATTCACAAAGTAAATGTAATATTCCTTTGAAAGTTACAATAAATGTACAGACTTTTACACTTTAGGTTTTACTTCACACTTGTTCTCATGTTCACAGCTAGAATACATTTTACATAAACAGACTGAGGCTCTTATCGAACAAAATCTGCATCTTTATTCACCATTGTATAGAATTCTTATAAATTACAACCTGGAAATGGGTCTTCCACTTAAGCCTGTCTGAGTTGATGTTTCTGGTTCATGCCAGCAGTAGTCCTAATCCAACATGCCTGCCCTGTCCCCATTTCCTTTATTCCCTATGTACAAGTTAGCATGCTCATATTCAGCAGTGAGCTCTTAGTCACAGCATATACACAGGAGAATACATGGAATGCCCACCAGTACGTCATCCCATCACCTCCAAATGTAGTAAAAGTACATTGCTGCATCAATGCGTATAGATTCACTTATAGATGAATTAATATGCAGAAGTAAAAAGACATAGCAAGATACGAAAACAGTACAAATACTGGCCCCAAAATCCCACAAGCTGTGATCTTAGTAGTTGCTTCTGCATATTACTTAATCTGTAAGTAAATATGATCAGGTAGTTTTTACCTGATCTGGTGATGTGCTTTTTTCACCTTCGAAGACAACAGAATGATGTGATGGGCATTTTACCTATTCTCATGTGAGTCATATGCTGTAATTAAGAGTTTGTTGTTACACGTACGCATGCTAACCTGTACACAATGGTGAAAAAGATTCTTCTGCAGGCGCTGTCCAACATTGACCTCCGCCAGAGCTTGCAGGGTCGGTCGGAGGGCAGCTAATTTGTTTGGGACCATTTGGTGCAAATATCACTAGGGGCACACTGGTGCCCAGCTTCCCTATGGGAGGATTTGCGTAGGGCCGCCCAAACATTGCCACTGCCCCAATTGCTTGAGTCATTTCACCCATACTTCTGTCTGTAGAGGCTGAAAACTCCCCAAGCAAGAATACTAATCCAGAATTTTTTTTTTAAACCAAAATTAAAATTGTCTTCTTCAAGAGTCCAGGCCTGGACCACACTGATGGTACCCACATGTGCCCTTGTGGAGTCTAATACACCTAATCTTTCTCCGTATACTGGCTGCTACTGATATGGCGGTTTCCTATCCATGGCCAAGACTGGGAACTCAAAACTTAGGGCGTCCTCACCCCTGGCCCCACTCCCGCCCATATAATTTCCTTGTAAAAGGTGGATGGAAGTTCTGTCCTTTACGAGTCAATGCGGAAACTGGCAGAATTGGCAGAGATCTGACTATCATATTTCCTCGGGGGTTCTCCTGGTTTGCAGCCAAAGTTACACCAGAAGACCAATAAAAACCCTGTGGAATTTCAGGGCCATCGGTCTGGCAACACCTCAACTTAAAAATCCTCATCCTTGTTTTCAGATCCCTCCATGGCCTCACCCCTCCCTATTTCTGTAACCTCCTCCAGCCCCACAACCCTCTGAGATCTCTCAGCTCCTCCAATTCAGGCCTCTTACACATTCTTGATTTTAATCACTCCACAATTAGCATCCGTGCCTAGGCACTGAGCTCTGGAATTCTCTCCCTAAACCTCTCTGCATCTCACTCCTTTAAGATGCTCTTTTAAAACCTACCTCTTTAACCAAGCTTTTGGTCACCTGCCTTAAATTCTTCTTTTGTGGCTCAGTGTTCTAACACTGCTGTGAAGCGCTTTGGAATGTTTTACGATGTTAAAAGGTGCTATATAAATAAAAGTTATTATATTTTCTCATTTTATTTTAAATGCAGTTAACTCATTACTAATCTCATCATTTGGTGTCATCACCTGTTCTATCTCCCTAGTAAATAATGAAGCAAATAATTATTTAATATCTCTGCCATCTCTCTATTGCTGCCTGTGGTATTTTCCTCTCCATCCTTTTTTTATTTATGTGCCTGTAAAATATTTACTATTTTGCTTTATGTTCCTTGATAATTTAATTTCATAGTTCCTCTTTGCCTTCCTAATTGCTTTTTGACTTCTCTCCTAATCCTTTCATATTCTCCCTTATCATGTTCTCCTCTGCTGTCTATGTACTTAATGTATGCCTCTTTCCTTTCCCTCATTTTTTCCCTTATGGTTTTATTCATCTACTGTGTCGCATTAGTGTTTAGCTTGTTCTTGTTTATTAGCGGAATATATTTTTCCTTGACTCTGTTGAACACCATTTTAAATGTTTTCCATTGCTGTTCTACATCATTGTTTGCCAATATTGTTGTCCATTTTATTTTCCCAAGTGCTATTCTCAGCCCCTCAAAATCAGCTTTTCTCCAATCTCTTACCCTGGTCTTTGTCATACTTATGTCTTTCTCAGTTATTATCTTAAAGCGTATTATATTATGGTCACTATTGCCTAGCTGTACCTCTACCTTTATTTCTCTTATCTGTTCTGGTTCATTCCCCATTACTAGATCCAGTAGTGAATCCTCCCTTTTTGAGCTTTTTACATATTTGGTTAGAAAAGAGTCCTGTACACATTGTAGGAACTCCATTCGCTTATCCTCTTTACCTACCTCCTCTGTCCAAATAATATTGGGGTGGTCAAAATCACCATGATTATTATTTGATGTTTTTTACTCATATTGCTAATTTGGTTGCATATTTCTTCCTCCACCTGCCTTCCACTATTAGGTTGTCTGTTGACTACCCTTATTAGTATGATTAATCCTTTATTATCTTTTATCTCTAGCCACATGGATTCTATTTTTGTCTTGCTGATAGCTGTGTCACTTTTTTCTACTGCCATTATGTTATCCCTAATAAGCACAGCTACTCCATCTCCCCTTTTCCCCTCTCTATCTTTTCTAAATATGTTATACACTGCAATGTTTAATTCCTAGTCCTGATTTTTCTGTAGCCATGTCACAGTAATCCTTACTATGCCTGGTTCCTCACAATGCATGATTGCCTCCAGCTCCACTCTTTTATTACGGGCGCTGTGTGCACTGCTGTACAGATTAAATCTTTTTAAATAGTGGTTCCTCTCACTTTATTTTTAACCATTTTTTTAAACTCCTGTTCTATAACTCTATTTATTCTCTGTCCATCAATGTCCTCCCTTACTTTACTCTTTCCTATGTTCTAAGTTCCTGTTTTGTTTATATTTAGCATGGTTTCTTTTCTTGTAGATCCCTCCACTGTATGAGAATCTTTTTGGTGGGTCCCAAAAAGTTTGAGCGCTACTGTACTAGACCCATTTTAACGTGGCAGCTAGATGGGAAAAAAAATGGCTTACTGAGAGTAAATATAATGTAACCATTAGGGAAGGGCACTAGACTTAGTGCCAGCAGACAGCTTTTCCATAAACTGACATAACAATTTTTGCCCGCAGTTGGTCAGGACTCCTGCCAAGGTAGGTGCACTGCAATTATAAAGTTTGAAAAAAAGGGTTGCGGTTTTCCATCAAACTTGTCCTTTGCTGCTGGCTTACGGACCTTGACACACCTGTGTATCAATTGCAACAATTCTTACTATTCCTACAATGAGCTTTTCGCTGGTATTGGCAGATAACAATGCTTCTGGTTACTGTTTTCAACCAGAAGGAAGATCAAACCTCCCATTGAATGTAAAACCTGGCCAAGTATAATTTTAAAAATGTTATTGGTTCAGAATTTTACATTGGTTTACAATATTTGTTGCAGCTGTACATTTTGCTTCCATGGTATATGTGTAAACTCACATTAGTCCAATTACTCTGGTGCTACAATGAGAACTTCCTCGCTGATGAATGCTGATTGGGTGTTCCTGGCGAGGAGTGGCACCCACAGAGGATCCTGGTTGGGAAATTACTTGTGTGCTGCCCCGAATGCTTCCTGCGAGTTCTACTCTTCACCATTGGTGTCTGATCGGGGAATCAGCTCTATTGGGTCAGTTTTCAGATGAGATGTTAAACTGAGGCCCTCCTCAGCCTGTACAAGTGGATATAAAATAGAATCATTGAATGGTTACAGCACAGGAGTCCATTCGGCCAGTTGAGCCTGTGCCGGCTCTCTGCAAGAGCCTTTAGCTAGTCCCACACTCCTGCCCTTTCCCCGTAGCCCTGCAAAATGTACTTCTCCAATTCCCTTTTGAAAGCCACGATTGGATCTGCGTCCATCACCCTTTCAGGCAGTGCATTCCAGATCCTAACCACTCACTGCATAAAAAAGTTTTTCCTCATGTCGCCTTTGATTCTTCTGCCAATCACCTTAAATCTGTGTCCTCTGGTTCTCGACCCTTCCGCCAATGGGAAGTTTCTATCTACTCTGTCTAGACCCCTCGTGATTTCGAACACCTCTATCAAATTTCCTCTTAACCTTCTCTGCTTTCAGGAGAACAACCCCAGCTTCTCCAGTCTATACTCGTAACTGAAGTCCATCATTCTTGTAAATCTTTTCTGCATCCTCTCTCAGGCCTTCACATCCTTCCTAAAGTGTGATGTTCAGAATTGGACACAATATTCCAGTTGAGGCTGACCAGTATTTTATAAAGGTTCGTCATAACTTCCTTGCTTTTGTACTCTCTGCCTCTATTTATGAAACCCAGGATCCCGTATACTTTTTTAATCGCTTTCTCAACCTGCCCTGCCACCTTCATTGATTTGTGCACATATACCCCCAAGTCTGTCCATGCACCCCCTTTAGAATTGTACTCTTTAGTTTATATTGCTTCTCCTCATTCTTCCGACCAAAATGTATCACTTTGCACTTTTTTGCGTTAAATTTCATCTGCCACGTGTTCGCCCATTCCACCAGCCTATGTCCTCTTGAAGTCTATCACTATCCTCCCAGTTCACTGTACTTCAGTAAAAGAATCCATGGTACTAAATGAAGAAGAGCAGGGAACTCTCCCAGTATCCTGGCCAACATTCCTCTCTCAACCATAACCACCAAAAGCAGACTTTGATTGATTAGCTCTTTGAGGGATCTTGCAGTGCACAAATTGGCTGCTGTGATTGCCTACATAACTACAGTGAGTGCATTTGAAAAGTAATTCATTGGTTGTAAAATGCTTTGCGGCAACCTGCGGCCATGAGTAGGTCCTATATGCACCCTTCAGACTCAGCTATTCTGTTGGTGCTGCGTGCGTTGGGTTACAGAGGGGCCAGCCTACATCATCTGAATATGTTGCTGGGTAAGGCCACCATCACATGGTGGGGCTGGGTGTACTCTCATCTTTCCTTTTGTAGCAGTCTGCCCTCGAGTAGTGCTGAATCCGCACAACTTCTCCTGTTGAGCTAAGCCCTTCTTGAATTTTGCTTTAATTGATTGGCTACTTACATAAAACTGCAGTCTTGAGTAAGTCTGCTAACAGGCTACTATTTTAAAAACATTTTCTGACTAGCTGAGTTACTTCATGTACCATAATTTCTACCGCATAAACAATAATGATCAATTATAAGTACATAGGCTACAGAATAAGCTAATTGAGTAAGCAACTACCAGTTCAGAATGATGTCTATTGACTAGAAGGAATGTATTGTTTGGTTTCACTTTAAGAAAGACTGTTATGATTCCATAATAGTTTCTTGTGGAACTATGCTAATACACATGCCTGTAGTTGTCCTACAGGCTTAGCTGTTTGCATTGGTCACAAATGCTGGGAATAAAAACTGAATAGTACAACAGTTTGCAAATGTCCAAATGGAAACATTTAATTATGCATTTTTACAATTGTAATCATACTCATGTGAGTGACATTTAAGTGCATGGAATAAAATATCAGTTATCAGTCCCTACAGCAGCCTTATCATCATGAAAATCTCCTTTCTGGATTTATCAGCCTAAAATAGAACATTTTTGCACAAATGAATCATGAAGTTAAAACAGAATTTTAGCACCCATGACTCAATATAAAGACCCAAACTATTTGAATGATGCATGTGACAGCCGAACATATTAAAGTCCATAGTCACGGCTCCAGTTCTGTAAATGGCAACGACGCATTTTAATTTCCTACAGTGCCAGAGGCAAACTGATTCTTCAGCATATTTATAAAATGCTGTTCTTAAGCCTTGAAGCAGAAGTAAAATACCATAGTGCAGTGTGCATTATTTTGGGTCAAGTGATGTGATTTTTAAGGCAGCAGACTTCTACTTGCTAGCCACAACAGAGCAAACCTTTTGCCACCCATTATGGTCCCGCAGTTTGTACAACTCCTTTACTGATGGCGAAACCATATCCAAAAATGTGAGGTTATACCCATCAGGAAAGGATGAACAGGCTGGGTTTCCTTTTTCTTGAAAGGAGAAGGCTAAAGGGTAACCTAATAGAAGTCTTTAAAGTTATGAAAGGCTTTGATAGAGTGTGTGTTTCCACTTGTGGGGAAGAGCAAAACTAAACCCATCAATTTACCCAGAGAGTGGTGAGAATATCACAGGGAATAGTTGAGACGAATCAAATATCTGTAACATCGCCCGACTCTGCCCCGGCCTCGGCTCATTTGCTGCTGAAACCCTTATCCATGCCTTTGTTACCTCTAGCCTTGACTATTGTAACGCACTCCTGGCTGGCCTCTCACATTCTACCCTTTGTAAACTGGAGGTCATCCATAACTCTGCTGCCCGTGTCCTAACTCGCACTAAGTCCCAATCACCCCTGTGCTCACTGACCTTCTCTCAGTTAAGCAACGCCTTGATTTTTAAATTTTCATCTTTGTTTTCAAATCTCTCCATGGCTTCGCCTCTTCCCCCCCCCCCCCCCCCCCCACCACCTCCCAACCTTGGTAATCTCCTCCAGATCCACACCCCTCTGTGATATTTGCACTCCTCTAATTCTGGCCTCTTGTGCATCCCCAATTTTAATCGCTCTACCATCGTTGGCCGTGCCTTCAGCTGCAAGGCCCCAAGCTCTGAAATTCCCTCCCGAAACCTCTCCGCCTCTCTTACCTCCTTTTCAAGGCGTTCCTTAAAACCTACCTCTGCCTTAATAAATCCTTATGGGGCTTGGTGTCAAATTTTGTTTTAGAACACTTCTGTAAAGCGCCTTGTGGCATTTTACTATGTTAAAGACAAGTTATATAAACACAAGTTGTAATTGCTATTGTAATTCTATGTAAAAAGATCTCTAAGGCATGCCTTATGCTTTAATGAGCTTGTACAGCTACAGGGTTTAAGAAAATTCATTGCAAGAAACCTCGGAGCCAATCTTTACTGGTGTTAATGAGGTGGCAAATATCTCAGAATGGAACTAGTAAACTTACTGCACTGTTAATGGTGACAGTCTGGGTGCCACTGTTACAAAAGGGGCCTAACGCTGGGTGGATGAAGTGCTAACCTGTTTTTTAATATGTAAATCAGGGTATGAATTGCCATTTTAGGACAGAACTGGCAGACCATGTACTGTGCTCGCTCCGAATAGTTTTACTGGCAACACAGCTGTCTGGGGCTAGGTGGAGCTCCTTCAGACCCCACAAAATTAATCCAGGTTGCCAGCACTCCAGGAAAGTAGCATCTATAACAGACACACGATCTGCTGGTGCTCATCTTGCACCTGTCATAGTTCCATTTAACACTTGTAATGTCATTCTGATCATCTGCAAGGGGGAACTGTCTCATCATATTTTCACGTTTGATATCAATGTCACACCTCTTGTTTAACTACTTTATTAATTTTATTTTCCATACAATATATTTGTATATTTAGAGACCAAAATTGCCCCTTTCAATAAGGCCCGTGGCCCCCTGAAAGCGGCGGCCACGAGTCAGTGTGGACTGGCCACCGAATCTCCACGGAGGGGCCACCATTTTATAAAGTTTTGGAACGGTGTACGGGGACTGCTTTGCCCGTTTTCCTGCTGGGTCATGCACGCACCAATCCCCTTACTGAGCAGTGGTGACCCCTTCCCGAAATTGCCCTGTGGGAACAGTGCCGCCGCCGGTCAATGCCCATTGGTTCGGCCGGGCTACCAACAGGCCAAAACCTTCCCTGGTAGCCCAGTGTTTGCCACTGAAGTGGCTGCAGAGTTTGCAGCGGCCCTCCCCTTTAACTGAAGGGAGGGAGGGACGTTTGACAAGCCAGCGTGTTAATGCCTTGTAACGTCGGTCACTCTCCCAGCTCCCATTTCTGCCCCGCAAGTGACGGCTACTCCGACCCGCCCCCACGTCCGCCTGATGATGAGGCCACTTCTACCCCGCTCCAAAAAAAAGCACAAAGTGCTGAATGTCTCCGGATTGGCCGCCCCATTTTTTTTCAGCCATCTGTGATTGAATAGAGTAGATCAGTCTCAATTTAGCTCATGTTCTGGAGCTGCAAGGCTCCATTCACTTGGTGTTGTTAAAATAAGCTATCTTTTAAATATAAAATACAATATAGTATAACTTATTTATTTGTGATGTCTAAAATATAAACACTTCCATAAATCATAATATTGCATAAAGCTGATTAAATAACAGACAACATATATTGCAACATTTTATTACTACTGCTACATTATTTGGTGAACATTACAGTTTTGTGCAACTTCATTCAAAATACTCTGACATGTTAAAATACTTTGACAGGCACTTTAGGCAGCTTGCTTGGCTGAGGACATCGCCCGAGGTGATTAACTGCTACATTTATATATGTTTAAGATATATACAAAATAAAATACAGGTTGAACAACATTTTCTAAAGCAAGTGCTGTTATTATAACATTTTAAAATAATAGTATTAAATACCCATACTAAGAAAATTGGTCATTATTCTGTTTAGTGTGGCAATGCAAATTTTGATTAGTTCGGTCATGTGCTCTTCCTTATAACACACCCATTTTGGTTCCCTGAAAACAACTAAAGCTGGTGGCAGACACAGAAGGTTAAATAATTGGGATTTTGTTTTGCTCGTTTAAAAAATAAATGAAACACTTTGTGTATTAAAATTAATCCATCTCATGCGTACCGATTTTAGGCTCTTCGATCTTCAAATCATGTTGTCTATAATCACTATCTTCACTCACGATACTAATCCTGATTTTTCAGTCTCACAACTTCTTCTTCTTTTCACTGTGGCTTCCCCGGCATGAATAAATCTACCAAAACCAAAACAAATCCTTAATTTCTATAAGGGAATAACAGGGTGTGCTATAAACAGGCTGTTGCACATGCACAGTAGAAAGCTACAGCATGCGCTGTGCCTGGCTGTTACTAATTAGTAGTGTCACTATTGTTACAATCATTAAAATGTGAATCAAAATGTGAAAATTCTTGAGGGGTGAAGTTCTCCTCAGTGCCATTTTTAGCACACTAGTTAACACACTTAAGCAGAACAATTTTGTCAAATATCACAGAAATTTGACACCAACGTGCTAACCAATGCACTAAAAATAGTACTCAGCAGAAGGTTAACCTCCTACTATTTGTGCTTATTACAATTGTCATACAGATACTATCATATTCTACTCCTATCTACTCTGCAGGTGTCCATATTGTCTTTATGTCTGTGATGCAATTCACTGGAGTGAAACCGAGAATGGTTCAGTATACATTAAACATTGCTAAATGAATTGCAGTGAGTGATATATTCCAGATGATTTCTCTCACTGTATCCATAGAACCAATGGAATGCAACATGAAAGGTATGGCGGCACAGTGCATTACAACACTAATGTGACAAACTTGGATAGATGGCACCTACTCTATTCCCACTCTGCTAAGCTCCTGACATCAGCTCTACTGCTGAGGGAAAGCACTAAGCAAAAAGCAAGACACTTGCCACACAAATGAAGAGCAAGGAGTCCTGGAGCTGCTTCCATCCACCTATTAGCAGCTGGCTCCTACAAAACACAGATTGGGAGCAAGTCACCCACCATGCTCTCAACTGTATGGTCTCAATGGCCAGCAAGGCATGGAAAAACAGTGAGGGGAAAACTGTTGGCTATTCACAGCATATTACTGCTATTCTTTCACAGGCAAAAACCTTTCATTTTCATGAAAACCTTTCACCAAAACCATATTGTATAATGTGACCTAAAACATTTTAAAAAAGCATCAACGTAAATCTTGATGATTGTGATACATAATATTTTAATGAATGACTGAAGTGAAGATATTCTGTATTATACTAATACTTCACATTCTCCAGTACAATACATCTGAGTCAGTCATTTTTATTCAAAAATGACTGATTTAGTAATTTCTGTAAATGTAATTTAATTCATAAATTATTTTTATTATTACGTAAATTATTATTTTAGATGGAATGAGGTTTAATTTCCTCCAATAGTACACATTAGCATATTCCTGTAACATTTCTTTGTGTTCTATTTTAACCTGCTTAATATAAATGGATTAATGGCTGCCATTAAATAACACAAAATAATTTTAAACCATTGGATTCATCAATGAACCACCAGTGCAAATTAAAACCCAGCATCTTATCTGTTGTATATGACTGTGGCAACACAGAAAATATTCCCACTAATGTAAACACTCACATATCTAAAACGATGTCTGTGCCACAGGCAGCGACGCAAATGATATCGCAAATGAGGCAAAACAGATTACTCCTGAATGATAACTGTATGAGCAAATCATGGTAGCCTTACAAGCAGAGTTACTCATATCTAAACTTCTATCCATAAAGAGTTTCTGATGCCCAATTAAATCAGTCCTAGTTGCTCTATGGTATTATTTTGTTTTGTGGCGTGATACCAGTGGTAATATTTTCCTTTCTACAACTAGGTATTTACACGTGCGTTAGAGAAATAATTCTTAATTTCTTCTACTATATCTCACAATATTATTATTAGACAACACTACTCTGCAATAATTATTAGCCTCAATTTTAAACCGGAGTGGTGGGGGGATGCGAAGTAGGCAGTGATCAGTCCAGCCCTTCCGGGGCATGAGGCCTGGGAGATTTTAACTCCCGGCCTCATTAACATGCTCAGATACTGACTCCTGCCCAAAGCCAGTGGGAATGACGTCACTGCCAGTGGGCGAGAGTCCAAACACATGGGAGTCCAGATCACCGCTGGGGTACCATAGAAAGGTGAATGAGGAAGGGTAAATGAGGAAATGGTAAAGTCTATGATTGGGTTGGTTGGGGGGGGGGGGGGGGGGTAGTAGAGCTTGAGCAGAGATGACCAAGGTCTCTGAGATTGTTGCTTGCATTTTTTGGCTTGTTCAAGACTGCGCAGGTCTTAGTCGGGCCAGCAGTTAAAATGGTGTGTGCATTCTGATGACACCATCGGGATTTGCCTTTGTCATTTAAATTAGGCCCCCATTCCTCTGGGTTGGATGGCCTTTTTGTGCCTGAATTCAGACAAATTAAGGTGGGGAAGGGCGGATACACAACCCAAAAGCCCTGCCAACCTTACCCCGTACCTGGACCGTTCCTGCTAGGCCGGGGTATTGGTTAAAATCAGGCCATATCTGTGCTTAAAGTTCTTAGCAACTGACTAATGTGTTTTTGTTTTAAACCTCTCTCAAAGACAGGAATAACATACAGGAACAGGTAAGTTTGCAACAATTGAGCTTTTTATAAACAAGTCTCTCTCTCATCAATTTTGAGAATATTTTAGTTGCTAATGGGTGTAAATCATATTGTTCATCAATAGTTCTTTGATTGTGTCACATCTAACTCCCAGATTTTACTTCCGGTTTGGCTCTTAAACCTTTACCTCCCAAAGTTCTGTATACCAGTTAAAGTTCGTTACTTCAGAGGCTTCAATCTATTGCAGTTCAATCACAGTTGAAATTAATCTTTGCTCAAATACAGTTGATCTTATTAAGACCTGAAGTCCCAAATGAGTTCTGTAGCAAAGTACTGTGATTAATTGGCTTAGAGATGGATTACAGATTGTTTTTTTTTCTTTTTGCCAAATATGTTAGATACCTTATTTAGGGACTGAAAAACAAAAACAATCCAGAACAGGTCTCAGATCAATTCTGAATAGCATAAACAATTTAAACAGGGTGCACTTCTAAACTAACATTATCCCAGTTCATCAACATCATTAACAACAACATGCATTTAACATAGGAAAATATCCCAAGGCACTTCACAAAGACATAATCAGACAAAGATGAACATTGAGTTAAAAAGGGAGATATTAAGGGCCCAAGTTTCAGTTGAGGATTAGAACGGCGCATCTCTGAGAGATTCGCCGATTTTCTGGAATAAAAAGCGCATCTGTTTCCTACCTTGCTATTCTCGACTTTCATGAGGCCTCCTGTGGCCTCGGCGCAGCGTAGCAGCAACAGCGGGGGGCGGAGCTACAGCCCTGCGCCTAAAAGACTGCCAGCAGCTGCGTGCGTGCGCAGTGGAGTCTGTACGCGTGCGCAGTAGCTCCTGGCCCCCAGATTCTGTGTGCGTGTGCTGCAGGCTGTGTAGGAGGGGCCCGAAACACGCCGCCCTTAGCCCTGGCCGAATGGGCTCCTGGAGCGGGTGACCGACTATGCCGAGGAGAAGGAGACCCTGAGTTCGGACTTGGAGACAGCAAACAAGAAAGGGAGAAGGAGCTGGCAAAAGTGACCATCAAGAAGGAAGATGTCGATTGCTCTCACTGACTGAGGCCATCGAGTGTTCCTTGGGACTGTCTCGGAGATGTTCGGAGGGATGGGGGTAGCAGGAAAGCAAAGAGATTGGGGGCAAGACGTGAGTAGGATGGGACCTGAGCAGGCTCGTGTGTTTAACGTTGCACTCTCTCTCCCTCACCACCCCTACCCGGCCGCGCTCACAACCCTATCCCTGGCTGAGTGGCCTGCCGCTGCTTGCTGCCTGCGTGTATGGGCTGCGTGTGCTTGCTACTGTGTGCGCTGATGGAGGGCCCCCGGTGCTCCCGAACGGTTCGGTGAGGTAGGAACTTTAAATTTTTTATTGATTGATTTATCATTTATTATTGATGATGGTTCTTTATTTTTAAAAGTGAAGGTGTTTAGTGCTCTCTCTTCCCTCCCTGCTGCCCCCCATCCCCACCATCTCTGGCTAGCTGCGCTGATTTCTTAACTCTACACAAAGTTTTTTGTGCCGTACAAAAGTGGACACTTACTCCGTTCTCAGTTAGTTTGGAGTAACTTATCACAGTCTAAACTTGCAAAACAGGCGTAAGTGGCTGGACATGTCCCCCTTTGGGAAAAAAAATGGAACTAAAATGAAACTAAACTAACTCACTGAAACTGGAGCAAATGAAATGTGGAGAATTGCAATTTCTAGGATACTCCAAAAAAAAACTAGTTGCTCCAAAAAAAGGAGCAAATCCAGTTGAAACTTGGGCCCTGAGAGAGGTGATCAAAGGTTAAAGAGGTGGGTTTTAAGGAGGATCTTAAAAGAGGAGAGAAAGGCGGAGGTGAAGTAATTTAGGGAGTGAATTCCAGAGCATGTAGATTGGACAGCTGAAACAGGGCCGATAGTGATGGGGCAATGGGATGAGGGAGTGAACAAAAGGCCACAGTCAGAGAAGCAGAGTTTGGGGTAGGGAGGTAGGGAGGTAGGGAGGGGTTGTAGGGCTGGTGGATGATACAGAGATAGGGAAGAGCAAAACCATGAAAGGATTTAAACACAAGAATGAGAATTTTAAATTGGGAGGTATTTGTGCCCGGGAACCAATGTAGATCAGCAAGGACAGAAGTGATGGGTGAGCAGAACTTTGAATGAGCTGAAGCATCAAGGGTGGGGAATGGGAGGCCAGCTGGGAAAGCATTGGATAGTTGTGTCTGGATGTGACAAAGGCATGGATGAGGGTTTCAGCGGCAGATGGGCTAAGGGAAGGGTGTAGGCAGTTGTCATTACAGAGATGGGTGGTATTTGTGATGGAGAGTGTATGGGGTCAGAAGCTCAGTGCAAAAATAGTCATGGATTTGTGAGGCAGCCACACACTCAAGAACTTTGGAAAGGGAGGTCGGAGATGTGGCAGGAGTTTGCAAGGACAGATGGATGGAGTTTGGGTATTTTGATAAGTGGGTTGATGACATGGTTTTGAAAGGGAGGCATACAGTACCCGAGAAGTGGGAACCATTTACAATGTTATTTAGCATTGGGGTCAGGGAGAAGTTGAGTGGTCAGCAGTTTAGCAGGAATGTGGTTAAGGGAGTAGGACGTGGGTCTCATGGACAAGATGAGCTTGGAGAGGGCATGAGGGGAGATTGGAAAGAAACTAGAGAAAAATGGGGGTTCAGAACTAGGGCAGGGAGGAGCGAAGAGGAAGATTTAGCTTACCGGGGCGTGGGTAAGCAGCAGAGGTAGCTGTATGGATGGACAAATAAGTACATGAGCTCCTCATACTTATTTTTTGAGGCAAAAGTGGAAGGGGTGACCGTGGACTTGTAGGTGGCTTTGGCTGAGAAGAGTGAGGCTTGACTATGTAGTCCAGCGAGATCTGGTAATAGATAGTTACGCTCAATACTGTGCCCCTTAGACTTGAAGGAGTGAAGATGAGTCAATATCTATGGGGGTTGGTTGACTGGGATGGGTGGAAGTAAATGTTTGTTAGTAACAAAGGAAATAAAATACGGATGTGCCTGAGCAGATCCACAGCTGCAGCAGTATTGTGGCAAATGGAGGGCCAAAGTCTAAATAGTTGGAATTTAGAAAGTGCGGTTGTAAGTAATTTGGAGAGGTTTTTTTTCCCAGGGACAAACACGGAAGGAAGTAATATTGGAAGGGGATAGAGGATGTGGGTGATATGGGATATGTTCATCCTCTATTAAGCTTGTCTAACAAGGGTAGATAGCAATGACAACTTGCATTTATTAGCACCTCTAACATAGAAAACTGTCCAATGTTGCTTCACAAGGAGGATGGGACATGGGACACTGAACAGCAATTAGGATAAAAATTAGGTTGAGGTGGCCATAAGCATGGTTCAAGAGGTAATTTTTAAGGAGGCTTTTGATGTGTGAAGACATATAGCAAGGTTTATGAAGGGAATTCCAGAGTTTAGGAACATGATGATTTTAGGCTTTGCCACTGGTGGTTGAGCAAAAGGTGTGGAACACACAGTAGTCCAGAATTGGAAAAGCAGACAGTGTGAATTGGGGCATAGGGCCAGAGGAATTTGCAGAGGTGGGTAGACTAAGGCCTTGGAGAGATTTATAATCGAGATGTCGTGGGGGAAGGAACATTGTGTAGGTATGGATTGAAGCCCATAGAAGGAGTCAATGCCGTACTCTTGAATTTTTCATTGTTATTTGGATACTGTGAATGAAATGGGAAAAATGATGAATGTTCTAGGTAGGAACCAAAATATTGGCTACATAAATCTAAACATAGAATTTTTAATGGATGAGCTTTGTACGAATTCACCACATGGAAATGATGCTGTTACATTCATGCATATGTTTTTCATTCCGCTTCTCTCCCGAAGACATTAACTCAGGTACCCTCTGGCACTTTACTCAAGTAATCACTATTCCTGTGTGAACTTCAACAATGAATGTCAGATAATATTCAATCATGGGAAGCATCAGACCTAAGCCCAATTCTTACACCAAACTTCCTTCCAGCAATGATAATGATTAAAGTGGGACTTTTAGACAACTTATTTTTACCTAGAAATACATACAGCGTGCAGCACATAAACAGGCTATTCGGCCTAACTGGTCCATGCCGATGTTTATGCTCCACACGAGCCTCCTCCCACCCCTCTTCATCTCATCCCATCAACATATCCTTCTATTCCTTTCTTCCTCATGTGTTTATCAAGCTTCCCCTTAAATGCATCTATGCTAGTCGCCTCAACCACTGCCTGGTAGCGAGTTCAACAATCTCACACTCTCTTAAAGAAGTTTCTCCTGAATTCCCTATTGGATTTATTAATGACTATCTTATATTTTTGGCTCCTATTTCTGGTCCACCCACACAAGTGGAAACATCTTCTCTACGTCTACCCTATCTAACCCCTTTATAATTTTCAATACCTCAATTAGGTCATCCCTCAGCCTTCTCTTTTCGAGAGAAAAGAGTCCCAGTCTGTTCACCTTTCCCAATACCTATAACCTCTCAGTTCTTGTATCATCCTTGTAAATTGTTTTTGCACCTACTCCAGTGTCTTCATATGCTTTTTGTAATGTGGAGTCCAGAACTATGCACAGTACTCCAAGCGTGGTCTAAACAAGGTGCGATACAAGTTGAACATAACCCCTCTGCTTTTCAATTTAATTTCTCCAGAAATGAAACTTTTCCTCGCTAACCCAAGGTCTCCAAGGGAAACTGTAGCACCCTTAGTGTGCATCCTAAGATCAGATCATTCAGCACAGACTAGACATTAAGGGGGCGAAGTTGCCCTTTTTATAGCCCTCTGGGAAGGCGCTACAAGATTATCACTCGGGGGAAGTAGTCGATAGCACCTCTGGGAATTGCCCTGGAGGTTTGGGGGGGGGGGCTTTGTACCGTTAGCACGCCCCCATGATTTGCGCCCCAGACTGGCGCGCACACAGCGATGACGTCATTACCGTGCACACCGAACCTGTTGCGCCCCAAGGGGGAAATTGCCTCGCAGGCGGCAAGGTTGGCACTGGCCAATGTCACATCCACTGATGGGGCGCCCATTAAAGAGTAGGCCATTTGCACCCTCGCTTCAACCAGACTGCCATCCATGTTGGTCCGGTCGAGGGCATCCCTGGTGGCAGCTACCAAAGGAACTGCAGAGCGTGCAGCTGCCCTCCCCTTTAATTGAAGCTACCACCTTGGGAGTGCCCCTCCATGGACGCAGAGTGCTTCCAATAGCGCTCCGCCTCCATTGAGGGGGGGAAGGGCCAAATTCTACGCCCAAGTTATCCTTAGCCATAAGGGGAGCTACTGTATTCATTGTAATTCCACAAAACTAAACATTAAAATAGTTGTATGATATTGCCAGTCATGTGATGCAATAGACATCGGCATGTACATTTTGAAAATGGTGATATTTAATGAAATAGTTGCTTTTTAAAATTTTTTGCACTAATGGGTGGCTAATTCATCAACACAATGGCACATTGTATGCTATAATAATAATGTTATCATGTATTATGAAAAGCATAACTCATACCAGGGTTGTAGCCTGTCAGTCACCTCTGTCCTGATTTGTAAACATAAGGAGCATTGTTTAGTCATAAATATGCAAAGAAAGTAGTCATTTCCTTTGGAGTGGCAGAGAAATTGTCTTCTTCTAAATGTGCTGCAGTATTCATTGTTGTGGGAGGGAGGGAAGATGGGTTTGAGAAAATACTAAATAGACATGGTAGTTATTTAGAGAACAAAGAATGTATTAAAATTATTTTAATGCCAAAATGACAAAGGGTTAATAATTGTGTCAGAGCCTTGCAGAATGAGGTGTGAGGTGTAATGTACAACAACCTGCCAAATGCATTAGGCAAAACTGGATGTGGATATAATGGTAAGTGGCTTCAAGGTTGTGTGTAGTACTGATTCAAAGAGCTACTTTACAAGTGTCTGACTTTCCCCTCTCCTTCACACCATCTGCATGCGGAACACCTGACACATCGCAGGTACTTTTACATTTGATGTTTCTTTCGTCCCTCTGTCAGCAACACTGATACAGTCAAAAAACACCCACTGAGTGAGAGAGTCATCCAGTGCGGGCAAGTGCCATACACAGTGCCCAACACCATGGAGGTGTGGCTCAAGCAGCAACACAGAGCAACAGAGGCTCTGGCTAAAGCAGATCTCGTTGAAAAATGCTGTTAGTCCTTTACACTTACCCATTTTGCTCTCTGGTTCATTTGAGATAGTCAAACAGCCATAAGCCCCATTGACAGCTGTTGTCATTTGCTTGAGCCTCTCCTAAGCCAATAGTAACTAGTTCGCTACCACAGAATGGCAATACTCCTTTTCCCCCGACCATACACCTTCTCTAGGACACCAGAGTTGTTTACAGAAAAATTCCACTGACGATTTATCATTTTAACAATCTGCATTAGTTTTACAGAATGAACTTGAAGACACAGTTAAGATTTGGGCAACCCAAAGAGTTGCCTATTTCTGAAACTCATCAGCGGTGTCTGCAAGTTTCAGCATTCATTTGCCTGCGAAAAGGATTCTAAATATCTGACATCTACAGAGCCCTGGGGATATTTCACAATTGTTAAGGAACTACTGTAACTCACCATTGTTGGCAAGCCATCTTCTGTACATCAGAGTTATTGAAGTGATAATAGGGGAGGAAAAGACTATAGAACATTAAATTATTTGTTTACTACAATGAAGCGTATGAATATCAGGGAGTCAGGTTAAAGGTTAAGAAGATAGGAGTAAGAAGAGAAGCCAGATGTAGCTTTTTCACTCAAAGGGCAATAAAATTACGGAAGAAGTTACAAGGGAGCTTTGGAAGTGTTTCTGGAGAGAAAAAATTCATGTGTGAAGAAAGGATAGGTTTCCTTGTTCCTACAAACTCTAATATTCTTGTTATTATACAACGTTCTGCAACTCCTCGCTCCGGTCACTCTATACTATAAAAACATCAGTAGAAATACACACTAAGGGCCGGATTTTTGAGAAGTTTGCGACTGGGTTTATGCCGCGATTTGACCCTCCGCGGCGAAAACCCGGTCGCAAAGCCCGGGTGGGACCTTCGGCTCGTTCTTTGCGGCGCCGGGGAGAGGTGCGCCGATGTGCACCTGCCGCGGATTGCGTTACCGTCAGACTTTCGGCTCTCTCCCGACCCGTACGCCACGCCCAGAATAGCGACAGGTCAAACCTGTCGTTGCAGCCCTGCCAGCAGTGGTACATATGAAGACCTGTAAAAAAGGTAAGTTAAAGTTTTTATTTTTAAATTTTTATTCAGATAAATGTCTTTCAATGCTTTTTGGAATTTGTTCCCCCCCTCCCAAGGCCTCTCTCACAGCACTCTTGGCCATGGACTAAATTTTGGGAAATTCACGTTTTTGCACCACGAATCCTCATGCAACGACCCCCTTACCAATGCGCGCATATGTAAAACCCGAAAGTTCGGCCTAAAAACCGTAGCGCAGTGAAAACGGTAAGTTTCACGTATCGCTACCGTTTTCGCCGAAAAAACCCGAAAGCCAAAAATCCGGCCCGAAATGACTGACAACTTGTATAGGATCATGTTACAAGCCACAACAAGAATTAAGTGTTGAAAGGGATCACGGCTGATTCAATATTTGTGTGCAGCTGCACAATGTTATGAGCAGTTGTGGGGTTCATCGCCTACAATTAGAAGTACAAATAACCCAATATTCAGAAAATGTGGGACAACAAACTTGCCGTCTGATCAACTACCTCACTCCGCAAGCTAAATGGAAGGAGCCAGACCCACATGTCTGCACTCCTCTGCAATTGAATCTCCACATTACACCGCAGGGCACAGCTGGCCTACCGGGACTAGTATCCAACAACAAATCTAAACAGGGTTGAGTAGCACTCAGTGACCCAGACTGGAACAAAATACGGGCAAGCAAAAAAAGCGCCTTAGGAGTTGCTGAAAAAAGCCTGACTGGTGATAAAAACACAGCCGAAACACATTTCCAACCTAAAGTTACCTTGGGACCCACTGAATACATGGGACCATCTTCAATCAGAAACCTGGCAGTGTGCCATTTGCAACCAACTGAGCAAATCTGACCTCATTAACCTTGTCTATGGCTCTGAGCACAAAAACAGAGACTGTTTTCACAAAGCTTTTTAAAAAGTGCTGATATTTGAACTGCAAATTGATGGCATAGGCAGAATGGGCAGCAAATGAAGGTCATTAAAGATAAAAATTTTCAGCTTATTTCCTGACCACAACGATGTCACTCAGTGACTGTTCAGTGTGTTCATTGCCAACACTCTATAGCCTCTGTGTATCTGATTTAATGGTGCCAGACACGGACAACAAGTTATAGAATCACAAAACTGCACATGATGTGGATAAAAGTTCAGATACGTCTTTAGGAAATTATGTGGATAGGAACATTGAAATGGAGAACACAATAAAGCTCACATTCTAATTTTTTGATGAGGAAAATAGACAACACAAGGCCCAGCATTAAGTGGTGGCTTATCACTGGCACATTCATGTGCATCTGCCACATGCACACACTCACTTTTTATTGCTACAGATAATTTCAAAATGATGTCATTGTTACTGTAGAGCGCGGATGCTCCAATGTAACAGCCCTTATCGTAACATACAAGGTCTTTTAACGGAGGCTGAGATCCTATCCTTGAACGTGAAGGAAATATCCCCCATATAATTTTCGAAAACAAAATTTAACTTGGGGAGGGGGAAAAACTCAGCAATTATTTCTGTATTAAAATACATACATAAATTGCATGAACTGCCTGGGGCAGGCATATTTGCTAAATTTATATGGTTGGACTGCTGAAACATGACATTTTTAGAGCCTCAGGTAGTAAAGAGCTGCGAGAACCTAAGGGAAAAACTGGTTTCAATAACCAACCTCAGAAATACCATGAACAGGACAGGTCAATTGGGAGAGTAATAGTGTTTTAAGAATAAATGGATTCTCGGGAAAGGATTAAATACATGCTCAAAATTGACCGCAAATAAGTTTTCAATTTATTTCACAGAAATGATTTCTGATGTTTTAACTTACTTCATATAAAGTAGCGGAGTCAAGATTATGAAAACTTAAATTTTCAAAATACCAGAGGTTTGTCTCTGCGTTTGGTCCTTCGCTGTGCTCATATAAGTAATTTTATGATAAACACTTACAAGCCTGTATTATTTTTGCATTAAAATATCCCATCAGTTATTGAGAGAACTACTTGAATATTTGGAGCTGAGTTCCACACACTGTTGTGCAACATGTCAACATATTATTGTGAAAATTGCTAAGCACAAAGCAAAAATAGTCTAAAGAAGTCTTGGACTATTTGGATTATATTTTTCTGCTAATATTTAAGGCAATTGCCCAACCTTTAAACTACTGACTACTCAAAAAGGTGTTAATTATCATTCCCATTTCTCCTTACAAAATCCGCAAGGGTCTGTATGGGGGTGAGGGGGCATGTGAGAGGGGGTGGCTGATCTCTCCTGGCTCTCAATACTCCTGCTGTGCATGGATGGTGTGAAATAAAATGCAATCACAAGATTTCCAAGATGTCTGTGTACATAGAAATGACTTGTGCTTTGGTGATTTTAACAACAGCATTATCCAGCCCGTGTCTTGCATTGTTTAGAGAGGTGCTGGAAACCCATGGTACATCTCAGTACTCTGAGGTTGCAGTCCTCTGACTTCTGAGGTGCACCATCAGTTTATGGGGAAAAGCAGTTTCACTGTGTTTATCCCAAACTGTTTGATCATAATGCTACATACTACAAGATACTAATGAGGACTATAAACAAGCTAAGCAAAGGGCAGTTTGAAACTTCTGTCACTTTTGGATGCCATGCAGCAACATTTTTCACTCCTTAAAAGTGTTAATCAAAATGACCGGGATCAGCTTCACTGTGTTTGCTACTGGAGTACTTCCTTCTCAGTTTCAGATTAACACTTGCCCCTGTGAGTGACAGCGCGTTGGCTCAGGCTTTAGTTATTCTGTATGCTCACAGGAGGGAATTCAGTCTCATCGTCCAGGTGTAATGGTCCAGCAGCAAACTCGTGCTCAGGAATGATCTCTCCGCGCAGAGCACCACCATCCTCAGAATATCCTGGAAGAGAACATTAAATAACAGTGTGTCCTAGAGGATATGTACTGTACTTTTAATCAAAACATGTTCAGTCTATTGCACTACTTAGTCTGTGTCTCAATGTTGTTGTTCAGGTTTATTATATAATGCAGAGGTCAGCACGCACACTTTCCCATATAATGTATCTGATAGCCTCTTTTTTGCCATAGCCCATAAGCTCCAGTGTAATGTACTGTTCAGCCCGTAGAGCTCCCTTGTTTAATGTACTGTACAGCCATTGAGCTCCTTTTGTAAAATGTACTGTACAGCCCAACGAGTTTAATATATTGAACTGCCCCATTGAGCTCCCTTGTAGCTCACTCTACAGCCCATTGAACACAAGAACATAAGAATTAGGAACAGGAGTAAGCCATCTAGCTCCTCGAGCCTGCTCGGCCATTCAATAAGATCATGGCTGATCTGGTCGTGGACTCAGCTCCACTTACCCGCCCTCTCCCCGTAACCCTTAATTCCCTTATTGCTTAAAAATCTATCTATCTTTGACTTGAAAACATTCAATGAGCCAGCCTCAACTGCTTCCTTGGGCAGAGAATTCCACAGATTCACAACCCTCTGGGAGAAGAAATTCTTTCTCAACTCGGTTTTAAATTGGCTCTTCCGTATTTTGAGGCTGTGCCCCCTAGTTCTAGTCTCCCCCACCAATGGAAACAACCTCTCTGCCTCTATCTTGTCTATCCCTTTCATGATTTTAAATGTTTCTATAAGATCACCCCTCATCCTTCTGAACTCCAAGGAGTAAAGACCCAGTCTACTCAATCTATCATCATAAGTTAACCCCCTCATTTCTCGAATCAGCCTAGTGAATCGTCTCTGTACCCCTTCCAAAGCCAGTATATCCTTCCTTAAGTAAGGTGACCAAAACTGCACGCAGTACTCCAGGTGCGGCCTCACCAATACTCTATACAGTTGCAGCAGGACCTCCCTGCTTTTATACTCCATCCCTTTCGCAATGAAGGCCAACATTCCATTTGCCTTCCTGATTACCTGCTGCACCTGCAAACTAACCTTTTGGGATTCATGCACAAGGACCCCCAGGTCCCTCTGCACCACAGCATGTTGTAATTTCTCCCCATTCAAATAATATTCCCTTTTACTGTTTTTTTTCCCCAAGGTGGATGACCTCACACTTTCCGACATTGTATTCCATCTGCCAAACCTTAGCCCATTCGCTTAACCTATCCAAATCTCCTTGTAGCCTCTCTGAGTCCTCTACACAACCCGCTTTCCCACTAATCTTAGTGTCATCTGCAAATTTTGTTGCACTACACTCTGTCCCCTCCTCTAGGTCATCTATGTATATTGTAACAGTTGTGGTCCCAGCACTGATCCCTGTGGCACACCACTAATCACTGATTTCCAACCGGAAAAGGACCCATTTATCCCGACTCTCTGCTTTCTGTTCTCCAGCCAATTCTCTATCCATGCTAATACATTTCCTCTGACTCCGCGTACCTTTATCTTCTGCAGTAACCTTTTGTGTGACACCTTATCGAATGCCTTTTGGAAATCTAAATACACCACATCCATCGGTACACCTCTATCCACCATGCTCGTTATATCCTCAAAGAATTCCAGTAAGTTGGTTAAACATGATTTCCCTTTCATGAATCCATGCTGCGTCTGCTTGATTGTACTATTCCTATCCAGATGTCCCGCTATTTCTTCCTTAATGATAGTTTCAAGCATTTTCCCCACTACAGATGTTAAACTAACCGGCCTATAGTTACCTGCCTTTTGCCTGCCCCCTTTTTTAAACAGAGGCGTTACATTAGCTGCTCTCCAATCCGCTGGTACCTCCCCAGAGTCCAGAGAATTTTGGTAGATTATAACAAATGCATCTGCTATAACTTCCGCCATCTCTTTTAATACCCTGGGATGCATTTCATCAGGACCAGGGGACTTGTCTACCTTCAATCCCATTAGTCTGTCCAGCACTACCTCCCTAGTGATAGTGATCATCTCAAGGTCTTCCCTTCCCACATTCCTATGACCAGCAATTTTTGGCATGGTTTTTGTGTCTTCCACTGTGAAGACGGAAGCAAAATAATTGTTTAAGGTCTCAGCTATTTCCACATTTCCCATTATTAAATCCCCCTTTTCATCTTCTAAGGGACCAACATTTACTTTAGTCACTCTTTTCCGTTTTATATATCTGTAAAAGCTTTTACTATCTGTTTTTATGTTTTGCGCAAGTTTACCTTCGTAATCTATCTTCCCTTTCTTTATTGCTTTTTTAGTCATTGAGCTCCCTTGTTTGATGTACTGTACAGCCCATTGAGCTCCCTTGTTTGATGTACTGTACAGCCCATTGAGCTCCTTTGTTTGATGTACTGTCCTTAGGCGGTCCCTCGAATCGAGGTTGACTTGCTTCTATGCCAAAAAGGGATGAGTTCGATGAGTTCACAGGTGCTTCAATGAAGGACTTGATATTCCAGATCCCGAACTGCATATTGAAGGGTGGAAATGCCTGTGTGTGGATTATTTTAACGTGTGGTGGCCATTACACACCAGCCGCCACATGGGCTTGACAGAGCTAGGCCTTTGTTCAGTGGCAAGTGTTAATCGAGACAACTGGAGACCAGCTCTGTTGTACAGCTCATGGAGCTCCATGTGTACTGTTATACTTGGGACATAGGGCATGATAATCAGGCCAGTCAATAAAGAACATTACAAATGGCTGAGATTAAGTTGATACCTGGTGTTGTTGATGACGAAGGCACTGAGCTGGTTTTGGCAACAGTTGCTGCATAGGTTGGTGAGATGGAAGACGTCAAGTCAGATTTGACAGTGTCACTGCTGTCATCTTCATAGTGTAGTCTAAACCAGAAAAGGACAGCAAAAATGTTAAAATCTGAGCTTCCTCGTAGCAGATGTTGCTTTTACAGAGTGTTGCAGTGTGTTGCTGCTACATAGGATGTAGGTTTGCATCTTCACCTCCATTCAGTAAGTTCCTAATCTTGCCCACACCATCAGTGTGGTTAGCTCTCAGAGAGGGGTAGGAAGGCTTTTGAACCTGGGCCATATACCTTTCTACCACAGGCCGTACAACATCAATAACAGGAGAAAATATTGAGTTTCCAGAAATACTCCTATTGAGTTTCATCAGTGCTTTGCTCAAAAATGACCTGCCTTGACATTATGGCATACTGTGCTGACATTATATAGCATCACATTACAGCTTAGGCGCCTTCACTTGCCATTGATTCAGATAGGAAATTGAGTAATATTGCCGTCAATAATTTCACCAGTAATAAATAAAACATTTAAATTTGACTGCTACAATACCTAAATGTTGTCCTTTAAAGAAGGTTCTACTGCATTCCCACATATTGTAGATACTATAAAGGGGCCCCTAAAGATTTACAGCTTGCTACTTATCATCTGGAGTGAGCCTTTGGCATTCCTGCCTCTGAGTCAGAAGGTGAAGGGATTGAGCCCCATTCCAGATAGCCCCGGACTGTGAAGACTACAATATGGTATCTAAATACTGGGTTGACATCCAGTGGGGCACTCGAATCTGGACGTGATGACCATGGTAGTATTCTGTCTGAGTCAGAAGGGTTGGATCCAGGCCCCACTCGAGACAGCCACAGCTAGAGCAGACTTGTGCACTGGGTTGAGGTCCAATGGGTGTGGGTGCCCGCCCTCGTAAAGAGTAGATGGTACTCTTTAGACTTGGTTGCAGCCCACCCAGGAGAAGGAACTCAAAAAAGATATAAACTGAGACAGCAAAAGATAACTACCTCACCTAATCTTTCCTAGCAAGTGGCTCAAGAATCAGACATTTCAGTCTTGAGTTAGGACCTTGCCTGGGGTAGAAACAACAGGCAGACCTGCCAGCTATTATACCTTGAAAGTACTGATTAGAGATAGACTGGGAACAGACATTTTGTGCGTCTGCTTTGATGTCATGAAGTTCGACTGCAGCGAAAATTTGAATGAAGAACACCATGTTCCCATTCATGGAGTCACTAGAGTGAGACCGTGACTATGAACATAGTTCTAATGATATCGGAGAGTACAAACTAATCCAATCAGTTGCACGACAAATATTTTCTACAGAAGCCTTATTGAAAGAAGCCCCAAGACATTACTGTGGACTATGTGCAGTGAGGCTTCACTGATGTTGCCTGTAAGGTGATAAATATTCAATAAGCTATTGAGCAGCTTGTCCTCTTGGATCCATAGGAAATAAATAATTGATTAGACTTTCAAACACAAATGTAAAGTACAACAGAGATTATGGCATGGCTATATTGGCACAATGGAGCCCATAAATTAATTCTGTTTCTTATGCCTATTTCAGGCTTCTTTTGAAAAATTGGACTGTATGACTGTAGGTGGTACCGTGCATGCAGGCGCTCAGCAGCCAAACCAGCGGTCCTCAAATTTCTAAAAGCTCATTGGTAAATGTGGAATAAACATTCACCTGTGTTTCTTCATGAGAACACACTCTCCACCATCTTGAGGATCCAGATTGTAAATGTAGAGGAATCCATCTGAGGCAGCAACAAGAAGTCGAGGTAACTTCTGAATCCTGTTTACCAAAAAAAAATACAATTACTAAAACCCCAAATCAGCACAGCAATATATTCATCACTATTTAACATCTACCCATGGCCTAAAATACAGCCCAGGCAGGTTTTCTCAGTGCCCGACTCCCAAGTGATCATAAATGCTTTCGAAAGAACGTGCATCTAATTTCATTAAAAATAGAGCACAAAAGAAAATCTTTCCGAATGAATAAAAAAAGAAAGCACTTCAATTTATATAATACCTTTCATGTCCTCAGAATGTCCCAAGTTGGACAATGTGCAACCAATTTGCACACACAATTTTTTAAGAAAATTTTTTAAATAACAAAATAGTAAATGAAGTAAATGATAAGTAAATCTGTTTTGTTGATGTTAATTGCTCCAACCAGTGTCCGAGGTGCTGCAAGTTTCACTATATAACTAGGAGTAATACTATAAAATGAACATAATATATAAAAATAAGTTCAGAATGTAAGGTTGGGAATGTCCTTGGGGCTGCTCTTGCTCCACTGCCATAACTTGGCCAGAGGTGCGGAAACCCAGTTTATTCGAGTAATCAGGGGCTTCCACCAAAGTCAACACAGAATGGGAGCAGTTCTGAGGCAATGTACCCACTATGACTCTAACATGGGGAATGAATTGTGTTTTGCTGTCCTAGTGAAATTATCTCTCACCCTCCAAGGCTGCTTTATCTGAAGACTATATTTGATCACATATGCAACACCACAAGAGATCGATTAGTAATAATAATATAAATTTAGATTTAGAACCATAAAAGAAAAAATGACTTGCATTTGAATAGCGCCTTTCACGACCACCGGACGTCTCAAAGCGATTTACAGCCAATGATGTACTTTTGGAATGTAGTCACTGTTGTAATGTGGGAAATGCAGCAGCCAATTTGGGCACAGCAAACTCCCACAAACAGCAATGTGATAATGAACAGATAATCTGTTTTTTGTTATGTTGATTGAGGGCTAAATATTGGCCAGGACATGGGGATAACTTCTCTGCTCTTCTTCAAAATAGTGCCATGGCATCTTTTACGTCCACCTGAGGGAGCAGACGGGGCTTCGGTTTAACGTCTCATCTGAAAGACGTCCCCTCCAACAGTGCAGCACTCCCTCAGCACTGCAATGGTGTGTCAGATTAGATTTTGTGTGTTCAAGTACTTGGAGTGGGACTTGAACCCACAACCCTCTGACTCAGGCGAATGTGCTACCCACTGAGCTACAGCTGACACTACCATGTACAATTTTTCATCTTTCTATTTTTAAGGAAGAAGGACCTGCATTTATAACACTCATTTTGCACATAGCAAGATCCCACAAACAGCAATGAATAACCAGTTTTTGGTGATGCAGCTGATGCCAAGAAAACTTACTGCTTTTCAAACATGGGATCCTCAACATCCATCTGAAGAGCAAAACAGACAGTCCCAGAGTGGAGTTTGAACCCGCAAATTGGAAGGGTCCCTAAGCCTTGGCTGTGCAAACCTGTGTCCAAACTCTCAGGAGTGGAGTGAGCCCCTACAGGGAAGAGAGCACGCCATCCATATCAGCATTCCATATCAGGCAAACAGAAACTCAACCTGTGTGGGTTTCTCAGTAGCTTAGCTTGCAGATTCACACCTGTTGATGGTTTTCTGTTTGGTCAGATATTTGACTGACCAATAGAAAAGCCATTTCCGCCATGATCCCGCCTAAAATTAGTGACAGTGGAATATAAAAGTAACTGAAGCTATTAAGCACTTAGCCCCCGGATGCATGAAGCTATTTGTGGTAAATACCTTCGACATAAAATGTTAATAAGTTACAGTTACAAGAAGTAGCAGCTTAGCAGGTTTACTCTAATTATGCTTCTGTCATGCCTACTCACATAGTAAGCATACAGATGCTCCTTTGTCCAGAGAAGTTGAGACGTACTGTGGCAAATGCTCGATCCTGGTTGATTATGCCCGATACCTGGGTAGGGAGGTAGTTAGTGGCTGCCATAAACATCTTCCCCATATATCCACTCCAACTTGGAGACTCCTCCTGGGGCCTAGTATAATCAAGATTACATTTCAGAGATCAGAGACTCAACATACGTATTTATCAGTGTGTATTATCTGAGTGTTTTTTTTTCAGCTCAATGCAAATGAATACAAGATCAAATCTATTTTAGAGACTATGATAAGCCAACATTTTCCAGTTCTGACAAAAGGTTACCGACCTGAAATGTTAATTCTGTTTCTCTCTCCACAGATGCTTCCTGACCTGCTGAGCGTTTACAACATTTTATGGGTTATGAAATTCGTTATAGCCAAGAAATGGGCAGTGCTTAGGCTAAAAATGGTTCAGTAGCACTAGCTGAAAATCGTCTAGGCTGCAAAATCCGTCCTCACTTACTAAAATAATTGCAGTCATGTTTCCCGTCTAAAAACCCAAACTCATTGGCACTAAACTGAAAATATGGACCAATATTGGGGGCAGTCTTGTACAGAATCACTGAAAGTTAACATGCAGGTACAGCAAGCAATTAGGAAAGCAAATGTTATGTTGGTCTTTATCACAAAAGTATAATAAAGAAGTCTTGCTCCAATTATATAGGGCTTGGGTGAGACCACACCTGAAGTACGCTGTACAGTTTTGGTCTCCTTACCTAAGGAAGGATATACTTGCCGTAGAGGGAGTGTAACAAAGGTTTACCAGTCTGATTCCTGGAATGGGGGGATTGTCCTATGAGGAGAGACTGTGTCGACTAGCCTACATTCTCTAGAGTTCAGAAGAATGAGAGGTGATCTCATTGCAACGTATAAAATTCTTAAGGGGCTTGGACAGGATAGATGCTGAGTGGATGTTTCCCCTGGCTGGGGAGTCTAGAACCAGGGTTCACAGTCTCAGAATAAGGGGGTCAGCCATTTAGGGCTGCTATGAGGAGAAATTTCTTTCACTCAAAGGGTTATGAATCTTTGGAATTCTCTACCCTAGAGGGCTGTGGAGGCTCTATATTCAAGACAGAGATCGATAGATTTTTGGATGTTAAAAAGACTTGTATTTATATAGCACCTTTCATGACCACCGGACGTCTCAAAGCACTTTACAGCCAATGAAGTACTTTTGTAGTGTAGTCATAGTTGTAATGTAGGAAATGTGGCAGCCAATTTGTGCACAAGCAAGCTCCCATAAACAGCAATGTGATAATGACCTGATAATGAGTTTTTTTGTTATGTTGATTGAAGGATAAATATTGGCCAGGACACCGGGGTTAATTCCCATGCTCTTCTTCGAAATAGTGCCATGGGATCTTTTATGTCCATTTGAGAGAGCAGACGGGATCTCGGTTTAATGTCTCATCTGAAAGACGGCACCTCCGACAGTGCAGGCTCCCTCAGCACTGCACTGGGAGTGTCAACCTAGATTTTTTTCGTGCTCAAGTCCCTGGAGTGGGACTATGAACCCACAACCTTCTGGCTCAGAAGCGAGTGTGCTACCCACTGAGCCACAGCTGACCCTTAAGGGAATCAAGGCATGTGGGAATAGTGCAGGTAGGTGGAGTTGAGGTTGAAGATCAGGCATGATGTCACTGAATGGCGGAGCAGGCTCAAGGGGCCGAATGGCCTACTCCTGCTATTTCTTATGTTTTTATGTTCTTATCAGAGTTTACCTGAGTTGACTCACTTTCTCTAATATTTTGCTTGCAGCCCAATACAAGGATAGGTTGGGACATGAAGCCAACTGTTCTTACTCTCAGGAAGTTTAAAATAGTGTGCACAATATATATTTAAAAATTAGCACAGTTACAGGATGGGTTGGCTCATTTTATTTTTATTGGCCCCAGTTTTACTCATGTAGCATAATAGATGAAATAAAAGGTTATGTGGTGTCTCTATGTGGTGGAAAAATGCACTGCAACAAAACTGGTCCAGCAGTTCATATGAGGGAACTTCAATTCGTATTGTAAACACTGCTGTTGAGAATTGAAGAATTTTACATTTTTTTGCTTGGAATCTCATTGATGCTGGATCCAGGGTCGAATGTGGTTTGGCAAGCTTTAAACAATGCAGTTTGCATGATATAGTGAGAGGAAGAGGGGTCAGGAGAGACTATTTTGCTTTATTTCTTTTATACACTTGGATTATTCCTCCAAATTTCTAACATTCCTCAAAATATTCCTGTGTCTCTCAGCTGCTGTGTTGGGGAGGGGGAAGGGGGTGTTAATTTTAACTCCCCAAAACGGGTGGGATTGGGTTGGGTGTAATGTTAAAAATCTTAAACCCGAATCCAACACACCTCGAACCCGCCCGCTTTCACCTTTTAATGCAGGCGGGCACCCCAACACACTCTCAGGAGGTGGGTCCCTCATTTAAATATTCTAATGAGGCTGCGAGTCTCAGATTTTACCTCCATTTAAAATTTAATGCTGGCTGGCCGGGTTTCCCCAGCCTCGGAAAATCCGGCAGCTAAAAGGGAGACGAGGACTGCTGGAGACAGCAGGCAAGTTGCCTTTCCAGCACTGTTTGTAGGCCAGGAGTGTTCCCCACAACCCCCAGCTCACCTGTCCTGATCTCCACCTCCCCCCATGATCTCCCACTGACTCGGCCTTTTCGATCCTTCCCTCCCTCCTGTGTGTTCCCCGGCCGCAGTCTCCGATCTACCCCCGCCCTCACCCACCCTTTCTGATTCCTCCCTCCCATCTCTCCCCAGCTGGCCTGTTCTTCCGGCTTTCCTAAATTGCTACAGTTGTACAGGGCTTTGGTGAGGCCACACCTGGAGTATTGTGTACAGTTTTGGTCTCCTAACTTGAGGAAGGACATTCTTGCTATTGAGGGAGTGCAGCGAAGGTTCACCAGACTGATTCCCGGGTTGGCGGGACTGACCTATCAAGAAAGACTAAATCAACTAGGCTTGTATTCACTGGAGTTCAGAAGAATGAGAGGGGATCTCATAGAAATGTTTAAAATTCTGATGGGTTTAGACAGGTTAGATGCAGGAAGAATGTTCCCAATGTTGGGGAAGTCCAGAACCAGGGGTCACAGTCTAAGAATAAGGGGTAAGCCATTTAGGACCGAGATGAGGAGAAACTTCTTCACCCAGAGAGTGGTGAACCTGTGGAATTCTCTACCACAGAAAGCTGTTGAGGCCAATTCACTAAATATATTCAAAAAGGAGTTGGATATAGTCCTTACGACTAGGGGGATCAAGGGGTATGGTGAGAAAGCAGGAATGGGGTACTGAGGTTGCATGTTCAGCCATGAACTCATTGAATGGCCTACTCCTGTACCTATTTTCTATGTTTCTAAAACTGTTCTCCCTGCTCCCTCCCATAAATATCGGTTATCGATGCCTGTGTCTCTGAGCTTCAAAGACAAGGGGGTTATTATAACCTAACCCGAGTTTGAAAAGGAGATTTACTAGAATCGTAACAGGGATGATATCTTTAGTGGAGAGACTAGAGAAACTGTGATTGTTCTCCTCAGAGCTAAAAAGGTCAAGGGAGATTTACCAGTGTTCAAAATTATGAAGGGTTTTATTGAGTAGAAAAGGAGAAACTGTTCCCACTGGCAGGAGCGTGGTTAATCAGAGGACACAGATTTAAGATAATTGGCAAAAGAACCAAGGGGTAGGATGAGGAGACATTTTTTTATGCAGCGCCTTGTTATGCCTTAAAGGGTGGTGGAAGCAATAGTAACTCTCAAAAGAATTGGATATATACTTGAAGAAAAATTTGCAGGGCATAGGGAAAGATCAGGGGAACTGGACTAATTTGAGAACTCTTTCAAAGAGCTGGAACTGACACGATGGGCCTGATGGTCCGCGTTGCGGAATTGGAGCTGAGGGTGGATTCACTCTGGAGCATCCACGATGCTGAGAATGACGTGAGTAGCACGTGTAGCGAGTTGGTCTTACCACAGGTGAAGGGTCCACAGCCAGATAGGGAGTGGAAGACCAGCAGGAAGAGCAATGCAAGGAAGGTAATGCAGGGGTGCCCTGCGGTCATCCCACTGCAAAACAGATACACCGCTTTGAGTACTGTTGAGGGGGATGACTCATCAGGGGAGGGCAGCAGCAGCCAAGTTCATGGCACCGTGGCTGGCTCTGTTGCACAGGAGGGCAGGAGAAAGAGTGGGAGAGCGATAGTGATAGGGGATTCAATGGTAAGGGGAATAGACAGGCGTTTCTGCGGCCGCAACCGAGACTCCAGGATGGTATGTTGCCTCCCTGGTGCAAGGGTCAAGGATGTCTCGGAGTGGGTGCAGGACATTCTGAAAAGGGAGGGTGAACAGCCAGTTGTCGTGGTGCACATTGGTACCAACGATATAGGTAAAAAAAAGGGATGAGGTCCTACGAGACGAATTTAAGGAGCTAGGAGCTAAATTAAAACACAGGACCTCAAAAGTAGTAATCTCAGGATTGCTACCAGTGCCACGTGCTAGTCAGAGTAGGAATTGCAGGATAGCTCAGATGAATACGTTGCTTGAGCAGTGGTGCAGCTTGGAGGGTTTCAAATTCCTGGGGCATTGGAACCGGTTCTGGGGGAGGTGGGACCAGTACAAACCGGATGGTCTGCACCTGGGCAGGACCAGAACCAATGTCCTAGGGGGAGTGTTTGCTAGTGCTGTTGGGGAGGAGTTAAACTAATATGGCAGGGGGATGGGAACCAATGCAGGGAGACAGAGGGAAACAAAATGGAGACAAAAGCAAAAGACAGAAAGGAGATGAGTAAATGTGGAGGGCAGAGAAACCCAAGGCAAAAAACAAAAAGGGCCACTGTACAGCAAAATTCTAAAGGGTCAAAGTGTAAAAAAAAGGCAAGCATGAAAGTTTGGTGTCTCAATGCAAGGAGTATTCGGAACCCAGGAGAGGGCTCTGAACTAGTTAGAGTGGGTGAGAGCTCAGATGAACAGGACCCCAAGAAAGAATGCAAAAGGCAGGAGGCAACAGAGCAGAGTAGCACTGGGGTAAGTGTAAACCACAAGGTGATAGGAAGGGACAATATGTATGAATATAAAGGGGCTGCAGGAGGGGTCAAAACTAAAAATCATGGTTTAAAAACTAGTATTAAAACACTCTACCTAATCGCACGCAGCATTCGAAATAAAGTTAATGAGTTGACGGCACAAATCATTACAAATGCATATGATTTGGTGGCCATTACAGAAACTTGGTTGCAGGGTGGCCAAGACTGGGAATTAAACATACTGGGGTATCTGACAATTCGGAAAGATAGACACGAAGGGAAAGGAGGTGGGATAGCTCTGTTAATAAAGGATGATATCAGGGCAGTTGCGAGAGACGATATTGGCTCTAATGAACAAAATGTTGAATCATTGTGGGTGGAGATTAGATATAGTAAGGGGAAAAAGTCACTGTTATAGGCCCCCAAATAATAACTTCACGGTGGTGCGGATAATAATCACGGGAATAATGGAGGCATGTGAAAAAGGAACGGCAGTAATCATGGGGGATTTTAACCTACATATCGATTGGTCAAATCAAATTGCACGGGGAAGCCTTGAGCAGGAATTCATAGAATGCATACGGGATTGTTTCTTAGAACAGTATGTTACAGAACCTACAAGGGAGCAAGCTATCTTGGATCTGCTCCTGTGTAATGAGACAGGAATAATAAACGATCTCCTAGTAAAAGATCCTCTCGGAATGAGTGATCACAGTCTGGTTGAATTTGTAATACAGATTGAGGGTGAGGAAGTAGTGTCTCAAACGATCGTACTATGCTTAAACAAAGGGGACTACAGTGGGATGAGTGCAGAGTTGGCTAAAGTAGACTGGGAACACAGACTAAACGGTGGCACAATTGAGGAACAGTGGAGGACTTTTAAGGAGCTCTTTCATAGTGCGCAACAAAAATATATTCCAGTGAAAAAGGGCGGTAAGAGAAGGGATAACCAGCCGTGGAAAACCAAGGAAATAAGGGAGAGTATCAAATTAAAAACCAATGCGTATAAGGTGGCCAAGGTTAGTGGGAAACTAGAAGATTGGGAAAATTTTAAACAACAGTAAAGAATGACTAAGAAAGCAATAAAGAAAGGAAAGATAGATTACGAAAGTAAACTTGCACAAAACATAAAAACAGATAGTAAAAGCTTTTACCGATATATAAAACGGAAAAGAGTGACTAAAGTAGATGTTGGTCCCTTGGAAGATGAGAAGGGGGATTTAATAATAGGAAATGTGGAAATGGCTCAGACCTTAAACAATTATTTTGCTTCGATCTTCACAGTGGAAGACACAAAAACCATGCCAAAAATGTGGGAAGGGAGGACCTTGAGATAATCACTATCACTAGGGGGGTAGTGCTGGACAGGCTAATGGGACTCAAGGTAGACAAGTCCCCTGGTCCTGATGAAATACATCCCAGGGTATTAAAAGAGATGGCGGAAGTTATAGCAGATGCATTCGTTATAATCTACCAAAATTCTCTGGACTCTGGGGAGGTACCAGCGGATTGGAAAGCAGCTAATGTAATGCCTCTGTTTAAAAAAGGGGGCAGACAAAAGGCAGGTAACTATAGGCCGGTTAGTTTAACATCTGTAGTGGGGAAAATGCTTGAAGCTATCATTAAGGAAGAAATAGCGGGACATCTAGATAGGAATAGTGCAATCAAGCAGACGCAACATGGATTCATGAAGGGGAAATCATGTTTAACTAATTTACTGGAATTCTTTGAGGCTATAACGAGCATGGTGGATAGAGGTGTACCGATGGATGTGGTGTATTTAGATTTCCAAAAGGCATTCGCTAAGGTGCCACACAAAAGGTTACTGCAGAAGATAAAGGTACGCGGAGTCAGAGGAAATGTATTAGCATGGATCGAGAATTGGCTGGCTAACAGAAAGCAGAGAGTCGGGATAAATGGGTCCTTTTCGGGTTGGAAATTGGTGGTTAGTGGTGTGCCACAGGGATCGGTGCTGGGACCACAACTGTTTACAATATACATAGATGACCTGGAAGAGGGGACAGAGTGTAGTGTAACAAAATTTACAGATGACACTAAGATTAATGGGAAAGCGGGTTGTGTAGAGGACATAGAGAGGCTGCAAAGAGATTTAGATAGGTTAAGCGAATGGGTTGAGGTTTGGCAGATGGAATACAATGTCGGAAAATGTGAGGTCATCCACCTTGGAAAAAAAAACAGTAAAAGGGAATATTATTTGAATGGGGAGAAATTGCAACATGCTGCAACTGTATAGGATATTGGTGAGGCCGCACCTGGAGTACTGCGTGCAGTTTTGGTCACCTTACTTAAGGAAGGATATACTAGCTTTGGAGGGGGTGCAGAGACGATTCACTAGGCTGATTCCGGAGATGAGGGGGTTACCTTATGATGATAGATTGAGTAGACTGGGTCTTTACACGTTGGAGTTCAGAAGGATGACTGATGATCTTATGGAAACATTTAAAATAATGAAAGGGATAGACAAGATAGAGGCGGAGAGGTTGTTTCCACTGGTCGGGGAGACTAGAACTAGGGGGCACAGCCTTAAAATACAGGGGAGCCAATTTAAAACCGAGTTGAGAAGGAATTTCTTCTCCCAGAGGGTTGTGAATCTGTGGAATTCTCTGCCCAAGAAAGCAGTTGAGGCTAGCTCATTGAATATATTCAAATCACAGCTAGATGGATTTTTAACCAATAAGGGAATTAAGGGTTACGGGGAGCGGGCGGGTAAGTGGAGCTGAGTCCACGGCCAGATCAGCCATGATCTTGTTGAATGGCGGAGCAGGCTTGAGGGGCTAGATGGCCTACTCCTGTTCCTAATTCTTATGTTCTTATGGTCTCCTTCTGTACGGTAAGATTTAATGGGCTGGATTTTCGGCTTTGATGTTTTTGGGGTGGTAATGGCGGCGGGCGCTAAAGTTTGCGGCTGGAAACTGTTTGCGCCTCAGTAGGTAACATTGAGTAGCTGGGCCCTGAGTAAGGGGGTGCAGCGCTAAGGGAGGCATTGTACATTTCTCTTGGGCGCTAGCATGGGAAGCTCCCGATTTTAAAGTGCCGGGCCGGGAGTGCTCCGAGAGACAATTGTGGGGGGAGGGAGAAAAACCCTAAAAAAGCCACAAAAACATTCCCAAAACATTGCCCACACCAGCACAGCATAAATCACAAACAAAATAGAAGAAAAAACAATCACACTTAGCTTAGCAGTCCATTACTTACCTCTCCACTGTCGGTATCGTTGGACCACCTGATTTCCCAGGCATTCACTGCGGGGCGTGCTGCAGGGCACACTGCGGGGTCAGACCGAGTCAAATCTCGCGCTAGTGTCGCAACCAGGGGTGTTGTACACCGGCGCAGCTCTTCCAGGCTCAGCGCCGCCACAAAACTGGACCCGAGGATCGCTGCGGGGCTCTGAAGGCTGACTACCCGCCCAGGAGACCACACTGCCGTCATTCCGGGGTGAAAAACAGAGCGGAGAGGAGACGAAAATCTGCCCCCATGATTCATTTACCCCCCCCCCCCCCACCCAAGGTAGGATTATTGATGACATTCTAGTAGCTTGCCCAAATCATCTAAAAGCCTGAACAAAGAGACTTTGTGAACACAGATCCAACAAAGACAAGCCCAATCCTTGCCCATTGTCTACGCCCATTGCCAACATATGTGCATGGTTAAACGGAGTGATATGGCACTGTAACAAGGTGGTACTTTGCCTCCAAATTGCCCCGTGCGGAATTGCCCCGCTGACGGTCGGTGCCCCCGACAGCTTTCCCCGGCGGGGAGCTGTCTGTGGCTGGGTGGCGCGTCCGCCCTTAAATGCTGACGACTCCATTTTATTTTCTTACTGTCGGCTGACTGCCAGGTCGGGCCTACAATTATACCCACAGGTTCGGCGCAGTGTTTGCCACTAAAGTGGCTGCAGAGTTCGCAGCGGCCCTCTCCTCTAACTGAAGGGGGAGGGACACTGACGGCAGCACTGATGACTTGGAGCGACGGCCGTTCCAACCCGCACGCACTTCTGCCTCGCGAAATCGCTCTGACTGGAAAAAAAGCTTCCAATTCCTGAACTGCTCCGGATTCTTCGCCCTGATGGGGTGGTGAAACACTTTAAAAAAAAAAACGATAGGTGCGCCCCATTTGGAGCAGGGCTCGATTTCGGCCCCTTATTCTCACAGGACCGCAGGCAAAATTACTCAGACTCAGATGGTGTTGCCAAAGGTTCATTTTTTTCTTAATCTTTGTTAAATTAACTTCACATTAGTTCCCTGAATACATATGCTAGTATTTTCTTGGTTAAAATTGGCCAGATATCCAGATAGACTATTTATACAGGCTGATGCAAATCTCCGATTCTGTACTAAGGTTGGGAGTTGGGAATGTTACTCAAATTTTCAGTCATGGTATTAACAAGATGACAGAGTGAGTCATGTAGAAAATATCTGAACTTATGAAGTGGAGCCTACGCTGAAAGAATAACAACTTTCGCAGTCTGGACCTGGCCCTCCCTTGGAGTCAAACTGTCTGACAGAAAGTAATGTGAATGACTGAGCGTCTAGTCCAGTCCTAGTAAGGAATATTTTGAGAGACGACTGTACCTTTGGCTGGGCTGTTCAAGTTTGAAGATGTGAATAGTTTCCGTGTTACTTGATGCTGACAGGAACTGTGAGTCTTTACTGAAGGCCAGCGAGCCAATATTTACATACCTGTCGCAGAAGAAAAATTACACTGTATCAGAACCATTACGCTGTAAAGATGAAGGGAATTAAAGTGGAGCTGAATGAAATTACCCCTGTGTGCAATGCCAGCATCAAAATAACAGATTCCCCCAAATTCCTGGGGCTGAAATGGGAATTTCTGTTATTCCTAAAGGTGAACAAAAATTTAGGGCACTAGGTTTCCACTTCATTAATAACATCCCTTTAAATTCCCATGGTGAATCTTCTGTGCAACCCCCTGCATCAAGGGGTGGGAGTATCTGGGGAAATTCCACCCATTCCACCTTTATGAAGTCTCAGTGGATCTCACAGCATGTGAGAGCTGGCACATGATCTGCCCAGAAAAGGTCCCAGAAACTCCAACGATAAAAGGTGACTGATCCTAGAGGGAACTGATTACCTTTGGAAAACCCTCAGGTTGCTCTCTGAGGAGCAAACTTACCTCATTGTTTTTAAACAACCTTTCCTTAGAGCCTTGAAGGTCCACTGCCAGAGCGGGTGGGCACTGCTCCAGCATCTGCCTCATGTCAAAGATACACCTTTCCAGAAGGGAGTGGGGTATGGGACCCCTGACTGATTTACGGCGCCCTAACCCAGGGGCGCGGAGGCCAATTGTGCTGCCCCTACTCCGACCCTCAGTTTAGATCAGTTAATTCAGCACAAACCAAGGATCAAATCTGCAACTTTTCCTGGTTTATATGATTGACTAGATAAATATTCCGAGCCATTGAAGGAACCTAACTCATCACACTGCAGACGATTCCTTCCTACTTGTCCAATCTCTTACGTGGGATGTGACTAGCATTCAAACCTTTCCACCTTGCGAGCATGCAGAAGTATAGAAAAAGCCTTGTGCAAAACAGGAAATTAATTTTCTTGAACCCAAACATATAGTCATTTCTTTATGGTTTTATTGCTGTACAAGCGTGCTGCTCTTTGTAGGAAGGAGGCCCAAGGCCCTGACCATCGCACGGCAGCACTTCCCCACCTCGGGGAGCTGCTAAGCCTGGTTCAGATTACACAAGATATACGACACAGAAACAGGCCATTCGGCCCAACCAGTCCACACCGGTGTTTATGCTCCACTCGAACCTCCTCCCATCTTTCCTCATCTACATCTATCAGCATAACCCTCTATTCCCTTCTTCCTCATATGCTTGTCTTGCCTCCCTTTAATGCATCTATACTATTCGCTTCAACCACTCCCGGTGGTAGCGAGTGAGGGAGAATCAGAGCATGGGTCACCATCAGACATTTTTGTGCACCTTTCATGGTCAGCTCAAAGCAGCAATGTCACTGGCCCAGCAGTAGGCAATGTGCCTGGTCTCCAGGCCGAGCAGTGACGCATGCTGTGACGAGACTAAACAGGAACACAAAACTGAATCAAATAAATTTATGACTGGGACTAAAAAAAAGTAAAAATCAAACCCAAAGTCGCTTCATCTAATTTTCAAACACAAGTCTGGAATTACCTTTTCATTCCTCTCCTGAATTCGTAGAGTTTCTGTCCCTCAGGGGTGGAAAAGACACGGATAACTGTACCCTGTAGAACATTCAATGAGAGAGTGAGTGAAGCTCCACAAATTACAGCCACAGAAAAGGGCATAAAAGCAATGAACTCGTTCAGGCACTTCAGTCAAAACTTTTCATAACTAGCTTGACTATTCCAAACTTCCTGCTGCGATTAATTGTTCCCCACCCCTCGAACCTGCAATGTTTCATGGATTTTAATGAGTTGAATTACATTCCAACAAATTAACGGTCCCCACAGCATCGTTTGCGAAGAATCATTCTGACCTCCACACAGTGCCCAGCACTATCGGAATCTCAAACTCTACCACTGTGGGTGAACGCATTCGAAAATGGGTCAAACATTATCCTGGGAGGAGAGGTCACTCATGAGAAGAAGAATGCTGAGACAGTCGCTAACACAGAAGGAAGTCTGAATGTATGAAGTACAATTGCAAATAGGCAGAAGCAAACATGGACAGTTTTGTGTCTCTGAAAATGAACATTAATTCAGAGAAGGTCCTAATCACAGGCATATTGGGGGTGGGGGAGAGAGAGCAGGAGACTTGCTGAACCCATAGAAGGGGAAATAAGAGTTAACCACCCTCTGCTACCTCTGTGCACTTTTAGCAACCAGCTCAAGAGCAGCACTGGTACAGGCTGGAAGCAAGCCCTCTTAGCAAAAAGAGTTGACAGAATGAAACTAAAAAAGGCAATGGGCTAGATTTTCCACTTTTGTACTCGCCCAAAAATGGGCATTATTTTCGGCATGGGCGGTAAAAAAGGATTTTCAGATTGTTGGCTTCTCGCCCATTCTCAAAGCACCTAGTCTCCATTTTTTAAAATGGGCGTTACCGCGAGCGATATGAAATGGGTGGTAGTGTTAAATCTCGCTGACCTTCTGCCATAAAGTGTCACCGTCCTTAGCAACGGCATGGCAATGCTCGATTCCCGCGATTCAGGAGGTCAAGGGTCATTATCACATGCGCAGAAGAGGAGACAGAGAGAGGGGGAGCTGAGATGGACTGAAGGCGTGTCTGTGGCTGCTTTGGGAAGAAGGAGGGAGACTTTAGAGCTTCAGAGCAAGTAGGGAAACAAAAATTAGCTGTTACCAGCCACATATTTGCCCTAATTTGACCTATAATGGAGGGAGAGGAGGAGGCATCACAGCACGCTGTGGAGACTGACGTTGGAGAGAGCAATGAGGTGGGACAGGAGCACATTGGAGGCCGCAAAAGAGCCAGGAAGTTCTTGGATGAGGCAAATACCTCCCTCCTGCAGGTCAAGTTACGCAGGGGTGATTTGACACAGGGAGGGTGTGGGAAGCCCACCCCAAAGGCCTGCCAGAGGATATCGACCGAGATAGCAGAGGTGGTCTCGTCAGCGACCAGGGTGAGGGTAACCAATGCCGCAAACGATGGAACGACCTTGTGGGATCCGCAAGAGTAAGTATTACATTGATTGACATGTACTTACGTATTTATATAATTTGATTTGTAACAGTCATGAGTGACTATCAGCAGATGTGAGGTTTTTCACTTTTACCGAGAATGTTTTACTCAAAGCCTGCGGTCACGGTGTACGTCTTTAGGTAAAGAATGATAATTATCATAATAACCGACAGATGTAATCATGATTATGTGTTGTATCAGTCTCTGTGACAGTATCTAGCAATGATATCACGCAATGATTTCATGCCATGTCGTCCTGTCACCTTTTACAGAAGAAGCTATCGATGATGAGGTCACCAGTCCCCAGCGACATCACTGAGATGGAGGAGCGGGTGTTCGCACTCGTGGGGAAGCACACCCGGACAGCCACGGATGCATCTGCAGACCCTGAAGTGATGCCACGTGAGTAAAGCTTACACCACTGCGTAATGTAAAGTCAATAGATGCCACATCCACTCATATCCGAGCAATCATATATGATAGATGATTTCTAAAATTGTCATGGAAATAATGCTGGCCGAATGAAAATCATTGCAATGCACAATGTGTTGATGATCATGAAATGTCATGCATGTGATGATTTTGAGAGCGGTGGTGCTTTTATCGTGCATATGCTGTGTGAGTGCTGGACTCACCTTGTGACCCTAGCACCCGCTTCTCCTCTAATAACCTCATTTGTGTTTTGCAGCTCAGCGAGCAGCGCGGCCCCAGGTAAGACCACAGAGGCCAGAAGGTGGGGGTCCGACTCTCCAGACGATCCTACATCTGTTGTTGAGGAGCTCCGATTCTCGCCTGTCAATCCGCTGGGTCTGTTCTCCACGGATGAGAGCGCGGACTTTGAGGGACCTGCATCGCCACGCTCCAGAAGCCATTCCATCCCAAGGCTATCTAGTGGTCCTCCGGTCATTCCCGCCTCCACTCTGGAGGTACCGGCCCCAAGCACCTCGCCACAGGGCACCCCATTTGTCCCCAGAATGGCACCGATCCCGCGGAGTCCTCGTGGACGTGGAAGGTCTGTTCCACGAGCGCCACGAGAGCAGAGAGATGGTACAGTTGTCCAGGAGGACTGCAGACATTGGTGACCAGCTCATCGAAGCATTGGGGGGCATATCCCAACAGCTGGCCACCATGACTGAGTACATTCCGCGGATGTCCGAGGTCCTGGATGCGATAGCCAGGAATCCTGCTGGCACAGGTCTCCCAGTGGTCCCAGAGCGCGGCACTCCATCCCTAGGTTCCGCACCACCACTGTGAACGACAGATGAGAGCAAGGACCAAGATCCTGCTTCTGCATCAGAGAATGTTGCCCCCTCGGCACCCCCCACTCCCGTACCCGTGCAACCAATGCATCTGCCTTCGTTCCCCCCCCCCCCCCCCTCAATGAGGCACCGCCTGAGGAGCTCCTTGGCCAGGTGCCATGGAGCGAGGAGGGGAAGAGGTAGAGGTGGGAAAAGAAGGGGAGGAGGGGGAAGGAAAGTGAGTTGCATGTCTGCAGGTAATGGCTGTGTTACATCTCCATCTGAGTGTATGCAATTTTGTTGCAATGTATGGGGGCTGGGGACCACGCTCCTGCTTTGCCTTTGTATTCTGTGTTGCTGGACATGTTGAACATTAGATTGATGTCAATGATGGAAAAAGTGGGGTGTGGGCGGGGGTTGGGTGTTATTGCCTGTGATACTTGTGATTTCAGACCAATGTTGGTATACATTTTTTTTATTGAACATAACCTTGTTGCGCATTGTCTCAGATAGCTGGACCGTTACACACTAGTGATTCCTTAACATGTAACATGAAATAAAACTTAACTTCAATCAATGTAAACTTTAACTGGCACCAAGCTGATGGGCACCATTGATGTCTGAGCTGCACACACACAGCAGTGTGTCAGCATTGTCCCTCACATCAACGCTCTTTCAGGCAAATTGTTCAGATATCAGCTCCTCACGCAAGAGTCTTGCAGCTATGAAGCCACCATCGGCCCTTTCCTGCAGTCTGGAGGGGGTTGTGGGCATTGTTGCATAGCCAGCCTGATTGTCTGGCCCTAGGTCAGAGTCCAGCCCCCCGTAGTCTTCTTCCTCTCTCTCCTGAGGTGGAGCATCAGTCCCTTCTGGCAATTCTTGGCCCTTCCTGACAGCCAGGTTGTGCAGCATCGAGTACACAACCACAAATTTACCTACTTGCTCAGGGTTGTATTGTAACTCCCCTCCTGAGTGGTCCAGACATCTGAAGCGCCGCTTAAGCAGAGTTATTGTATTCTGGACCACATTGCATGTGTCTCTGTGGCTCCGGTTGTATCGCTTCTCGACCTTGGTGTTGGCGTCATGCAGGGGGGTCATCAGCCAGGTGGCTAAGCCATATCGGTTATCACCAAGCATCCAGCATTGTCCTTATGGCTGACTCTTAAAGATGTCAGAGACAGCGCTCTCACGCAGGATGTGAGCCTCACTGAAGGTGCCCAGACATTTGGCATTCACTGCCAGTATGATCTGGTTATGGTCGACAACTAGTTGGACCTTCAAGGAGTGAAATCCTTTTCTGTTACGAAAACGCTCCGGGTCCTAGAAGGTGGCCACATGGTGATGTGAGTGCACTGTATAGCTCCCTGCACCCTGGAGAACTTAGCAATGCGGTAGAATGCTCCAGCCCTGTCAGTCTGAGCCTCTGTAGCAATGGGGAAGCTGATAAAGTCCATCCTTCTCGCATACAGGGCCTCCGTGACCTGTCTAATGCAGCAATGGGTTGCATGGTGAGACAGAGGGGAAATCTCAACCGCGGAAAGGAACCAGACGCGTAGAAAGACAGTGCCGTGGTGACCTTGACCTTGACCGACACTGATGTCCTGATGGCAGGCTGCATATGTGGCCTGATGAACTCACATATTTAATTGATCACCACCTTGTGGAAGCACAGTCTCCGAAGGCAGGTGTGCTCGGAGACGTCGAGGAAAGACCTCTTTTCCTTCTACGTGCGGAGCGTGTATGGTCTGGCCCTTCTCATTCTTGCACGTTTTAAATTGGGGACATAATGATGTGCATCACACATTGAGCCATCTGCACTCTGCAGCATCTGCGTATTAATCGATGCAAGCTGAGAAATGGCTGGCCTCATTGCAATGAAAGTATAATGGCGATTGATCAGAAGCAATAATTTCCTCACTAAAATACACCTGGAGTAAACCCCCAATAGTCCAGAGTCTGAAAATATGTCTGTTGAGATAGTCACTTCACCTGAAAAGAACTCCAGAGACAATGCAAACTCCACCGAAGTTGAAGCAGCCTTTTGAATGAAGCGACCTGCGATTTTAAAAATGGCAGCCACACCACTGGCATTAGTTAGAACAGTTCCACTTTTTATGGCCGTTTTTTTGGGCGAGTGATGTGTGTGCGAGGTGGTGAAAGTGATGATGGGCGATCTCCTGGGCGTTAGTTTCGCCAAATGTGGTCTTTACGACAAAAACAATGGGGGGCGGTATTATTGAATCTCGGTGTTAATTCCGTGCGGAAAGTAACGCTGGATGATATTATGGGTATTGATTTTGTGCATTCTGATGATTCCGCCCCAAAAAAGTGGGCAGGTGGTACTATTTTTTCCCAGTGTTAAGCACATGAGGAAAGTAACGCTCGCCGATAAGTTCCTGAAAAATGCCCGGCAGTTTCCATTTTGTGGTTAAATGAGCAATATTTGGCCGTTATACGTCATTTCAGCAGTAAAATGGGCATTAAGTGGGCATTAAGCATGCAAATATTGTGGAAAATCTAGCCTTAAATCTTCTAACATCAAAAAGGCTTTACTCAGCACCCAGAATAGCACTGGCAATGGAAATGCTGATCTGTATTGGGCTGAAGCAGACCTGCTGAATGGATTGCTGGGACACAGAATCAGACCAACAAACTTCGCGTATATTTTTTTTATTCAACAGTTAATGGGGATCTTGAAACTAATGACTATTCTAGCTGGGAGAAAAAACTAATTTAAACACCAAGCTATTTGCTTCATAAGCTCATTCTAAGCTAGCCTTAATTTCCCATCAAACTTCCTGACCCTTCTCCATGTTCCAATATGTCCCACGTTCCAACAGGTACATTTTCTGCCACTAACTGATGAATTGGAAAAAATAGTGCGAATATATCTTGTGAGGCAGGGAAAATTAGAGAAATATTACACACTCACCAGGAGACTCTCGCCTCGCACACGCACCAGGAGTCTCCGCACACATTCACCAGGAGACTCTCTCCCCTCGCACACTCACCGGGAGACTCTCTCCCCTCGCACACTCACCATGGGAGGTGGGCAGAGGCAGTGTTTGACAATGATCTGTGATAACTGTTGTGGTGCACCATACAAACACCTCCCCCCAAAAAATCACAATGGAGCCGAGGAATAAACAATTAGATAGTTGAGCAGTAAGAATACCTTTTCTGAGGCACTTGCCAGTTTTGAACCTGTGAAGTTGAAGGCTAGAGCAGCAAGTGGGCCATCATGTGCAGGAATCACTGAAACACTGTGCTGATGGCAGAAAATGAGCATTAAGAATCTGACACACAATGATCACATCAAAAAGCTACAAATGACAGCTAATTAAATAAGATGGTTTGTGCTGCTCACGTGCCTTTAACAGATTTTTTATTAAGTGAAGTTACTAATTTCAAGTTGGTTGCAATAGTCTTCAGTAAAAAAGAAACTTGCATTTATGTAGCACCTTTCATGACCTCTATGTCCCAAAACATTTTACAGCCAATTAGTTACTTGTAAAGTGTAGTCACTGTTGTAATGTATGAAAATGCAGCAACCAATTTGTCTCTCAAACAGTAAATAAGATAAATGACCAGGTAATCTGTTTTAGTGACATTGGTTTGGGGATGAATGTTGGCTATGATTGCAGGGGAACTCTCCTGTCTTCTTGAATTATTCAATGATATATTTTTTTTAACATCCACCCGAGAGGGTAGACAAGGCCTCAGTTTAACGTCACGTCCAAAAGACGGCACCTCTGACAGTGCAGTACTCCCTCAGCACTGCAGTGAATTGTCGACATAAATGATGCACTCTAATCTCTGAAGTGGGGCTTGAACCCACAACCTTCTGACTCGGAGATGACAGTGCTACCCACTGAGCCACAGCTAACACCTAACTTCATTTCATTAATAATTCCAGGAGAGTTGTTCAGCAGATTAGTAGCTATTGCGGTACAGGATTGGATTGCCATTCCAAAGGCTTAAATTTCAATTCTTGCCTCAAATGTCACTGGAGCTAGGTTACCTTCAATGGGTAAAGTTTTCATAATCTCACTCAGCCAGGTCTTTAATTGGAGCATTCCTGGACATCTCTGGCACACCTCAACATCAGTCTCCCTCAAACAAAGTCTAACTCACGCTAAATGATGGTTAAACATGGTTGCAATGGAAAAGTCGACACTCAAGCCATCTTATCATGCTAACTGAAGGAAGAATCATGATGGTGGAAAAAAAGGGATTCTCTTTCACAAGGCTTAAAGTGCTCAGTTCAGTTTTGCAACACCAATATAAATGGAAAACCGTTACTGTCTCCCATTCAAGTACAGACTCACCAAGTTATTTGCATCATAAATCACTATCTCCCCTATTGTGGCATTGCCCGGATATGCCAGGTATGAGTTGGAATGATTGATGGAAAGTGCACAGAGACCTGGGAAGAATAGATAAAACAGGATGTTAGAATGTCCAGCACGTGATATTGTGTTATGATGTTGCATCGCTGTTCACGCACACACACAGTGAACTGAAAAAAATGTGAACCTATCAGGGCTAAATCAAACGACAGAGTTCCACCAGGTTCATTTACAATGGAGCAGGAGAGGATAGACAATTTGAAATTGCAGTGCAGAGTATAATTACACAACATCAAATGCATCATGGATAAGAACATAATAGTGAACAGTTAAAGCAGAGCGGGGTGTGGAACAATTAATGTCTTGCCATGAGAGTGGAGTGTGAATGGAAGTAGAAAAAAGAAGTTGCATCAACATAGCACCTTTCATATCCTCAGAATGTCACCAATATGATTTGCAGCCAATAAATTAGTTCTGAAGTGTAATCAATAATGTGTTGTAGGCTGATATGGCAGCCAATTTATGCGCAGCAAGCTCCCACAAACAGCAATGGGAGAAACAACTGGTTAATCTGTTTTTGGTAGTATTAGTTGAGAGATAAATATTGGCCAGGACACCAGAAGAACTCCCTGTTCATCTTCAAATAGTGCCATGGGATCTTTTACATCCACCCGAGCAGGCAGATTGGGCCTTGGTTTAACACCTCATCCGAAAGCACCTTCGACAATGCAGCATTCAATCTAGGCCGACACGTCACGGAGTATGGCTGGGAGTTTCCTTGGAGCTGCTCCCGTCCCACGGCTGTTAACTTCACCAGAAGCCTGGCGAAAACCCTGTTTATACTGGTAAACAAGGTTTCCACTGCACTTCGGTTTCAGATTTCCTGCAATGAAAGCATTAAATTCTAGACACTCGCGTACAGATGGTGGCCATTCAAACCATTATGATAATAGGAACAAGCTGAGCACTCCAGTTCATTAGTGAACCTGCATTATGTGCATATGTTTCCCTGTAAGATATCTATCTCTCATTTGTTCTCACTCTGTGAGCGTGTCTTTCTCTCTCTCCCTCGCTCCTTTCTCTTTTGACGAGTCTCTCTCTTGCTCCTGGTTTCTGTGCATGTATTATTACGAGCATCTGTTTCTGCCTCAATCTTCTCCCCTTTGGCCATTTCACCCGCATAAAAGATTTCCTCAAAGAAGAGAAAATGGCTGCCAGACTTGTGCACACGGAGAGGAAAGATCTAGAATCTGACAGAGCAGATACTGCAGGGCCATGCACCATGGGCACTCTGCTCAGTAAATCCCGGCAAGCAAAAGGAGAGACCCGAAAGGATAAGCGGTAAAATGATTTTTGTGGGGTCAGGAGAAGCAGAAGTGCTCCTCCAGGCCCCGTGAGAATAATGTGGGCCTCTCTTGCCTTGGACTCAGCCCTGAATTTGGAATAAACAGGAGCCAGATCACTTGTGCTTCAAAATTCTCTTTCCTTTTCTTCGCACATCCATTTTTAGGCTACAGTAACAACACAAGACCTGTACTGTCAAAAGGCAGCTCGAAACTAATCTTAATTGTGCATATAACTGTGCACTGCTCTGTTGATGTGTGCGTGTGTTAAACTGTGGCTGTTGGAAACTAGTTTGGTTCAAAAATATCGCACCATTTTTGCCTTTGTCTGGCAAAGCTGCGTCCAGAAGTTGCTATACGATACTTCTTTTGAGAATAATACTGAAAGTGAAAGAATTTTTAAATTGCCCCTCTCTCTTCATTGGAATAAATAAAAATGGAAAAATGGCTGAGAGTGCCATTCAAAAAACTGTCAAATGATTGTGTTAATCATTGTTTATGATACTGTCCCTCATTTTCCACAGTAAAGGCTGTAGTGACACAAAGGTACCTCCTGGAATTTTGAGTCCCGACATTTAGCTACTGATTTCAAACAGTCCCATTAGCTTGGTTTTCACCCACCTGTGCGGTTTGGTGGTATATCTTGAATGGTTTTCAGTAACTTCAAATCCTTGATGTTATGAATGTAAATGGCCTCCTCCAAACAAACTATCAGCCTCTGTAGTGGGAAAATAAAGTAGTGTCATAATCTGAGGGGTGAGATCATTGTCGGTCTCGATTAACAGCATACCTGTAAAAACTGAAGTAATGGTTCCCAGATTGCACGTTAGAGCAGGGTGGCCAACCAGCATCTCCCAAACCGGACAAGGCAGTCTGCTGACGTGCAGCTCTTTGCACATACAGGTGCAACGGCCCAAATCCGGAACTCTGAAAACCAGAATTGTCCCAAAACTGGAAATTTTGTGCATAGCTGATGGAGTCGTCTGGAATTATTGTCTGAAAACCAGACATTTTTGAGGCAAAACCCAAAATCTGGCACAGATTCATTCGAGGATTCCGGATTTCAGACAAGAAAATCACGTCTGAAATCTGGAATCCTCGACCGAATCCGTGCCGGATTTTGGGTTTTGATGGATTTCGGATCTCGCCGCTCAAAACCCGGCAGATTCAGTTGAGGATTCCGGATTTCAGACTTGATTTTTTTTTTGTCTGAAATCCGGAAAAAACCCCAAACCTGAACGGCCTCAGTCTCGAGGATTCTGGATTTCGGACGTTGTACCTGTACCAGTATAAGATGCTCATGTGATCGAAAAACGCCAACAGAGGCTGGTTGGGGCTATATGGCTTGTTTCTCTGTTGTAATTTCAATCTATCTGTGTTGTAATCTATCTCATTTCTGAGATGCGCAGAATAATATGAAGCACACAATCAGGTACAAAAGCAGTCAGTCCTCCTTCAATTCCCACCAGGCGAGCCAACATATTTTGAATGAAATCTCAAAGTAACCTAATTACATTTAGCTGGAAGACATTACTGGATTGGGGAATGGTAGCTGCCAGTCACACTGGACTCTAAAACAGTAAACTGGCCCAGGACTACAAAGGAGCAAATCGGGAGCAGCATCGGATGTACCAGCACAGAGACCTGCAGTGTGCAGCTGCCCTTACAGCAGAAAGAAATCCTCCTGCTGTTACCTGGGGCCCAACCTTGCCCAAGCCATTTTTCCCAGCGCACTGATCTGAAGCCCACCGACTTTGCATGCTGGAAAGGGTGCCAGAAAAAAGAGGCCCCGTCCTGGCCACTCTTCGGAGTGCCCAGAATCGTGGCGTGCAGTCTGAAGGGGGGGGGAGTTCGGCGGAGCAACAGGCCAGCGCAGAAAGCACTGCCGGCACCTGCGCACATGCTCAGTGAGGGCTGCGTGTATACTCCTGCCCTCCCAGCGCGTCCTGTGGGCTGTGAGCAGGACCCGATGCTCGCAGCCCCTATCCCCGGCTGAGTGGCCTCCCGCACCAGCCGGCTGGCCCGTTGAGTTCCCGGGCAAGGTAGGACTTTGGTCCTATTTTTTTATTTGGTGGCTGTGCTTGAGACTTTTGATTGGGGGGGGGGGGGGGGGGAGGAGGAGGAAGAGAGTTTTGGGCTGGGGGGGAGGGGGGAGGAGGGAGGAGAGAAAGAGTGTTTTTGGGGGGGGGGGGGGTGGAAGAGAAAGAGTGTTTTGTATCACTCTCTCTCTCTCACTGGCAACTCCCCCCCCCCCCCCCCCCTCCCCTGTGACATCGTGGCCAGCAGCTCGCATTTCTTCGGTCGGATTTACTTCATTTTTATTAGTATTTTAATTGTTTGAGCTTTTCCTTGCAATGTTTGTTGCTTGGTTGTTGAGGTCCTCTCCAGTTCCCTTCCCTCGCCTATCCCTGCCCTAATGTCTGCCGAATGTGCGCTGCTTTTTCTTCACTGCCCGCATGGTTTTTCAGAGCTGGCCACACACGCTGACCTAAGTCGATTTGGAGTAAGTTTTTGCTGGCCAAAGTGGCATAAATGGCCAAAACTGGTGTAAGTGTCTGGGAACGCCCCCTTTTGAAAAAAAAAACTGACCTTAAAAAAAAAAATCATAGCTAACTGACATACTCTGGAGCAAATTTTGGGGGGGGAAATCGCATTTATTAAACTTACGCCAGAAAAACTTACTCCAAAAAAATTGATGCAAGTCATGGCCAAAATTGGGCCCCTGGAGTGCAGAGACTGCTCAAGGTTTATGTAACAAAGTGTTGCTGACAACTGATGGAGGGTGCGGAGAATCAAAGAAACAAAAAAGAACTTGCATTGAAATAGTCTTCACACGATCTCAGGACGTTCCAAAGTGCATCCAGCCAATGAATTACTTTTGAAGTGTGGTCACTGTTGTAATGTAGGGAAATGCCGCAGCCAGTTTGCACACAGCAAGATCCCACAAAAAGCAATAAGATAAATGTTGGTCAGAACACGGGGAGACCTCCACTGCTCTTCATCAAATAGTGCCATGGGTTATTTATGTCCACCCGAGAGGGCAGGCAGGGCCTAAATTTAACGTCTCATCTGAAAATGGCACCTCCAACAGTGCAACATTCCCTCAGTACTGCACTGGATTGTCAGTCAAGATGATGTGCTCAAGTCCCTGGAGTGGGGCTTGAGACAGAGGCGAGAATGCTACCACCAAGTCAAGGAAAACAGCTTAATGGTGGGGACAGGGAAAAAGAGGCATAATACTGTACAATCCAGCTTTCAAGAAAATAGTTCTCAGCAAAGCATGCCAAAAGCCATCTTGGCCTAGGTTTCAAGGGCTAGAAATTTGGTTCTCAGCAAAAACGGGTTTTTTTTCGCCAAAATTACCGCTTTTGCTTCGCTACCACTGGTAGGCCGGAAATTCAACTTTTAATTTGCACAGCAGTAAAAATCGGCGCTGCACGAGGATTTGCAGCGCAAACTGCGAAATTCGGCAACTTTAGTCTGAGGCCGATACCGCTGAGAGAGAGGCCTTGGGAGGGCGGAAAAACACCACAAAATAAATAGGGAGAGCGATAGTGATAGGGGATTCAATTGTAAGGGGAATAGATAGGCGTTTCTGCGGCCGCAACCGAGACTCCAGGATGGTATGTTGCCTCCCTGGTGCAAGGGTCAAGGATGTCTCAGAGCGGGTGCAGGACATCTCTCTCAGCGGTATCGGCCTCGGACTAAAGTTGCCGAATTTCGCAGTTTGCGCTGCAAATCCTCGTGCAGCGCGATTTTTACTGCTGTGCAAATTAAAAGTTGAATTTCCGGCCTACCAGTGGTAGCGAAGCAAAAGCGGTAATTTTGGCGAAAAAAATACCGTTTTCGCTGAGAACCAAATTTCTAGCCCTTGAAACCTAGGCCAAGAAGGGAGGGAGAACAACCAGTTGTCGTGGTGCACATTGGTACCGACATAGGTAAAAAAAAGGGATGAGGTCCTACGAGACGAATTTAAGGAGCTAGGAGCTAAATTAAAAAGTAGGACCTCAAAAGTAGTAATCTCGGGATTGCTACCAGTGCTAGTCAGAGTAGGAATCGCAGGATAGCTCAGATGAATACGTGGCTTGAGCAGTGGTGCAGCAGGGAGGGATTCAAATTCTTGGGGCATTGGAACAGGTTCTGGGGGAGGTGGGACCAGTACAAACCAGACGGTCTGCACCTGGGCAGGACCGGAACCAATGTCCTAGGGGGAGTGTTTGCTAGTGCTGTTGGGGAGGAGTTAAACTAATATGGCAGGGGGATGGGAACCAATGCAGGGAGACAGAGGGAAACAAAATGGAGACAAAAGCAAAAGACAGAAAGGAGATGAGTAAAAGTGGAGGGCAGAGAAACCCAAGGCAAAAAACAAAAAGGGCCACTGAATATAAAGGGGCTGCAGGAGGGGTCAAAACTAAAAATCATGGTTTAAAAACTAGTATTAAAACACTCTACCTAAACGCACGCAGCATTCGAAATAAAGTAAATGAGTTGACGGCACAAATCATTACAAGTGGGTATGATTTAGTGGCCATTACAGAAACATGGTTGCGGGGTGGCCAAGACTGGGAATTAAACTTACAGGAGTATCTGACGATTCGGAAAGATAGACAAGAAGGGAAAGGAGGTGGGATAGCTCTGTTAATAAAGGCTGATATCAGGGCAGTTGTGAGAGATGATATTGGCTCTAATGAACAAAACGTTGAATCATTGTGGGTGGAGATTAGAGATAGTAAGGGGAAAAAGTCACTGGTGGGCGTAGTTTATAGGCCCCCAAATAATAACTTCACGATGGGGCGGGCAATAATCAAGGGAATAATGGAGGCATGTGAAAAAGGAACGGCAGTAGTCATGGGGGATTTTAACCTACATATCGATTGGTCAACTCAAATCACACGGGGTAGCCTGGAGGAGGAATTCATAGAATGCATACGGGATTGTTTCTTAGAACAGTATGTTACAGAACCTACAAGGGAGCAAGCTATCTTAGATCTGGTCCTGTGTAATGAGACAGGAAAAATAAACGATCTCCTAGTAAAAGATCCTCTCGGAATGAGTGATCACAGTATGGTTGAATTTGTAATACAGATTGAGGGCGAGGAAGTTGTGTCAGAAACGAGCGTACTATGCTTAAACAAAGGGGACTACAGTGGGATGAGGGCAGAGTTGGCTAGAGTAGACTGGAAACACAGACTAAATGGTGGCACAATTGAGGAACAGTGGAGGACTTTTAAGGAGCTCTTTCATAATGCGCAACAAAAATATATTCCAGTGAAAAAGGGCGGTAAGAGAAGGGATAACCAGCCGTGGATAACCAAGGAAATAAAGGAGAGTATCAAATCAAAGACCAATGCGTATAAGGTGGCCAAGGTTAGTGGAAAACTAGAAGATTGGGAAAATTTTCAACAACAGCAAAGAATGAGTAAAAAAGCAATAAAGAAAGGAAAGATAGATTACGAAGGTAAACTTGCGCAAAACATAAAAACAGATAGTAAAAGCTTTTACAGATATATAAAACGGAAAAGAGTGACTAAAGTAAATGTTGGTCCTTTAGAAGATGAGAAGGAGGATTTAATAATGGGAAATGTGGAAATGGCTGAGACCTTAAACAATTATTTTGCTTCGGTCTTCACAGTGGAAGACACAAAAACCATGCCAAAAATTGCTGGTCACAGGAATGTGGGAAGGGAGGACCTTGAGACAATCACTATCACTAGGGGGGTAGTGCTGGACAGGCTAATGGGACTCAAGGTAGAGAAGTCCCCATGTCCTGATGAAATGCACCCCAGGATATTAAAAGAGATGGCGGAGGTTATAGCAAATGCATTCGTTATAATCTACCAAAATTCTCTGGACTCTGGGGAGTTACCAGCGGATTGGAAAGCAGCTAATGTAACGCCTCTGTTTAAAAAAGGGGGCAGACAAAAGGCAGGTAACTATAGGCCGGTTGGTTTAACATCTGTAGTGGGGAAAATGCTTGAAACTATCATTAAGGAAGAAATAGCGGGACATCTAGATAGGAATAGTGCAATCAAGTAGACGCAGCATGGATTCATGAAGGGGAAATCATGTTTAACTAATTTACTGGAATTCTTTGAGGATATAACGAGCATGGTGGATAGAGGTGTACCGATGGATGTGGTGTATTTAGATTTCCAAAAGGCATTCTATAAGGTGCCACACAAAAGGTTACTGCAGAAGATACAGGTATGCGGAGTCAGAGGAAATGTATTAGCATGGATAGAGAATTGGCTGGCGAACAGAAAGCAGAGAGTCGGGATAAATGGGTCCTTTTCGGGTTGGAAATCGGTGGTTACTGGTGTGCCACAGGGATCAGTGCTGGGACCACAACTGTTTACAATATACATAGATGACCTGGAAGAGGGGACAGAGTGTAGTGTAACAAAATTTGCAGATGACACAAAGATTAATGGGAAAGCGGGTTGTGTAGAGGACACTGAGAGGCTGCAAAGAGATTTAGATAGGTTAAGCGAATGGCCTAAGGTTTGGCAGATGGAATACAATGTCGGAAAGTGTGAGGTCATCCGCCTTGGGAAAAAAACAGTAAAAGGGAATATTATTTGAATGGGGAGAAATTACAACATGCTGAGGTGCAGAGGGACCTGGGGGTCCTTGTGCATGAATCCCAAAAAGTTAGTTTGCAGGTGCAGCAGGTAATCAGGAAGGCGAATGGAATGTTGGCCTTCATTGCGAGAGGGATAGAGTACAAAAGCAGGGAGGTCCTGCTGCAACTGTATAGGGTATTGGTGAGGCCGCACCTGGAGTACTGCATGCAATTTTGGTCACCTTACTTAAGGAAGGATATACTGGCTTTGGAAGGGGTACAGAGACGATTCACTAGGCTGATTCCGGAGATGAGGGGGTTACCTTATGATGATAGATTGAGTAGACTGGGTCTTTACTCGTTGGAGTTCAGAAGGATGAAGGGTGATCTTATAGAAACATTTAAAATAATGAAAGGAATAGACAAGATAGAGGCGGAGAGGTTGTTTCCACTGGTCGGGGAGACTAGAACTAGGGGGCACAGCCTCAAAATAAGGGGAGCCAATTTAAAACCGAGTTAAGAAGGAATTTCTTCTCCCAGAGGGTTGTGAATCTGTGGAATTCTCTGCCCAAGGAAGCAGTTGAGGCTAGCTCATTGAATGTATTCAAGTCACAGATAGATAGATTTTTAACCAATAAGGGAATTAAGGGTTACGGGGAGTGAGCGGATAAGTGGAGCTGAGTCCACGGACAGATCAGCCCTGATCTTATTGAATGGCGGAGCAGGCTCGAGGGGCTAGATGGCCTACTCCTGTTCCTAATTCTTATGTTCTAATGTTCTTAAACAAAAAAAATTCACAAAACATTTACAAGACCAGTGGCCAGCTGTCGGGATATGCCCCCCATTGCTTCGAGGATCTGGTCACCAATGTCTACAGTTTACAGTCCTCCTGGACAACTGTATCATCTATCGAATCACTGAAAAAGAATTAAGAAATAAAAACTTTAACTTGCAGGTCTTCATTCTTACCGCTGCTGGCAGGGTTGCTATGACAGGTTTTTCCCTGTCGGTATTCTGAGCGCAGAATACGGGTGCGGAGGGAGAGAAATTTCTGGCGAAAGTGCTACTTTGACTGTTGCACGATGGCACTCTTCTCCCAGTGGTACTTGGAAAGCTCCGTCGCACAAAGGTCACCGAATTTCCCGCCGACCGGGTTTTCGCCAAAAAGGGTGAAATAGCGCCAAAAACCCGGTCACAAAATCGCCAAATTTCTAGCCCAAAATGTCTTGCACTGTATGCTTATACTAATGGTAATTACAGTCAAGTGTGCTATATTTAAAACTTGTGGCTCTGATAGTATACCACTGTTTTGGCTCTTGACCTTTTAAAGCCATACCTGCTTTAAGCTTAATCCGTACGTACCTTTAAATTTAAAACCTACGAGCATAAGGTTCTCTTGCCGTTGACTGTCATTAGAAATAAAAGCTTTGATAGGGGAACAGTGCCAGAGGGGTAGAAATGAGAATGGGGAGAACAGTGTCGGAGGGATCAATACTCTCCCAAAACTGCCACTAAATCAGACAATCCTAATTTCATTTTCCAGTCTTTTTATGGCCAAAAAATATTGTTGTGTGTGCAAAACAATCTTAAAATTGAGAAAGAAAGCCAGCCACTTAATACTGGGTGTTGCTAAGCTGCAGTCTTAAAGTTAGAAAGGATATTCTGTATATTAATGGAAGGTTGCCCCAGTTAGCTCATTCTGTGATTTTTCTTACTGCCTACAGGAAATAGGTGACCTGGCTGAGGTCAGGAGCTTACCACTGCCGGCCAACCTGTGACCCCCGCCCTCTTACCTGTCTGTTGAGCCGAACAGTGAGGATGGTATTGGAATAGCTGTAGTTGCAGATCTCTGTCCCTTTCTTGAAATGATAAACATTCATCCTCCGTGGTGTTGAGAGGCTGACGATGACCACCAGGCTGCTGGAAAACAGCCGTTCCACAATGTACACATCGGGTGTGTCTGCTGCACGTGGAGAAAGGTGGGAGGGGCAGGGGGGTGGGGATAGGAAAAGGGAAGCAAACAAGAGCATTATACACTTGGGAGAACATTTTCATCCACTTTGACTGCAGATACGTTAGTCACACAGCTCTGAAAAACAACTATGCTGTAGCTATCAACAGAGGTGGAATGAGGGCACCCCCAATGGCTCAGTGGGTTAAGACAGTGATTGGCTGAGCCAAACCAGGAGGGTTCCAGATTCAATCCATGGAGTATACCGCTAGCACCTAACATTCCTATATTAAGAAGGGGGAAAAAATGACTACAGTTAAAGAAAGGAACAACTTGCATTTATTGGCCCCAAGTTTCGTGCCGTGGCGAAAACGGCGCACCTCCGAGCTGGGCGCCTGTTTTTCACGCCGAAAACTGCGCCTAAAAAAAAGTCCGATATTCTCGTACTCCTTGGAGCTCGATGTCTGCTTGGCGCGGCGCGCTCTTCGCAGCAGGGGGCGGAGCCTAACACTCGCGCTGATTTTCTAAGTAGCAGGGGGCGGGTACAATTTAAATTAGCCTTCGTGGTGCCAGCAACCCTGCGCGTGCGCGTTGGAGCGTGAGCGCACGCGCAGTCTCACACAAACATTGGCACTCGGCCATTTTTAAAAATACTGCAGAAAAAGTGAAGATTTGTTTCTTGGACCCCTGCAAAGGCTTGTAATTTAATTTTTTTTAATATTTCTGTGTGTGAGGGAGTGCTTTTAGCAGTAGTGCTGAATAAATCACTTGCTGAAATCAGTGAGTTCAGCTTTTCACTGCTAAACTTGCAGAACCGGTGCCTGCAAATTAAGGACTGTGTGTTTGGAGAAATAAGAGTGCCGATTCAACTTTGCAATGGATCAACGTCCACCAAGAACAAAGAATTTCTTGCATGAGGAAGTGAGATATTAGTCAACGTAATTGAGCAGAGATGGCAGGAGCTAGATACCAGCAACAGAGGTCGCATAAAAGTGCCACCAAAAGAAATGAAGAAACGCTGGAACCAAGTTGCAGAAGATTACTGCGCAGTGGTGCATACCAGGAGATCTAGAAGTCAGTGTAAAAAGAAATGGCACGACCTTGGTCAAGTAATTAGTGTAAGTAATATTTCCCATTTTTAATTTAATCGTAATTGTAACCTGGCTATCTGTATGTCCCACCTTGCAGACTGACACACTCTGTAAAAAGTTATATTTTACTCTTTGCAGAAGAAATTGGCCCACAACAAAAGGGAGGCAACTCGGACAGGAGGAGGCGTGCCCAATCTGCATCCACTGACACCCTTGGAACAAAGGGTAGCTGCTATGATGAGTCGTACATGGAGAAAAGCAATCAGTACAGCACAAGCTGGGCCCGCACGCGAGGAAGAGGGTAAGTCCTGAAAATGCATCATGGCCCTTTAAATCAACCTGTTGCCTGGCCTGCTATGTGTGAGAGTACTCATGCCACCCACCCGGCCCCCTCCCTTGCTGCTAAACATTTGACTGTTCTGATGTATTTTGCAGAACATGATGATGATGATGATGATGATGATGACGATGCTGCTGCTGCCAACCCTGAGGATCCTGAGGGTACAGAACAAGAACCAGTACAACCAGCTGCGGACGAACCAGACTGGATGATGGCAGCGATGACTGAAATGTCTGCAAGGGAGAGCTTCCAATTTAATGTTTATGAGCCCCCATCAAGGGGCATCAGAGTTTCAACCCCTAGCATAGGTCTTGGTTCCACCTTCCATGGTTTCGCTTCCGATGTTGCGGGTCCCAGTGGTGCTGCTGGTATAATGCAGCATTCTACAGTCAGTGCACTACCATCCCAGCCTGCGCCTCCCTCTCGCATAGGTTCTGGTTCCACCTACTATGGTTTTGATTCCGACGCTTCGGGTCCCAGTGTTGCTGCTGATATCATGGAGCAGTTTACACCCATTCGTCCAACATCCCAGCCCACGGCTCGCACTCGAGTGCTGTCGTCTGGAACACCGAGCGTCCTACCGTTCCAGCCCGAGCCTCTCCCTCTAGTTCTGCCGTCTGCAACACAGAGCGTCCCACAGTCCCAGCCCACGCTTCCCTGTGTAGTGGTGCCGCTTGCAACATCGAGCATCCCACCGTCCGTGCCCGCGCCTCCCAGTGTAGTGGTGCCACGAGGCAGACCCAGGCAGAGGAGAAGGAGATTGGAGACACGCTCTCCTGAGATGCAGCGTGCAACAGATGCGGCTCAGGTGTTGTGGCATTGGCTATGGAGACTAATGAGCTTACCCGATCACTCATCGGTGGCGTCAATGCAGTAGGTGAAGAGTTGATGGTCCTGACTGGAGAAATAGCAGTAATGACACGGGAACTTAGGGAGGGAATGTCTGAGGGAGTGCAATCGATGGCACAGGCCGTCAGGGAGGGCATGCAAATTACGGCACAGGCCGTCAGGGAGGGTATGCAAGTGTCGGCACAGGCCGTCAGGGAGGGCCTGGTTGAGGTAGCTGCTGCAATAAGGGCACACAGCCCAGCCAATCAAATGACAACCCCATGAGGAAGTGAACATTCACTGAGATATGGATGAGACATGGTTGCAGCCTTTCTTTGCTGCTTTTGTTCTTGTTCTTGATGTAGCTGTAGTAGCGTTTTTCAAATTGAAATTGTTTTGTAAGTTTTGTAACTTTATAACTTATAAGGGATCTTATGGTTTTTAAGTGATCTTATAGTGTAAATGCTCTCACATTTTTTTGTATCTTATTTAATTTTGCACCTAAAAAGTGATCCTGAAGTTTAAGTGTTCTTCAGAGTGTAAGATTTTTCACAATGAAACTGTTTTGTAAGTTTTGTAACTTTACAACATATAAGTGATCTCAGGGTTTTCAAGTGATCTTATAGTGTAAATGCTCTCACATTCTGTAAATTATTTAATTTTGCATGTAAAAAGTGATCTTGAAGTGTAAGTGATCTTCGAGTGTAAAATTTTTCATATAGAAAGTATTTTGTAACTTTTGTAACTTTACAAGTTTATAAGTGATCTTAAAGTTTTTAAGTGATCTTCAAGAGTCATATTAAAAAGTATAGTTTGATACAACAAATATTTTATTAGAGTGACGTTAACTTTTCAATAAAATATTTTTTCATTAAAACTGTTTCATGTTCCATTAACACAACACAACGTAGGAACAACTGCAAAGAATAAACATGTCCATATGCAAAAGTGGTCGCAGAGCCCTCAGGCATCAGTAGTTGAAGCGTTCACGGATGAGCTGCTGGCGCAAGTCTCGAGCAATCGTTAAAGGGGCACGATGGACGGCCCTCCTCCGACCTCGTGCTTCGGCATCAGGCATTTGCATGCTTTCCTGATTGTCGTTATCATCCACATCCTGGTCTTCCGTAATACTATCATCATGCACTGGACCCTCACGTCGGTCTTCGGGTTCCACTACCAGCTCCTGCTGCCTCATGATGGCTAAGTTATGAAGCATGCAGCACATAACAGTGAAGTGACCGACAATCTGAGAAGAGTATTGCAACTGTCCTCCAGAATGGTCCAGGCATCGGAATCGCTGTTTCAATATGCCAATAGTCCTCTCAATGATGCTGCGCATCGCAATGTGCGCCATGTTGTATTGATGGTCAGCTTCTGTCCGTGTCACGCATATGGGCGTCATGAGCCAGGTGGTCAGGCCGTACCCTTTGTCTCCCAGTAGCCAGCTCTGCCCTTCTGGCTGCTGCTCAAACATGTCAGATAGAACGCTGTCGCGTAGGATGAACGCATTGTGGGTGCTGCCAGGGTATCTCGCATCGACTGATATGATGCGCTGCTTGTCGTCACACACAAGCTGCACATTGATAGAGTGGAAACCTTTCCTATTTCGGTACTGCTCAGAATCCTCCACGGGTGCTCGCAAGGCTATGTGGGTACAATCAATGCAGCCCTGTACCTTTGGGAAGCCGGCAATTATGAAGAAGCCCACAGCCCTCTCATGGATCGCTTGTGCGGTCATTGGGAAATTGATGAAGTCATTCCTTCGCGCATAAAGTGCAGCCGTGACCTGGTAAACGCAGGCATGTATTGCACGTTGAGAGATGGCACACACATCTCCAGTTGTAGCCTGAAACGATCCCGAGGCGTAGAAAGAAAGTGCAGCTGTTACCTTCACTTCAACAGACAGGGCTGTTGTCCTTCTGCTTCTGGGCTGCAAATCTGCTCTCACCATATCACAGTTCTCAGTGACAACTTCTCTGCGAAAACGCAGCCTTTTCACACAATCAGCCTCGCTCATGTCCAGGTACGAGCGCCTGGTTCGATATTGTCGAGGTGGGTAAGGTCTCCTGCCCATCAACCTACGGGCTACGACGTTCCTGGTGCGGTGAGCTCTAATCAATTCTCTCCTATGCAGTGAATTGATGGCAAACCATTGCATAATACGTGGTGTTGACAATGCAGCACCCATTCTGCAAATTTAAATATAAAACTGTATGTGGCTGCCTCTCCCTGTCCAAATGGCCTCAATCCCCCTCACAGCTCGAAGGCTGCTGCTGTATCTTTGGCTGCCGGCCAGCCACTGATGCCGCCCCTAAAGCGTGGCCGAATGGCCTCAAGCACCATAAAGAGCTGCGTGTGTCAGGTGTTGATTCTTTGGCTGCTGGCCAGCCACTGACGCCGCTGATATCTCATGGCCGAATGGCCTCACGTCGGTCCGCTGCTGATTCTTCGGCTGCCGGCCAGCCACTGACGCCGCTGATATCTCATGGCCGAATGGCCTTGGGTCTGTCCGGTGCTGCTTCTTCGTGGCCAGCCACGAAGAGAATGAAGGCCTGCCTCAAGCACCGCAGCTCAGCTCGAAGCTTGCTGCCGCTGCTGTCGAGACACTGACGCCACACCGCTGCCTGTCTCCAACATGAAAGGCCTGCCTGAAGCACTTTCACACAGGTAGGAACATGGTTTATTTAATCTTTTCTTTGCTTATAAATTTTTATTCAGGTTGGATTTATTTGTATAATATTTGTATAAGTATAACTAAGGATTGATTGTAGAATTTAATGACTTCTCTTCCCCCCCCCCCCCCCCCCGCACCTCGTTCCCTACGCCTAATTTGTAACCTACGCCTGATTTTCTAAAGTGTAGACAAGGTTTTTTCGAGCGTACAAAAATCTTCACTTACTCCATTCTAAGTTAGTTTGGAGTAAGTTTTCACTCACGAAACTTTGAAATCAGGCGTAAGTGGCCGGACACGCCCCCTTTTGAAAAAAAAATTCTGTTCCAAAGTGAAACTGTTCTAACTGACTAGAACTGGAGCAAACTAAATGTGGAGAATTCCGATTTGTAAGATACTCCGTTCTACACCAGTTGCTCCTAAAAATCAGGAGCAAATCATGTGGAAACTTGGGGCCATATAGTGGCTTTCAGGTTGTCCCAAAGTATTTCAATCCCAATTAATTACTTTTAGAGTGTAGTTACTGTTATATAGGCAAATGCAGCATCCAATTTATGCAAAGCACAGAGCCACGAACAGCAATGAAATAAACAACCAAATAATCTGTTTTGGTGAATATGGTTGAGGGATGATTATTGGCTAGGACACCAGGATAATTTCTAATGGTGCCATGATGTCTTTTATGTCTACCTGAGTCAGCGGAGCCTTAGTTTAACACATAATTGAAAAGACAGCAGACAGCAACTCCAACAGTCCAGTGCTCCCTCAGTACTACACTCAAGTGTCAGCTGAGATTATGTGCTCAAATCCTGGAGTAGAACTTGAACCCACAATCTTCGTATTCAGAGGCAAGCATTCTACCTCTAAGCTAAGTTTTTAATTTCTACTGCACCCGAGGAGGCTGGGTCCACAGCAGGTGAAATAACTTGTTATTTTGCTTAACTTTATGTATATGAAGTATACGGAACAGATTATGTTCAATAATATAATGAGTCAATTCTATTATTTTATATTGCATTGATAGGTTAATATTATGAACTTTATTTTTCTTCTATTTTTAAATCACCATTACATCACACTGTTGCCAAATATTAGCATATTGCCATGGTGGGAACCAGTTATAGGGCTGATCATTTTAATACCTCATTTAGATTACAGAGCTGCCTCTGGGCCATACCACTCATTACTGAGGAAACAAAGTGGAAATGCATGCTCTGATCATGTTATATGCAACAACAGCTGCAAAGCAGCAAATGGCTAAAATATATGTCAGCGCTCAATCACAAGCTTGATTGTGCAAGAATGTTGCACTCCTTCTAAGTAACTCAGTAAAAAGACTTGCATTTATATACCGCCTTTCATGATCACCGGACATCTCAAAGCGCTTTACAGCCAATTAAGTACTTTTGGAGTGCAGTCACTGTTGTAATGTAGGAAACACGGCAGCAAATTTGCGCACAGCAAGCTCCCCACAAACTGCAATGTGATAATGACCAGATAATGACTGAGGGATAAATTTTGGCCAGGGCACCGGGGAGAAGTTCCCTGCTCTTCTTCAAAATAGTGCCATGGGATCTTTTACGTCCACCTGAGAGAGCAGACGGGATCTCGGTTTAACGTCTCATCTGAAAGACAGCGCTCCCTCAGCACTGCACTGGAGTGTCAACCTAGATTTATGTGCACAAGTCCCTGGAGTGGGACTTGAACCCACAACCTTCATAGAATCATTGAAGTTTACAGCATGGAAGGAGGTCATTTCGGCCCATCGTGTCCGCGCTGGCCAACAAGAGGCTATCCAGCCTAATCCCACTTTCCAGCTCTAGGTCCGTAACCCTGCAGGTTACGGCACTTCAAGTGCACATCCAAGTACTTTTTAAATGTGGTGAGGGTTTCTGCCTCTACCACTCCTTCAGGCAGTCAGTTCCAGACCCCCACTACCCTCTGTGTGAAGAAATTTCCCCTCAAATCCCCTCTAAACCTTCTACCACTTGAAATTTATGCCCCCTGGTTGTTGACTCCTCTGCTAAGGGAACTAGGCCCTTTATAGCCACTATATCTAGGCCCCTCATAATTTTATACACCTCAATGAGGTCTCCCCTCAGCCTTCTCTGTTCCAAGGAAAGCAAACCCAGCCTATCCAATCTGTCCTCATAGCTAAGATTCTCCACTCCTGGCAACATCCTTGTAAACCTCCTCTGTACCCTCTCCAGTGCAATCACGTCCTTCCTGTAATGCGGTGACCAGAACTGCATACAGTACTCCAGCTGTGGCCTAACCAGTGTTTTGTGGATGTGCTTGTTTGTATTGTAAAAATGGCCAACATGCCCCACCCTTTGTTTCTGATTGGTCCCCTTGGACGATCAGCCACACCCTGAGGTTTCACAGGAATTACTGGAAACTCACTGACTTTGCAAATTGTTACTCGATCCACTTTGACTTCCTGAAGCAACAGTGGACAGAGCTCCCCAGAAGACAGCAAGGGCCAGCAGAAGTGCCTGACCCCAGTCCAAGTACATCCCTCCTCCAGCCAAAGTGCCTTACCCCAGTCCAAGTGTATGCCTCCCCCAGCCAAAGTGCCTTACCCCAGTCAAGTGCATCCCTCCCCCAGCCAAAGTGCCTTACCCCAGTCCAAGTGCATCCCTCCTCCAGCCAAAGTGCCTTACCCCAGTCCAAGTGCATCCCTCCTCCAGCCAAAGTACCTTACCCCAGTCCAAGTGCATGCCTCCCCTAGCTGAAGTACCACATCCCAGAGCAAGTGCATCCACCCCCCGCCCCCCACCATAGATGGAGCAGGCATTGCGTACGGATTGTTAACAGGTTTATTGGGTATGAAGTGAATAGTGACAGTGTCGTGACTTCTGGATATCATCCAATCCATCGATGTCCCTTGTAGGGGGCTGGAAGAACGTGATTGGTTTTCCTCCCCACCCGTGTCTCTCCAGCCGCTCCCCCGCCCCACCTCAGCCTCTCTCTCTCCCCCCCCCCCCGCCCCCAGCCTCTCTCTCACCCACCCCACCAGCCTCTCTCTTCCTCTCCCACCTCCCAGCCTCTCTCTCTCTCTCTCTTTCCCCCCCCAGCCTCTCTCGCTCTCTCTCTCTCTTCCCCCCACCCCCAAGCCTCTATCTCTTCCCCCCCCCACCCCCCAGCCTCCCTCTCTCCCCCCCTCACCCCCCAGCCTCCCTCTCTCCCCCCCTCCCAGTCTGTCTCTTCCCTACCCCCAATCTCTCTCACCCTCTGCTCCCAGCCTCTCTCTCCCCGCCCCCAGCCTCTCCCCACCCAGCCTCTCTCTCTCCCCCCCCCGCCTCCGAGCCTCTGTCCACTCCGCCCCTCTCTCTCCCCCCCCCGCCCCCCAGCCTCTCTCTCTCCCCCCCCCGTCCCCCAGCCTCTCTCTCTCTCCCACGTCCCCAGCCTCTCTCTCTCTCCCACGTCCCCAGCCTCTCTCTCTCCCACCCCCCCGCCCCCCGCCTCTCTCCCCCCCGCCCCCCAGCCTCTCTTTCCCCCACCCCGCCCCCAGCCTCTCTCTCTCCCCCCGCCCCCCCAGCCTCTCTCTCTCCCCCCGCCCCTCTTTCTCCGCCCCCCCGCCCCCAGCCTCTCTCTCCCCCCCCACCCCGCCCCCAGCCTCTCTCTACCCCCCCACCTCGCCCCCAGCCTCTCTCTCCCCCCCCGCCCCGCCCCCAGCCTCTCTCTCTCCCCCCCCCAGCTCCCCCCCACAGCTTCTCTCTTTTCCCCCCACCAGCCTCTCTCTCCCCCCCCCTCTCAGCCTCTCTCTTTCCCCCCCCTCAGCCTCTCTCTTCCCCCCCCCCCTCAGCCTCTCTCTTCCCCCCTCCCTCAGCCTCTCTCTTCCCCCCTCCCTCAGCCTCTCTCTTCCCCCCCCCTCAGCCTCTCTCTTCCCCCCCCTCAGCCTCTCTCTTCCCCCCACCACAGCCTCTCTCTTCCCCCCACCACAGCCTCTCTCTTCCCCCCACCACAGCCTCTCTCTTCCCCCCCCCTCAGCCTCTCTCTTCCCCCCCCCTCAGCCTCTCTCTTCCCCCCCCTCAGCCTCTCTCTTCCCCCTCCCTCAGCCTCTCTCTTCCCCCCACCACAGCCTCTCTCTTCCCCCCACCAGCCTCTCTCTTCCCCCCCCCTCAGCCTCTCTCTTCCCCCCCCCCTCAGCCTCTCTCTTCCCCCCCCTCAGCCTCTCTCTTCCCCCTCCCTCAGCCTCTCTCTTCCCCCCCCCCACAGCCTCTCTCTTCCCCCCCCCTCAGCCTCTCTCTCCCCCCCCCCTCAGCCTCTCTCTTCCCCCCCCCACAGCCTCTCTCTTCCCCCCACCACAGCCTCTCTTTCCCCCCACCACAGCCTCTCTCTTTCCCCCCCCACCCCACAGCCTCTCTCTCCCCCACAGCCTCGCTTCTTTCCAACCCCCCCCCCCCAAGCCTCTCTCTCCACACCCCCCAGCCTTTCTCTCTCTCCTCCCCCCCTCCCAGCCTCTCTCTCTCTCTCTCTTTCTCCTCCCCCCCTCCCAGCCTCTCTCTCTCTCTCTCTCCTCCCCCCCTCCCAGCCTCTCTCTCTCTCCTCCCCCCCTCCCAGCCTTCTTAACCACCTTATCTACCTTCAGGGATCTGTGGACATGCACTCCCAGGTCCCTTTGTTCCTCTACACTTCTCAATGTCCTATCATTTAATGTGTATTCCCTTTCTTTGTTAGCCCTCCCCAAATGCATTACCTCACACTTCTCCAGATAAAATTCCATTTGCCACTGTTCTGCCCACCTGACCAATTGATTGATATCTTCCTGCAGTCCGCAGCTTCTGACTCAGAGTCGAGAGTGCTACCCACAGAGCCACAACTGACACTGTACTGTCAAAACACCTCAAACCCCCAACATCGTTGCAGGAGCACTCCTGAAGAGTTTCTAAATCTCTTTAACAGTATGTTACTGAAATGCTTGCACCTGAAGTTGGTTGGCATTGTGCTGCATTTGCCTGGTTTAAAAGGCAGGACAGATTCAGCACCAAGGGAAGCTGTGCGGACATGAGATTCAAATGTGCAGTGTCTCTGAAGTGGTGCACGCCTTTGTGACTTTGCCAGCATGTCCGACGTCAGAGATAAGGCCCACATAGGTCAATAGTGCTAAAAGCACATTGCTAAGAAGTCAGCCAGCCCATAGCCTGATCCAATGGCTATTTTGTGCCAATTGGCACTGGCACAGGCTCCTTATATTCCCTAACACAGGCTCCTGCTGAGGGTGGCAATAATATATTATATAAAGGGGGTATAAATGAGAAATCTGAGAGATGCACTGAATAGGACATCTCATTTTCCCGAGTCCTTCCACAATCAGTATGCTCTTTACCTTATCAAATATAGCAATTGTTAAACTGCTTACTCCAATCTCTATGGAGCAATCAGTTATCTGGCAACTTTTTTCGTTCTGAATAACTTCTAAAAGAGATCAACAGCAGTCATCTTTTTAAAATAGTCACCCGTTTACTGAGCCCACTAAAGTTGGCTTGAAAATATATTGGCTTAGAAACCAGGCCCACACCTGTCACTATCAATGCAGGCAGTATAAATATCCATGCTGCCTGCCAATTACAGGAGTACAGGATGCCATTTAAAGGCAGTTAGCATCGCTAAAAAGGGGAGGTGCATTCTGGCTGCAAAGACTCTGGAACAAGTTGAGGAAGAAATGGCACCATGGAGCGAGCGGGTACGAAGGTTCTCGGATTCCCTATATATCTTTCCTGAGGTTTGGCTCCCAAAACTGAATGCAGCACTCCAGATGGGAGTACTGACCAAGCCTCTGTCCAAGTGAAGTATCACCTCTTCACTTTTGAAATCCAACTCTCTTGAGATAAAAGCCAACATTCAATTTGCCTGTTTGTACCTGTGCAGTAGCTTTTAGTGATTTGTGAACATGGCCACCTAAATCCCATTGCTTCTCCATCGCTCCGGGTCGCTCACCATTAAGAAAATATTCAGATTTGTCTTTCTCGATCCAAAGTTGATGACCTCACACTTCCCCACTTTAAACTCCATCTGCCACAGTTTTGCCCACTCACTCAGTCTGCCCATGTCCCTTTGCAATTTCCTGCTACCATCCACACAATTTACTATGGTTCCTAATTTACTGCCATCTGCAAAGTTGTATATAGAACTCTCTATTCCTTCATCCAAGTCATTAATATACATGATGAAATGCTAACGCCCCAGTAGAGATCCCTGGGGAACACCAATTGTCAAATCCCACTTCAGAATATTCCCTTTTCCCCTACTCTCCATCTCCTATCTCCCAACCGATGTCACAACTTTACCTCCAATTCAGTGCACTCTCATTCTTTCCTCATAAAATCTTGTGTGGAATGCTTTTTGGAAGTCCATATAGACAATATCCATAGAGATTCCCCTTTCCGCCATGTTAGTGAGCTCCTCAAAAAATTTAACCAGATTAGTCAAACATGACCTTTCCTTCATCAATCTCCTTGGTCAGCTCATATTGCTCAGTAACGCTGTCCATGATTATAGATTCCAGTAACTTCTCACAACTGTGACATTAAACCAGTTTCTCTCTCCGCCCTTCTTAAATAATGGAGACATTTGCAATTTTTTAATCCAAAGACAATTCATGAATCTAGGGAGCCCTGGAACATTATGCCTAATGCATTTGCAATTTCCTCCCCATTTTTTTTTTTTAAATACCTTTGAGTGGAAACCATCATGTTCAGGAGATTTGTTTATCTTGAGACATAGTCAGCTGTGGCTCAGTTGATAGCACACTCACCTCTAAGTCAGAAGGTTAGAAACATAGAAACATAGAAAATAGGTGCAGGAGTAGGCCATTCGGCCTTTCGAGCCTGCACCGCCATTCAATAAGTTCATGGCTGAACATGCAACTTCAGTACCCCATTCCTGCTTTCTCGCCATACCCCTTGATCTCCCTAGTAGTAAGGACTACATCTAACTCCTTTTTGAATATATTTAGTGAATTGGCCTCAACAACTTTCTGTGGTAGAGAATTCCACAGGTTCACCACTCTCTGGGTGAAGAAGTTTCTCCTCATCTCGGTCCTAAATGGCTTACCCCTTATCCTTAGACTGTGACCCCTGGTTCTGGACTTCCCCAACATTGGGAACATTCTTCCTGCATCTAACCTGTCTAAACCCGTCAGAATTTTAAACATTTCTATGAGATCCCCTCTCATTCTTCTGAACTCCAGTGAATATAAGCCCAGTTGATCCAGTCTTTCTTGATATGTCAGTCCCGCCATCTCGGGAATCAGTCTGGTGAACCTTCGCTGCACTCCCTCAATAGCAAGAATGTCCTTCCTCAAGTTAGGAGACCAAAACTGTACACAATACTCCAGGTGTGGCCTCACCAAGGCCCTGTACAACTGTAGTAACACCTCCCTGCCCTGTACTCAAATCCCCTCGCTATGAAGGCCAACATGCCATTTGCGTTCTTAACCGCCTGCTGTACCTGCATGCCAACCTTCAATGACTGATGTACCATGACACCCAGGTCTCGTTGCACCTCCCCTTTTTCCTTTTGCTTGGATATTTGATGCAATTGTAAAAGGCCAACAAATATTTTGTGTAATGAACTCAATTGAAGTGTGTGATACGAGGGACCACCGAACAAGAAGAGTGACAAACTACACTAGACTATTCATTTATTGATAGCGGAGCTCTGGTGGTATCCTGCAGTTTGGAGCATGATTGTGATGTTAATATGGAGCTGTGTTTAACCTGGCCTCTCCCTTTTTCGGCAGCATGGGGAAGTAGTCTAAAGCCTACAACCCGAGGTCAGCTAGAGACTAATTGTAGCATGAAGTTTGCGAAGATTGGCAGCTGCTTGTAAATCCCTGGCAGTTGCCTGCTTGGGGAAAGAAGCTTGGGGTTGTGGGTTCAAGTACCACACCAGGGACTCGAGTACACAAAAAAAATTTAGGCTGACACTCCAGTGCAGTGCTAAGGGAGTGCTGCACTGTCGGAGGTGCTGTCTTTCGGATGAGACGTTAAACCGAAGTCCCGTCTGCTCTTTCAGGTGGACCCCATGGCACTATTTCGAAGAAGAGCAGGGGTGTTATCCCTGGTGTCCTGGCCAAAATTTTCCCCTCAATCAACATAACAAAAAAAACAGATTATCTGGTCATTATCACATTGTTGTTACAACAGTGACTACACTCCAAAAGTACTTCATTGGCTGTAAAGCACTTTGAGATATCCGGTGGTCGCGAACGGCGCTATATAAATGCAAGTCTTTCATTCTTTTCTTTATTTAACAAGTGTGCCATTTCCTTATTGGCCATTATTGTCTTGCCTGTGCCTGTATCTGTCTAATGGGCACGCATTCACCTTTGCCATTGTTTTTCTCAATATATTTATATAAATGTCCGGCACTGTGCTGAGGCCTAGGTGGGATTTGAATTATGGGGGCTTAGCGGGGGCTGAGTTGGGTCAGGGACCGACTGCTGGGGCGGAGTTGGGTCAGGAACAGAGTGCTGGAGCCCAGCCAGGGACTGAATTCTGGGGCCGTTGGTCAAGGACTGAATGTTGGAGCTCAGTAATAACATTTACCGTTATTACGAATGATTTTAAATGTGGCAGGAAGCTGCTGCACACTGCCCCAAGTTCCAGTTGTTGCTTGATATTTTTAAACAGAACCACATTTTAAACACATACTGGGCAGTAACTCTATCTTGTAAAAATAAGTATTTTGGGCGGTGTGACTGTGTGTGGTGCCCTCTTCTGAGCCCTTGGCTCTGCACGCTTGAATTCAAATTTCTTTAATTGATCCTTTAATTATGGATTTAAAAAATAAATTACTAATTCTCTCTTGGCTTTGTGATATTACATGGATGTTGGTGATACTTTTGAAAACTCAATTTAAAACAAGGTAAAGACAACATGGAATAATTTGTTGGGAGTCTTAATCTGTTAACGCAACTTCTCAGATAAAAGCTTTTTTCCATTATTGCAATACCAACTTCTGGGCTGAAATTGCCCCCTTCTTTAAAGGCCCATTACCGCCTCCAAAGACCTTTCCGACCGGGGGCAGGTGGATGGTCCAACCCATGTGGAATTGTCCCCGGGCCGGGAGAGGCTGAAACGGGATTCCGTTGCGCCACATGTTTCCACTCCGGCCCGGTGCTCCAACCCGTTGTCGAGCACGTGGCGACTCCTTTCCGCCCCGCGAGGGAAATTGCCCCGCGGGAGCGCAGCTGCTGGTGGCCGATGCCACTGACAGCTTTGTGCAGTGGGAAGCTGCCAGTGGCTGGGCTGAGCGTCTGCTCTTAAAGGGGGAGGGCGCACCGCCGCGGCCGCCATTTTACTTTACTTGTCGGCCAACTTTGCAGTCGGCCCGACAATGGCGGCCCCGAGTTCGGCCAAGCCGCCAACAGGCAGCCCGGCACTCCCTCTTGGGTGATGGCTGAAGCTCTCCCTGGTGGCGCCAACATAGGCCTCGCAGCGTCTCTCCCCTTTAAGTGAAGGGGAGGGACGTTACTACATGTCAGTGCGACGCGGCACGATGATTTTTTCCGGGAAAAGAGGGCAATTTCCCTCCGTTCTCCATCCCATGGATCCTGGCGGTCATTATCTATTGAATTCCAATTATCTGCCCCAAATGGGATGGAGGGCAATGCTGACACCTTAATCTTTGCAAACTGAGCTTGTCCCGTCAGTGTCTGGGTATAGTTGATCCCTCGAGATTTTGCACACGGGCAGTCAAGACCAAATGTAGTGTACAGGGGCAATGAGGTTGAAGGCCTGGGGATAGTTAGAGCACGACACACGGATGTATTTCAGTCCCCTTTTTAAAGTCATATATTTCCAATTATAAATTCCTACATCCAGTACCTCCAGTGCTGGGAGAGTGTGATTACAGAGTGACAAGTTTACATAGCATCTCCATTGTAAGTGTGGACATAGAAATTCATAATGGATGAAGTTAATAGAAAGTGTGTGCAGACAAACATTGCTGGTCACTCTCTCGTGGGGCTGCGATGAATCAAGACCAATGTGTTCTTCAGGTTAAATGAGGTTAAATAAAGGGCAGGAGCACTGGACTAGCACACGCAAACAAAATTCAGACCCAATTTTAAAGTCATACATTCTTTTCGTTTTTATATTCCATATAAACTCCTATATCCACAATTGTAATGGAATATGCCCACGTAAACTGGTCAGGCTGTAGTTCAACCTCCTGCCAGTTGTGGCACTACTCCACTGAGGGAGGCTGTAATTATCGGGCCGTAATTTACGGCCCCTACAGACACGTACGAGAGGTGTACAAGTTCCGGGTTTAGGTATGTGCTAAAACCCGGAACTTGTGATCTGTCAAAAATTCTCTTCGCAGATTGCACGCATCCCCGGAAAAAGGGCCTCCGTGGGTGGAGAGTTTGCCCAACTTCTGCCTAGTGAATGTCTGTGAAATTCTTACGCCTGGTAAAAGCAAGCGTAAGACCTGCTTTTACCAGCTTAAGAGTTTAAAAAAACATAAAAATAAAATATTAATCATTTATACATTAAAAACCCTGTGTAATAAGGTAAGTTTAACTTTAACCCTATTAAAACATGCACACTTATTTTTCAAAAAATTAAATTTTTGTTTTAAATATTTAATTAAATGCCATTTTAATTAATTTTAAAAATGCAATGTTTTTTTTAATGTATTTGATGCCTAGGAGGTATTTTTTGGATATTCCCATTCTAACTTATGGGAATTCCGTGCATAATTCTTGCGAACCGCCTGCACCCCTCTATGCAGGCCTTCGCCTACAGACCCAGGATCGCAAGTGTCCGTGGATCCTGAGGCAGAAGGTAAGTGTGTAGATATTTTGCTGGTCAGAGACATCCGACTGCAAATTCAGCCCCATAGGGGGTGTGACAGGTTTGCATAAGTAGTTTCCATGGATATAGGAATTTATTATGAAAAAAGGTTGACAAGAAGTGCACATAGATGTTAGATTTTTGATATAGTACCTGTATAGTACTTTACTGAGAACAGCATACAAGCAGAAGCAGCTTGTTCTGTGTTAGCATTTGCAACATTCACACAAAAACGCCTGATGTTATTTCCAGGGTTGGTACAAGAGATCACTTCCACACAGATGATTTCCTAAGTAGGAAGCACCTCCAAGCCATCAATGGATTTTTATTTTTAAAATTTACACAGATGTCACAAAAAATGTTGCGTGCTTGCTATGTACTGCCTGAAAGGGAGAAGAACTGATGGCAGGGAAGAGAAAAATAACCTTCCAGGGAATTGATGTTACTTGAAATTTGGAGACCAGACACTGTAGAAGAAGAAAAGAGAGACAGTGGGGAACCAGAGATGATGAGTTAGACTAGAGATGTACAATAAATATGATAAACAGATGAGGGCAGTTTGGAGAAAATATTAAATGACTATGTAGAAATGCAGAAGATGTGGAGGAAATAATGAGGAAAGGGCAAACACAAGACAAAGGATGCCAAGAATGAATCTGGATTTAACTGCTTTCAACAAGAATTTAGAGTAGCTTCTGATAAGCTACATAACAGATTAAGATTTTTAACCTTCGAAGCTTGCTATATTTTCTACAGCTTTAAGACTTTGAGAATCTTAACATCCATAATCACAGAGAGGGAGACTGATACCAGTGGAAGTAAGGTCTGGACATATCTAGAATAAACATGGAGACCAAAGATACTGCCAGTTGTGTTACTAAGTCACACAGACTAGCGGGTTCCAGGTCTCATTCCCGGGAGCAATGTTTCCTTTAAGCTGCGTGGTCACGCAGCGCTCCAGTCAACCCGCACTGCCGACTTGTCAATGCAAAAACCGTGCGTGCACGGTTTATTGAAGGGGCCATGTGGCGCTAAAAATAATTACAGGGAACATTGACTGGGAGATATCGGATTTCAAATGGAAATAATATGAAATATTATAATTGGGTCCAACACCATTGGCTACAGAAGCAGTTCTTGCCTCAAACTTCTTTAGGTGGTGAGCTGGTTATTGAGCAATATGCCGTGTCAGAATTCAAGGCTGCAAATCCCATTGCCTTGGCCACAAGATGCTGATTTACAAAGGCAGCCCAGCACACTGATCCCTCCCATGGTGGTTTAATACCCAGATTAACATTCTTTAGATTCATGTTAAGCCCGTAACCATAATCACTATTTATACTATAGAAAGCATACAATACCACCCAATACCACCTCCGAGATACAAGAAGGGCGTACTAAAAAAAACAAGCTACCAAGAATGTTCCCGCAGGTGGTGAGCTGGTTTATACAGCGAGCAGAACATATGGCCAGATTTCCAAGGACTCAGATCTCAGAGCAGTCAGTCACTCAGTTAAATTTTCCCACCACTGGAGAAGGTGCATAAAAGATTTACTAGAATGATACCAGAACCAAGAGGTTAGACTGAACAAACTGGGACTTTTCAGGAAAGACTGAACAAGCTGGGGCTCTTTTCTCTAGAGATGGCTGAGGGGTGAACTAACAAGAGGTTTTTCAGATGTATATAACCCCTAGTTTTGGACTCCCCACAAGTGGAAACATCTTCCAGATAGCTACACTATCAAACCCTTTCATAATTTTTTTTCCTCTCAAGGGCAATTAGGGATGGGCAATAAATGCTGGCGTTGCTGGTGACACCCTTCTCCCAGGAATGAATAAAAAAATTATGAAGGGGTTTGATAGTGTAGATATAGGGCAGATGTTTCCAACTGTGGGGAGGTCAAAGCTAGGTGTTATAAATATAAGATAGTCATTAATAAATCCAATAAGAAATTTAGGAGAAATGTCTTTACCCAGAGTGGTTAGTTCATCATAGGCAGTCCCTTGAAACGAGGATGACTTGCTTCCACGCCAAAAAGTGATGAGTCCACAGGTGTTTCAATGAAGGACCTAATATTCCAGATTCTGAACTACACCTTGAAGGGTGGAAGATGGCCGTGTGTGAATTTTTCAACTTGTGGTGGCCGTTGCACACTAGCCACCAAACGGGCTTCACAGAGCTAGGTCTTGGTCCAGTGGCGAGGATTAACCAAGACGACTGGAAACCAGCTCTGCTGCACGGACTGAGTGCGCACACATATCGCAGTGTGGGCTGGCCCGTGCTGACCCTAGAGTGATTAGAATGTCAAACTCACTACCACAAGTTGTAGTTTTGGCGACCAGCATAGGTGTATTTAAGGGGAAGCTAGATAAGGACCTGAGGGAGAAATAAATAGAAGGATATGTTGATGGGGTTAGATGACATAAGGTGGGAGGTGGTTCATATGGAACATAAACACCAACATGCACCAGTTGGGCCGAATATTTCTGTGCTGTAAATAGCTTCTACCTTTGTAAATGGCTGAATTTCGGGTGAGAACAGGAATGGTATCAGCTATTCATGCACTCAATGGTTCCAATATGAATTAGTCCCCATACAAGAAATATAATCACATAAAATATTTGAACGCAAGTTACCGGCAATGTTACTTGAACCAATTGACACACCACAACGCAGTTAATAGTGATAAACAAGTTACATTCGGATACACAATTAAACTTTGTAAACTTACTCAATCAAGTAAGGCTTGCTAAATATAGTCCTTAGGCAACATTGATCATGCTCTATTGAATTTATTTGTACAGTCAGATATCTTTCAACTATGAAAAAACAGGCAATCAGTATGTGGCTCTACTAAAATCGTGAAACAAGTTGATAAGCTGTTCAAATTAAACAAAAGAACAATGCTCCTGACTTTGTTTATGGATTAATTTGAGATTAGCTATATTTGTTCTCCCACAAACTGGTTCCTTAGAATACATTTAGATAGGGGCAGGTTTCAAATGTTCCCGATTAAGTAGGTAACACAGGATTTCTCACAGCTGGTAGGTACATCCCCGAATATGGAACGGAGAGCACATAGCCACAGAAAGCCTCAACATACTGCTACTATTCCTTCTTTTACTACTGATTTTTTGGTAAGTTGCCCACTGTGTGCAAGGCCCCACCCATGCCACAGGGCCGTGGAAAGTTCTACTCTGCATTTTTATGCTTTTAAATCATTTTAAATAGGAAAGGAAGGAGGACGAGAAGCAAAAGACTAGCGCAGTGGTGACGCTTGCTCCGATAGTTTTCTCCCTCCCAGTGGAGAAGTGCCAGACCTCCACTTGACTCCTCTCCATGTCAGCATAAGACCTCTATCTTAGCATATAGAGGCCTGCAGTCCTGATCCCACAGTCATTCCATGGAGCTGGCTGCTGGCGTCAGGTCGTTTCTTCATTTTAACACCTCTGTAAATAAGAAGGAACAGTGCTGGCTAACACACACTGAACACGCCGCTCTCTTCTCTCATACATCCAAGTTGTAATCGTAACTGCTTTTTAATCCCCTCTTGTCTCCTAACAACACAGTTCAAAGACAGCTTCAAAAGCCCCAGTAGCCCTCCAGTACCTCATCCAAATGGCTAGTCTTAAAAAGTGACAGCAGTGGGCATTCTTACCAAGTACAACTACTGATAAGCCCTGTATAAGCAATAGTATATTTTTATTTAGGTCCCAATTTCAGAGTGCTCTTTAGTGTTTTGCTTCTGTACGACCTCCGGTGTATGAGTACGTGGACAGGCTCCAGAGCTCTCTGCTCACAGTATTTTTTCTAATTATTCATTTATGTGGGAGTCACTGCATGCTGTGGCTTGAAGTGCCAAGGCAATGGGATTTGCAGCCTTGAATTCTGACATGGCATACTGCCCATCTCTAATTGCCTGCGAGAAGATGGTGGTGAACCACCTTCTGGAACCGCTGCAGTCCCTGTGTTGAAAGCACTCCCACAGTGCTGTCGGGGACAGAGTTCCAGGATTTTGGCCCAGCGACAATGAAGGAACGGCGATATATTTCCAAGTCAGGATGGTGTGCGACTTGCAGGGGGACGTGGAGGTGGTGGTGTTCTCATGCGCCTGCTGCCCTTGCCCTTCTAGGTGGTAGAGGTCGTGGGTTTGGGAGGTGCTGTTGAAGAAGCCACGGCAAGTTGCTGCAGTGCATCTTGTAGATGGTACACACTGCAGCCACCTTGTGTCGGTGGTGGAGGGAGTGAATGTTGAAGGTGGTGGATGGGATGCCAATCAAGCGAGCTGCTTTGTCCTGGATGGTTTTGAGCCTCGAGTGTTGTCAGAGCTGCGCTCATCAGGAAGTGGATAGTATTCAATCGCACTCTTGACTTGTGATTTGTAGATGGTGAAAAGGCTTCGGGGTGTCAGGAGGAGAGACATTCGCTGTAGAATACCCAGCCTCTAACCTGCTCTTACAGCCACAATATTTATGTGGCTGGTCCAGTTAAGTTTCTGGTCAATGGCGACCCCCAAGGATGTTGATGGTGGAGGAGATGGTGTAGTCGGAGATTGAGCAATATGCAATGCCAGAATTCAAGGCTGCAAATCCCATCGCCTTGGCTACAAGATGCTGATTTACAAATGCAGCCCAGCATAATGATGCCTTCCATGGTGGTTTAATATTCAGATTAACATTCTTTAGATTCACATTAAGCCTGTAATCATAATCACTATTTATATTATAGAAAGCACACAATACCACCCCTGAGACACAAGAAGGTTGTACTAAAAAAACAAGCTACCAAGAGTGTTCCTGCAGGTGGTGAGCATATGGCCAGATTTCCAAGGACTCAGATCTCAGAGCTCCCAGTCAGTTAAACTTTCCCACCACTGGAGAAGGCGCATAAAAGAGTTACTAGAATGATCCCGGAACCAAGAGGTTATAACTATCAGGAAAGACTGAACACCTGCATACTAACTTATTGTGTTTCATGCACAAGGATCCCCAGGTCCCTCTGTACTGCAGCACTTTGCAATTTTTCTCCATTTAAATTATAATTTGCTTTTCTATTTTTTCTGCCAAAGTGGATAACCTCATTTTCCCACATTATACTCCATCTGCCAAATTTTTGCCCACTCGCTTAGCCTGTCGATATCCTTTTGCAGATTTTTTGTGTCCTCCTCACAATTTGCTTTCCCACCCATCTTTGGTATCATCAGCAAACTTGACTATATTACACTCGGTCCCTTCATCCAGGTCATTAATATAGATTGTAAATAGTTGAGGCCCAGCACCGATCCCTGCGGCACCCCACTAGTTACTGATTGCCAACCGGAAAATGACCCATTTATCCTGACTCTCTGTTTTCTGTTAGTTAGCCAATCCACTATCCATGCTAATATATTACCCCCCAACCCTGTGAACTTTTATCTTGTGCAGTAACCTTTTATGTGGCACCTTATCAAATACCTTCTAGAAATCCAAATATGCCACATCCACTGGTTCCCCCTTATCCACCCTGCTCGTTACATCCTCAAAGAACTTGCAGCAAATTTGTCAAACATGATTTCCCTTTCATAAAACCATGCTGATTCTGCTTGATTGAATTATGCTTTTCCAAATGTCCCGCTACTGCTTCCTTAATAACAGACTCCAGCATTTTCCCAACGACAGATCTTAGGCTAACTGGTCTATAGTTTTCTGCTTTTTGTCTGCCTCCTTTTTTCTTTAAAAATAGGGGTGTTACATTTGCGGTTTTCCAATCCCCAGAATCCAGGGAATGTTGGTAGATTACAACCAATGCATCCACTATTTCTGCAGCCACTTCTTTTAAGATCCTAGTGTTATGTATCTAGACTTGTATATATTCTGTACAGCCACCAGAGGGCTCATTCCCCAGAGCACAGGTATTTAAGAAGGCTTCACAGGTTGGAGAGGCACTCTGGAGACCTGCAAATAAAAGACAACGGTCATACTTTACTTTGAGCTCACAGTGTTCAGTCTGACTCTTTCTCCATACACTACAACTGGTGACGAGACACAGAAAGCGAACCCAAAATGCAGAGAACAGTGGGCATCCTGGAGAAATTCTCGGAGGGAGATGATTGGGAAACTTTTGTGGAGCGACTCGACCAATACTTCGTGGCCAATGAGCTAGATGGGGAAGAGAGCGTTGCCAAATGTAGAGCGATCCTCTTCACCAACGTATAGCCTCATGAAGAATCTGCTCACTCCAGCAAAACCCACGGAGAAATCGTATGACAATTTGTGCACACTGGTCCGAGAGCATTTGAATCCGAAGGAAAGCGTTCTGATGGCGAGGTACCGGATCTACATGTACAAAAGATCTGAAGGCCAGGAAGTGGCGAGTTATGTCGCTGAGCTAAGACGCCTCGCAGGACATTGCGAATTTGAAGGACATTTGGAGCACGTGCTCAGAGACTTTTTCGTAATTGGCATTGGCAACAAAACCATATTTCGCAAACTTTTGACGGTCGAGACCCCAACCTTGAGTAAGGCCATAGCGATAGTCCAGGTGTTCATTGCCACCAGTGACAATACAAAGCAAATCTCTCCGCATACATGTGCTGCTACAAGTACTGTGAACAAAGTGATGCTGTTTTCGAATCATAACGTACAGGGCAGGTCACACATACCTGCAGCTACACATCCACAGATGTCTCAGAGTCCACCCTCAAGGGTGATGAATGCAAGGCCATTAACACCTTGTTGGCGCTGCGGGGGTGATCATCGTTTCCATTCATGCCGATTCAAAGGATACATTTGCAAGGGCTGTGGAAAAATGGGACACCTCCAACGAGTGTGCAGGCGAGCTGCTAGACCTGCTAAACCTGCAAACACCACATTGCAGAGGAGGACAGATCCACGGAGGATCACGACGAAACAGAACCTCTGATAGAGGAGGCAGAGGTACATGGGGTGTACACATTCACCACGAATTGTCCCCCGATAATGCTGAAGGTTGAACTAAATGGACTCCGATGTCAATGGAGCTAGACACGGGCAAGAAGACTTTCAAAAGGTTGTGGTGCAACAAGGTCTCAAGGCTAGTCTTAACTCTGATTCGCTCGAAACTAAGAACTTACACGAAAGAACTGATTCCTGTAATCGGCAGTGGTACCGTGAAGGTCTCCTACGATGGAGCGGTGCACTCTGGGTGGTACCGGGCGATGGTCCCACGCTGCTCGGCAGGAGCTGGCTGGGAAAGATACGCTGGAACTGGGACGACATCCGAGCACTATCGCCTGCTGACGACACTTTGTGTGCACAGGTCTTAAACAAATTTCCTTCGCTGTTCAAACCAGGCATTGGGAAATTCCAAGGAGCAAAAGTGCTGATCCACCTAATTCCAGGGGCGCGACCCATCCATCATAAGGCGAGAGCAGTACCGTACATGAGAGAAAGGGTAGAGATCGAGCTAGACCGGCTGCAAAGAGAGGGCATCATCTCACTGATCGAGTGGGCCAGTCCTATTGTCCCAGTCCTCAAGGGAGACGGCACCATCAGAATCTGTGGCGATTACAAAGTAACCATCAATCGTTTCTCCCTGCAGGACCAATACCCACTTCCAAAAGCCGACGACCTCTTTGCAACGCTGACGGGAGGAAAGACGTTCACGAAGCTGGATCTGACTTCAGCCTGCATGACGCAGGAACTGGAAGAATCATCAAAGGCCCTCACCTGCATCAACACGCACAAAAGTCTTTTTGTTTATAATAGATGCCGGTTTGGAATCCGATCAGCGGCGGCGATATTCCAGAGAAACATGGAAAGTTTACTGAAGTTGGTCCCATACACCGTGGTCTTCCAGGACGACATCTTGGTCACAGGTCGGAACACAGTCGAGCATCTGCAGAACGTGGAGCGGTTCTTAGTCGGCTCAACCGCGTGGGGCTCAGGTTAAAACGCTCGAAGTGCGTTTTCCTGTCGCCTGAAGTGAAGTTCTTGGGAAGGAGGATTGCGGCGGACAGCATCAGGCCTACCAACGCAAAGACGGAGGCAATCAAGAACGCACCGAGGCCACAGAACGTGACGGAGCTGCGGTCGTTCCTGGGACTCTTGCACCCTGCTAGAACTACTACATGTCTTACTACGAAAAGGGGGCGAATGGGTTTGGGGCAAAAGCCAAGAAAATGTCTTTGTAAAAACAAGAAAATTGTTATGCTCAAACTAATTGCTTGTGTTGTATGATCCATATGAGCGTTTGGTACTAACATGTGATGCATCGTCATATGGCGTCGGGTGTGTATTGCAACAAGCCAATGATTTCGGGAAACTGCAACTGGTTGCTTATGCATCCAGGAGTCTGTCTAAGGCCGAGAGAGCCTACAGCATGATTGAAAAAGAAGCATTCGCGTGTGTCTATGGGGTAAAGAAAATGCATCAATACCTGTTTGGGCTAAAATTAGAATTGGAAACTGACCATAAGCCACTTATATCCCTGTTTTCCAAGAGCAAAGGAATAAATACCAACGCATCGGCCCGCATCCAGAGAGGGGCGCTCACGTTGTCCGCATACAACTTCGCCATCCGCCACAGGACAGGCACAGAAAACTGCGCCGATGCTCTCAGTAGACTGCCATTGCTCACTATGGGGGTGGAAATGGAGGAAGAGATAAAGCCATTCCAACGGCGCAAAGATGAAATGTCTATACAGGCAGACTGCTTTCTGTGGGGCAATCGAGTAGTGGTCCCCAAGAAGGGCAGAGACACCTTCATCAATGATCTCCACAGTAACCACCCAGGCGATAGCCAGATCCCATGTGTGGTGGCCCAGCATCGATGCAGACTTAAGAGTCCTGCGTTCACAGATGTAATACATGCTCGCAGTTAAGCAATGTACCTAGGGAGGCGCCGCTAAGTTTATGGTCTTGGACCTTCAAACCGTGGTCCAGGGTACACGTCGACTATGCAGGCCCGTTCTTGGGTAAAATGTTCCTTGTGGTTGTAGACGCGTACGCCAAGTGGATTGAATGTGAGATAATGTCAGCCAGCACATCCGCTGCCACCACTGAAAGCCTCACGGCTTACCCGATGTCCTGGTGAGCGACAACGGGCCATGTTTTACCAGTGCTGAGTTCAAAGAATTTATGACCCGTTAACAGGATCAAACATGTCACATCTGCCCCGTTTAAACCAGTGTCCAATGATCAGGCAGAGAGAGCAGTGCAAACCATCAAGCAAGGCTTGAAGAGGGTAACTGAAGGCTCACTGCAGACTCGTCTATCCCGAGTCCTGCTTAGCTACCGCACGAGACCACACTCACTCACTGGGATCCCACCTGCTGAACTGCTCATGAAAAGAGCACTTAAGACAAGGCTCTCGTTAGTTCACCCTGATCTACATGAACAGGTAGAGAGCAGGCGGCTTCAACAAAGTGAATACCATGATCGTGCAAATGTGTCACGTGAGATTGAAGTCAATGATCCTGTATTTGTATTAAATTATGGGCAAGGTCCCAAGTGGCTTCCTGGCATTGTCGTGGCCAGAGAGGGGAGCAGGGTGTTTCGGGTCAAACTTTCAAATGAACTCATTCACCGGAAACACTTGGACCAAGTCAAACTCAGATTCATGGACTACCCTGAGCAACCCACCTTGGACCCTACCTTTTTTCATCCCCCAAAACTCACACCAGTGGCAACCGGCACCACGGTTGACCATGAAGCAGAACCCATCATCCACAGCAGCCCTGCGGGGCCCAACACACCAGGCAGCCCAGCAAGGCCAAGTGCACAGCAGCCCAGCAAGGGCCCAACAAATGATTCAACAATACCAGCTTTCACACTGAGACAATCAACCAGGGCAAGAAGGGCCCCAGATCAACTCACATTGTAAATAGTTACACTACTGACATTAGGGGGGAATGTTGTTATGTATCTGGACTTGTATATATTCTGTACAGCCACCAGAGGGCTCATTCCCCGGAATCCCAAGGGATCTCATAATCCCTTGGGAGCACAGGTATTTAAGAAGGCTTCACAGGTTGGAGAGGCACTTTGGAGACCTGCAATAAAAGAGTAAGGTCACACATTACTTTGAGCTTACAGTGTTCAGTCTGACTCTTTCTCCATACACTACACCTAGGATGTAAGCCATCAGGTCCCGGGGACTTGTCCGCCTTTATTCCCATTATTTTACCGAGTAGTACTTCTTTAGTGATAGTGATTGTATTAAGTTCCTCCTTCCCTATAGCCCTTTGATTATCCACTATTGGGATGTTTTTAGTGTCTTCCACCATGAAGACCGATACAAAATATTTGTTCAACATCTCTCCCATTTCCCTGTTCCCCATTATCAATTCCCCAGTCTCATCCTCTTGGGGACCAACATTTACTTTAGCCACTCTTTTCCTTTTTATGTACCTGTAGTAACTCTTAATATCTGCTTTTCTATTCCGTGCTAGTTTACTTTCATAGGGCTCAATTTTCCCGGGTCATTTGCGCTGTTTTATTGGCGTGCCCCGTTTTTTCTGGCGTAAGTATTTACTTCAAAGTTTCCCCCTGGAATCTGTGCCGGTGTAACTGCTTTCGTTACGATTTTTCTAGGTTAGGTTTTTTTTAATGTTCCTTCATGTCTGCGCCAGTTTTCATCATTTTTCACAGTTTGCCCAAAAATGTTTAATCCTCGTTCGGCGTATCTGGCCACTCCCAAAAAACCTTCTGGTGAGTTAACAGAAAGCAGCGCACATTGAGAAATCGGCGCAGAAAGACGCCATTGTTTCTCATCGAAGTTTTTGGAGGGAGTCTCCAACACTTGAAACATCCATAATAAAGTTCAACTTTTTTTAACCTTTCAACGGTGTACATGGAAGTTTCTTGGATTTCTGAAGTTTTCGTTTTTTACTCACACGCCACCACCGAACGTCTTCAAGCAGGGCTGGAGGGTTGTAGCATCGGCCGTCTGGGGGTGGGAGCCGGGGGGGGGCGGGGGGGGGGGCGGAAGAGGGAGGTGGCAATCGGAAGGCTGCTGCACTAGGCACAAGACTGCAATTAGTTTGGGGGAGGGTGGTGGAGAAGTCACAGGACTGCAATGAGCTTGCCGGGGGGAGGGGGGGGGAAGGAGAAGTCACAAGACCTGGGTGTGGTCCATCCATACAGACCTTGGGGAAAGAGAACAAAGAACCTGTCCTGCCTGTCTTCCTGGCGTTTTGTGCTTCTTGCAAAGGGAAAATTTAAGTACGGGGGCAATACTGACAATGCCATACCTTGTGCGAGCCTTCTGCATCATGGTGCTACGTAGGAGACAATTGATTTGACGTCATCGCATCAGGAACATCAGAGCCCGTAGGGTGCTGGGCAGGTGGCCTTACCTACCTCAGGTATAATCGAGACAGGCGTTCGTACCTGCACCCGAGTGATGCAGACTGTGTCAGAAGGCTACATTTCTGTAAAGAAGTTGTAACTGAGATCTGTGAGTTGGTGAAATCAGACCTGCAACCTAGAAGCATCAGGAGGACTGCTTTGTCAGATGAAGTAAAAGTGACAGCTGCACTTTCATTCTATGCCTCCGGAACGTTTCAAGCTACAACTGGAGATGTATGCGCCATTTCTCAACATCTACACCTACAATCGGCAGGTGACAGCTGCACTATATGTTCGGAGGAATGACTACATAAAGTTCCCCGTGGCTGCCCAGGCAATCCATGACAGGGCTGTGGGCTTCTCCAGGATTGCTGGCTTCCCAAAGGTACAGGGCTGCATTGATTGTACCCACATCGCCTTGCGAGCACCTTTGGAGGATTCCGAGATGTACAGGAACAGAAAAGGCTTCCACTCCATTAATGTACAGCTCATGTGCAACGACATGCATCGCATCATATCAATCAATGCAACATACCCCGAGAGCATTATATCTGCCATGTTTCAGCAGCCAGAAAGGTACAGCTGGGAGACAAAGGGTACGGCCTCGCCACCTGGCTCATGACAGCCCTATGTGTAACCTGGATGGAAGCTGACCGGGAATACAACATGTCGCACATTGCGACGCGCAACATCATAGAGAGGACCATTGGCATCTTGAAACAGCATTTCCGAAACATGCACCATTCCGGAGGCTACTTGCTATAGTCCCCCGAGATTGTCGGTCAGTTCATTGTTGTGTGCTGCATGCTGCATAACTTAGCCATCATGAGGCAGCAGCAGCTGGTAGGAGAAGACACACCTGCGGTGAGAGAGAGTGGCTGATGATAATGATGAGGAAGATGCAGATGATGAGTAGGAGGACAAGGAAGCCGTGCAAATACCTGAACCCGGAGCACGACGGTGGAGGAGGGCGGGCCATCGGGCTCCTTTAACGATTGCTCAAGCCTCGTGAACGCTTTGCTGCCTGAAGGCTCAGCGACAACTATTCTACATGGACCATTTTTACTGTTTGGACCTGTTCTGTAATGTTCTGTTGTGTTAATGGAACAAATGATGGAAATGATTCTTGTTTACTTCAAAAGTTGTGTTAATAATGGAACAAATAATGTAAATGATTCAGTTTTAATGTAAAATATATTTTATTCAAAAGTTTAACAAACAGTTCTTTGTACTTAACTTTAATAAAATTATTCTTGTATCAAACTTTAACGTTTCCAGTTACAATCACTTACAAATTTTAAGATCACTTGCAAACTTTTAAACTTGTAAATTTACATAACTTACAAAAATCTTTTAATTTGACAACAGTAACAATAACAGCAGCAGCAGCAATGAAAGGCTGCACCCATCTCTCCTCCACCTTATTCTAAGATCGCCCGCCGCGCTTGTTCTTGGTGACTCCACCACCCCTGCCCGCAGGCGGCGGCACAGTGTTTCTGGAGTTGGTACCGAGCTTATTCTTTCTAAGATCTGGGTAGTGCGTACCTGTTGGGGGGGAGTGGGGGGGCAGCAGGCGACAATGTGGAGGGGTCTGGCCGTGTTCCCTTATTGCAGCAGCTAACTCCAACTTGTCGTCCCTCATGCGCCCTGACAGTGTCTCAATGATCTGCAACATTCCCTCCCTCATGTTGAGCAAAACTGTCTCAACTACCTGGGACATTCCCTCCCTCATGTTCAGCAATAGTGTTTGCACCATCTCTGACATTCCCTCCCTCATGGGCACTGACATGGGTTCAGCTGACTGAGATATTCCCTTACTCAGTCCCGGACATTGTTCCCATTTCTCATGCGATTGCTGGTACTTCTTCCGACTGTCCCGCTATCTCATCACCCACCCCACTGATGGTGTCCAGGAATGATCACGTAAGATCTATGCTCTCCCCACTCATTGCCATCATCTGAACCACATCTGTTAGATCCTGCACCTCAGTAGAGCGCAGTCGAGCTCTCCTTCCCCTCCTCCCCACGGGTGTAGCTCGCACCCCACCACTGGGAGCCACAGCCTCAGAAGGTAGAGCCCTGGGTGTGCCTCACTGCACCCCACTAGAATCCCCAGCCTCGGACGGTGGGAAACCATGTAATATCCCACCAAAGCTCAAACCACTAGTCAGGGAAGGGACTAGCAACTCAATGGGCGGCACCTGCACCTCCTCCAAAGAACTGGGGCTTCATCCATCCCCTCCACCTCGCCCTCACCCCCGTGCTCTTGGTCTGGAGGTGGGATTGGAAGATGTTCTCCTCTTCAGGCTCATCCCCGTCTGAATATTCTTCTGCATAGTTCAGGGTTGGCCTCAAGTTCTGCAAAATATAACAGAACACAGACAAATGGTTTGCAGCAGAGGAGGGGACAGGGTGGGTGGCATGAGTAGGCTCACACAGCACTGGCAGCAGGCTGATTTGAAGGATCACGATGAATGATAGCACATTGCATCAACCGAAGTGTAGCTGACGGGAGACATCCCCAGGAACCGAAGCATGGCTAGCCTCCGCAGAACTTAACATTTAGCCAGACTGTGGAATTTGCAGGACTTACCCTCTCTCCCTCGAGTGTGGGCCCAGCTTGTGCAGTGGTGGTTGCTTTTCTCCAGGCAGGACCCATCAATGCAGCGACCCTCTCTTCCAATGGTGTCAGTGGGTGCAGGTTTGCTGGGCCTCCTCCTGTTCGAGTTCTTTCCCTTTTATTATGTGCCACCTTCCTCTGCAAAGATGAAAATGCAACTTTTTAGAGAGGGTGTCTTTCTGCTGGGTGGGACATATACAGCTGGTCACATTTACAATTGCAATTCCATTGAATAAATGAAAATATTACTTACATTAACTACTTGACCAAGGTCCTGCCACCTCTTTTTACACTGGCCTCCAGACCTCGTGGTGGTCACCATTGCACAGTAATCTTCTGCAACTTGATTCCAGCGTTTCTTCATTTCTTTGGGTGAAACTTTTGAGAGACCTCTGCTGGTGTCCAGCTCCTTCCATCTGGTCTCAATCACAGTAACTAGTGCCTCCGCTTCAACCTGAGAGAAATTCTTGGTCGTTGCACCGCATTGCATCTTGTATTGCTGCAACTCCAATTTTTCCATTGCTCTCACATAGCACTCAACGTTGTCACACACATAACTGGCTCTTTAAAAATGGCCGACTGCCAACCCTGAGCTGTTCTGCGTATGCGCGTCCATTGAAATAACGTAAAAACCATCACTTTTTTTCTCCATGCTTGCGCAGAAGGTGTGGAATCGTTTTTCGGCGCAGACAGCAGCCACCGCCCCGAGGCGACTGGACACACTGCGCGATGCCAAATCTGAATTCTACATCGGGGAAACTTTGGCAAAATATTTCTGCCGCATTTCTGGCCCAGAAAAATGGGTGTAACTCTGGCAATACGCCAGAAAACGGGCTTGGGCAAAATTGAGCCCATAATCTATCTTCCCTCTCTATCATTTTTTTAGTCGTTCTTTGCTGGCTTTTAAAAGTTTCCCAATCCTCTAGCCTCCTACTAGTCTTGGCCACATTGTATGCCCTTGTTTTCAATTTGATACCATTCCTTATTTCCTTAGTTGGCCACGGATGGTTATCCCTTCTCTTTGGGAGATATTTTTGTTGCGAGTTATGAAATATCTCCTAAAATGTCTACCACTGCTCATCAACCGTCTCTTACTTTATTCTATTTTCCCAGTCCACATTAGCCAACTCTGCCCTCATACCTTTGTAGTCTCCTTTATTTAAGCTTAAGACACTGGTTTGAGATCCAACTTTCTCATCCTCCATCTGAATTTGAAATTCAACCATGTTATGGTCACTCATTCTTAGAGGATCTTTTACTAGGAGATCATTTATTAATCCTGTCTCATTACACAGTACCAGATCTAAGATAGCCTGCTCCCTGGTTGGTTCTGCAACATACTGTTCAAGGAAACGATCCCGGATATGCTCTATGAACTCCTCCTGAAGGCTACCTTGGCCAATTTGCTTTGTCCAATCAATATAAAGGTTAAAATCGCCCATGATTATTGCCGTTCCTTTTTTACAAGCCTCCATTATTTCTTGATTTATACTCCGTCCAACAGTGTAGCTACTGTTAGGGGGCCGATAGACTATGCCCACCAGTGACTTTTCCCCCTTATTATTCCTTATCTCCACCCAAACGGATTCAACATCTTGATCTTTTACGCCAATATCATTCCTCACTAACGCACTGATCTCTTTATTAACAGAGCTACCCCACCTCTACTCTCCAGTTTCCAGTTTCACTTCCTTGTTATCCGGCATAGCCTCCAGTCACTGCTCGTCACCGAGATGCACTGTTGTGCAGGCGCCTCCTGCAGTTTCTCAATGTCAGCCACACTCTGTGCCTGCAGCTTTTCATGATCAGTCCCACTTAACACCTATGATTTCCTGGCCATCAGTGGTGGTCTCCTCCCACAGCTTTTCAATATTTCATGCGTGCCACCAGCTCTTTCTCATTATTTGCACTCCATTTTCTCCCTCAATCGTGTGTTTTGTTTGCAGTTTCTCGACATCAGTCATATTCTCGGTATTTTTAAGTTGATACGATTACACAGTACTCCCTCTGTTGCACCCATGATATTGTCTCCAGCATGGATCCTAGAAATTGCCAGTGGATTCATTCTACCTTCCAAGTCAACTGAGCCGGTTTAAAGAGCGCATTCCTGCCCATCATAACTGCCGTGCTTCAAAGTGTTACTTTTATCTAGTATGTTTCCTCAGCGTTTCTTATGAATCATCGTGCATCATGATATCACCTCCTCTCCATTGTGCATGTCCAGTCAGGAGTCAATTGATATGCAAAATGTAGACACATCAACAATTGGTGTTTATGTAGTGCCTTTAACATAGTGAAACCTCCCAGGACGCTTCACAGGAGTATTATAAGACAACAAATTTGACACCGAACCATACACCGAGAAATTAGGGCAGATGACAAAAAGCCTGGTCAGAGATAGCTTTTAAGGAGCGTCATGAAGGAGGAAAGAGAGGTAGAGAGGTGGAGAGGTTTGGGGAGGTAATTCCAAAGCTTTGGGTCGAGGCTACAGAAGGCATGGCCACCAATGGTCGAGCGATTATAATCAGGGATGCTCAAGAGGGCAGAATTAGAGGAGCGCAGACATCTCGGGGGGGGGGAGGGGGGCAGTGGCATTGTGGGGCTGGAGGAGATTACAGAGATATGGAGAGATTTGAAATTAGGGCAGATGACGAAAAGCTTAGTCAAAGAGGTAGGTGCGCCAGTTATAAACAGACTATTAATTGAGGTGTAGTGAACAGGACAGAATCTACCTTACAGCACTGCTGACAACAGCAGCCACCATTTCAGTGGAGATGTAAGATAAATGAGGCCATGCTACTGTCTCAGAAGGCACCATAATCCACCTGAGGAGGCACGGAGGTGACATGTTGTGCCACTGAATGGCACCACATCATCTTGCATCTACAATTTACACATGGGCCCGGATTTTGCGGTGATAATTGTCATGTATTCAACCAGCATTGTAACCCATGTAAAATCTGACCCAAGTTGTACACTGTGAGAACAATGACCGCTAGTGGTGAACTTGTGGGAGACACTCCTAACCTGGACCTTCAGGTATCAAAGGGGAAGCTCCACCCACTTCCATCACTTGAGTGCCAAGGAATAAAGGACAGGTCACAGACTGACCTTCTCTCAAGCATGAGCCTCGTGTGCATTTATACTGTATAGTAAGGACGTATCAATGGCGACAAGAAACTGGGATTTAAACCACGCGAGCATGGCCACTAGCAGAACAGACGAGAGGTACTGTGTTAAGGAATGGTTGGGACAGAGATTCAACATTGTTAAAGCAGCACACAGTTCTCCAGGCAGACAAGGGCAATCGGGCATGCCCCAACATGTAGTGGAACCCAGAGGGGGAGTTCGACAGAGACAATGGCAAGCTGAACTGATGTTCACGCCATTGCAAGGGACAATGCGGCCAGTAATGGGGTCATCAACACCTGTTAATGGCGCACTCAAGGACAGTCACAGGGGCAGTCAGGGACGATCGACTGGCAAGGGACCTTCTGTTTCCAACAACAGCTCATGTTGGAGGTGTGGAGGCACAAATTCAGCCGGAGTTTGCAGAGATGAGCAAAATACCTGCAGAAATTGCAGAAATGAACGCTGGGGGAAATCGCTGGAAACTGAAGTTCAGCAAGTTCATGTGGAGCACGTAGACAGTTCATACACCAGGACGACACCGATAATGATGAAAGTGCTCCTCAATGGCATCCCAGTATCAATGGAGCTAGACACGGGGGCCAGCCAGTCCCTGATGGGTATCAAATAGTTCGAAAAGTTGTGGGCGTCCAAGGCCAGGAGGCCAAAATTATCGCCGATTGACGCACAGCTACGGACATACACAAAGGAGATCATTCCGGTGCTAGGCAGCGCCACGGTAGTCGTGACCCACAAAGATTCGGAGAACAGGTTGCCACTCTGGGTTGTCCCGGGGGACGGTCCCGCATTACTGGGGAGGAGTTGGCTTGCTGTCATGAACTGGAAATGGGGTGATGTCAATGCAATTTCCTCTGTGGAGCGAGTATCATGCTCATAGGTCCTGGACAAATTTGACTCATTATTTCAACCCGGCATTGGCACTTTCATGAGGGCCAAGGTAGTGATTCACATAAACCCGGACGCCAGGCCAGTACACCACAAGGCCAGAGCGGTGCCGTACGTGATGCAGGAAAAGATAGAAGGCGAATTGGACCGCCTGCTGAGGGAAGGCATCATCTCGCCAGTCGAATTCAGTGACTGGGCGAGCCCGATTGTGCCGGTGTTCAAGGTGGATGGGTCGGTCAGGATATGTGGTGATTACAAGGCCACCATCAATCGGGTGTCACTCCAAGACCAGTACCCACTACTGAGAGCGGAGGACCTCTTTGCGACGCTATCCGGTGGCAAAATTTTTTCAAAATTGGACCTGACCTCAGCTTACATGACCCAGGAGCTGGCGAGTGAGTCGAAGAAGCTGACCACCATCACGACACACAAGGGGTTGTTTGAGTACAACAGATGTCCATTCGGGATTCGCTCAGCCGCCGCGATCTTCCAACGAAATATGGAAAGCCTCCTCAAGTCGATTCCAGGGACGGTGGTTTTTCAGGATGACATCCTTATCATGGGTTACGGTACTGAAGAACACTTCCACAACCTGGAGGAGGTGCTACGCAGACTGGATCGGGTAGGGCTGCGACTGAAAAAGGCGAAGTGCGTCTTCCTAGCTCCAGAGGTAGAATTCCTGGGGATGAGGGTAGCAGCAGACGGGATCAGCCCTACTGCGTCCAAGACGGAAGCGATCCAGACCCCGGAACACGACGGAGTTGCTTTCGTTCCTGTGGCTCCTGAACTATTTTGGTAACTTTCTTCCCAAATTGAGCACGCTGTTAGAGCCGCTACACGTGCTCCTACGCAAAGGTCGCGAATGGGTCTGGAGGGACAGCCAGGAAAGGGCTTTTAATAGAGCACGCAATTTGTTATGTTCCAACAATCTGTTAACGCTATATGACCCATGTAAGAAACTTGTGTTAACGTGCGATGCGTCGTCCTATGGTGTCGGGTGTGTGTTACAGCATGTCAATGCCAAGGGTCAGTTACAGCTGGTAGCTTATGCCTCCAGACGTCTGTGCCAGGCAGAAAGGGGCTACGGGATGGTAGAAAAGGAGGCGCTCGCATGTGAATATGTGGTAAAGAAAATGCACCAGTACCTGTTTGGAAGGAAATTTGAGCTGGAGACAGATCACAAACCCCCAACGTCCCTTTTGGCCGACAACAAGGCCATAAATGCAAACGCATCGGCCCGCATACAGAGGTGGGCACTCACGTTAGCCGCCGATGACTATACAATTCGGCACAGACCAGGCACCGGAAACTGCGCCGATGCACTCAGCAGGCTCCCACTAGCCACCACTGAGGGGGCTACCGAGCATGCTGCTGAGATGGTCATGGCTGTTGAAGCTTTCGGAAGCGTAGGCTCACCCGTGACAGCCCGTCAGATTAAAGTCTGGACAAATAGAGACCCGCTATTGTCTCTTGTCAAGAAATGTGTCCTGAATGGGGACTGGGCAGCCACGTACGGGGCATGCCCTGAGGAATTTAAACCATTTCACAGGCGCAGGGATGAACTCTCGATTCAGGCCGATTGCCTAGTGTGGGAATCCGCGTAGTCATGCCCCAGATGGGCAGAGAGGTGTTCATCAGAGAACTCCACAATGAGCACCCGGGCATTGTCATGATGAAGGCAATTGCCAGCTCACACGTTTGGTGGCCAGGGATAGACGCAGATCTGGAACTTTGTGTTCGCAGGTGCAACACGTGTGCCCAGCTGGGCAATGCGCCTAGGGAAGCCCCCCTTAGCCCCTGGCCGTGGCCCGCCAAGCCTTGGTCACGCATCCATGTGGACTACGCAGGTCCTTTTATGGGAAAAATGTTTTTGGTTGTAGTAGATGCCTACTCCAAATGGATCGAGTGTGACATTTTAAATTCAAGCACATCTTCTGCCACGGTAGAAAGTCTACGGGCAATGTTCGCCGCCCACTGTCTACCGGACATCTTGGTCAGCGACAATGACCCGTGCTTCACAAGCACTGAATTCCTGGACTTCATGGCAGGCAATGGAATTATCCATGTCAGAATGGCACTGTTCAAGCCGGCCTCAAATGGCCAAGCAGAACGAGCAGTGCAGATAATCAAACAGGGGATGCTCAGAATCCAAGGGGGTTCCCTACAAAGCCACCTATCATGCTTCCTGTTGGCCTACAGATCCCGACCACACTCGCTCACAGGGGTTCCACCCGCAGAGCTGCTAATGAAAAGGACACTCAAAACCCGGTTTTCCTTATACACCCCACCATGAAAGAAATTGTCGAAAGCAGACATCAGTCACAATGTGATTACCATGACAGGAATGCGAGGGCGCGATGTGTTGATGTAAATATCCCTGTTTTTATCCTCAACTACGCCGCAGGCACTGTGATTGCCAAAGAGGGAAATAGGATTCAGGTAGTTAAACTTACCAATGGACAAATCTGCCGCAAACACGTGGATCAAACAAAAAGGAGGTTCAGCAACCCCATAGAAGAAGCAGAGGAAGAACATGATATAGAGTTCACTCCACCACAGGTGACCGAACACCAGAACCAAAGGGCGGAGAGCCCAGTCACTGTGGGCAGTCCGGATAGGCCTGAGGCACCGCAAACAGCAAACAATCAGGCCAGCGCCCAACAACTGGAGCCCCAACTCAGGCGCTCTACAGGAGAGCGTAAACCACCAGAGAGACTCAACCTGTGATCCCAATAAGTCTTTGGGGCGGGGGGGGGCGGGGGAGAGGTGATGTCATATATTCAACCAGCATTATAACCCATGTATAATCTGACCTAAGTTGTACACTGTAAGAACAATGACCACTAGGTGGTGAACTTGTGGGAGCCACTCCTAACCTGGAACTTCAGGTATAAAAGCAGAAGCTCCACCCACTTCCATCACTTGAGTGCTAAGGAATAAAGGACAGGTCACAGACTAACCTTCTCTCAAGCATGGGCCTTGTGTGCATTTATACTGTACAGTAAGGACGTATCAGTAATGACGGTGAAACTGTCAGCATTCACCATCATTACTCCTCTGAAACTGACCGTAACTTCAACTTTAGCGCATGCGCAGATAAACACAGAAATCCTGAAGCTGGGGTCAGTCATTCACTGTTCCACCACAGGCTGCGCTGTGGAACTTCCCTTAGCCAGCAATCAGTGAAATCACGTGAACTGACAAAAACCTCCCCTTTGCTGCTCTAATTTCACTGTTAAATACTCCATAAAAAGTTAAGCCTTATTGAAAGTGGTGTAACTGTGAGTCTTAACGACGTATTGACGGCTGAAATCCGTTCTGGTCCTGTAAGACTAATTTTATATGTGTGGAATGTCAAATTTCGCCATTATGATATAAAATAATAGGTTTTTAAAAAAAATTTGTTTATATATTTCAGCTTCTACCTTCTCTCCAAAAAAATTTAAAAAGCGAATGATAATCAATGCTTTTTATTTCCTAGTTTGCTGTGTGAGAATTCTTCAATGTTATTGGCTGTTTAGACAGCTTGCCGATATCACTGCTGCTCTATGCTGGGATCCCCTTTTGGCAGCGCTACAATAAAATTAAGGTCAAGAAAGCCAAGCTTTCTTCGAGGTCAGCAGCAATTGCCGTTGCTTCGCCGCTGGCCGCAAATTCTGGGCCATGGTGAATTTCTGACCTCACCTGTGGTGTTATCAGGTGAGCTGGTGAACCAAAGCTCAAGAATTTCCCCCAGGGAGGGACTGAAATTGGTATGGTCAATAACCATTCATTTTGTTGTGACTTTGGTCTCTCTATCTTTTTTTAAATTAAATTAAGAAACCTGGGTTAAGGGTCAAGAATCATACTGAAGGTTGAAAAGACAACATATGTCCAGTCGTGATTAGCTGATGCCAGAAGCTTGTCGAAGATCGAGGGACATAAGGAGTTCCACGATTTTGAAGACTTGTAAAGATTAGTTAAGAGTAGGAAATTATTATAAGTCTTAATTTGAACTCTGGCTTCATATCAACAGTGACCACACTTCAATAAGTAATTCATGTGAAGTGCTTTGGGTAGTTTCTGGGAGACGTGATAAGGCAGTATATGAATACAAGGTATTCTTCAACTCAGTGAGAATGCAGGAAGGAGGAAAAAGTATATGGGATGGTACACCAGGAGCTCAGGAACATAAGAAATAGGAGCAGGAATAGGCCATACGGCCCCTCGATCCTTCTCCGCCATTCAATATCATGGCTGATCTGATCTTGACCTCAACTCCACTTTCGTGCCTGTTCCTCATAACCCTTGACTCCCCTGTAGTTCAAGAATCTGTCTATCTCAGCCTTGAATATATTCAATGACTCAGTTCTGATAAATGTTGCCGTCTGGTTCTGTGACTTTCTTACTGATGGGCTTTGGAAGTGTTCCCCTTGTAAGTACATGCTTGGCTGGATAAAGTAAGCTACAATGGATCCCTGTATGTCTCGGAGCTTTCTTGGCATTGGAATAGGCACTTAGTGTTCCCTGTAAGGATGCTGAGTAATTTTGATTGAACTGCACTTGTCAGTCTTCAAAAAAAATGAACACAGTATTTATTCTAAGCTGACCAAGTTTCCCTCCCCTCCCCCTGATCACTTCCTGTGGCTCAGTGTCCATTTTGTTTTGATTCTCTCTCTGTGAAGCTCTTTGGGGATGTTTTCTATGTTAAAGGCACCTTATAAATTCAAGTCATTATTGCTGACGTGAGCAGAGGTCACAAAATCGGGGTTTCAATGTTGTAACCCTGTCTCCAACCCAACTTGCATTCTAATGATGTTAAAACTCTGCATTATATAGATTTTATGATTTCTTAAATGGGACTTCATAGACGGCAAATACTGTGGTGACTTTAAAATTTGGTTGCTGCTCTGACTGAACGCAGGCTAGCCGTCTGAAATAAATAAATCCCCTGGCTCAAAGCTATATATAAAAAAGGTGTCTTTTAAGTCCCTTTTCTTCTCTGATGTCAATTAAATACAAGGACATGCACAGTTGGGAGCCAGACAGGTAGAATGAAGAGCAGCAAGTGAGAGAAGGCGATAGAAATTAGCGCTATAGATTGGGGCTCTGCTCTTCCAAGATTAGCGGATTGTACCCAGCCTTTAAAAAAGCACCAGCTCCATTAGCTGTCTCAAAAAGGAGTCCTCTAAATGGTGAATGGCCTGAAATAGGCTCCGAGAGCACGCCTGTGATACCGTTGAGATATACTTTGGACTGACAGCTCTGTAGCCCTAAGCTGAGTGTGACTGCCCTCACCTGGTTCCACTCCTACCTATCCAGTTACAGCCAAAGAATCTCCTGGCTTCTCCACGCTCCCACCCTGTTACCTCTGCAGTGCCCCAAGGATCTATTCTTGGTCCGCCTCTTATTTCTCATCCACATGCTGTTCCTCGTGACATCACCTGGAAACATGTCGTCAGGTTCCACATGTATATGTGGACGACACCAAGCCCCATTTCACCACCACTTCTCTCAACCTCTTCACTGCCTTGGTATTGTCAGTCTGCTCGTCTGTCAGCCAATCCTGGATGAGCCGCAATTTCCACCAATTAAACATTAGGAGAACCAAATCCTTCATCTTCGGCTCCCGGCACAAACTCCCTTGACTCGCCACCGATTCCATCTCCCTCCACCGCCACTATCTCCGGTTGAGCTTGTGTTCACAACCTTGGGTCCTATGTGACCGGGACCGGAGCTTCCAACCCCATAGCCTCTCCATCACAAAGACTGCATACTTCCAGCTCCACGTCGCCCATCTCCGCTCCTGCCTCAGCTTATCCGCTGCTGAAACCTTCATCCAGGCTTCTGTTACTGTAGACTCAACTGTTCCACTACTCTTCTACCGGCCTCCCGCCTTCCACGAACTTGAGCTCATCAAAAACTCTTCTGCCCATATCCTAACCTGCACCAAATCCCATTTACCCCTCACCCCTGTGCTAGCTGATCTATACTGGCTCCCGGTCCAGCTACACCTCAATTTTAAAATGTTTAACCTTGTGTTCAAATCTCTCCATGCCTTGCCTCTCCTTCAGCCCTCCAAGATCTCTGCGTTCCTCCAACTCTTATCTCTTGTGCATCTTCACTCTCTTCGTCCCATCACAGGTGGTCATCTATGCCCCAAGATCTAGAATTCCCTCTCTAAATCTCCCTGCCTCTCCATCTTTCTCACCTCCTTTAAAACGCTACCTCTTTGTTCAAGCTTTTAGTCACCCATCCTAATATCTCCCACTTTGGCTCAGTATCAATTTTTGTCTGATTACATTCCTGTGAAACACCTTGGGATGTTTTCCTATGTTAAAAGGTGCTTTATAAATGCAAGTTGTTATTGTTGATGTTGTAGTCAATAAATAGCTGTTCGTGCATGACATGTGGTCTGACTCTGTCTTTGATGATTTGGCAAGAAAGAGTTAACAGGCTTGTGAGCATCCTAGTGGAGGATTTGTAAAAAGAAATTCATTTCAATCTGAACTAATTAATACAAGGGCAGTTTGGCAAGACATTTGAGGCTTCACTCACACCTAGACCTAAATCCAGGTGGTAAAACCCCAGTCCATTCCTAACTAAGGAGCAAAGTGATGGTAGTAAGAGTAGTCAGATTCCTTGGCATATATTAGTTGGGATCCCAGAACCCAGCATTCTTACAATAACGAGGTATTGGTGCTGAAATTCCGATGTCCCAGGTCCGTATGAAGTTTCTACGGACCCGGGAAGGCATCAGAAAAGCCGGGTTTCAGCACGCAATGCACATGCGCTGAAAACCGGCTTTTCCGATCTGTCAAGTTTCTGGCTTAACAGATCCAACGCATATCGGGAACGAGGACACTTGCAGGACAAGATTTGCTATATTTACGCACATCTTGCCCAGCAAATGTTCTCAAAAATCTTGCGCCTGAAAAAGCAGGCGTATAACCTACTTTTCCAGGCACAAGTGTTTAAAAACACACAAAAACATTTAAAAATAGTTATAAAAACACATTTTGTTAAAAACCCTCCCCACAACGGTAAGTTTATGTTAAGGCATAATTAAAAAAACTTTTTAAAAAGTCGGGAAAATATATTTTTTTTAAATAAGAACTTTAATTTAAATGAATCTTAAATATGCAGTGTATTTTTCTATTTTTTATTAGTGTTGTGCATGTTGGGGAGGGTTTCTCATTCAGAATAATGGGAACTCCAACTTAGAGTTCCCATTATTATGAATGAGAAAATACTGCACCTTGATTAGCTGCCCGGAGCCATGTGACTCCAGCTCCAGCATATGGACGTCCCAACGTGCACACGCTCCGATGCGTAGGGAGTGAAGGCCTCAGGATCGGAGGTTCGAACGGGCGCAGCAGGAACAAGTTGGTGCGTATCTTTTTTTAACTTTTTCAGTCGATTGCCCGCAGGAAGACCTCAGTCGGAATTTCAGGCCCAATATAATCTAGCCGTTGAATAAGGGGTAGCTAGTGGAAACACTCGGAAATATACAATTTCATCCATAAGCTTTACCACACAGTAGCTTGTTCCAAGTTGTGAAGAATCTCTGATGTTTTGAGTAATTTTATTAACATTAAACCAGTTTTATAAGCTAAGTGAACCACTATGATTTTATCCTCCTTTTTTTATTTGACTTTTGTTTTTGCTAATTTAATTTCTTAATAGACCTGATTTACAGTTTGTAGCCTGAGATATACCATCTGTCAGAGTGTTATTTATGAGCCAGTTGGAGTCAGAATGACTATCATCAGTAAAATCAGAAACATAAAGCGGGGGTAATTTAAACAAACTCGCTGGACGGGACACCCAAAGGAGTGAACTTCAATGGAGAGTAAATCTCGGATATTGCACCTGATCCAGTCAGTTTCTCAATGGGCGAATTGGGTTAGAATTGCTCCCAAGGAGTTTAATATTTGCCCAGCCATCCTACATCATCAGATACTTTACACGCAAGGTCACACTTTGACATAGAGTGCGAGGGCTTGTCTGTGGAAGTGGTACATTGAGAGAAAAAAAGTATCTGCGAGCACCCGAGTCATTAAACAGGGGATAATTCTCTGGATAAACATAAGCTGCTTTTATCTTGATGGTTACACTGCATCATGTTTCATGGGAATGACATCTGTGCACCACTCCCCTGTTTTTACATTCATAGAGGGCTAGTCTTCGTAGGCATACTAGACCTCATTTTTATATGGAGCCACACAGACAGCACTGGCTCCCTACATTTACATCACTAAACTGGTCCCCTTATCCCAGTGGGCAAATTGCAGGCCCCGATAACTCGTACCAAGTCCCGCTCACCCATCACCTCTGTGCTCGCTGACCTACATTGGCACTCGGGTAAGCAATGCCTCGATTTCAAAATTCGCATCTTTATTCTCAAATCCTTCCATGGCCTCACCCCTCCTTATCTCTGTAATCTCCTCCAGCACCCCACCACCCCCCACACCCGAGATGTCTGCACTCCTCTAATTCTGCCCTCCTGAGCATCCCTGATTATAATCGCTCAACCATTGGTGGCCGTGCCTTCTGTTGCCTAGGCCTCAAAGCCTTCCTGGTAAAGTGCGACATCACAGTGGAGACCCTGGCTGAAGACCGCCCGAGGTGGAGAAAGTGCATCCGGCAGGGCGTTGAGCTCTTCGAGTCTCAACACAAAGAACAAGAAGAGGCCAAGCGCAGGCAGCGGAAGGAGCGCGCGACAAACCAGCCCCACCGACCCCTTCCCTCGACGAATGTCTGTCCCACCCGTGACAGGGACTGTAGCTCTCGTATCGGACTGTTTAGCCATCAAAGAACTCACTTTGGGAGTGGAAGCAAGTCCTCCTCAAATCCAAGGGACTACCTATGATGATGGTGCCTAGGCCCCAAGCTCTGGAACTCCCTGCCTAAACCACTCCGCCTCTCTATCCTTGTTCAGGACGCTCCTTAAAAATTGACCAAGCTTTTGGTCATCTGCGCTAATTTCTACTTATGTGGCTCAGTGTCAAATTTTTAATCGCATAATACTCCTGTGAAGTGCCTTAGGTCGTTTCACTACGTTAAAGGCGCTATATAAATACAAGTTGTTTTTGTTGTTGATATTAATTCAAAGGCACGTTCAGAGCAGGATGGCAGGGTCCGCTATCAGGTGGGAAAACCGGAAGGAATTTGATATTTTAATGCAGCTCCCTCTTTGGCGTCTATTGTGCAGCAGCGGGCGTGATGAGGAGTTGAGAACCCGCATGGCACATTTGTTATTATACAATGAAACTATAAAAATAAAGCTACATTTCTGAAGAGGCACTATTTCTCTACTTGTGTATCATACTGACTGTTTTATAAAACATTGATATTGTGTCACAAATAAATCTAGAATAGTGTTCATCGTGTTATTTCATATACCACACATATTAGACATTTACAGAAAATCTTTCAAAAGAAAGCATGGATTAAAATGGCAATGGTATTCCGTCCTCAAAGGTTAATAAAGGACAGAGTAACTTTAAAAGAGCTAGGACTCACTGCATTTGTAGATTTCCTCCAATTTGTCCACCAAAGCCAAAGAAAAAAGCTTATAACCAGAGTTTGTACCAACTGCCAGAGATCTACAGAACAAAAAATAAAGTAAGAATCAGTAACATGCATAACTTGAGGCATACTTCTCATTGTGTGTCCCATTATAGACTTTGTTACCCAACAGAAGTACTGACTTTACCATTGCTACCTTTATTAAAGGCCAAGTGCTCATTACATGCTCAGAATACAGATACAGGTTGGAAACTCCTCATTCAGTCTGCTATTGAACAGGAAGCTATACCCCTTGAAATCACCTGGTACTGGTATTCCTTCTCAAACCACCACAGATAAACCTGGTGCTGATACCCCTACAATATCAGTGCTGAATCAATAACACTCTCAAAACCAATGTTAATACATATCTGATAATGGTACAACTCATACCAGGGTTGATACAGATCCATTACTGGTAAACTTGATACCAGGGTTGATACAGAATGAATACTGCCACAGGGGTAGGCATTTAAAACATGCATTGGCTTGGAGTCCCATCAAGTTCTCTGTGGTCTACTGGACTGGTGTCTAGAATCATAGGATAGAATCATAGAAATTTACGACGCAGGAGGAGGAAATTTGACCCATCGTGTCTGTAATGGAAATGGATGAATGCCAGGGCACAACCGGAACATCTGCACCATCAGTGGTGGTTTGAGAAGGAATACCAGTACCAGGTGATTTTAAGGGGTACAGGTTCCTGTTCAATAGCAAACTGAATGAGGAATTTCCGACCTGTATCTGTATTCTGAGCATATAAAGAGCACTTGGCCTTTAATAAAGGTAGCAATGGTAAAGTCAGTACTTCTGTTGGGTAACAAAGTCTGTAATGGGACGCAGTATGACTTTCTGACTCTTCTGCACTCCCTTGAACAATAATTGTCCAGTGAGGAGTGCAATTTGTGAAGCGCCTATTAGGTGCATCATATTCAATGCATTATCTTGAGCAGCCCCTCTCACATTCTGCAAAAGATGGTCATTCAACTTAAAGTCATTGAGCATGTGTGGTTTGGTCAGAGATTTATGCAAATTGAAGCATTCTGGTCAGTTTCAGGCTCAAGCGCAAAAGCTCATGGTATTTTTAAAATGCTACAGGTGAAAAATAAAGTGTGAAGTCCGAGATATCCTGTCTGTGGATGTGGACGTGCTATACACTAGTCAACCCCCCGTGGCTTTGCACAAGGGAGTGGAGAACAAGTGCTGTTTTCAGGTGTGGCACTGTCAGCGGACAGCGGGCGTTTGGACCAGTATGTACAGATGTAATATTCAGTTCCATTTTAAAAGTGATATAAAGTATCCTATAAAATAAGGATAGAATGTAAGTATATTATTTTGTTAAATAGCTAAACAATGGCAATTTGGGAAGCAGAGAAGAAGAGTTGGCAGGAGCAGAGGAGTTTTGCTGCAGTAGAGAATAAGCAGCAGGGAGATAAAATCACAACTGGTAGGCAGGTGTAATTACCGCGTGACTTTATATAGACAGTCCCACTATAAATATGGACCTGCATGTTGCCGTGGAGCAGGCGGAGGATGGTGGCGTACTTTTGGGGGCATCCGAAGCGGAGGAGGACGCTCATGGTCGACAGGACTGAAGTAATACCCGCCCTCCTGTATGGCTCAGAGACATGGATCATGTACAGTAGACACCTCAAGTCTCTGGAGAAGTATCACCAACGGTGTCTCCGCAAGATCCTACAAATCCCCTGGGAGGACAGATGCACCATCGTTAGCGTCCTCGACCAGGCCAACATCCCCAGCATTGAAGCACTGACCACACTTGATAAGGTCCACTGGGCAGGCCACATAGTTCGCATGCCAGACACGAGACTCTCAAAGCAAGCGCTCTACTCGGAACTCCTTCACGGCAAACGAGCCAAAGGTGGGCAGCGGAAACATTACAAGGACACCCTCAAAGCCTCCCCGATAAAAGTGCAACATCTCCACTGACACCTGGGAATCCCTGGCCAAAGACTGCCCTAAGTGGAGGAAGTGCATCTGGGAGGGCGCTGAGCACCTCGAGTCTCATCGCCGAGAGCATGCAGAAATCAAGCGCAGGCAGGAGAAAACCTGTCCCACCCACCCTTTCCCTCAACAACTATCTGTCCCACCTGTGACAGAGACTGTGGTTCTCGTATTGGACTGTACAGCCACCTAAGGACTCATTTTAAGTGTGGAAGCAAGTCCTCCTCGACTCCGAGGGACTGCCTATGATGATGATGATGAAATGTGGACATAGAAATTTATAAAGACAAAAGTTGACACAATGGTGAGACATAAATGTGACAACAGGAAGCAAGGTCTTGCACGGGGGAATTGCACACAGACATAAGAATTTAATGTATAATTTTTAAGTATATTAGTAGAAGATCTCTCATGACATTTTCTCCAACTACATACAAGGAAGACCGAAGCCAACGGCCTGGATTTTGCAGTCAGCGGCGAAGGGACGGCCCTCACAGCTGACCTCGAAGAAAGCTGCCCACAAAGATTCAGCAACCTCTGTGGCGTCGATTTCCTCTATTCCGATGTTACTTTCAATCTGGTGCCATCTAGAGGGGGCCTGTGGCGTCCAGGAACAGTGAAGTCATCAAGCAGGCTGAGCAGCCAATCAGATTGAAGAATTCTCACAGACAGCAAACCAGGAAGTAAAAAAGCCTGGATTATAATTCACTTTTTGATCATTTTACAGAAAGCAAAATAAAGATTGGGGCATACACATGGGATTACGGTAGAAGCTGAAATATCAAACAAGCCTTAAAATAAAATTAAAAATCATGGATTTTTAAAATGTTATTCTGAGGGAATGACACGCCACATATTTAAAATTAGTTTTTTCAGGGCCAGAGAGGATGTTCAGCAGTAATTATGACTTAGGACACTGTTAAAAATCCAGTTGCACCTCATTCAATAAGGTTTAACATTTTCAATGTTTTTCACTGCGAGAATAATGCGTAAAAAGTTGAACTTCACGTCAGATCACCAATTGTGTGTTGATTGCATCTGCGAGGGCTGCAACAGCACACCCTGTGGCGGAGCAGGGTATCACTGATAGCAAATTGCAGATTTCCATGTTCAACTGTGCATGTGTAGATGTCAGACTTTTACTGTCAGTTTTACATAGTAATGACGGCGAGCGACAACAATTTTGCTGTCATTACAACCACAAATTTTGAGTCACCGTCTTCGGTCCCCACCACAAACTCAGTTCCCTAGCCTCCAACTCCACCCCTCTCCCTGGTCACTGTCTGAGGCTGTTCACAACCTTGGCATCCTATTTGACGCAGAGATGAGCTACCAACTACATTTCCGCTCCATCACCAAGAACTGTCTACTTCCACCTCCGTAATTAAAAGAGTATTAAAAGGGTATTAAAAGAGATGGCGGAAGTTATAGCAGATGCATTCGTTATAATCTACCAAAATTCTCTGGACTCTGGGGAGGTACCAGCGGATTGGAAAGCAGCTAATGTAACGCCTCTGTTTAAAAAAGGGGGCAGACAAAAGGCAGGTAACTATAGGCCGGTTAGTTTAACATCTGTAGTGGGGAAAATGCTTGAAGCTATCATTAAGGAAGAAATAGCGGGACATCTAGATAGGAATAGTGCAATCAAGCAGACGCAACATGGATTCATGAAGGGGAAATCACGTTTAACTAATTTACTGGAATTCTTTGAGAATATAACGAGCATGGTGGATAGAGGTGCACTGATGGATGTGGTGTATTTAGATTTCCAAAAGGCATTCGATAAGGTGCCACACAAAAGGTTACTGCAGAAGATAAAGGTACACGGAGTCAGAGGAAATGTATTAGCATGGATAGAGAATTGGCTGGCTAACAGAAAGCAGAGAGTTGGGATAAATGGGTCCTTTTCGGGTTGGAAATCGATGGTTAGTGGTGTGCCACAGGGATCGGTGCTGGGACCACAACTGTGTACAATATACATAGATGACCTGGAAGAGGGGACAGAGTGTAATGTAACAAAATTTGCAGATGACACAAAGATTAGTGGGAAAGCGGGTTGTGTAGAGGACACAGAGAGGTTGCAAAGAGATTTAGTTAGGTTAAGCGAATGGGCTAAGATTTGGCAGATGGAATACAATGTCGGAAAATGTGAGGTCATCCACCTTGGGAAAAAAAAAACAGTAAAAGGGAATATTATTTGAATGGGGAGAAATTACAACATGCTGCGGTGCAGAGGGACCTGGGGGTCCTTGTGCATGAATCCCAAAAAGTTAGTTTGCAGGTGCAGCAGATAATCAGGAAGGCGAATGTAATGTTGGCCTTCATTGCGAGAGGAATGGAGTGCAAAAGCAGGGAGGTCCTGCTGCAACTGTACAGGGTATTGGTGAGGCCGCACCTGGAGTACTGCGTGCAGTTTTGGTCACCTTACTTAAGGAAGGATATACTAGCTTTGGAGGGGGCACAGAGACAATTCACTAGGCTGATTCCGGAGATGAGGGGGTTACCTTATGATGATAGATTGAGTAGACTGGGTCTTTACTCGTTGGAGTTCAGAAGGATGAGGGGTGATCTTATAGAAACATTTAAAATAATGAAAGGGATAGACAAGATAAAGGCAGAGAGGTTGTTTCCACTGGTCGGGGAGACTAGAACTAGGGGGCACAGCCTCAAAATACAGGGGGAGCCAATTTAAAACCGAGTTGAGAAGGAATTTCTTCTCCCAGAGGGTTGTGAATCTGTGGAATTCTCTGCCCAGGGAAGCAGTTGAGGCTAGCTCATTGAATATATTCAAATCACAGATAAATAGATTTTTAACCAATAAGGGAATTAAGGGTTATGGGGAGTGGGCGGGTAAGTGGAGCTGAGTCCACGGCCAGATCAGCCATGATCTTGTTGAGTGGTGGAGCAGGCTCGAGGGGCTAGATGGCCTACTCCTGTTCCTAATTCTTATGTTTTTATGTAACATCACCTGTCAAGGCTCATCTGCTGGTGAAACCCTCATCCATGCCTTTGTTATCTCCAATGCTCCCATCTTCCACCCTCCATAAACTTGAACACATCCATACTTCTGCTGCCCATGTCCTAAGTCGCACCAAGTCCCATTCACTCATCATCCCTGTGCTCGCTGACCTACACAGGCTACTGGTCCTGCAACACCTCGATTTTGAAATTCTCACCCTTGTTTTCAAATTCCACCATGGCCTTGCCCTCACCCTCCCTATCTCTGTAAATTCCTCCAGCCCTACAATGTGGCCACACAGCTCTCTGCTGGTCCCGCGCAGCCTGGGACTTGACTTTTTTTTAATATTAAATACTGCGCATGCGCGAAACTATCAATGGTCCGCGCAGCCATTTAAAGGGGCCACACACACACAAAAAAAAAGATTTCAGGGAGCACTGCCCACAACCCTCCGAGATCTCCAATTTTGGCCTTTTGCGCATCCCTGATTTTAATCGTTCCACCATTGGCAGCTATGCTTTCAGCTGCCTAGGCACTGGACTTCCTTGAGCGTCTCCATCTCGCTACCTCCTTTAAGACGCTCCTTAAAACCTACCTCTTTAACCAACCCGTCATAATATCTTGTGCGGGCTTGGTGTCAAATTTCGTCTGATAACGCTCAAACGCCTCGAGCGTGAAATGCCTTGGGTTTTTACTACATTAAAGGTGCTATATAAATGCAGGTTGTTGTTGTTGCACCTTAAATGCCTGACTTTCTTTTTTTTTTAAATTGTTGAAGAAATTTGGATATGCATGAAATTGGTTTAGAATTAACTATGACTGAAGTGTGACGTGGGAAGTGGCATTTGAAGAGCAAGAGATGTGCACACATGTAGTATTCTTATATTCGTGAATCTCACACAGCATGGCTTGTGGTAAGTCAGAATGCATTATTTTGTATGGACGAGAACATTATAACAGGTAAAACAGTATTATTTTGCTGTTAAACAAATGCCCATTCTTCTTTATGGCTACAGAATCTAAATTATGTTGGGTAAACACTGGGAGAGTTCATTTAAAGGCTAATTGCTGTACTAATTGGAGATTAGGACCCTAGTGTTGTTTATTGGACAGGATGTCCCACAGCACTTTACAGCCAATTAAGTACTTTTGAAGTGCAGTCACTGTTGTAATGTTAGAAAATGTGACCGCCAATATGTGCACAGCAAGCTCCCACAAACAGGGATGTCATACTGACCAGATAATCTGTGTTTTAGTGATGTTGGTTGAGGGATAAATACTGGCCAGGACACTGGGAAGAACTCGTCTGCACTTCCTCAAAATAGTGCCAAGTAATCTCTTACGTCCACCTGAGAGGGAAGACGAGGCCTCGGGTTTAACGTCTCATCCAAAAGACGGTATCTCCAACAGTGCAGCACTCCGGCAGTACTGGAGTGACATTGGCATGTCAGCCTAGATTGTGTGCTTAAGTTTCTGCAGTGGGATATAAACCCACAGTCTTCTGAGAGCTACCACTGAGACTAACTTAAGAGTTAAAAGTCTGCAGCCTTGGTAGCTCCAATATCTTATGTTGCTGTCGAGTTTTTCTCTACATTGCAAATGGGTGCTTTTGTTTCTTTATTAAGTGCGACAACACTCGACAGTGTCTGAGGTATAATGATTAAGCTACTGTTTATCTGTAGCAGTTTCTGTTTTCCTTTCACATTTCCATTTTTTTTAACATCTAAAATGTATTAAAATATTGCGTGTACATTTACCATAGTGATCCTGTTTCATAAGAACAGGAACAATTACAACAGTGATTACATTGTACATTCATTGGCTGTAAAGCGCTTTGAGATGTCCAGTGGTCGTGAAAGGCGCTATATAAAAGCAAGTCTTTCGTTCTTTTTAAAACACGGTGCATTATTATTCTGCAAATGTGCAGATGTATGTCCCTTTAAGTAAGTAGGCGTGTCTCTTCCGAGGTCAGTTAAGAAGCTGCAAATATTCTGGTTCCAGTATTTTGTGTTCATGGATTTTTTTTTAAAGTGTGACATAGAAATTTGAGTAACCCTCAAAGTGTGCCAAGGAGGCACGACAGTCAGGAGCACTGTTCTTATATTATGTAAATTACACTCAAATTATATTACATTTAGCATATTTGAACATTATTACATATACAAAACAACATTATGGGTTCTGCTGACCTGAAATGTACAAGTAATTTACTCAACTCTAATTCACCTCATGAATTTACCAGCAGTTACACTAATTGCACGAGAGAGAGTACAGAGGAGGTTTACGAGGATGTTGCCAGTACTGGAGAATTTTAGCTAGGAGGAAAGATTGGATAGGCTGGGTTGTTTTCTTTGGAACAGAGGAGGCTGAGGGGAGACCTAATTGAGGTGTATAAAATTATGAGGGGCCTAGATATAGATAGGAAGGACCTATTTCCTTTAGCAGAGGAGTCAATAAGCAGGGGACATAGATTTAAAAATGGTAGGAGGTTTAGAGGGGATTTGTGGACGAACGTGTTCAACCAGAGAGTGGTGGGGGTCTGGAACTCACTGCCTGAAAGAGTGGTAGAGGCAGAAACCCTCATAGCATTTAAAAAGTACTTAGATATGCACTTGAAGTGCCTTAACCTACAAGGCTACGGACCAAAATCTGGAAAGTGGGATTAGGCAGGTTTGTCGGTCAGCACGGACAAGATGGGCCGAATGGCCTCCTTCTGTGCTGTAAGTTTCTATGATTCGATGATACAATTATTTGGATCTACTGGGAGTATTTGAGCAGTCACTGCTAAGAATCGGGCCAACTTCGCAGCTAAATATCTCAACCATCCGCACGCAACACCATGGGAGATGCCTCTAGTGTACCTTGAAATAACCTCAATTCACATAAGCGTTGCTAAATTTGATACAAAGGCATGATCTGTAGTACAATTATATAAACTTAGTCACAGTCACTTAATTACATCATCTATTATTATGGAGCCTGCATTACACAGTCGGACAACTCAATATGCTTGCCAAGTCATCCAAATATTTTGCTTAAAGATAACTTTGTATACTTTTAGAGCAGAATGACTGTAATCACATGACATCAAATTGCACTTTCTGATGCTGACTCGTTGAAAAGTACAGTACTATTTTTCAGGAAGGGCAATCAGAATGCACAGAAAGACAAACACTGAGCTAAACTAACTCCTTGCGGTTTCAAGTAATGGCAACAAGCATCTGAAGGCCATAATAAACTCTGACAGCAACTGCCTGGTTCTTGACCATAAGTGAAGGAAATGAAATCTGGGAGCTAATTAGTTACACTGCCAGATTCTAAATGCCCATTAACTTTAATAATGTGACATGACCTCAATTTTGGGAGTCTCCTGCCAAAAGGCCATAGTAAAATGTTAGTCGCTGAGTTACAACAATAAGCGAAAATACTACATCGATTTAAATTCACGCCACTTCTGTAACTTGGGAAGGAATACCTTCGAACTATAATTCAAAAGATCAGATAGTATTACACATGACAGCCTTTGAAATCACAATGTAGTCATTAAGCGGTTCTTGCTAAAATGGATATTTGCAAATTATAGAAATTGTGCATTAGTGAGAGGCTGAATGTTTATGATTAGACAAAATGATAGAGCAGTGTGACATGCTGTGATTTTCAACACGGGGTGCAATGTTGCAGCAAATATCCCGCTGTCAGCTCCTCCATTCACTGGCACTTTACTTTAGTCACGAGTAGGTTTTACAGTGCCAGTGTACTGCCTCTGTCTGCCCAGCTAATAGTGAAGGGAGGCCCCAGATGGTACTGAAACAAACCTGCATCTATATACCTGTAGCACCTTATGTCCCCCAGGACATCGCAACACAAACAAGGACTCCATTCAGCCCTTTTAGTCTGTTGCATTAGGAACAGGAGGCCATACTGCCCCTCGAGCCTGTTACACAACAACAGGTGGAGGCCATTCAGCCCCTTGAGTTTGTTACATTAGGAATAGGAGGCCATTCAGCCCCTCGAGTCTGTTACACAGGAACAGGTGGAGACCATTCAGTCCCTTGAGCCTGTTACGTTAGGAATAGGAGGAGGCCATTCAGCCCCTCGAGTTTTTTACATTAAGAATAGGAAGTGGGCATTCTGCCCCCGAGCCCGTTACACAGCATGAAGTAAATCAGCCCACTGCTACATAGGAACAGCAGGAGTCCATTCAACTCCCCGAGCCTGTTACATTGGGAATAGGGAGTGGCCATTCAGCACCTCAAGACTGGTACATCAGGAACAGGAATAATGCATCAGCCCTTTGAGCCTGTTATAAAGGAAAAGGAGGAGGAGATCATTCAGCCTCTTGAGCCTGTAACATGGGAATAGGAGGAGTCCATTTAGCCCATCGAGCCTGTTACATTAGGAACAGGAGGAAGCCATTCAGCACATCAAGCCTATATGTTAGGAACAGGAAGAGGCCATTCAGCCTTTACAGTCTCTTACAAAGGAACATGACAAGTCCATTCAGCCCCTCAAGCCTGCTACTTGGGAACAGGAAGAGTCAATTCAGCCCTATGAGCTTTTTAAAAAAAATTGTTTCTGGGATGTGGGCGTCGCTGGCAAGGCCAGCATTTATTGCCCATCCCTAATTGGCTTTGAAAAGGTGGTGGCTCACAACCACCTTCTTGAACCACTGCAGTCCGTGTGGTGAAGGTACTCCCACAGTGCTGTTAGGAGGAAGTTCCAAGATTTTGACCCAGTGACGATGGTGTGTAACTTGGAGGGGAACTTTCAGGTGATGGTGTTCCCATGCACCTACTGCCCTGGTCTTTCTAGGTGTAGAGGTTGTGGGTTTGGGAGGTGCTGTCGAAAAAGCCTAGGTGAGTTGCTGCAGTGCATCTTGTAGATGGTACGCACTGCAGCAACGGTGCACCAGTGGTGGAGGGAGTGAATGTCTAAGGTGGTGGATGGGGTGCCAATCAAACGGGCTGCTTTGTCCCGGATGGTGTCCAGCCCCTTGAGTATTTTTGGAGCTGCACTCATCCAGGCAAGTGGAGATTATTCCATCACACACCTGACGTGCCTTGTAGATGGTGGAAAGGCTTCAGGGAGTCACGAGATGAGACACTCACTGCAGAATACCCAGCCTTTGACCCGCTCTTGTTGCCACAGTATTTATGTGGCTGGTCCATTAAATTTCTGATCAATGGTGACATCCAGGATGTTGATGGTGGGGGATTCGGCGATGGAAATGCCATTGAATATCAAGGGGTGGTGGTTAGACTCTCATTTGTTGGAGATAGTCATTGCCTAGCACTTGTGTGGCACGAATGTTATTTGTCACTTATCAGCCCAATGCTGAATGTCGTCCAAGTCTTGCTGCATTTGGGCATGGATTGCTTCATTATCTGAGGAGATACGAATGGAACTAAACACTGCCGTCATCAGCAAACATCCCCACTTCTGACCTTATGATGGAGGGAAGGTAATTGATGAAGCAGCTCATTACAGAGATGTGGTTGCAAGGTGAGCAAGGTTGGGAACTAAATGTTCCAGGGTACTTGATGTTTCGAAGACAGGCAGAATGGAAAAGGAGGGGGCTAACCCTGATAATAAAAGATGACATAAGGACAGTAGAGAGAAAGGATCTTGGCTCAGACTATTAGAAAGTAGAATCAGTATGTGTGGAGATAAGGAATAACAAGGACAGAAAACATTGGTAGTAGTAGTACATAGGCCCCCTTACAGTAGCTATACTTTTGGACTGATATTAATCATAAAATAGTAAGAGCTTGGAACAAAGGTGATGCAATAATTGCGAGGGACTTTAATCTTCATATAGACTGGACAAATCAAATTGGCAAAGGTAGTCTGGAGGACAAGTTCATGGAATGCATTCGGGACAGTTTCCCAGAACAATGAGTCATGGTACCAATCAAGGAACAGGCTATTTTTGATCTTGTATTGTGTAATGAGACAGGGTTCATTAGCAAACTCATAGTAAAGAATCCTCTGGGCAGAGTGATCATAAGAAGTTTCACATTAAGTTTGAGAATGACTTGCCCAAGTCTGAAACTAGAGTCTTAAACTTAAATAAAGCCAATAAGTATGAGGAGTGAGTTGGCAAAGGTAGATTGGAAAAATAGATTAAAAGGTATGGCGAGTAATTAAAGAAATATTTAATAATTCTCAACAAAATACATTCCATTGAGAACAGAGAAACAAAGCACCACGGGAAAAGGGATCCATCCGTGGCTAACTAAAGAAGTTAAGGATAGCAGTAGATTGAAAGAAGCAGCTTATAATGTTGCGAAGAATAGTAGCAAGCCCGAAGATTGGGAGAGTTTCAGGAACCAGCAGAGGATGATCAAAAAAATAATAGAAAGGGAAAAAATAGAATACGAGTGGAAACTGGCAAGAAATATAAAAACAGATTGTAAGAGCTTCTACAAGTATGTAAAAAGGAAGAGAGTAGAAAAAGTAAATGTTGGTCCCTTAGAGACTGAGACAGGAGAAATTATTATGGAGAATAAGGAAATGGCAGAAACATTAAAAAAATATTAAGGCATTGACACCGCCTGGTCACTAACTTTAGCGGCGGGCAATGTTTACCACCTCCAACTGGGATATTCACTGTTAGCGCCCCAAGAGGGGAGTGGAGCGCTAGGGGAAGCATTGCACACTCCCCTTGGGACGCTAACCCCGATTCCTGAGGCGCTATCGAGGGGGAGCTAGAGAACCGGCACTCTAGCGCCTAAAGGGGAGGTCAGCTGGACCATCCGAATAGTTAAAGAAAAGTCAAGGCAGCTAAACAACAGTCTCCAGCATCTATAGGAGATGCATTAATGGAAAAAAAACATTATTTAAACGGCCCACCTGCTACCCCTCGGACACATTGCCCCGGCAGCTGCTCTGTGGCGCCCGCTTTCCCTGTCGGAAGTAACGCCAGTCGCTACGGCAAGCAAAAGCAGTCAGGTTCGCGACAACGGCACTACGGGGGCGTTGCTCACTCGGTGACATCACTGAGTGGGGTGCGCTAGCAAGTGCAGCACAAGCTGTCTGCACCACCGCTAAACCTTCACTGAAATTCACGGCAGGCGCTGACAACATGGCGCTCAGGCGGGGCGCCCCCTCTGGGGGCATAGTCTTGGGATAAGAGATAGGCCATTTACGACAGACGAGGAGGAATGTTTTCACTCAGATGCTTCGGAATCTTTGTAATTCTCTGCCCCACAGGGCTGTGGATGCTGAGTCCTTGAGTATATTCAAGGCCGAGATCGATAGATTTTTGGAGTCATGGGGAATCAAGGGATATGGGGATCGGGCGGAAAAGTTGAGTTGAGGTTGATGATCAGCCATGATCATATTGAATTGCGGGGCAGGCTCGAAGGGCCGTTTGGCCTACTCCTGCTCCTATTTCTTATATTCTTAAAGGCCTTTACAACCAATGAATTGGTCACTGTTATTATGTAAGCTAACACAGCAGCCAATTTGTGCACAGCAAGGATCCCTAAATAGCAAATAAATTAATGATCAGATAATCTGTTTGTGGTAGTGATGGTAGAGAGAAAAATCAAATAGTGCCGTGGAATCTTTCAAATCCATCTGAACAGGCAGGTGATGCCTGGATTTAACCTTATCCGAAAGACAGCATCACTGACAATGCAGCACTTCAGTATCAGCCTAGATTATATGCTCAAATCCGTAGTGGGGCTGGAACCACATCATCCATCATAGGTGGTCCCTCGTATCGAGGATGACTTGCTTCCACGCCAAAAAGGGATGAGTTCACAGGTGTTTCAATGAAGGACCTAATATTCCAGGTCCCGAATTAAATGTTAAAGGATGGAAGATGCCTGTGTGTGGATTTTTTTTAACGTGTGATGGCCATTGCACACCAGCCACCACACGGACTTGACAGGGCTAGATCTTGGTCCAGTGGCAAGGATTAACCAAGATGACTGGAGACCAGCTCTGCTGCACGGACCTAGTTCGTGAACCCATAACCTTCCGACTCAGGTAACAGCGTTATCAGCCGGTTACTGTACCAGCTCACTAAACATCCGTAAGACAAAGGTCCCCCACCAACCAGTCCTCGCCGCACAGCACTGCCCCCAAGTCATCAAGATCCACGGCGTGGCCCTGGACAACGTGGACCCTTTCCCATACCTCGGGAGTCTCTTATTAACAAGGGCAGACATTGACGGTGAGATTCAACACCGCCTCCAGTGCGCCAGTGCAGCCTTTGGCCACCTGAGGAAAAGAGTGTTGGAAGACCAGGCCCTCAAATCTGCCAACAAGCTCATGGTCTACAGGGCTGTAGTAATATCCACCCTTCTGTATGGCTCAGAGACATGGACCATATACAGTAGACATCTCAGGTCGCTGGAGAAATACAACCATAGATGTCTCCGCAAAATCTTGCAAATCCCCTGGGAGGACAGGCACACAACATTAATGTCCTCGACCAGGCCAACATCCCCAACATTGAAGCACCGACCACACTCGATCAGCTCCGCTGGGCAGGCCACATTGTTCACATGCCAGACACGAGACTCCCAAAGCAAGCGCTCTACTCGGAACTCCTTCACGGCAAACGAGCCAAAGGTGGGCAGAGGAAACGTTTCAAGGACTCAAAGCCTTCCTGATAAAGTGCAACATCCCCACCGACACCTGGGAGTCCCTGGCCAAAGACCACCCTAAATGGAGGAAGTGCATTCGGGAGGGCACTGAGCACCTCGAGTTTCATCTCAGAGAGCATGCAGAAACCAAGCGCAGGCAGTGGAAAGAGCGTGCAACAAACTAATCCCGCCTACCCTTTCCCTCAATGACTGTCTGTCCCATCTGTGACAGGGACTGTGCTTCTCGTATTAGACTGTTCAGCCACCTATGAACTCATTTTTAGAGTGGAAGCAAGTCTTCCTCGATTCCGAGGGACTGCCTATGATGATGATGTACCAGTTGGTAACTTCCTTCACTTAGGTGAATTAGTTAAATCTTTGCTTTTTGTGTTATTTGAAACATCCAGTGAACATTACACACAAATGAACATGATGTTCATATGACACTTCTGGTCTTGTTTTTATATTTTTGTTGAATTCCAAACTCAGGAATGAGGAAAAAACTGATGAAACAATTTGAAACCTATTTTTGGAATAAATGTAATTGTTAGAAGTTATTGGCAATGATTATTTCCATCTCCGTTGGATGTACAAATAATACAATTGACATCGGTTGACGGTAAGTAAATTGCTTGATATCAGGCAGAGACTCGATGGGCCGAATGGCCTCCTTCTGTGCTGTAAATTTCTATGACTCTAATATAAAATATAAAAAAATATAACTGTTCTGGAAACTGATTGGCAAATCGCAGAAGACATTTTAAACGGTTATAAATTAACCAACAGGACAGTGTCAATGATCTCTTTTAAATGTTCTTACTGATTTGTATGGGGACAATTTAATTATTTTTAGTGCCATCCTAATGAATGCAAAGCTCAGTATTAACAAGGTGAAGACACAGAGCTTTGCCTTGACACTTGAGAAATAAACTGCGTGGAACTGGGTATAGAATTGAAACACGAGTAGCACTTTAAGGGACCCCTGAACTTATTACATCAGATACTTTAAATGTAACTCTTTGCTGTTTCCTCCACAACCTAATCCAAGCAGTAGAGTATGCATGGCACTTATCTTGGCCTTCTTTAGTTTTGTTTGCTAACACACGCACCCCCCACCCTATTCCTACCAAACACACACACACACACACACACACACACACAAACACATGTGGCCCTCATTAAACATTGTCTAGGCCACAGATATCTTGGATGCTACCAATGTTGTTTCTTACTCATTTTCCCAGAATGTAAACTAGAATGTTGCCTCAAGATCTCTCTTGCACCACTCACGTCGGGAGGAGCAGGAAAGCAGAATGAATGTCGTGGCCATGGCGAGTGGCAAGAAAGCAGATCAAAGCTCTCATGAAAGATGGGTTAGCAGAGGGCAAGTCAATGATGCGGTGGGTAATGGAAAAGCAGGAGGAGGGGTCAAGGCTGCTAGGCTTGGTAGAAATTAACTTCATTCAACAGATCAAAATAAACTTACTGGCAATTGTAAACAGGTCGAAACCATTAACAAAGAAAATTCTTGTGATAAAATGAGGAATTAGTGCTACAAGTAGCCAGCCAGGCAAGAATCTGAACAGTGTACTGGACTGTCCCAACCAACTTGAACTCCTGGTGAAGTGGGAGAGATAGGTAAAATATTTGGCACTTTCAAACATATCCCTGATTAAAATTAGCAGAATGACTACTGCCAACGAACCAGAAGATCCCACAATTAAAAAATAACGTTCCAAATTTTTTAAAAAGAGTTAACAGACTGCGTAAATGCCAACTCTTACTTGCTTTTGATGATCAAAATTCATTTACTGTTTGTAATATTTTCCATCTTTACAGTTAAGATGTGTAGTTCTGTGGAGACTTCAACTTGAAAATAACCATAGGCAAGAAATACAGAGAAACGAATATTAAAACATTCCCGTTGGATTGGCTCGATAAACATCCTCGTTATTTAAAAGGTGTCTTAGTTTTATTCCCTTGTTGGAAATAAAGAAATGCAAATAAAATTAAAAACGTGCATCATTTTCCCATTAGCAAACCAGGCTCAACTTTATCTCAAGTTTAATATGTTTCTGGTTTTTTTTTTAAGATCTTTCCTATCATCTAAGCAGGGTGCTTGCTTAATTTCTCCATCTTTAAAAAAAACACTGGAACTGCACATGTTTGGATATTAAGGGAATCAAGGGATATGGGGATAGTGTAGGAAAGTAGAGTTGAGGTAGAAGATCAGCCATGATCGCTTCGAAAGGCGGAGCAGGCTCGAGGGGCCGAATGGCCTCCTCCTCCTCCTAATTCTTATGTGCAACCACTTCCGGTTCGTTGGCAGCAGTCATGTCCTAAAATTAAAGTGCCAGTGACCAGAAAAGATGACTGGCATTTATCCACAACTCATAAAAGTTCCCTTCCAAAAGGACCCCATGAGTTTGGGCGATTTTTGAAGACTTGGGGCTGAATTTGCGGTTGTCTAACGCCTCAGTTAGCGGTGAGAGGGGCCATTAATGGGAGCATAAGAGGTTACCGACCGGGAGCATAGCGTTTAGTGCCCTGACCGAAATTCAATTAGGGGTGCAAACCAGTAGCGCCTGGCTGCCAACGATCACGCCGATCATAGCGTATTCCTGGTTCAAAGCCCACGCTTGCACCCCGGTTGGAAAATTAGCTGCGGCCTCCCCATTTAGCAGCCGCCAAGAACAACGTCTGGAAAAATAGTGGGTCCAGGCTTGCAGGGTCGTTAACTGGTGGCTACTTAAAGGGATGAGGAGGCGCTTCCCTCGGAGGTCACAGTCAGTGCGACATTTACAAACAGCACGGTGCAGGAGCTTCCGAATTTACAGCGGCAGACAGACATAACACTACAGGTTGAAAACAAGTGATTTTGAAACGTTTAATGGGTGCATTACTATGCCGTGCCTTTAAGACTCGGCCATTGCCGGGGTCTGACTCCGAATTCCGTGTATGCGCAATGGGTCCACCAAATTTACCGACCAAACTTTTGTTATTGCCCCCCTCCCGCTCCGGTGTGCAATGGCTGATTCAGCGGCCCCCCGTCAGCTCCTCGCCCGATTCTGATGAATTTCTGGGAAGGGCGCAAACTTTTTCAACACGCTAACATTACCGCTCCGCCTGGGTTACCGCCCCAAATGTGACACGACCGAATTTCTCCCCCTTGATATTCAAAGGAGTTTTCAACTTTGGAGGGTAGCTGGGAAGTTACATCCTAGGTTAGTGCTGCCACTTGAAAACTGTGGTGCATTGGCCATTGTAAAGAACTCCCATACATCTATCTCTGTAGCATCTCGGGACATGTCTATGCTTGCGATGTTTACATAACACATGCAGATGTAAAGCTATAGCATATAAGCACTGGATGTAAACAGTTTTTGTGCAACTAGCAAAATTCAGTGGAAATTAATGTTCAGTTCTCACTGTTTTTTCAACTTATCACTGCTGAGCTCTTCCTGATTGCTAATGGATAAATCCAGCCACAGTTTGGAACTGAGCCATAAGGAAGTCTTGTTGCAATTATATAGGGATTAGCTGAGGTCACACCTGGAGTGCTGTGTACAGTTTTGGTCTCCTTTCCCAAGGAAGGATATACTTGCCTTAGAGGGGGTGCAACTAGATTGATTCCTGGGAAGAGAGGGCTGTTCTATGAGAGATTGAGTAGATTGGGCCGATACTCTCTGTGGGGGATTGACAGGGTAGATGCCGAGAGGTTGTTACCACTGGCCGGGGAGCCTAGAACTAAGGGGTCATAGGGCCAAAAACCAAGAGCTCCACGGGCGCGTACGATGTACGCACGCACCGTAGACGTCCCGCAAGTGCCGGTTCTCAGCGCACGATGCCCATGCACTGCAATCCAACACTTGGAACTGTCAAAATAGTTTGCAACACATCCCAGGGAGAAGGGCCTTTGCGGGCAGAGATGTGGGCTATTTGCGTAAGACTTTTAAGAGATAGAAAAATACAATTTTATCAATAATTTTTATATTAAAAATCCTGTCCATTAGGTAAGAGGGACTTAGATGGATTTCTAGGCACAAAAGACGTCAAGGGGTATGGGGAAAAAGCAGGAATATGGGGTTGAGATAGAGGATCAGCCATGATCATATTGAATGGCGGTGCAGACTCGAAGGGCCGAATAGCCTATTATTGCTCCTATTTTCTTTGTTTCTATATATGTTTATTTTACCCCTATTAAAACATACGTAAAAACATTCAAAAAAATACATTTTTGACTAAATTTTTAATTAAATTCAATTAATTTTAAATATGTGAAGTGTATTTCTTATTTATTTTAATATTTATTTTAAATGTGTGTGTTTTTGGGGGTATCTGCAGAGATCATCATTACTGTGAATGGGGATACGCCATTTTCATTGGTTGGTCCGGCCCACATGATACCAGGCTGCACATACGCTTCTGGAATACGTGGGCCCACATGCTGCACTGCACATGGAGACCTCATAACGCAAGTCTACGTTCCTCCAGGACCACCAGGTATTTTCGTTAAAAATTTTTCGGTCGGAGGCATTCGCCTGCAATTTTTGGCCTATAGTCTCAGGATAAGGGGTCGGCCATTTAGGTCCGAGACGAGGAGATATTTCTTCACTCAGTGAATTGTGAATCTTTGGAATTCTCTACCCCAGAGGGCTGCGAATGCACAATCGATGAGCATATTCAAGGCTGGGATCGATAAATTATTGGGCACGAGGGGTATGGGGATAGTGTGGGAAAGTGGAGTTGATTTAGAAGTTCAGCCATGATCTGGTTGAATGACAGAGCAGGCTCCAGGGACCGAATGGCCTACCCCTTGCTAATATTTCTTCTGTTCTCATAAAAAGCAGGAAGGTACCAGGTTGAATCCATGATTAGTATTTAGCTGTTTTCAGCTGGGTCAGTGGGAAGGATGGATGCTACATCAGTGTCTCTGTGACTGGAAGGAGGAAAAAGTCATCCTGGATCCTATTCCTGATCATTACCTTGTGACTCCCGTTGGAAAGTACATGTGTGGCTGTTAGGTGAGGACAGGATCGTGGCCGTGAAACCCATGGTTGAATGGCTCACTAGCACTCACTAGACTTAGATAAAAGATGGCCCCAAATGACCATGGAACTGTACTCAACAAGAGTTAGTACCTGCAAAACTACAAAAGAGAGGGGGAAGAGGGACTCAGAACTGCTACATCCTGCAAATATAACCGGCCAATATGATGACTTTGAGATTAACATTGCTTCGCAGCAAACAATTAGTGGGACAACATCAGAGTTGGGTGCAGAAACAATACCTACAGAGATTTGTTTTTACAATGGCATACATTTTTGACAATTGAAATGCGTATTTAAAAGTATTTATTGGACAATTGTATTTTTATTGTCAACTTTAGCAGTGAAACACTGCCAACCTCTGACTCAAATGTCAAGTTTGGCATAAGTGGGGGCCCACCAAAAAGCAATTTCAAAAGTGTAACAGTAACTTAATTATACTATATGGAACGTGTAGATTAATTGGAGTGGTACTCAAAGCTATTGCATTCTGAATTTTTTTTTTTAAAAGGGGTCGCTACTGGAAAAACTATTTCATAAGCTGGATTTTTGAACAATAAAATCTGACCGTTAGTTCCAACGGTGAAAATAAAGCAAACACCTGCAGGCTAGCTCTCCACCCAAATCTCTACGGCCCATCCGTTAATCAGCGCCTGTTCCCAAGCAGGATGATGACAATCCCGAAAGAGATTGAGGAAGTTGTTTGCAAACAATAATAATCTTTTCAAACAAACAAAAACAGCCGAGCAAGAGGCGGCCGCTTTCTTACGTGCAGTCCTGGTTAAAGGAGGCGCAGAGAGGGGCGATGCAGGCTCCTTCCCTGCCGGCATCACTGTCGCTCATTCTGGGGGCTCCGCATCCGAGCCTGGACTCCGGGGCCGCTCGCCATTCACCGGGAGATCCCCCCCAAAGCGCGACAGTGTAACAACAATGTAACAGCTGTCAGAGCACAACGTCACCTCTCCGCCTCCCATTGGCCGACCGGCCGCCTCACGTGGCCAGCTGGTCCCGCCCCCCTCCAGCAGGGCTGATTCCGATTGGCCGCCCCGCAACTTGGTTATTTTTATCGCCCCCCTCGTCCGCTGCTCTCCCGAGTCGCAGCGTTGGTCATTGGTCAAGGGTGAAGTCCATCAAGCCTCCCATTCACTGGCTGCTGCTGCTTCACAGCTGCCTTCCTGCTCCTGCAACTATTTTTGTAAATCAATAAATCAAGTGCCCCTTGATAAATTAACTTTTGACTTTAATGGATCAAATTGAAATTTGGTTGCCGGGGAGGTGAAGATGCACTCCAGTCCCTCCGGCGCCCACCTCTCGCGGAAGGCCGCAAGCGTACCGATGGACACCGGGGTGCTCCATCTCCAGGGACACCCTGGCTCGAACGTAACCACGGAAGAGAGGCAGGCAGTTGGGCTGTTCCTGCTCCTGCAAGACTAAAGGCAATGTTGGCGTCATGTGGCAGTTTGATTGACATGCGAGATCCAGGGTTGGGGGTGATGTTTGATGAAGACCAGGAGAGTTTTCGTCGTTTTTTTCCCGATAATAAATAATGTTGCAAACGGTAGCCTTGTAAGAACATAAGAAATAGGAGCAGGAGTAGACCATACGGCCCCTCAAGCCTGCTCCGCCATTTAATACGATGATGGCTGATCACATCATGGACTCAGGTCCACTTTCCTGCCCGCTCCCCATAACCCCTTATTTCCATATCGGTTGAGAAACTGTCTATCTCCTTCTTAAATTTATTCAATGACCCAGCTTCCACAGCTCTCTGAGGCAGCGAATTCCACAGATTTACAACCATCTGAGAGAAGAAATTTCTCCTCATCTCAGTTTTAAATGGGCGGCCCCTTATTCTAAGATTGTGCCCCCTAGTTCTAGTCTCCCCTATCAGTGGAAACATCCTCTCTGCATCCACCTTGTCAAGCCCCCTCATAATCTTATACGTTTCGATAAGATCACCTCTCATTCTTCTGAATTCCAATGAGTAGAGGCCCAACCTACTCAACCTTTCCTCATAAGTCAACCCCCTCATCTCCGGAATCAACCTAGTGAACCTTCTCTGAACTGCCTCCAAAGCAAGTATATCCTTTCTTAAATATGCAAACCAAAACTGCACGCAGTATTCCAGGTGTGGCTTCACCAATACCCTGTATAACTGTAGCAAGACTTCCCTGCTTTTATACTCCATCCCCTTTGCAATAAAGGCCAACATTCCATTGGCCTTTCTGATCACTTGCTGTACCCGCATGCTAATCTTTTGTGTTTCATGCACAAGTACCCACAGGTCCCACTGTACTGCAGCACTTTGCAATTTTTCTCCATTTAAATAATAACTTGCTCTTTGATTTTTTTCTGCCAAAGTGCATAACCTCACATTTTCCAACATTATACTCCATCTGCCAAATTTTTGCCCACTCACTTAGCCTGTCTATGTCCTTTTGCAGATTTTTTGTGTCCTCCTCACACATTGCTTTTCCTCCAATCTTTGTATCGTCAACAAACTTGGCTATGTGACACTCAGTCCCTTCTTCCAAATCATTAATATAGATTGTAAATAGTTGGGGTCCCAGCACTGATCCCTGCAGCACCCCACTAGTTACTGATTGCCAACCAGAGAATGAACCATTTATCCTGACTCTCTGTTTTCTGTTAGTTAGCCAATCCTCTATCCATGCTAATACATTACCCCCAACCTGTGAACTTTTATCTTGTGCAGTAACCTTGTTGCATCTTAAAAGATAAATTACGAACGTTTCCGCTTTTGGGAACAAAAATGTAGCGAAGAAGTTTCTTCATCTACAAAAGCAAAATACTGCGAATGCTGAAAATCCGAAATAAAAACAGAAAAAACAGAGAATATTCAGCAGGTCAGGCAGCGTCTGTGGAGAGAGAAACAGAGTTAATGTTTCAGGTTGATGACCTTTCATTAGAACTGAAAAATGCAAGAAATGTAGCAGGTTTTTAAGCAAGTGCAGAGGCAGAGAAAGGGGAGAAAAGAACAAAAGGGAAGGTCTGCGATAGGATGGAAGGTAGAAGAGATTAAGAGACAAAAGGGATGATGGTGCAAGGCAAAAAGAGATGGTAATGGGATAAGTTAAGAAACAAAAGATGAGTCTCGATGGGGTGTAAATAGAAATGGCAGAATCATCAACAGCTGCCATGGGAAAGAGAGAAAAAAAACAGGAAAAAAGAGAAAAAATCTGGGCAGAGGTTACGGTCTGAAATTGTTGAACTCGATGTTGAGTCCAGAAGGCTGTAACGTGTCTAAACAAAAGATGAGGTGCTGTTCCTTCAGCTTACGTTGAGCTTCATTGGATCAGTGAAAGAGGCCGAGGATGGAGAGGTCAGAGTGGGAGTGGAGTGGAGAATTAAAGTGACAGGTGATTGGAAGCTCGGGGTCACTCTTGCGGACTGAATGGAGGTGCTCCGCAAAGCGGTCACCCAATCTACGCTTGGTCTCCCCAATGTAGAGGAGACCACATTGTGAGCAGCGAATACAGTATACTAAATTGAAAATAGTACAAGTAAATCGCTGTTTCACCTGGACGGAGTCGTCTTGTCCGTGTGATGAGGGGTCTCAAAGTTAACTTTCTTATACCTGTCTTCAGTACGCAATCGTCACATTCCCTGATCCTAATCTCATTGATGGCTGTCTGGGCTTGTTCGGTTGATGATTGAATTATCGTGTTCCAATGTCATGAGCTGGTCCCATTTCTCTGGTCTTTGTGATCGTGTCTTTCAGACAGAAAGCATTAATTAACGAACACAATTACAATAGTCGACTCCGTAAGGCCATTAACAAGACTGGCCTTTGTAATCGTTGATTCAGTGACGCCATTAACCCTTTACAACTCCACTCCCACTCTGACCTTTCTGTCCTCGGCCTCCTACACTGTTCCAATGAAGCTCAACGCAAGCTCGAGGAACAGCACCTCATCTTTCATTTAGGTACATTACAGCCTTCTGGACTCAACATCGAGTTCAACAATTTCAGACCGTAACCCCTGACCCTATTTTATTTCTCTTTTTTTCTCTTTCCCATGGCAGCTGTTGATGATCCTGCCATTCCCATTTACACCCTATCTAGACTCAACTTTTGTTTCTTAACTTGTCCCATTACCATCTCCTTTTGCTTTGCGCCCACCAACCCTTTTGTCTCTCTAACCTCTCCTGCCTTCCATCCTATCACAGACCTTCCCTTTTGTTCTTTCCTCCCCCCTTTCCCTGCCCCTACACTTGCTTAAAAACCTGTTACATCTCTAACTTTTTCCAGTTCTGACGAAGGGTCATCGACCTGAAACATTAACTCTGTTTCTCTCTCCACAGACGCTGCCTGACCTGCTGAGTATTTCCAGCATTCTATTTTTATTTCAAGTTTCTTCATCTATCTTGGCTCAGGTGCAGAATTGCCTGCCCCTGCTAGAACAGCATCCTGTAGAAATGTCTTTCACCACTTTGCAAAAGCAAAATACTGCGGATGCTGGAATCTGGAATAAAAACAGAAAATGCTGGAAATCTCAGCGGGTCAGGCAACATCCACGGAGAGGAAACAGAGTTAACGTTTTGGGTCGATGACCCTTCGTTTGGCGAAGACTGACGAAGGGTCATCGACCCAAAATATTATCTCTGCTTCCCCTCCACAGATGCTGCTGACCTGCTGAGATTTCCAACACTTTCTTTCATTTTATTCTTTCATCACTTTGTTTGCTGAGTGGGTGAAGCTACTAACCAGTGACCAACTGAGCCATCTAGACCATGAAGATCTTTGCATGTCTCTGCATTTACCAGATCTCAACCAAAGTAACAGTTAAGATGTTATAATTTGACCCCAAAACCCCTGAGCTGGGGATGGGATAAAGCACCCCAGTGTTCCTGCTCCTGAACAAAAAGTGCATTTTGTGTGCATGTTTGGTAGGGATAATTGGGTTTGGCTCTGTTACTGCTGATAGTTGAATGGTCTCTTGACACTCACTGTTCAGGCATCCACAAGAAGAATGAACATTTGGGAAATATTTGAACAGGAGCAGTCCATTCAACCCCTCAAGTTTGTTCAATTACATCATCGCTGATCTGTATCTCAACTCCACTTATCTACCTTTGATCCACATTCCTTGATTACCTAATAAAAATCTGTTGATCTCAACCTTGAACAATTCAATTGACCCAGCATCCACATCCTTTGGGCAAGATAATTCCAGATTTTCAATGACCTTTGTGTGGAAAGGTGCATCCCGACCTCACTCCTGAATGGTCTAACTCTAATTTTAAGATTGTGTCCTCTTGTTCTGGATTCCCCACCAGAGGAAATAACTTCTCTGTATCCACTCTTTCAAATCCTGTCATCTTTTCAAACGTCTGAATTATATTCGACCTCAATCCATTGGAAAGGTACCTTAGCTGTTGGTGCTGAACCGTTCCTCAGCATACAATTACAATGGTTCTACAGCTCAGAAACAGGCCATTTGGGCCAACAGGTCCATGCAGGTGGTTTTATTCCACATAAGCCTCCTCCCACTATAATTACCTCTTCTCACCCTTCCCTCATATTCCTCTGTTCCCTTCTCCCTCATGTATGCATCAAACCACCCCTATAGCATAAATGCATTTAAGGGAAAGCTAGATACACACTTGAGGTAGAAGAGACTAGAGGGATATGCTGATAGAGTTAGATGAAGAGGGATGGGAGGAGGTCTGTGTGGAGCATAACCACCGACATGAAGCAGTTGGGGCTGATTGGCCTGTTTCTGTGCCATACATTCTATGTAAATGTGTCAATGCTATTTGCTTCAACCACTCCATGTGGTAGTGAGTTACACATTCTCATCACTCCGTGTAAAGAAATTGCTCCTAAATTCTTTATTTCATCTGTTAGTGGCTATCTTATATTTATGGCCCCTTGTTCTGGGCTCACCCACAAGTGGAAACACTTTCTCCACATCCACCCTGTCGAACCCCTTCATAATTTTAAAGATATCTTGGGTCTCCTCAGTCTCTTTTCCTGAGAAAAGAGCTCCAACCAGCTCTATCTTTCCTGATCGTTACATCCTCCCAATTCTGGTAATAACCTTGTAAATCTTTTCTGCACCTTCTCCAGTGCATCAATATCCTTTTTATAGTTTGGAGACCAGAACTGCACACAGACTCCAAGTGTGGACTAATTAAGGATCTATATAAATATAACATTATCTCTCTGCTTTTCCATTCCTCTAGATGTGAACCCCAGTACTTTGTTTGCACTCTTTATGTCCTTATCAACTTGTGTTGCAACTTTTAGTGATTTATCTATCTGTATTCCCAAAGCTGGAGGGCTCTTTGACTTTGGGACCTTCACCGCTAGGCATGAACCATTTCTCACCAGATACCCCTGCACACCTATTTCTCCAAACAATTATTAGCTGGCAGTGAATAGTGGACAGTGTATATACTTTATTTCTCCTCCCCTCATCCAAGAGGTTGCATCTGACTGCATTGCCACCCCTTTGAGACCAGCTAATTCAGCACAGCCCAGGGAGTGAACCAGGACTCTGCTGTACAGTTTGGTGTTGGCCATCCCAGTAGCTGAAGTGAAGCCTCTGACCGGACCAACAAGGTCCCAGGGATCAATGCTGAGTTAGCCTGGGCAGTGGTATGGGATGTTGGTCACCAGCCACATGTCGCGAATTGGGAATTCAAATTTGGAAAATTGTATTTCTGATTGGTAAACAAAAAATGACCAATTGTCACCATGGTTGGGCATGTGATCTTGATGCTCATATTTGCATGGTGTGTGCAAATGAACTTTAACCTTTTTGTGCATTTGTTGTTAAAATGATGCAAGTGTTTTTTGATTATTGAATGCTTTACTTCCTTGGTTACTGAATGCTGGCTTATGTTTGTTAAGCAAATATACATGTGTGAAGTACATTTACCTGTATTGTGTAAGTATATGCAAGGTGTATTTTAACTACAGTTAGTACATGTAGCCAAAACGGTGTTACTGTAGCTAGACAACAATTTCTATGGGACAACCTTCAAGACTTGTTGGATTGGACAAAAGAAACTCAAGACCTTGTTAGATTGATAATACTCCAGGAGCACGATTTCTGTGAAAATAATTTAGTCTCCCATTTTGAAGTTCTGCTCTCCCATTTCCTGACGATATCAGCTACGTTTTCCAGAGCCAGATGGAACCGATTAAACTACCATAGTATTAGCTGTGGCTCAGGAGCTGTAGCACCCTCGCCTCTGAGTCAGAAGGTTGTGGGTTCAAGTCCCACTCCAGAAACTAGAGCACAATACCTAGGCTGACACTCCAGTGCAGTGTTGAAGGAGTGCTGCATTGTTAGAGGTGCTGTCTTACAGATGAGACGTTAAAGCGAGGCCCCGTCTGCCCTCTCAGGTGGACATAAACAATCCCGTGGCATTATTTTGAAGAAGAGTAGTGGAGATATCCCCAGTGTCCTGGCCAATATTTAATGGGATTGACTATTTGTACTGTACTTTTTCTATCCTTCTGTGCATGCGTCCTGTCGAGACTCCGCCCCCGATGCCTCCCGCCTGAACCAGAAGTGCCGGAACCGGAAGTGCGGCCCCGAACCGGAAATCGGACCCTGCAATCAGCCCGACCCCCTTCCACTAGGGGATTGAGAGAGAGAGATCCTGCAGGGGGGGGGGGGGGGAAGAAAAGCAGCCGGGCAGGGAAAGAGAGAGCTGAGCTTGTGGGGTGGGGGGGTGGGGATGGAGGGGAGATAGAGCCTGAGGGGGGAGAGCGACACAGGGGGAGAGGGGGTGGGGTGGGTAGGGAGAGACAGGATGGGGGGGAAGAGAGAGACATGCGGGGGGGGGGAATCAGAGGGGAGATAGGTTCTTCCAATCCAGAAGTCACGACACTGTCATTATTCACCATACCCAATAAACCTGTTAACAATCTGCACACAAAGCCCCATCTATGGCAGGAGGAGGGGGGCCGTGCACTTGTGCTGGGATAAGGACTTCGGCTGTCACTTGGTGGCTTCTGGGGAGGTCTATCCTCTGTGGCTCCTGTAAGTCAAAGTGGATTGAGTTATAATTTGCAAAGTCAGTGAGAACTTGGGCTGGGAGGTTCCAGTTACACATTCCAGAGAAACTTTAGGGTGTGGCTTATCCTCCAAGGTGACCAATCAGAAACAAGGGTGGCCATTTTTACAGTACAAATAAACGCATCCATATTTAGCCCTCAACCAACAACACTAAAGTCGTTATCCCATTGTTGTTTGTGGGAGCTTGTTGTGTGCAAATTTGAAGCTGCATTACAACAGTGTTTAAAAAGTACTTAATTAGCTGTTAAGCTCTTTCGGATGGCTAGTGCTTATGAAAGATGCTAAATAAAAGCAAGCCTTTCTCTCTTTCTATGAAGGACTTCACACTTAGCTATATTAAACTTAATTTGCCATTTATCCACCCACTCTGCATGCCTGTTTATGAGTTCCTGTATTTTGGTGCTATCTTCCACATTATTAGCTATCCAGGCCACATCCAAGGTCATCCCATCCTCTGTCATCGAACTACAGCACGTGGACGATGCTTGCGTCTACGCAAACTCAGAGGCCGAAATCCAAGCCATCGTCAACATCTTCACTGAGGCGTACAAAAGCATGGGCCTTACACTAAACATCCGTAAGACAAAGATCCTCCACCAACCTGACCCCGCCACACAGCACTGTCCCCCAGTAATCAAAATCCATGGCGCGGCCTTGGACAACATGGACCATACCTCGGGAGCCTACTATCAGCAAGGGCAGACATCCAACACCGCCTCCAGTGTGCCAGCGCAGCCTGTGATCGCCTGAGGAAGAGAGTTTTGGAGACCAGGACCTCAAATCTGGCACCAAGCTTATGGTCTACAGGGTAGTAGTGATACTCGCCCTCCTATATGCCTCAGAGACGTGGACTATATATAGTAGACACCTCAAAGCACTGGAGAAGTACCACCAGTGCTGCCTCCGCAAGATTCTGCAAATCCACTGGGAGAATAGACACACCGACATCAGTTCTTGCTCAGGCCAACGTCCCCAGCATCGAAGCACTGACCACACGCGACCAGCTCCGTTGGGCGGGCCACATTGTCTGCTTGCCCAACACAAGACTCCCAAAGCAAGCGCTCTACTCGGAACTCCTACACTCAAGCGAGCCCCTGGTGGGCAGAGGAAACGTTTCAAGGACACCCTCAAAGCCTCCTTGATAAAGTGCAACATCCCCACCGGCACCTGGGAATCCCTGGCCCAAGACCGCCCAAAGTGGAGGAACAGCATTCGGGAGGGCGCTGAGCACCTCGAGCCTTGTCGCCAAGAGCATGCAGAAATCAAGCGCAGACAGCGGAAGGAGCATGCGGCAAACCGGGCTCCCCACCCACCCTTTCCTTCAATGACTGTCTGCCCCACCTGTGATTGAGACTGTAATTCCCATATTGGACTGTACAGTCACCTGAGACTCACTTTTGGAGTGGAAGCAAGTCTTCCTCAATTCCGAGGGACTGGCTGTGATGATGATATTAGCTATAGCTCCCAATTTTGTATCATCTGCAAATTTTGATAAAATATCTCCAATTTCTGAGTTCAAATCACTTTTCTATATTGTAAACAACAGTGGTTCTACCACGGATCCCTGTGGGACAACACTTCCCAAGTTCTGCCAGTCTGACAAACTTCCCTTAACCCCTACCATCTGTTTTCTGTTTTTTGGCCATCTTTCAATCCATTCTGCTGCCTGACTCAAATGCACATGCACTGACCTTTGTCTGGATTCTCATATGGCTCCTTCTGGATTTTACGCTTTTATGTTTTTGGGGCGATAATAGCGACAGGGCGGGAAAGTTAGCGGCCGGGAGCAGTTTGCATTTTTGTTAAGTTTGGGCATCTGGGCCCTGCGTCGGGGGGTGAGGCGTTGTACACTTCTCTTGGCGCTAGGTTGGAAAACTCCCGAGCTAAACAGCCAGGCAGGGAGCACTCCGAGAGAGGCTTGGGAGTGGGAAAACTACAACAACCCACAGAAACTTTCCCTAAACATTGCCCACGCCACCGCAACACAAATCGCACAAAAATTAAAAGAAAAAACAATCGCACTTACTTTTGGAGTCCATTACCTTCCTCTCCGCCGCCGGGATTGTTCGACTGTTCTGATTTCCTAGGCGGCTATTGCGGGCTCATTTCTGGGCGGGCGGGTCGGGCAAGAGTCGAAACTCGCGCCGGTGTCGCAACCAGGGGCATTGCACACCGAGCGCAGCTCTTCCAGGCAGTGCTGCCCAGCGCCGCTGCAAAACCCGACCGGAGGATCGCTGCAGGGCGTTGGAGAGCTCACCACCGCCTTTCACACCGCTCCAGGGCAAAACCTGGAGCGCAAAGGACCGGAAAATCCAGCACTATGTATTCCACATCCACTGTATTGCCTTTGTCTGCTCTTTCTGCTACTTCTTCAGAGAATTCAATCAGGTTGGTTAAGCATGATCTTCCTTAAATAAATTCATGCTGACTACAGCATGAATCTCTGTCTTCAGAAGAGGAGGAGTGATTTTAAAAACGGCTCTTCAAGTTGGTCTGTGGGCTCTTTTACATCACCTAAATAGACAGGCAACGCTATTATAACATTGCATCCAAAAGACTGCACCTTCAACAATGCAGGACTCCCATAATATTGGATTCAAGTGTCAGGCTAAATAACACGCTCAAATCCTGGAGTGAGGTTTAAACACTGAACTACAAATTCAGGTGAGGGTGCTACTGACTGAGCCGAGCTGATAGTTCTCAGAAACATGTTTCAGAGCAACAAAATATGCATTCTCCACCAGCTCCAGCCATTATGTGACACCCAAGCTCTGTAAAATGTCAGCACTGTGTATTCGTCTCCTCTTCTAAAGGCAGTGATTCATTCTGAGGTGTGGTCCCACAAGCGGCAACAGTTCACAGGTACCTTGTCCAAGTGGTTACATGGATGCTGCTCAGGGAAGTGGTTACAATGATCTGCTAGTGTATTTTGTTGTGGTTGTTTCTTACATTGACCCCCATTGATACTGCAGCTGATGACTGAGTGAAATGTTATGGCTGGTGACTATATTTAGCTGCATCAGTGCTATTTCTGATTCTACCTATGTTTACTGATGCAAGTGTAAGCACAGGGTTACCACCCATCTGTTTCTTGGCCAGACAATCTATTTTTGATCAGGTTGTCCATTAATCTGAACCAGATAGCAAAAGTCGAATTTTCTTGAGATTTTGTCTGATTCTTGTTTACAGTCATTTCAGGCCGAAATTGTGTATCGTCCCGGTTGGGGGCAGGAACAGTTGTGGGGCGGGAGTTCCTGCAGCAGGAGCAGAAATCCTGCCCTGCGAGCTAAATTGGGCTTACTGCCCCGGGGAGGGAGCGGAGCGGAGCGCAGAATCTCGTGCTCCACTTCCTCTCGGGGGCGAGACCGGAGCGTTAACCAATGCAAATTTTCCAATGCTACGCAGAGGGCCAGGTAACGCTGGTGGGAAGACAAGGCCCTCCCCTTCCATTAAAGGGAAGGGCTAAGCTGCTGACTCTGCAGGAAGGAGAAGGGGCCATCGCTAGACACCAAGGAGCGGGGTGCCGTGGCAGCCGCCCGGCATACAAGCAAGTGCCAGGCTGCAACATCGCGGCACAGACCCCGCGATCTGAAGTGAAGAAGGCCGCGTAAGTCAGCCGTTTTTTTTATCTTTTCAGCGTTGCACCTCCCCTTTAATTTTCACCTCGCGAGCATTGCCCGAGGCTGCCTCACGGCACACTACCAAATTTTCGCTCCAGGGCGAAAACGGGTCGCATGGTCATCCTCAGCGCAGCAGCCCGGGACACTACCGATTAACATTGCCGTTAAACTCCCACAGAATTTGGCGAAGGTCGGTCATGGCACCGTGCCTGGGTGAAATATCATTTGCTAATGGGAGCGCTAACTTGAGGCGCAAATGACCTGTATTTCTCCCCCGTTGTATTCTACAAATTCCGCACATGATTTAAACTCCCTGTGCTGCTCCAAGAAAGTCCCACATCAGATAGCTCCTGAGCTTCTTAATCTACTCATTAGCAAATTTGAGACGATCCACTGCTTTCCCATCGAGAAGCATTAAACACCATGGCTAGAACCTTGACTTTTTTTGCATGCTTAACACCCATTTTACCGCTGAAATGGTGTAGAACACCCTTATCCATTCTGGCACAAAATGGAAACCGACGGGCTTTCTTAGGAGACTTATCGCCGAGCGTTATTTTCCCAATGGGCTTAACGCCGATAAAAAATATCATCGCCCGCCCACTTTTTTGGGGCGGAATCAGCAGAATGGGCAATTCAACAGCCATAATATTGCCCAGCGTTACTTTCCGCACGGAATTAACGGCGAGATTCAATATTAATGCCCAGCGACTGTTTTTTGTCTTAATGAGCATATTTACCCAAAACTAGCGGCCATGAAGATCGCTCATCTTCAATTTCACCACCTCGCGCACATATCGCCCACACTATCGCTCGCTCAAAACAACGGCCACAAAAAGTGGAACTAACCAGAACGAACACCAGTGGTGTGGCTGGCATTTATTAAATCCCACTCTTACGTGAGGAGCTGATATTGGAAAGATTTGACTGAAAGAGCGCTGATGTGAGTGACAACGCTGACACACTGCTGTGTGTGTGCAGCTCAGACATCAATGGTGCCCATCATCTTGGTGCCAACTAAAGTTTACGTTGATTGATGTTAAGTTATACTTAACCCTTTCATGGTAAGGAATCACCAATATGTAATGGTCCAGCTATCTGAGACAATGCGCAACAAAGTTATGTTCAATAACAAAAGTTTAATACCAACATTGATCTGAAATCATATGTATCACAGCCAATAACACCCAACCCACGCCCACATCCCACTTTTTTCCACCATTGACATCAATCACATGTTCAACATGTCCAGCAACACAGAATACAAAGGCAAAGCAGGAGCGTCCCCAGCCCCCATACATTGCAACAAATTGCATACACCCAGATGGAGATATAACACAGCCATTACCTGCGCACATGCAGCTCACTTTCCTTTCCCCCTCTCCTTCTTCTCCTCACCTCGACCCCTTCCCCTCTCACTCCACAGTGCCTGGCCGAGGAGCTCCTCAGGCGGTGCCTCATTGGGGGGGGGGGGGGTGAAGGCAGATGTTGGACGGGTACGGGAGCCGGGGGGGGGGGGGTGCCAAGGGGGAAACATTCTCTGATACAGAAGCAGGATCTTGATCCTTGCTCTCATCTGGTGGTGTGGGACTTAGGGGTGGAGTGCCGCACTCTGGGACCGCTGGGAGGCTTAGGCAGCAGTGTTCCTGGCTATCGCATCCAGGGACTCCGCCATGCGCGGAATGTGCTCGGTCATAGTGGCCAGGTGTCGGGATATGCTGCCCAAAGCTTCGATGAGCTGGTCACCAATGTCTACAGTCCTCCTGGACAAGTGTACCATCTCTCCGCTGTCATGTTGCACTCATGGAACAGACCTGCCGCATCCACGAGACCTCTGCGGGGTCGGTGCCATCCTGGGGACAAATGAGGTGCCCTGTTGAGAGGTGCTTGGGGCTGGCACCCCCAGAGTGGAGGCGGGAATGACCTGAGGACCAATAGATGGCCTTGGGGTGGAATGGCTTCTGGAGCGTGGCGATGCAGGTTCTTCGAAGTCCGCGCTTTCATCCGTCGAGAACAGACCTAGCAGATTGATGGGCGACAATCGGAGCTCCTCAGCACCAGATGTAGTATAATTGTCCGCCAATTCCTGCCCCGCGCCCCCACCTTCTGGCCTCTGTGGCCTTGCCTGGGGCCGCGCTGCTGGCTGAGCTGCAAAACACAAATGAGGTTGTTAGAGGAGAAGGGGGTGCTAGGGTGACAAGGTGAGTCCAGCGCTACACACAGCATATGCACGACAAAAGCACCACCGCTCTCAAAATCATCACAGACATCACATTTCATCGCCATCAACACATTGTGCATTGCAATGATTTTCATTAGGCCAGTATTATTTCTATGACACTTTTAGAAATCATCTGTCATATATGATTGTTCGGATATGAGTTTGGTGTTTCATCTATTGATTTTACATCACGTGATGGTGTAAGCTTTACTCACGTGGCATCACTTCAGGGTCTGCAGATGCGTCCGTGTCTATCCGGGGGTGCTTCCCCACGAGTGCGAGCACTCGCTCCTCCATCTCTGTGATGTCGTTGGGGATTGGTGGCCCCCCCATCCATTCGCCTCTACACGGACCTCATCATCGATAGCTTCTTCTGTAAAAGGTGACAGAACGACATGGCATGAGAGCATTGCATGATATCATTGCGAGGTATTGTCACAGAGACTGATACAACACATAACCGACAGATGTAATCATGATTAATATGATTATTATCATTCTTTACCTAAAGACGTACACCGTGACTGCAGGCTTTGAGTAAAACATTCCCGGTAAAAGTGCAAGACCTCACATCTGTTGATAGTCACTCATGACTGTTACAAATCAAATTATATAAATACATAAGTACATGTAAATAAATGTAATACTTACTCTTGCGGATCCCTCAAGGTCGTTCCATTGTTTGCGGCATTGGTTGCCCTCATTCACCTCGTTGGTCACCGACGAGACCACCTCTGCTATCTCGGTCCATATCCTCTGGTATGCCTTTGGGGTGGCTTCCCACATCCTCCCTGTGTCAAATCACCCCAGTGTGACTCGACCTCCTGCAGGAGGGAGGCATTTGCCTCATCCGAGAACCTCCTGGCTCTTTTGCGGCCTCCAATGTGCTCCTCTTCCACCTCGCTGCTTTCTCCAGCGTCAGTCTCCACAGCGTGCTGTGATGCCTCCTCCTCTCCCTCCATTATAGGCCAAATTCGGTCAAATATGTGGCTGATAACAGCTACTTTTTGCTTTTCTACTTGTTGTGAAGCTCGAAAGTCTCCTTCCTTCCTCTCAAAGAAGCCACACCACACCCAGACACGCCTTCAGTCCCTCTGAGCGCCCTCTCTCTCTGTCTCCTCTTCTGCGCATGTCATGGTGACCCTTGACTGCAGAATCGCGGGAATTCTAAGGACGGGCACACTTTACGGCAGAAGGTCAAAAAAATTTAACGCTATCGCCCATTTGATATCGCTGACGGTAACGCCTATTTTCAAAAATGTAAACTAGGTGTTTTGAGAATGGGCAAGAAGCCGGTAATCTGAAAATGCTTTTTTACCGCCCACATCAGAAATAACGCCCATTTTTGGGCAATAACCTCAAAAGTGGAGGTTCTAGCCCCACAAGTGCAAACATCTGTGGCTCTCTTTTCTGCTGGCAGAATGCCAGTGATCTTGCCAACTGACAGTAAGAACAACTTATATTTACATGCAGCCTTTAACTTGGTAAACTTACCAAGGTGCTGCACAGATGAGAAAAGAATGTCAAGTAATAACAGGAGTGCTAGGGAATGCTGACTAAAAGCACGGTTGAATAGCTAGACTTTGTGGATGATTTTGTACATAGGAAAACTGGTAACAAAGCAGAGAGGTTTAAGGTTAGAATTTCAAGGCGGTATGGCTGAGACAGCTGGCACTGATGGTGGAACATAGTTAGGGGACGCCCAGGAATCCAGAGTCGGGAGACTAAAGGGCATCAACTGGGACACGGCTCGAGGAGGATGCAAGTATAGAATTGAACAAGGAAGTAGATCCGTAAACAAGGAAGAGGATTTTAAATTCAGTGCGTTGGGGGATGTAACCAATGCAGCGTGGCAAGAATAGGAATGACGAGAGAGCAGGTTTTAGTCCAAGACACGATGTGGGCAGCACAGTTTTAGATACGATGGAGCTTGGGAGGCTGGCGAGGAGGGTGTTCGAGACATCGAGCATGGGGGTAACAAGGGCAAAGGCAAGCAATGTGTTGGTGATGGATAGACCTGCAGTTTGATACTCCTCTGTGGTGAACAGGAGATCAAGGTTGTGCAGTGATCAGGTTCAGCCTTAAGAAAATAAATGTTAAATAATGGCTAAATTGCCCTCTGAATGAACTGGAACAGGTCCCTGCTCACATTTCCATTGGGGTCACTCAATCAGACGAACTTAATTGGAGAAATTCCCACCCCAACTGTGTCAAAACCTTCAACTTCCAAACAGAGAGATAGCTACAGGCAGGAGCAAGCAAGTCATGCAACAGAGAGGGACTGCAGTAAAATAAATGTACCCCTATAACATTTAATAGCTAAGGCTGTAAAGTAGTTGAAACAATGGCCCTGATATTTATGGGGAGGCAGGGACGGTGGCAGGAGACTGACAACGGCCAAAGACTCATCAAGGCCGGGGAACGGTCCATGGCGATTGGAGTGGGGGAGAGAGGTTGACAATCGGGAGGGCTGATGGAGGGGGGGGGGGAGTGGAGGCTGGCGATTGGGAGGGCTGATGGAGGGGGGGGGGGAGAGTGGAGGCTGGCGATTGGGAGGGCCGATGGAGGGGGGGAGAGTGGATGCTGGCGATTGGGAGGGCCGATGGAGGGGGGGGGAGTGGAGGCTGGCGATTGGGAGGGCCGATGGAGGGGGGGGGAGTGGAGGCTGGCGATTGGGAGGGCCGATGGAGGAGGGGGGGGAGTGGATGCTGGCGATTGGGAGGGCCGATGGAGGGGGGGGGAGTGGAGGCTGGCGATTGGGAGGGCCGATGGAGGAGGGGGGGGAGTGGATGCTGGCGATTGGGAGGGCCGATGGAGGGGGAGGGGGAGTGGAGGCTGGCGATTGGGAGGGCCGATGGAGGTGGGGGGGGGGAGTGGAGGCTGGCGATTGGGAGGGCCGATGGAGGGGGGGGAGTGGAGGCTGGCGATTGGGAGGGCCGATGGAGGGGGGGGAGTGGAGGCTGGCGATTGGGAGGGCCGATGGAGGGGGGGGAGTGGAGGCTGGCGATTGGGAGGGCCGATGGGGGGGAGTGGAGGCTGGCGATTGGGAGGGCCGATGGGGGGGGGAGGGGGGGAGTGGAGGCTGGCGATTGGGAGGGCCGATGGAGGGGGGGAGTGGAGGCTGGCGATTGGGAGGGCCGATGGAGGGTGGGAGGGGGGGGAGTGGAGGCTGGCGATTGGGAGGGCTGATGGGGGGGGGAGGGGGGGAGTGGAGGCTGGCGATTGGGAGGGCCGATGGAGGGGGGGAGTGGAGGCTGGCGATTGGGAGGGCCGATGGAGGGGGGGAGTGGAGGCTGGCGATTGGGAGGGCCGATGGAGGGGGGGAGTGGAGGCTGGCGATTGGGAGGGCCGATGGGGGGGGGAGGGGGGGAGTGGAGGCTGGCGATTGGGAGGGCCGATGGAGGGGGGGAGGGGGGGGAGTGGAGGCTGGCGATTGGGAGGGCTGATGGAGGGTGGGAGGGGGGGGAGTGGAGGCTGGCGATTGGGAGGGCCGATGGAGGGTGGGGGGGGGGGAGTGGAGGCTGGCGATTGGGAGGGCCGATGGAGGGTGGGAGGGGGGGAATGGAGGCTGGCGATCGGGGCTGGGAGAAGCCGTAGACTTTCTTAAGGGGCCGGGGGAGCTCTCTTGAAGCTTCCATCTGTGCAGCAACAGTCAATTTTAAATTGGGCTCCCAATTGCACTTTGGGAGCCCGATTTAAATATGTTAATTAAGTGTCCCACCTCTCCAAGGTGGAACAGTCGGAGGTCCCGATATCTGCTGTCGTAAAATGGCAGTGGGCGCAAGTGCAGCGTTCTGGTGTTGCCGTATTTAACCCTTTAATCCCCCTCTGACTCTCTCTTGTCCATTATGGGTGCCTGGGGGTTAATATCCAGGCCCATGTGTCTCAATACAGTTTTAAAAAATGCATTTCTTTCCTAATGAATGTTCCTGGCTCTGCCCCTAGCCACACCCTCTGCCCAGTTTTGGACTGACAAGACATGACAACCCAAATGAGCTGAGGCTCACGTTGGGGCATTGACATATTCAGATCCGATCAGGAATCTATGATTGCTAGTCAAGCCTTAACACTCAACCTTTGCTCCCTAGTGAAATATTTCTGAAGTGCAGCCACTTAAAATTCTGCCACTTCAAACGTTGCCTTTCAGTTCTACCCATTATGAGGATAGTTCACATTTCTACGCTGGGGGCAGTGAATTACCTGAAAAGGTGGTTTATGCTAATCTGTCCCATGTTTAAATTCATAGCCGAAAGTTGAGATATTTACTGTTCTAGCAAAAAATGGGATAACTTTAGTCTCAGTTAATTGTCGAGTTTTTAATAAAGTTCCTTAGTGGATAGAACGTTACCAAATTTTATTTAATAAAATTGTATTTCAAATTGTATTTTCTAAACTTTGTAGCTGTTTCCTGACATTGCATGCCTGCACTTGTCTGGAGTGTAGTTCTCCCTCTTGTTCTCTTTCTCTCTCTCTCTCTCTCTCTCTCTCTCCTCCCCTACACCCCAACAATTGCTTTCAATTCAGTCACTGTTGGCCAAGGCTCAGTGAAACCACATCTGATTCAGAGACAGGATGTTGTCTGTATTAAGCAAGTAAGATAAATAGTACATGCCACGTGATGTGATGAACGGTGAGTCATCACTCGATCACTGGTGGAACTCACGACAGACAGTCCCCCGGAGTCGAGGATGACTTGCTTCCACACGAGTTCTAAGGTGACTGATGAGACTAATGCGGCGTCTGCAGTCTCTGTCACAGCTGGGGCAGATGGTGGTTGGAGGGATGGGTGGGTGAGGTGCTTGATTTGTCATGTGCTCCTTCCGCTGTTTGTACTTGGCTTCCCGCGTGCTCCCAACAAAGAGACTCAAAGTTTTCGGCGCCTTCCCGGATGCTTCTCCTCCACTTTGAGCGGTCTTGGGCCAGGGATTCCCAAGAGTCAGTGGGGATGTTACATCTTTTCAAGGAGGCTTTGAGGGTGTCCTTGAAGCATTTTCTCTGCCCACCTGGGACTCGCTTGCCGTGATGTAACTTGGAATAAAGTGGTTGTTCCGGGAGTCTAATATCGGGCATGTGGACAATGTGGCCCATCCATTGGAGCGTGGTCAATGTCTTGATGCTGGGGAAGTTGGCCTGAGTGAGAACACTAACGTTGGTGCGCCTATCCTGCCAATGAATTTGTACCAGTGTTGGTGGTACTTCTCCAGTGCTTTGAGATGCCTACAGTACATAGTCCTTTATTTAAAAAAGAGCTTCAAATTGTAATTTCTAAACTTTGTAGCTGTTTCCTGACATTTCATGTGTGCATTTGGCATGACATGTAGTTCTCTCTCTCTCTCTCTCCTCCCCTACACCCCAACAATTGCTTTCAATTCAGTCACTGTTGGCCAAGGCTCAGTGAAACCACATCTGATTCCGAGAAAGGATGCTGTCTGTACCAAGCAGATAAAATAAATACAACATCACATGTGATGTGAGTCACCATCACTCAATCACTGATGAAACTCACGAGAGACAGAATGAAAAAGCACCAAAAACATCTGTTTCACTAGAAAAAGAAGTGATTTCCAAAAAAAAACAGTATGAGAAAAGCTTAACTTTTAGCTTTGCAAGTTAGTAAAAACAAAACTTTCACAAAGGAAAGTGTCATGTATTCAACTCGCATTGTAACCCATGTATAAGCTGACCTAAGTTGTACAACCTTGAGAACATTGACCACAAGGGGGTGAACTTGTGGGAGACACTCCTAACCTGGACTTCCAGGTATAAAAGGGGAAGCTCCACCCACCTTCATCACTTGAGGTCTTGGTAATAAAGGTAACTGGTCACAGAGTGACCTTCTCTCAAGTATGGGCCTCGTGTGCATTTATACTGTATAGTAAGGACATATCAGAAAGCATACATTATGAGTCAATAAGTATAGTCACCGCTGATTCTAATTCTGGTCCTACCTATAGAATCTTCAAATAACTGAAATGTGGAGCAATTTCATTGATAAGCCTAAATAATAGTAATGCCACTAAAGAGTCCCCAAATCTTCTATATCTGTGAGGAGGGAGTGGGGGTGGGGAATTCTTCTTCAGACTAGAGTTCCAGGTGGTGGAACTTACGCCAATCCTTCTGCACTCGTCCCAGGGGTCATTGTAGATGCACAGGAAGCTCCCGGTAGGTTTCCCGCCATCAAAAAGAGCTCGCCAGTGCGAACAAGGAAACAGCAGCAGGGCAGAAAGGCCCCAAAGATTAGAAGGAAGGCTCCCACTCAGCCATGACTAAGGCCTTTGGTAAGTCAATCTCAGGGGCCAACTGGAGGGAGAGGTGGGCACTACAAGGCCGTCTTTCTCTATTGGGGTAATTACGAACAATGATGGACAGGCAAAGACCATCTGGTCTATCAAGCCCGTCCCACACAATCGCGATACCTTGTGTACCACAACTTATACACCACCTCACCCGAAACCATGTGATCTCCTGGGAGAGGCAAAAAAAAACAGAAATAAAACCCAGGCCAATTGAGAAAAAAAATCTGGGAAATTCCCAGATCATCTAGATGATCGAAACTAGTCCAGGAGATCACTCTGGACATTAAATTCCCGGCAGTACCTACCTTCTGTAAGGGTTAATCTCCGCCGCAGCCAGAAACAAATCCAGCTTTTGCTTTAAGGAGTTCAGCGAGTCTGCATCCACCACATGAGAGGGCACCTTGTTCCAGAGGTCTGCTATTCTCTGTGAAAAGAACCAACTCCTGACATCTAACCTTGATCTAGCCTTATACAACTTAAATTTGTGTCCTCTGGTCTTGCCTAACCTATTTAGTTGAAATAAATGGTCAGCTGGAACACTGTCCATTCCCTTCATTATCTTATAAACCTCACTCATATCCCCCCTAAGTCTATGCTGTTCTAAGGTAAAGAGTCCCAACTCTTTTAACCTATCTTCATAACTAAGATGCTTTAGACTTGGACTTATTCTAGTGGCCCTCTTCTGCACCCTCTCCACAGTCTCGATATCACCCACCGTGTGAGGAGACCAAAACTGGACGCAGTATTCCAAGTGCGACCTGACTAAGGTCTTGTACAAGGACAAAACAGTACGCCTCATCTTAGACTCAATTGTCCTGTGGATACACCCCAACACCCTATTTGACCTAGCTATCGCTGCACAGCATTGCTCGTGTACCTTTAAGGATGTATGCACTAGAATGCCCAAATCTCCTTCCATCGCCACCATTGTTAATGCCTTTCCCTGGTAGACCATGCCATCCTCCTGCTCAGATGTTCAGCTCCGTGGGACTGCCCTCATGGTCCTACCTGCCCAAATGCACCTCATTATCTCAATCAGATCCCCCCATAGTCTACGCTTTTCTAAAGTGTAGAGTCCCAACTCTTTTAGTCTAGCTTGATAACTAAGATGCTTTAGACTTGGACTTATTCTAGTGGCCTTCCTCTGCACCCTCTCCAGAGTCTCAATATCACCCACCATGTGAGGAGACCAAAACTGGACACGGTATTCCAAGTGCGGCCTGTCTAAGGTCTTGTACAAGGACAAAACAGTACGCCTCGTCTTATACTCAATTGTCCTATGGATACACCCCAAAACCCTATTTGCTCCAGCTATCACTGCATGGCATTGCTCGTGTACCTTTAAGGATGTATGCACTAGAATGCCCAAATCTCTTTCTACCTCCACCTTCTTTAATGCCTTTCCCTAGAGGATGTATGAATGTTGAGCATTTGCCCTCCCCACATGCATAACACTAGGATAACTATCTAAGTTATACAGCATTTTCCAGTCATGAAACCTGTCATGTTCTTAGATGCTCTAGTAATGACTCCACGAAGCAATGTGTTGTACTTGAACTGTAGTGACCTTAGTCCTTTATTAGTTAACTGCAGAGTGAGGATCACACCAGGTGGCCTGCCTTTTATACTAGGCCAGGCACACATGTACAGGTAACCTACCAGTCTCCCACAGCTGTGCCCTCTGGTGGTACACCTTGTGATAGTACCAACAGTAGCCATGTAGGATACATGACATCACTCCCCCCTGAGCCCTCAGTGCAAATCGCCTCTGCATTGACTGTGCTCTGGGCTTAGCTCTATGCGGGCTCTGTCTGGTTGAGTCTTGGCAGGTCACTTCAACCTTGGGTGAGTAGTTGGTGCAGTAGCATGCTGTTAGTGTGTGTGTGGCTCTGACCACTGCATTCTCCCCCCGGGGGCTCCTGGCATTCATGTACATTCAAGTTCTTTTTTTTGTGTGTGGTTCCGTGGTGCGACAAATGCGTTCGATGCCTTATCGATGCAGTGACCGGTGCGTGAGGACAAGCTAGTTCCGAAGCTGCTGGGTTGTGTCCCTGCAGTGGGTGGTGGCTCGGTGCCCGGTGCTGGCAGGGGAACCCAGTTGGCTCGCGTGGCCTGCTCTCGTGGCTGTTGCCATAGTCCCTAGTGTCGGGACAGTTCACAGATGCCTGTGACCTCCCTGTCCTCTCTTTGCGTCCCGGGTGGCTGCTGCTCCCTGAGGAGCTGTCATCTAGCAGTGCACAGGGAACTGCTGACTCGCTGATCTGAGCGTTGTTTGGTTTGGAATCCAAACAACTGCTGAGGTCACTTGCTCTGCAGCTCGTGTGTGTTGGCTGCTTGTGGCCACACTTCATGGTGCATGACTCTAGTCCCCGGGACGCAGGGTACAGCATTGGGTAGCTCACTGGACCTGTGTGCTCCCAATGGGTGTCTGCCCGCTGCATTGGCTGTGTGCAGTTGAAATCCTGCATCGCACAATTCTTCCTTACTCATGATGGACACACTGTGGATCCGATCGTGATCGCGCGACTTTTCCTCGCTGGTTGCATGTGCACAGTTCAGATCATCAATTACACATTTTACATAATCGCGCGACTTTTCCTCACTGGTTGCATGTACACAATTCAGATTATCAGTTATACATTTTACATGATTAGTTACACATTTTGTCTCTGACTTATAGTTCTTATTACATTGCTTGAGCGTGTGAAACTGTCCCTTTAATTGTAGTGGGTTGCAGGCCTCCTTTAAGAGAGTCTGGCTTGCTTTACTCCAATCTGCTTCTCCGTTTGGTGCCACGCGTTGCTCCGTCAGCGCTGCACCTCATGGTCTGGCTGCAGCCATCTTTGTCTTCAGCGCCTCACCTCGTGGTTTGGGCGCCATCTTTCCTTCGTCCACGATGCCGACTGCGGTGATCCTCTTCTCCCCGGGTTCTGCCTCCGATGTTGGGAAGTCGCTTCTGGATCTGATTTTCTTCCTCCTGAGTCCTGCCACTGGAGCCTGGAAGGTGCGTTCAGGTCGTCTCAGCTGGATCATCTCCACACAGCCGTACTGAGCGGTCAGTGTCTCGGGTGCCGTGCTGGTCTGCTCTCCGGTACCGGGTCCACCCTCAGGTGAGGGCTTGCTTTGCCTCTGAGTGCAGAGGGCTTCAATCGCTGGAGGGGTGAAGTCTTCCCACTTCCAATGGATCTTCTCCATCCATCTTCTGCCGAGCAGCGTTGGTCCATCACCTGCAACAATCCACAGCGGTAACTTGTGCACCGCGCCATCATGGAGTACATTTACATTCGCACTACCAACGACTGGGATGATTTCATCGGTGTAGGTGCACAACTTTGCCTGAACGGGACCAACTTGGGTCGTTCAGCTTGATTGTCCCATAGTCTCTTCAAAGGCTCCTTGATTCATCACTGACTGGCTCGCCCCTGTGTTCAATTCCATGAAGACTGGAACTCCCTCTATCTGGACTTCCATTTTCAGCGGGGAACACTCAGTGGTGCAGGTAAACATGCTAGGTACCTCCCCGTGGGACTGGGCTGCCTTTCTGTCTATCAATTCATAATCCACGCTGGATTCATGGCCATCTGCAGACTCTTCATCGACACAGTGAGTCATATTTCTCTTACACATTCACTGGAGGTGGCCCTTTGTGCTGCAGCCTTTGCAAACATAGTCTTTAAAACGGCACTGGTGAGCCCTGTGATTCCCTCCGCAACGCAGCATGGTGCTACTCGATTAGCCCCCCTCAGCGGACTCTGAGTTAAGGGACTCGGGGGCCTGTTCTCTCTTCCCTGAGAGGGTTTGTGCTCTACAGTCCAGCCTCTAAACGGCGCCACTCTGTGCACAGTATCTGCCGGGTTTGAGTCCTGAGGGTGAGACATCTACCTAGAATCACAGGTCGAGGTCATGAATGACTGGCTCACAGAGATGGCGTTCTGCAATGTGACTGTAGTATCCATCGACAGTAGCTTGTGAAGAAGGCCCTCATGGCCAGTTCCAATGACAAAAATGTTCCGCAGCGCTTCGTTGAGGTGGTCGCCGAACTCACACGGTGCCGCCAGCCTCCTGAGGTCTGCGGCGTACTTCGCGACTTCCTGGCCTTCGGGCCGTCGGTGGGTGCAGAACCGGTGTCTGGCTGTGAGGATGCTCTCCTTGGGCTTGAGTTGCTCCTTGTATGACTTGGTCGTTGTCTTCGCTGGTGCCAGCAAGTCCCTGGCGAGGCCATAGACGTTGGGCCCACAACTGGTTAACAAGTAGCGCGGCGCTTATCAGCCAGTGCGGCCGGGTCGTCTCCTGCCAGGTCGTTTGCTGTGAAGAAATGTTCTAGCCTCTCCACAAAGGCGTCCCAATCATCACCATCGGCAAACTGCTGCAACGTAGCAAGGGTAGCCATTTCCGCGTGAAAGTTCGTAATCTCGTCGCTAATTGTAGTGTCCTTAGATGCTCCACGAGGCAGTGTGTTGTACTTGAACTGTAGTGACCTTAGTCCTTTATTAGTTAACTCCAGAGTGAGGATCACACCTGATGGCCTGCCTTTTATACTAGGCCAGGCACACCTGTACAGGTAACCTACCAGTCTCCCACTGCTGTGCCCTTGTGATAGTACCAACAGTAGCCATGTAGGATACATGACAACCCCAATCTCCCAACACAGTAAGATCTGCCTGAAACAGATGAGCATCATCTACAGTTCTAACACTCGCACAGATCTTGGATTTGCAAATTGTGTCCCCAAAACCTACATGCAGAATATTAATAACAATAGTTAGAGATGGGCATATCATTGGAAAGGACGGATGGCTCTAGGCGAGTTTAACTTGATTCATAGTTTGAGACTTTTGCTACCATAGGAACATTGCAACATCAATTTTTTTTTTACATTTATAATTTTAAAAATGAATGTGAATTTTGAACTGTTTATGGATGTGTTCCTATCCAATTCTGCTTTATAATAGGGGGCACAATATTGACTCGGAAATGTAACACATCGAAATAAATTTTGAACTGGTTAATATTGTTTAAAACCTTGTAAAGGAATAGCTCAGGGAGTGTTCACAAAAGTCACAGTAACAAGCCAGGAACGAAACACACAAACAATCTGCCTGCTGAATGGAGGGTTTATTCGAATGATAGCACGTTTCGAGTCAATGCTCGGATCTGTGCTTTAGTCAGAGGTGTGCTTGTGGTCAGTATTCCCACGTCACACTGCTTTATTTTTGAGCAGCACAATGCTGAAAATGAGCATAGGAAACACCGAATGACCATATTCATCCTTAGTGATCAGAGAATTCAGAAATAAAATAGCTCGTGTGCAATTTATAATGAATTTTTAACCTTCAGATCTGCAACATGATACGGAAGGGCTCACAAATGTTGCTCTAATGAGCATTCTCTGGGGCAGTCCCTTTATTATTTTCTTAAGAACGATTAAATCTATTGAAAATCAAAATAGTGAAGCTGTAATGTAGATTATGTACATATTGTAGAAAACATGGCCAGGATGTTCTTCATTGGGGTGCAGTTCAGACAGGGCAGGACATCCACCTGCCCTTTCGAATCCAGCCAATCCCAACTCATTTCCCTGGTCGACGGTGAGGAGAGGGGGGAAGTGGTCATCAGAGATACACGACCTGCTTTTGACAGCGTCCCTGCTGCCAAGATGGAGTCCACTAGTGCAAATCTCAATGGTGCTACAGTGCGGATTCCGCTAAAACACCGTACGGGACCTTAAAGGAGCAGAAACACCCCACAGGTCAGAGTGCATGACCTCTGCCAAGACCGGGGGCCATCAGCAGCTAAGTATGGAGGGCCAGACAAGAAGTAGAGTAGGTCATTAGAAGGCCCTCTCCCTCCAAGGGGAGATCTCATGGCTGATACCACCATTATCCAGGCTGGATTAGAGTGTAGACTCCTAGCCCATGTGTCAAAGAAAACTATAAACTGGCTGAAGCAGATGTTTGGATGGCCTGACTTCCTGCCTTAGCATTTTATAATTCTGGAGAAAGAATGAGTCATACATTTTGACTGTCTAGGAGTTATTTCAGTTACTCTGTGCTTTCCAACTTTATGAATAGATTTTAGGATAAGTTTAGCAATCGACTTTAAAAGTGATATCATGTTTGCTTCCTTCCAAAGGGCCAGCGATGTTTTCTAGTGCTCGGCTGAGCAGCAGGAACAGAAGGTCCAATATTCAATGTCCAACATGTCCAGAGTGAGCTAAAGTCAGCCAGGGAAACAGCAAGGGGCACTATGCATGGCTTTTGCAGTGCTAGGTTAGTGAGGGGAAACTGATACGATTCCCATCCCTGATTGCTAACCAGTGACAGTAAACAGGATCAGGCTCTGCTGTGATGTCCCTTTATGTACAGTGCAATAGCCTGCTGACACTATCTGGGTTGACACATGAAGAGTCAACATTTGCACAAGGTAGTAGAAGGCTGCTGCTATCCATGGAAGAATCATACCATGTCATCTCACCTATGATTTTACAAGCATAAAGCAGGAAGTGGACGAGGGTATAACTGTGTCTCAGTGGGTAGCACTCTTGCCCCTGAGTCAGTAGGTTATGGGTTCAAGCCCCACTCCAGAGACTTGAGCACAAAAAAAATCTAGGCTGACACTCCAGTGCAGTGCTGAGGGAGCGCTACACTGTTGGAGGTGCCGTCTTTTAGATGAGACGTTAAACCGAGGCCCCATCTGCTTTCTCTACTGGACGCAAAAGATCCCATGGCACTATTTTGAAGAAGAGCAGGGGTGTTGGGAGTTGTGTATAGATCACCAAACAGTAGTAGGGAGGTTTAGGATGGCATCAAACAGGAAATTGGGGACGTGTGCAATAAGGGTACAGCAGTTATCATTGGTGACTTTAATCTACATATTGATTGGGCTAACCAAACTGGAAGCAATACTGTGGAGGAGGATTTCCTGGAGTGTATAAGGGATGGTTTTCAAGACCAATATGTCGAGGAACCAACTAGAGAGCAGGCCATCCTAGACTGGGTCTTGTGTAACGAGAGAGGATTAATTAGCAATCTGGTCCTGTGGGTCCCCTTGGGAAAGAGTGACCATAATATGGTAGAATTCTTCATTAAGATGGAGAGTGACACAGTTAATTCAGAGACTAGAGTCCTGAACTTAAAGAAAGGAAACTTTGACGGTATGAGACATGAATTGGCTAAGATAGACTGGAGAATGATACTTAAAGGGATAACGTTGGATAGGCAATGTCAGACATTTAAATATCACATGGATGGACTACAACAATTGTACATCCCTGTGTGGTGTAAGAATAAAAAAGGGAAGGTGGCTCAACCGTGGCTAACAAGTGAAATTAGGGAAAGTGTTAAATCCAAGGAAGAGGCATATAAATTGGCCAGAAAAAGCAGCAAACCTGAGGATTGGGGGAAATTTACAATTCAGCAGAGGAGGACTAAGGGTTTAATTAGGAGGGAGAAAATAGAGTATCAGCTTGCGGGGAACATTAAAATTGACTGCAAAAGTTTCTATAGATATGTGAAGAGAAAAAGATTAATGAAGACTAATGTAGGGCCCTTGCAGTCAGAATCAGGTGAATTCATAATGGGGAACAAAGAAATGGCAGACCAATTGAACAAATACTTTGGTTCTGTCTTCACTAAGGAAGACACAAATAACTTCCCGAAAATACTAGGGGACCGAGGGTCTAGCGAGAAGGGGGAATGAGGGAACTCCTTATTAGTCAGGAAATGGTGTTAGGGAAATTGAAGGGACTGAAGGCCGATAAATCCCCAAGGCCTGATAGTCTGCATCCCAGAGTATTAAGGAACTGGCCCTAGAAATAGTAGATGCATTGGTGGTCATTTTCCAACATTCCATGGACTCTGGTTCAGTTCCTATGGATTGGAGGGTAGCTAATGTAACCCCACTTTTTAAAAAAGGAGGGAGAGAGAAAACAGGGAATTATAGACCGGTTAGCCTGACATCAGTGGTGGGGAAAATGCTGGAATCAATTATTAAAGATGTAATAGCAGCGCATTTGGAAAGCAGTGACAGGATCGGTCCAAGTCAGCATTGATTTATGAAAGGGAAATCATGCTTGACAAATCTTGTAGAGTTTTTTGAGGATGTAACTAATAGAGTGGATGTGGTATATTTGGACTTTCAAAAGGCTTTTGACAAGGTCCCACACAAGAGATTAGTGTGCAAAATTAAGGCACATGCTATTGGGAGTAATGTATTGACGTGGATAGAGAACTGGTTGGCAAAGAGTGGGAATAAACAAGTCTTTTTCAGGATGGCAGGCAGTGACTAGTGGGGTGCCGCAGGGTTCAGTGCTGGGACCCCAGCTATTTACAATATACATTAATGATTTAGACGAAAGAATTGAATGTAATATCTCCAAATTTGCAGATGACACTAAGCTAGGTGGCAGTGCGAGCTGCGAGAAGGATGCTAAGAGGCTGCAGGGGGACTTGGACAGGTTAGATGAATGGGCAAATGCATGGCAGATGCAGTATAATGTGGATAAATATGGGGTTAACCACTTTGGTGGCAAAAACAGGAAGGCATATTATTATCTGAATGGTGACAGATTAGTAAAAGGGGTGGTACAACGAGACCTGGGTGTCATGGTACATCAGTCATTGAAGGTAGGCATACAGGTACAGCAGGCAGTAAAGAAAGCAAGTGGCATGCTGGCTTTCATAGCGGAGCGATTTGAGTATAGGAGCAGGGAAGTCTTACTGCAGTTGTACAGGGCCTTGGTGAGACCACACCTTGAGTATTGTGTGCAGTTTGGTCTCCTAACCTGAGGAAGCACGTGCTTGCTATTGAGGGAGTGCAGCGAAGGTTCAACAGACTGATTCCCGGGATGGCAGGACTGACATATGAGGAAAGACTGGATCGACTAGGCTTATACTCACTGGACTTTGGAAGAATGAGAGGGGATCTCATAGAAACGTATTCAATTCTGACGGGAATGGACAGGTTAAATGCGGGAAGAATGTTCCCGATGTTGGGGAAGTCCAGAACCAGGGGTCACAGTCTAAAGATAAGGGGTAAGCCATATAGGACCGAGATGAGGAGAAACTTTTTCATCCAGAGAGTTGTGAACCTGTGGAATTCTCTGCCACAGAAAATTGTTGAGTCCAGTTCGTTGGACATATTCAAAAGGGAGTTAGATGTGGCCCTTACGGCTAAAGGGATCAGTGGATATGGAGAGAAGGCAGGGGTGAGGTACTGAGGTTGCATGATCAGCCATGATCCTATTGAATGGTGCTGCAGGCTCGAAGGGCTGAATGGCCTGCTCCTGCACCTATTTTCTATGTTTCTATGTATGTTTCTTTGTGTTATCCCCAGTGTCCTGGCCAATATTTATCCCTCAACATAACAAAAAAACAGATTATCTGGTCATTAAGATATTGCTGTTTGTGTGGAGCTTGCTGTGCGCAAATTGGCTGCCGTATTTCTCACATTACAACAGTGACTACACTCCAAAAGTACTTCATTGGCTGTGAAGCGCTTTGAGACATCCGGTGGTCATAAAAGGCACTATATAAATGCAAGTCTTTCTTTCTTTAACTGATCTAGGATACAGACCACATACAAAGAAATTCACCATTGACAATGGTAAATTATGTTGTCACATCAAATGTCACAGAAACAGTTATGTTAAGGGTTAAAAACAGGTTTTTGGTACAAACCTTTTTCAGCAATCTAAGGGGGTCGCAGTTTGCACTTTGAAACAAATTAAATAAACAGTTTGTGATACAGTAGCAAATGGAGCCAAGCCCAGTATCAGTAGGGCGTTCTCATAGCCTAATCTATCTCTGGGTTCTGTAGATCCTGTGCCTGAATGATAACAGTCCAAAGCGTATATTTAATGTCTGTGTACCTCTGTTGTATCAAATTAGAAAAATGACTTGCATTTACCGTCTACTCCTGATCATTTAAAATCAGTTTTTGTCATGTATCCTACATGGCTACTGTTGGTACTATCACAAGGCATGCCACCAGAGGGCACAGCAGTGGGAGACTCGTAGGTTACCTGTACAGGTGTGCCTGGCCTAGTATAAAAGGCAGGCCAACAGGTGTGATCCTCATTCTGGAGTTATCAATAAAGGACTAAGGTCACTACAGTTCAAATACAACACATTGCCTCGTGGAGTCATTATTAGAGCATCCAAGGATATAACAGTTTTTATGCTAACATTTTTGAAATATCCAATAATTTGAATTAAGACACAGAAATAATATGGCAAAGTGGAAACTTAGTGACAATCTTTTTTAGTTATCGAATAAATTGAAATAATCAACTTTTAATTAAGAGGAGACTGTATACGGTGCCTGTAACATAGCAAACATCCCAAGACACTTCAAGAGGAGAGACAAGATTAGTAGATTTAGGGCAGATTGCCAAAAATATTGTCAAATAGATTTTTGAGAAGGCTTTTGAAGGTGGGGAGAGAATTAGAAAGGCTGAGGGGTATAGGGAGGGAGCTATAGAGTGTGGCATCAAGAGAGCTGAGGTTCTGGTACTGATGGGAGACTAGAGGGATGGGAGGATGCACAAGAGGCTAGAGCTGAAAGATGAAAAGGTATGAGCTGGGATATGGAGCTACAGGAGGTTGCAGAGATAGGGTGGATGAAGCAATGGAGCGATTTGAAAATGAGGATGAGGAATTCAAATTCATTGTATTGGGGGATGGGGAGCCAGTGAATGTTGGCAGGGACAGGGGTGATGGACAAGCGGGACATAGTAGGGACAAGATGGAGATGGTGGAGATTAGGACGAGTTGTTTTTATGCAGGATGGAGCCAAGGAGGCTGATGAGGAGCACATTGTACAAGTTGAGCCTGGAGGTACTGAAAACATGGAAAAGGGATTTAACAGTGGCGGGGATGAGGCAACGGCAAAGGCAGCCAAAATTGCGGAGATGGTAGTAAACAGCCTTGGTGATGGATTAAAAAGAGCTGAACACTAATTCAGTTATATATCAGTTTCTATATTCAAGATAATAATTTCTCCACATTCAGATGACATGGAAGACATAACAGTCGGAATGGAATAGTTTATTCAGTGGCATTCTGCAGGTAATTCTCCCAGACAGACCACACGTGATTGAGCACAATACCTTGGCTTTTAGTTGGCATCCTATTCGGTGTACTGGGCCTGATGATCACAAACTGCCCAGAGATTTACCTTGAGTTGGAGTCAAAGTTCAGATTGCTGTGTGCACATGTGACAGATGGTGAGAATACAGGCCTAGACATTGGCTATTGCCCCGTTTGGGGGGCGGTGACACTCCTGAGGCGCGAGACTTTGCACCAGGCGCAAAAGTCGTGCCCTTCATCATAAATTGGGGTTACTGCCCTCGAAAGGGAGTGGAGCACTAAATCAAGCAATCCACTTCCTCCCTGGGGCAGGAGCTGGGCGCATGGCTGAGCAGCGCCACACACTGGGCCGCGTACGAGGGGCTCGTCCCTGAATTAAAGGGAAGGTCCCGAGTTGCGTACTCTGCAGAGGAGGAGCCCACCTACCTGGAGCAGCGGGGAGCGGGGGTGGTGCATGATCAGCCCGGCACTCAAGCAGAGCGCCGAGCTGAGCGATCGCGGCACCGGCCCCGCTGCCAAAGCGGCACCAGAGCGGGAAGCGAAACGGGAGTTTTTTTCAGCAGCCGCTGGACGCCTCCCCTTTAGATTTCAGCCCGGTAGCAGACGGCCGCTGGGTCCGCAACCCCTGACGCTGTCATTACCTGGCGCAGCTTCAGGGAGCGAAACTCACTTTAGTTGCCGGGGTGCTAACGGGCCGATGTGCATGGCAATGACGTCACGATTTCCGGGCGCAGGAGATCGGGGCGCAACGCTGTAGCGTTGCCGCTAAACCCCCGCCAAATTTAGCGGGAGTCATTAGCAGCGCCGCGCCTCAGGGGCACTAACGAGAGGCGCAAGTGCACCCAATTTCTCCCCCTATATATCTGCTCAATTAGCTCATTAGAAATTATGGGGGTAATTTTAACTGAACCCATCCGTCGGAAAACTGATGGGATTGGGTAAAACCCCACCAGATTATTACTCTATATTGACTTCAATGGTTCAGTGGAGAGTGAAATCGGGCGGGATGTAAAACCAGATCCCGTCAGTCTCCCAGCGGGTGGGTGGGGTTAAAGTTACACGCTACATAACTGAATTGAAATTTTACAGACAAATGATCATTTCTTTCTAATGCACATCTCATTAAGGATATTGGATTTCTCATTCAGCACCTCAAGAAGGACAGGTTGATTTACATACCACCTTCATGGGGTGTCCCAAGGTGCTTCACAGATAAACAGAAGGAAACGGACACCAAACCAGGGAAGGAGAGATAACTGAGAGCCATAATCTTATTGAATGGTAGAGCAGGCTCGAAGGGCCGAATGGTCTACTCCTGCATCTGTTTCTTGTGTTTTTATGTAATGCTTGGTCGAAGAGATAGGTTTTGACAAGACTTTTAAAGGTGAAAAGAGAGATGGAATAATTTAGAAAGGGCGTTCCAATTAGTAGGATCAAGGTGGATGAAAGCTCGATCACCAATGGTGGGATCAAGGGAGAGCAAAATGCACCGAAGGCCAGAGTCAGGGGCAAAGAGCATTCAGGAGATACACTACGTAGATAAGGAGGAGGGATTAAGGATGCATAGATTCTTGGGGGGGGGGGGGGGGGGGGGACTCTGGAGACGATGGTCCAGGGAAGGAAAGAGAAGCTAATGATGGAGATGCTAGCTGTGTTTGGATAGATAGGAAGGCAACCATTCAAGGGCAATCCCATGGAATTGGATGATGGGAGGAAAGGTGTTGGAGGTGGATGGTGATGCCACTACAGTCACTGCAGTCACACACAAAGCATGTTATTGATGGCTTTTCCAAGGGCCACTTTAGTGCTATGAGAAGAGGAGAAGCTGGACAGGAGGGATTCAAACAAATTTGTTCTGCTTCAAAAGTAATTCATCATGTGAAGCACTTTCAGAAAGGTGTTATATAATTGCAAGTTTTAAAAAATTATTACTTACTGAGGCCACAAGGTGGCGCTCATTGATGACGAATACACTGTGATCGGCTCAGTCCCTGATCAACTGTTCCTGGTGGGGAATGGCATTCGCAGGAAGCGCTAGTCTGGACATCACAGGCCTGCAGCTCCTGATCTTGCATCACTTAAATTCATTGAAGCAAAATCAGGGGCTGTGCACCCTTGATTTTCCCGACCAGCACTCTGCGAACACCATTCCACGGGCAATTTGGGAACAGCAATCGTCACATAGTTTAAATAAAAATATTCCTCCTGGCACCACAAAAAAAGTGCGGGCTGCTGCGAGGCCAAGCTTACCCTCCCCCCTTGGCTTCGCCTCCCCTGCAAACCCCCAGGCCCTATCTGTGGACCCGCTCGCTGTCAAAGCTGTCTGGATTCGGCCAGCGAGCTACAACAAGATGCTCGTCTGGCCCTTGCAGCTCACCCCCGCAGTTTGTCCCCCCCCCCCAGCCCCCACCCCAGCGCACTCCTCATCCCCCGCCCACCCCCTTGCCCCCGCAACCATGGGGCGGATTAACCGCGGGGCAGATTAACCGTCGGGTGGATGGGCCTGAAGCCCCAGGCCCACCAAAGAACATAGGCCCACCAAATAAATATAGGAAAAAAAATATAAGGCCTCCCAAAGAGATTGAATAAGAATAGACAATATGAGGCGTGAATTGGCTAGGATAGATTGGCGAGTGATACTTAAGGGGTTGACTGTGGATGGGCAATGGCAGACATTTAGAGACCGCATGGATGAATTACAACAATTGTACATCCCTGCCTGGCGTAAAAATAAAAAAGGGAAGGTGGCTCAACCGTGGCTATCAAGGGAAATCAGGGATAGTATTAAAGCCAAGGAAGTGGCATACAAATTGGCCAGAAATAGCAGTGAACCCGGGGACTGGGAGAAATTTAGAACTCAGGAGAGGAGGACAAAGGGTTTGATTAGGGCAGGGAAAATAGAGTACGAGAGGAAGCTTGCAGGGAACATTAAGACGGGCTGCAAGCGTTTCTATAGATATGTAAAGAGAAAAAGGTTAGTAAAGACAAACGTAGGTCCTCTGCAGTCAGAATCAGGGGAAGTCATAACGGGGAACAAAGAAATGGCAGACCAATTGAACAAGTACTTTGGTTCGGTATTCACTAAGGACACAAACAATCTTCCGGATATAAAAGGGGTCAGAGGGTCTAGTAAGAAGGAGGAACTAAGGGAAATCCTTATTAGTCGGGAAATTGTGTTGGGGAAATTGATGGGATTGAAGGCCGATAAATCCCCAGGGCCTGATGGTCTGCATCCCAGAGTACTTAAGGAGGTGGCCTTGGAAATAGCGGATGCATTGACAGTCATTTTCCAACATTCCGTAGACTCTGGATCAGTTCCTATGGAGTGGAGGATAGCCAATGTAACCCCACTTTTTAAAAAAGGAGGGAGAGAGAAAACAGGGAATTATAGACCGGTCAGCCTGACATCGGTAGTGGGTAAAATGAATGAATCAATTATTAAGGATGTCATAGCAGCGCATTTGGAAAGAGGTGACATGATAGGTCCAAGGCAGCATGGATTTGTGAAAGGGAAATCATGCTTGACAAATCTTCTGGAATTTTTTGAGGATGTTTCCAGTAGAGTGGACAAGGGAGAATCAGTTGATGTGGTGTATTTGGACTTTCAGAAGGCTTTCGACAAGGTCCCACACAAGAGATTAATGTGCAAAGTTAAAGCACATGGGATTGGGGGTAGTGTGCTGACATGGATTGAGAACTGGTTGGCAGACAGGAAGCAAAGAGTAGGAGTAAATGGGTACTTTTCAGAATGGCAGGCAGTGACTAGTGGGGTACCGCAAGGTTCTGTGCTGGGGCCCCAGCTGTTTACATTGTAAATTAATGATTTAGACGAGGGGACTAAATGTAGTATCTCCAAATTTGCGGATGACACTAAGTTGGGTGGCAGTGTGAGCTGCGAAGAGGATGCTATGAGGCTGCAGAGTAACTTGGATAGGTTAGGTGAGTGGGCAAATGCATGGCAGATGAAGTATAATGGGGATAAATGTGAGGTTATCCACTTTGGTGGTAAAAACAGAGAGACAGACTATTATCTGAATGGTGACAGATTAGGAAAAGGGGAGGTGCAACGAGACCTGGGTGTCATGGTACATCAGTCATTGAAGGTTGGCATGCAGGTACAGCAGGCGGTTAAGAAAGCAAATGGCATGTTGGCCTTCATAGCGAGGGGATTTGAGTACAGGGGCAGGGAGGTGTTACTACAGTTGTACAGGGCCTTGGTGAGGCCACACCTGGAGTATTGAGTACAGTTTTGTTCTCCTAACTTGAGGAAGGACATTCTTGCTATTGAGGGAGTGCAGCGAAAGTTCACCAGACTGATTCCCGGGATGGCGGGACTGACATATCAAGAAAGACTGGATCAACTGGGCTTGTATTCACTGGAGTTCAGAAGAATGAGAGGGGATCTCATAGAAACATTTAAAATTCTGATGGGTTTAGACAGGTTAGATGCAGGAAGAATGTTCCCAATGTTGGGGAAGTCCAAAACCAGGGGTCACAGTCTAAGGATAAGGAGTAAGCCATTTAGGACCGAGATGAGAAGAAACTTCTTCACCCAGAGAGTGGTGAACCTGTGGAATTCTCTACCACAGAAAGTTGTTGAGGCCAATTCACTAAATATATTCAAAAAGGAGTTAGATGTAGTCCTTACTACTCGGGGGATCAAGTGGTATGGCGAGAAAGCAGGAATGGGGTACTGAAGTTGCATGTTCAGCCATGAACTCATTGAATGGCGGTGCAGGCTCGAAGGGCCGAATGGCCTACTCCTGCACCTATTTTCTATGTTTCTATGTTTCTATGAAAACCAAGACCGAGGAAAATATTGTTTATTGGCCTATCGTGTACATACCTATTTTTGCAGAGGAGAGATCTTTACTATTTATCTGTTATTATTTAACTCTGTTATTATATAATATATTTAACATATAAAATATGTTAATATATAATATATTATATTAATATAGTATAGTGTAAGTCCACCGTAGTAATTTGTTATTATATTTATATGTAATATAATGAACATGAACAAACAGAACTATCGGCCCATTTGGATCAGTTTGCCCCAGGCCCATCAGGCCCTTACTCCAACCCTGGCAACATGTCCCCCCAGCTCACCCCTCAGCTGTCCCCTGCATATCGCCCCCTCCCCCACAGCTTGCTCCCTTTCTCTCACATGAGCTGAAACGTAGCCTGGGCATAGGGCTGCACCTTTGTCTTCAAGCTACTGCTGAAAGCCTCTGTTTGTTCCGATTTTGTAAAATAAGGCTGTCTACTATGTCTGTGAGAGAACCTGCGCTGGAGGAGAACCACCTTACCTGCACTGGAGGAGAACCACCTTACCTGTACTGGAGGAGAACCACCTTACCTGTACTGGAGGAGAACCACCTTACCTGCACTGGAGGAGAACCACCTTACCTGTACTGGAGGAGAACCACCTTACCTGTACTGGAGGAGAACCACCTTACCTGTACTGGAGGAGAACCACCTTACCTGCACTGGAGGAGAACCACCTTACCTGTATTGGAGGAGAACCACCTTACCTGTACTGGAGGAGAACCACCTTACCTGCACTGGAGGAGAACCACCTTACCTGCACTGGAGGAGAACCACCTACCTGCACTGGAGGAGGACCACCTTACCTGCACTGGAGGAGGACTACCTTAGCTGCACTGGAGTTTGGTAAGTGGGTGAGTTCGGGCAAGCGGGGGTGGCAGGTGCTGTTTTGTTTTGTTTCTCCTGCCAGTGCTGACACTAGAGCAGCTGATAAGGAGTGCGAGAGTAGGAGACAGAGGCCCAGAGACCAGCCCAACCAGCTGCAGACAAAGATAGAGGGGTGAGAAATCGAGAGGTGACGTCAGAGTGCGGGGAGGAGCAGCATCAGCGGCTGTCTGGGGTCAGCGGCCTACAAAGGCCCAGCGGCAGTCCGGGGTCAGCGGCCTACAAAGGCCCAGCGGCAGTCCGGGGTCAGCGGCCTACAAAGGCCCAGCGGCAGTCCGGGGTCAGCGGCCTACAAAGGCCCAGCGGCAGTCCGGGGTCAGCGGCCTACAAAGGCCCAGCGGCAGTCCGGGGTCAGCGGCCTACAAAGGCCCAGCGGCAGTCGGTGAGCGAGCAGTGCGGGGAGGAGGGACAAGAAATCAAAAAGTGACGTCACAGCCAAGCTGGTAAGTGGTTGGCTGATCGGCTGGTGAGTATATCTCTTTCATTTTGTGTTCTAATAGATAAGAGGATAAATGACTAAATAGCTGTTTAGTGTGTGTAGTGGGAGTCAGTGTTTTTGCTGGGTAATTTAAGGGTAACTAGTGGGATGGCAGGGCAGCTCATTCAAACAGAATGCAACACCTGTGCCATGTGGGAATTCCTGGATGCTTCCCACAACGGGGATGACCACATGTGCAGGAAGTGTCTCCAGCTCCTCCAACCCGAGCGGCGAGTCTCAGAGCTTGAGCGAGGACTGGAGGCACTGAGGAGCATCCGAGAGAACGAGAGGTACGTGGATAGCTCGTTTCAGGCGTTGGTCACCCCACAGATTAAAAGGTTACAGGAGGATAGGGAATGGGTGACCGTCGCACACAAGAGTATGGCGAGGCAGGTAGTGCAGGAGTCCCCTGAGGCTATCCCGCTCTCCAACCGGTACTCTATTCTGACTACTGGCGAGGGCAGTGATGCCTCTGGGGAGTGCAGCCAGGGCCAAGTCCACAGCACCGTAGGTGGCTCAGCTGCACAGGGGGTGAGGAAGAAGACGGGAAGGGCTATAGTGATAGGAGATTCAATAGTTAGGGGAGCAGATAGGCGCTTCTGCGGCAGCAAAAGTGACATCAGGATGGTGTGTTGCCTCCCTGGTGCAAGGGTCAATGATGTCACTGAGCGACTGCAGGGCATTCTGGGGAGGGAAGGGGAACAGCCAGTGGTTGTGGTCCACATTGGTACCAACGACATAGGTAGAAAGAGGGGTGAGGTCCTGAAAGCTGAGTTTAGGGAGCTAGGAGTAAGATTGAAAGCCAGGACCTCAAAGGTGGTAATCTCGGGATTACTGCCAGTGCCACGTACTAGTGAGGGTAGAAATAGGAAGGCTAGTCAGATAAATACGTGGCTGGGGAATTAGTGTAGGAGTGAGGGCTTTAGTTTCCTGAACAATTGGGACCGCTTCTGGGGTAGGTGGGACCTGTACAAGTCGGACAGGTTACACCTTAACAGAGACGGGACCAATGTTCGCGCGGGTGGTTTTGATAGTGCGGTTGGGAGGGCTTTAAACTAGCTTGGCAGGTGGATGGGAACCCAGGAGAGGGCTCTGGGCAAGTTAGAGTGGGTGAGAGCTCAGATGAACAGAACCCCAAGAAAGAATGCAAAAGGCAGGAGGCAACAGAGCAGAGTAGCACTGGGGTAAGTGTAAACCACAAGGTGATAGGAAGGGACAATATGTATGAATATAAAGGGGCTGCAGGAGGGGTCAAAACTAAAAATCATGGTTTAAAAACTAGTATTAAAACACTTCACCTAAATGCACGCAGCATTCGAAACAAAGTAAATGAGTTGACGGCATAAATCATTACAAATGGGTATGATTTGGTGGCCATTACAGAAACGTGGTTGCAGGGTGGCCAAGACTGGGAATTAAACATACAGGGGTATCTGACAACTCGGAAAGATAGACAAGAAGGGAAAGGAGGTGGGGTAGCTCTGTTAATACAGGGTGATATCAGGGCAGTTGTGAGAGACGATATTGGCTCTAATGAACAAAATGTTGAATCATTGTGGGTGGGGATTAGAGATAGTAAGGGGAAAAAATCACTGGTGGGCGTAGTTTATAGGGCCCCAAATAATAACTTCACGGTGGGGCAGACAATAATCAAGGAAATAATGGAGGCATGTGAAAAAGGAATGGCAATAATCATCGGGGATTTTAATCTACATATCGATTGGTCAAATCAAATCGCACGGGGTAGCCTTGAGGAGGAATTCATAGAATGCATACGGGATTGTTTCTTAGAACAGTATGTTACTGAACCTACGGAGCAAGCTATCTTAGATCTGGTCCTGTGTAATGAGACAGGAATAGTAAACGATCTCCTAGTAAAAGATCCTCTCGGAATGAATGATCACAGTATGGTTGAATTTGTAATACAGATTGAGGGTGAGGAAGTAGTGTCTCAAACGAGCATACTATGCTTAAACAAAGGGGACTACAGTGGGATGAGGGCAGAGTTGGCTAAAGTAGACTGGGAACATAGACTAAATGGTGGCACAATTGAGGAACAGTGGAGAACTTTTAAGGAGCTCTTTCATAGTGCTCAACAAAAATATATTCTAGTGAAAAAGAAGGGCGGTAAGAGAAGGGATAACCAGCCATGGATAACCAAGAAAATAAAGGAGAGTATCAAATTAAAAACCAATGCGTATAAAGTGGCCAAGGTTAGTGGGAAACTAGAAGATTGGGAAAATTTTAAACGATAGCAAAGAATGACTAAGAAAGCAATAAAGAAAGGAAAGATAGATTACGAAAGTAAACTTGCGCAAAACATAAAAACAGATTGTAAAAGCTTTTACCGATATATAAAATGGAAAAGAGTGACTAAAGTAAATGTTGGTCCGTTAGAAGATGAGAAGGGGGATTTAATAATGGGAAATGTGGAAATGGCTGAGACCTTAAACAATTATTTTGCTTTGGTCTTCACAGTGGAAGACACAAAAACCATGCCAAAAATTGCTGGTCACGCGAATGTGGGAAGGGAGGACCTTGAGACAATCACTATCACTCGGGGGGTAGTGCTGGACAGGCTAATGGATCTCAAGGTAGACAAGTCCCCTGGTCCTGATGAAATGCATCCCAGGGTATTAAAAGAGATGGCGGAAGTTATAGCAGATGCATTCGTTATAATCTACCAAAATTCTCTGGACTCTGGGGAGGTACCATCGGATTGGAAAGCAGCTAATATAACGCCTCTGTTTAAAAAAGGGGGCAGACAAAAGGCAGGTAACTATAGGCCGGTTAGTTTAACATCTGCAGTGGGGAAAATGCTTGAAGCTAACATTAAGGAAGAAATAGCGGGACATCTAGATAGGAATAGTGCAATCAAGCAGATGCAACTTGGATTCATGAAGGGGAAACCATGTTTAACTAATTTACTGGAATTCTTTGAGGATATAATGAGCATGGTGGATAGATGTGTACCGATGGATGTGGTGTATTTAGATTTCCAAAAGGCATTCGATAAGGTGCCACACAAAAGGTTACTGCAGAAGATAAAGGTACGCGGAGTCAGAGGAAATGTATTAGCATGGATCAAGAATTGGCTGGCTAACAGAAAGCAGAGAGTCGGGATAAATGGGTCCTTTTCGGGTTGGAAATCGGTGGTTAGTGGTGTGCCACAGGGATTGTCGCTGGGACCACAACTGTTTACAATATATATAGATGACCTGGAAGAGGGGACAGAGTGTAGTGTAACAAAATTTGTAGATGACACAAAGATTAGTGGGAAAGCGGATTGTGTAGAGGACAGAGAGAGGCTGCAAAGAGATTTAGATAGGTTAAGCGAATGGGTTAAGGTTTGGCAGATGGAATACAATGTCGGAAAATGTGAGGTCAACCACCTTGGAAAACAAAACAGGAAAAGGGAATATTATTTGAATGGGGAGAAATTACAACATGCTGCGGTGCAGAGGGACCTGGGGGTCCTTGTGCATGAATCCCATAAAGTTAGTTTGCAGGTGCAGCAGGTAATCAGGAAGGCGAATGGAATGTTGGCCATCATTGCGAGAGGGATGGAGTACAAAAGCAGGGAGGTCCTGCTGCAACTGTACAGGGCATTGGTGAGGCCGCACCTGGAGTACTGCGTGCAGTTTTTGTCACCTTACTTAAGGAAGGATATACTAGCTTTAGAGTGGGTACAGAGACGATTCACTAGGCTGATTCCGGAGATGAGGGGGTTACCATGATGATAGATTGAGTAGACTGGGTCTTTACTCGTTGGAGTTCAGAAGGATGAGGGGTAATCTTATAGAAACATTTAAAATAATGAAAGGGATAGACAAGAAAGAGGCAGAGAGGCTGTTTCCACTGGTTAGGGAGACTAGAACTAGGGGGCACAGCCTCAAAATAAGGGGGAGCCAATTTAAAACCGAGTTGAGAAAGAATTTCTTCTCCCAGAGGGTTGTGAATCTGTGGAATTCTCTGCCCAGGGAAGCAGTTGAGGCTAGCTCATTGAATATATTCAAATCACAGATAGATAGATTTTTAACCAATAAGGGAATTAAGGGTTATGGGGAGCGGGCGGGTAAGTGGAGCTGAGTCCACGGCCAGATCAGCCATGATCTTGTTGAGTGGTGGAGCATGCACGAGGGGCTAGATGGCCTACTCCTGTTCCTAATTTTTATGTTCTTATGGAGGAGGACCACCTTACCTGCACTGGAGGAGAACCACCTTACCTGCACTGGAGGAGAACCACCTTACCTGTACTGGAGGAGAACCACCTTACCTGCACTGGAGGAGAACCACCTTACCTGCACCGGAGGAGAACCACCTTACCTGCACTGGAGGAGGATCACCTTACCTGTACTGGAGGAGAACCACCTTACCTGTACTGGAGGAGAACCACCTTACCTGCACTGGAGGAGAACCACCTTACCTGCACCGGAGGAGAACCACCTTACCTGCACTGGAGGAGGATCACCTTACCTGCACCGGAGGAGAACCACCTTACCTGCACTGGAGGAGGATCACCTTACCTGCACTGGAGGAGAACCACCTTACTTGCGCCGCCTCAACCAAATAATGAGTGTTGAATCCATAAAGGCTTCAGGTCAGCCCAACTTAGGAAGGCTCTGCTTCAAATTGCTGGTAATTTTTATTCAATCAGTGACTAACAGACAGCCATGTCTGTATCGTTGCTGCAATTTGCCTTCCACAAACAGCAATGAAACAAATGACCAGATCAGCTGTGTTGGGTGTTGGTTGGCTTGGCACCAGGAGAACTCCCCTGCTCTTCTTCAAAATTGAATCTTTTGCATCCACTTACGAGGGTAGGCAGTTCCTCAGTTTAACATCTATTTCTGAAAGGCAGCACCACCGACACAGCATCATTGCTTCAATGCTGCACTAAAGTGTCAGCCTAGATTTTTGAGTTCAAATCTCTGGGGTGGGTCTTGAACCCATGACCTTCATGACTCAGTAGGTGAGGGTGCTACCCACTGAACTACCTTGGGAAACTCCTACACAATGAGAAATGGAATATGTGTTAACACACGGTACACAGCCAATACCTCTGTGCACAGTAAGAAGGTAAATTGCTGATGGTCTCTTGTTCTATTAATCCATTTTGGTGCTGGCTGGCTAGTAATTTATTTGATTGAAAACCGGACAGCAATAGACACTGACGGGACTTGAAAAGAAGGCTGAGGGGTGGCCTATTAGAGGTCTGTAAAATCATGAAAGGTTTTGATGGAGTAGATACAGAGAGAGTGTTTCCACTTGTAGGCAAGAACATCAATATAAGATAGTCACTTAGGGCGTTCAGAAGAAACCTTTTTACCCAGAGAGTGGTGAGAATGTGGAACTCGCTACCACAGGGAGTGGTGGAAGTGAATAGTATAGATGCATTTAAGGGGAGGGTAGACATGAGGGAGAAGGGAATAGAGGGATATGCTGACTGAGTTTAATGAGAAAAGACGGGAGGCGGCTCGAGTGGAGCATAAATGCCGGCATGGACTGTTTGGGCCGAATGGCCTGTTTCTGTGCCGTATATTACAACAGTGACTACACTCCACATTACAACAGTGTCTACACTCCAAAAAAGCACTTCATTGGCTGTGAAGCGCTTTGAGACATCCGGTGGTCGTGAAAGGCTTTATATAAATGCAAGTCTTTTTTTCTTTCTTATATCCTCTGTAAGCAGAAGCACAGTTATCTTTGTAAGGTCTTTGCAAAATATCAGCGAGTACAGGAGCCCACTGGTGCAAGACATGTATGTGCGGCAACTTCTTTTGTTCTGGTGCCAAGAACAGCTGATGCAAGCCCTCACTATTTAATTCTGTAATTTAAGCAAACTAAGAAGTATCGCAGTTCCCGAATCCTACGATTGTTTTCCCAAGAGGACTTCAATCTGAATCTGACTAATGAAGATCAGCCATGTGTCACAGCAGCATAGAGGAAAACAAGTCTCACGTTAATACTCGAGGAATCACTATAATAAGCTTCTGTTTGATATTAGAGAAGGGCATTGTTGAAGAGATTTTTAAAAGTATCCCGTCAGTGTCTATTGAAAAACAAAATATTTACTTTTAAAACTGTCATTTCTCACATGTTTGGGAACAGATTATGAAAAATGAAATATAATGGGGGAATTAATGTTTAAAAATGACTGTTACAGCTGGGTTTCTCCACAACACAGGGTTCAGAATATTTGGCAGAGAATCAACTTGTGAATTCATTCTTCGAATGTACTGATTTGCAATGCAGAGAATATTGTTTCATTTTGTTTCACACTTGCGAAGATGGTGGGATATCGATGCCACTCTTCTCACTAAAATCTTTACCTGATGTCGAGAGGAGGTACATCTTTATTCTGTCATTCTGGGCTAAATTCAAACTCACTTCCCAAAACCAAAAGGAACATCAATCTGTGAAATCTGTTTTAACTCTCAACTTCCTTCTTTCTTTGCGCTTCTTTAGTTCAGGTAAGAGAGAGCCTGATCGCCTGCGCCATTTTGAAAAAGGAGCCCGTGTAAAGAATTAAGGTTAACTGCGATGTTGGGAGCTTCCTGTCCAACTCACACCGCCTTACAGCTTCACCCTCTGTTTGTCTCATTAGAGCAAAAATCAAACATTGTAAAGAAAATTTGCCATGGTAGTCTCAGAGACCTGCGTTTCTCACATCCGGACTACTTGCCCTGATAGCCACTTGCAGCTAAACAAGGCTGCTGTAAGTGCAGCTGCCTTGAGTAATTACGGCAGCTTTTTGACCATCTCCGTATTGCGATTTCATAGAAACATAGAAATTTACAGCGCAGAAGGAGGCCATTCGACCCATCGTGTCTGTGCTGGCCGAAAAAGAGCCATCCAGCCTAATCCCATTTTCATTGTTCTTGGTCCATAGCCCTGTAGATTACGACACTTCAAGTACATATCCAAGTACTTTTTAAATGAGATGAGGGTTTGTGCCTCTACCACCCTTTCAGGGAGTACCCCCACCATTCTCTGGTTGAAAATAAATTCTTCTCAACTCCACTCTAATCCTTCTAACAATTACCTTAAATCTATGTCTCCTGGTTATTGACCGCTCAGCCAAGGGAAATAGGTTCTTCCTATTTACTCTATCTAGGCCCCTTTAAATTTTATACAACTCAATTAAATTTGGTGCCAGTAAGAATATTAACCTCCTCACACTGTCTCCAGCAGGAGTTTTCTTTTGATTTGTTCTTATGACATGGACAAGGCTGGCAAGGCCGCATTTATCACCTGTAATGTATTTACTTCATGCGTTCTTTGCTTAAGAATTCATAGCAACACATTGCTATTAAGAACTAGTTGGTTTATTAGCAAAGGTTTAACAATCACATGACACACTACCTGTTCATCCACCAGGCTCACAACCACCTGCCTCACCATGGATCCCTGACCCAACTGGCTGGGGTTTTATTGAGTCTTGTGAACATCATGTGACTGGCTAAGCCACTCACAACAACTCTTTTGGGGGAGGGGGAACAAAATAAACATTAGATCAAGTGCCCCCCGATCTGGGGGACACTCTAGACACTTAACTGCCCCTTTTTCTAATAAATGATTATTTTTTTTTTTGGTTTTTGTTGTGTTTTTTTTGTGCCACTCAAAACAAACCTGTGAGCATACTTACAGGTGCATACGTTACAATCACCCATCCCTAGCTTTCTTGAGAAGACGGTGATGGGCCTTCTTCTTCAACTGCTGGTGGTCGTGGTTCTTCATTGGCAGAAAATTGGTCGGTAGGAAATTTCAACATACTGCCTTCATCTGCAGACACATACAAGGCTTTGATGACTTACTGCTGCATCATGAACCCCTACATTAGCAGGAAGTTTTCCCTTTGCATTTAGAAGGAGCTGTCTGGGTGGTGCTGTATTATTTTCCAGCATTAGATCATTGCAGATGCTTGTTTGGACTGAATGTGATTAATAAGTCAATCCTTACTGTGCGTGAGACTGCACATCTTATTTTAACTAGCTCATGATGCTATTTTAAGTAGCACATGGCATCGAGTGATGGGAAACACTAGCTTTTTGCCGCAAAGCTCACAAACATTTATAAATCTGTTTAAAGTTCACAGTTACTTTCCCCCTCTTGGTGAGGTCATTAAACTTTATTTCTCATTCTACCCATGTCCTGTTGTTGATAGCGTCAGTCATCCCATTCATTTCAATGGACCTCAGGAGCATTGACCTTTTAAACCCTCTGGAATGGTCTCATCTCAGTACTTATAGCAGTGCCACAAACTGGCGCCATTGGATTTGCATAAACTCTGCAACTAACCTAAAACATTCATCTGCCATGTTGGTGACTGCTTTAGGAACAGTTTCCAGGTATCCGTTTCCATTTTCTCCATCTGTATCAAATAATGTAGACCGCTGACAGTCAGTCTTAACCATTTGTTTTCATCTTTTCACAAAAAGTAATTCATTTCAGACAAGCTTTTATTTTTTGCTTTTAGTGGAAATATATCCGTAAGTAATTTTTTTCATTTCATTCGTTGTTAATTTTGCATTATACATAATGTTATATATGTATACTTGTATTTACTCTGTACAGCCACCAGAGGGCTCATGCCCTGGAGTCCCAAGGGATCCCATAATCTCTTGGGAGCACAGGTATTTAAGGAGGCTTCACAGGTTGGAGATGCACTCTGGAGACCTGCAATAAAAGACTAAGGTCACACTTTACTTTGAGCTCACAGTGTTCAGGCTGACTCTTTCCCCATAACAACAACTGGTGACGAGATACAGATAGCGAATCCAAAGATGCAGAGAACAGTGGGCATCCTGGAGAAATTCTTGTAGGGAGATGATTGGGAAACCTTTGTGGAGCGACTCGACCAATACTTCGTGGCCAACGAGCTAGATGGAGAAGAGAGCGCTGTCAAACAAAGGGCGTTCCTTCTCACCGTTTGTGGGGCACCAACATATGGCCTCATGAAGAATCTGCTCACTTCAGCGAAACCAACGGAGAAATCGTACGACAATTTATGCACACTGGTTCAAGAGCATTTGAACCCGAAGGAAAGCATTCTGATGGTGAGGTACGGGTTCTACACCTACAAAAGGTCTGAAGGCCAGGAAGTGGTGAGTTATGTCGCCGAGCTAAGACGCCTTTCAGGACATTGCAAATTTGAAGGACATTTGGAGCACATGCTCAGAGACTTTTTCGTACTTGGCATTGGCCACAAAACCATACTTCGCAAACTTTTGACTGTAGCGACTCCAACCTTGAGTAAGGTATAACGATAGCCCAGGCATTCATTGCCACCAGTGACAATATGAAGCAAATCTCTCAATACACAAGTGCTACTACAAGTACTGTGAACAAAGTGATGTTGTTTTCAAATTGTAAAGTACAGGGCAGGTCACACATACCTGCAGCTACACGCCCGCAGATATCTCAGAGTCCACCATGCAAGGCCATCAACACCTTGTTGGCGCTGTGGGGGTGATCATCGTTTCCATTCATGCCGATTCAAAGAGTACGTTTGCAAGGGCTGGGAACAATGGGACACCGCCAACGAGTGTGCAGGTGAGCTGCAAAGCCTGTTAAACCTGCAAACCACCATGTTGCAGAGGAGGACAGATCCATGGAGGATCATGACGAACCAGAGCCTCAGATCGAGGAGGCAGAGGTAAATGGGGTGCACACGTTCACCACGAATTGTCCACCGAAAATGCTGAATGTTGAACTAAATGGATTCCCGGTGTCAATGGAGCTGGACATGGGCGCGAGCCAGTCCATCATGGGCAAAAAGACTTTCGCAAGGTTGTGGTGCAACAAGGCCTCAAGGCCAGTCTTAACTCCAATTCGCACAAAACTAAGAACTTACACAAAAGAACTGATTCCTGTAATCGGCAGTGCTACCGTAAAGGTCTCCTATGATGGAGTGGTGCACAAGCTACCACTCTGGGTGGTACCGGGCGATGGTCCCACGCTGCTCGGCAGGAACTGGCTGGGAATGATACGCTGGAACTAGGGGGGGATGACGTCCGAGCGCTATCGCCCGCTGATGACACTTCGTGTGCCCAGGTCTTAAATAAATTTCCTTCGCTGTTCGAACAAGGCATCGGGAAATTCCAAGGAGTAAAAGTACAGATCCACCTAATTCCGGGGGCACGACCCATCCATCGCAAGGCAAGAGCAGTATCGTACATGATGAGAGAAAGAGTAGAGATCGAGCTAGACCGGCTGCAAAGAGAGGGCATCATTTCACCGATCGAGTTCAACGAGTGGGCCAGTCCTATCGTCCCAGTCCTCAAGGGAGAGGGACCATCAGGATCTGTGGCGATTACAAAGTAACTATCAATCGTTTCTCCCTGCAGGACCAATACCCACTACCAAAGGCCGATGACCTCTTCGCAACGCTGGCGGGAGGAAAGACGTTCACGAAGCTGGATCTAACTTCAGTCTACATGACGCAGGAACTGGATGAATCATCGAAGGCCCTCACTTGCATCAACATGCACAAAGGTCTTTTTGTTTATAACAGATGCCCGTTTGGAATCCGATTGGCAGCGGCGATATTCCAGAGAAACATGGAAAGCTTACTGAAGTCGGTCCCGCACACCATGGTCTTCCAGGATGACATCTTGGTCATAGGTCGGAACACAGTCGAGCATCTGCAGAATCTGGAGGAAGTTTTTTGTCAACTCAACCGTGTGGGGCTCAGGTTAAAACGCTCGAAGTGCGTTTTCCTGACACCTGAAGTGGAGTTCTTGGGAAGGAAAATTGCGGTGGATGGCATCAGGCCTACCAACGCGAAGACGGAGGCAATCGAGAACGCACCGAGGCCACAGAATGTGATGGAGCTGCAGTCGTTTCTGGGACTCCTGAACTACTTTGGTAACTTCTTACCGGGTCTCAGCACACTGTTAGAACCACTACATGTCTTACTACGAAAAGGGGATGAATGGGTTTGGGTCAAAAGCCAAGAAACTGCCTTTGTAACAACGAGAAAATTGTTATGCTCAAACAAATTGCTTGTGAGATAATGTCGACTAGCGCGTCCGCTGCAACTACTAAAAGCCTGCAGGCCATGTTTGCCACACACGGCCTACCCGATGTCCTGGTGAGCGACAACGGGCCATGTTTTACCAGTGCTGAGTTCAAAGAATTCAGGACCCGTAACGGGATCAAACATGTCACATCTGCCCTGTTTAAACCAGCGTCCAATGGTCAGGCAGAGAGAGCAGTGCAAATCATCAAGCAAGGCTTGAAGTAACTGAAGGCTCACTGCAGACTCGCCTATCCCGAGTCCTGCTTAGCTACCGCACGAGACCACACTCACTCACTGGGATCCCACCTGCTGAACTGCTCATGAAAAGAGCACTTAAGACAAGGCTCTCGTTAGTTCACCCTGATCTACATGAACAGGTGGAGAGCAGGCGGCTTCAATAAAGTGCATACCATGATAGCGCAAATGTGTCATGCGAGATTGAAATCAATGATCCTGTATTTGTATTAAATTATGGACAAGGTCCCAAGTGGCTTCCCGGCACTGTCATGGCCAAAGAGGGGAGCAGGGTGTTTCGGGTCAAACTTTCAAATGGACTCATTTACCAGAAACACTTGGACCAAATCAAACTCAGATTCACGGACTATCCTGAGCAACCCACTTTGGACCCGACCTTTTTTGATCCCCCAACATACACACCAGTGGCAACCGGCACCACGGTTGACCACGAAGCAGTACCCATCATCCACAGCAGCCTAGCAGGGCCCAACACACCAGGCAGCCCAGCAAGGCCAGCTGCACAGCAGCTCAGCGAGGGCCCAACAAATGATTCAACAACACCAGCTTTCACACCAAGATGATCAACCAGGGCAAGAAGGGCCCCAGATCGACTCACATTGTAAATAGTTACACTATTGACTTTTGGGGGGGGGGAGTGTTATATATGTAAACTTGTATTTACTCTGTACAGCCACCAGAGGCTCATCTCCTAGAGTCCCAAGTGATCCCATAATCCCTTGGGAGCACAGGTATTTAAGAAGGCTTTACAGGTTGGAGAGGCACTCTGGAGACCTGCAATAAAAGACTAAGCTCACACATTACTTTGAGCTCACAGTGTTCAGACTGACTCTTTCTCTATACACAACACATTAGGTTGCTGCACTCGTACACTTTGAGTAGACACTTCCTCTTTATAATCCTTGGGGGCTAACTTCGCGCTGACCGCTAATTTAAATGATAGTAGTGTGCAGCCCAGCGTTGAACGCACTGTTGAGTGGTTGCATGGGTTTGGCGTATTTGGAAGGTATGGCCGAAGAAGCCTTGGCGAGTTGCTGCAGTGCATCTTGTAGCTGGTACACACTGCAGCCACGGTGCACTGGTGGTGGAGGGAGTGAATGTTTAAGGTGGTAGATGGGGTGCCAATCAAGCGAGCTGCCTTCTCCTGGATGGTGTCGAGCTTCTTGAGTGTTGTTGGAGCTGCACTCATCCAGGCCATCACACTTCTGACTTGTGTCTTGTAGATGGTGGAGAGGTTTTGGGGAGTCAGAAGGTGAGACACTTGCCGCATAATCCCCAGCCTCTGAGCTGCTCTTGTTGCCACAGTATTTATGTGACTGGTCCAGTTAAGTTTCTGGTCAATGGTGACCCCCAGGATGTTGATGGTGGGGGATTTGGTGGTGGTAATGCCGTTGAATGTCAAGGAACGGTGGTTAGACTCTCGCTTGGTGGAGATGGTCATTCCCTGGCACTTGTGTGGCATGAATGTTACTTGCCACTTATCAGCTCAAGCCTGAATGTCGTCCAGGTCTTGCTGCATGCAGGCATGAACTGCTCCATTATCTGAGGAGATACGAATGGCACTGAACACTGTGCAGTCATCAGCAAACATTCTCACTTCTGAATTTATGATGGAGGGAAGGTCATTGATGAAGCAACTGTAGATGGTTGGGCCTAGAACACTGCCCTGAGGAACTCCTGCAGTGATGTCCTGGTGCTGTGATGATTGACCTCCAACCACCACAACCATCTTCCTTTGCACTAGGTATGACTCTAGCCAGTGGAGAGTTTTTCTCCTGATTTCCATTGACTTCAGTTTTACTACATAGAAACATAGAAAATAGGTGCAGGAGTAGGTCATTCAGCCCTTCGAGCCTGCACCACCATCCAATAAGATCATGGCTGATCATTCACCTCAGCAACCCTTTTCTGCTTTCTCTCCATAAACCCTAGATCCCTTTAGCCGTAAGGGCCATATCTAACTCCCTCTTGAATATATCCAATGAACTGGCATCAACAGCTCTCTGTGGCAGGGAATTCCACAGGTTAACAACTCTCTGAGTGAAGAAGTTTCTCCTCATCTCAGTCCTAAATGGCTTACCTCTTATCCTTAGACTGTATCCCCTGGTTCTGGACTTTCCCAACATCGGGAACATTCTTCCTGCATCTAACCTGTCCAGTCCCGTCAGAATGTTATATGTTTCTATGAGATCCCCTCTCATCCTTCTAACTCCAGTGAATACAGGCCCAGTCGATCCAGTCTCTCCTCCCACACAGTTGTAAGTTGCATCCCAGTACATGCTGATTTAATTTAATCGACGATGTTACAACAGAAACTTGCTATTCCCCTAAAGCAAAAAAGTATCAAAGCCTATTGGAACAGATTAGATTTTATTGTTTTGATTCTCTAAAATGATGGTAATTTTAGAACGGATTGTCCAGAAGACTGTCTTACAGTGGAATAGACCTCCAGGAATGACTGGTTCCACGGTTTTTGTCTGAAATTTCAAGAAACAACCAGATGCTGTAACTGGAGGAAGGGGAAAATAAGTATATTGGCCCCAAGTTTCCACACCTGGCGAAAAAGGCGCCCCTCAAAACTGGGCACCTGTTTTTCGCGCTGAAAACGGCGCCTGAAAAAAAACGCGGTATTCTCGAGCTCCTTGGAGCTCGATGTCTGCTTGGCGCGGTGCACAGGGGGCGGAGCCTACCACTCGCGCCGATTTTGTAAGTAGGAGGGGGCGGGTACAATTTAAATGAGGCTTCTTGGTGCCGGCAACCCTGCGCATGCGCGTTGGAGCGTTTGCGCACGCGCAGTCTGAAGTAAACATTGGCACTCGGCCATTTTTAAAAGTGCTGCAGAAAAAGTGAAGATTTGTTTCTTGGACCCCTGCAAAGGTTTGCATTTTAATTTTCTTGATATTTCTGTGTGTGAGGGAGTGCTTTTAGCAGCACTGCTGAATAAATAACCTGCTGAAATCAGTGAGTTCAGCTTTTCACTGCTAAACTTGCAGAACCGGTGCCTGCAAATTAAGGACTGTGTGTTTGGAGAAATAAAAGTGCCAATTCAATTTTGCAATGGATCAACTTCCACCAAGAACAAAGAATTTCTTGCATGAGGAAGCAAACCATTGCATAATATGTGGTGCACCCATTCTGCAAATTTAAATATAAAGATGTCGATGTGGCTGCCTCTCCCTGTCCAAATGGCCTCAGTCAGTCCCCCTCACAGCTCGAAGGCTGCTGCTGCTTCCGACCAGCCACTGACGCCGCTGCAATCCCATGGCCGAATGGCCTCAAGTCCGTCCGGGTGCTGCATCTTCGCGGGGAATGAAGGCCTGCCTCAAGCACCAAGGCTGCTTGCTGCCCCTGCCCCCGTGACCGACGCCACACCGCTGCCTGAAAGGCCTGCCTGAAGCACTTTCACACAGGTAGGAACATGGTTTATTTAATTTTTTCTTTGCTTATAAATTTTTATTCAGGTTGGATTTATTTGTATAATATTTGTATAAGTATAACTAAGGATTGATTGTAGAATTTAATGACTTCCCTTCCCCCCCCCCCCCACCTCGTTCCCGACGCCTAATTTGTAACCTGCGCCTGATTTTTTAAAGTGTAGACAAGGTTTTTTCAAGCGTACAAAAATCTTCACTTGCTCCATTCTAAGTTAGTTTGGAGTACGTTTTCACTGTGGAAACTTTCAAATCAGGCGTCAGTGGCTGGACACGCCCCCCTTTTGAAAAAAAATTCAGTTCCAAAGTGAAACTGTTCTACCTGACTAGAACTGCAGAAAACTAAATGTGGAGAATTCCGATTTTTAAGATACTCCATTCTACACCAGTTGCTCCTAAAAATCAGGAGCAAATCATGTGGAAACTTGGGTACTCATACTTTCTAGACTGATTAACTAGGATGGGAAAAATGTCTTGCTCATCCATATCTATCGTGTGACTTCCCCATCTTACAGGAGTGATTTAAAAAAGGATGCGCTTATTTGTACTGCCAAAATGGCCACCATGCTCCACCCTTTGTCTATGATTTATCCTCCAAGGGGACCAGCTACACCCTGAAGTTTCATGGGAATGTGGAAGTGGAACTGCCCATCCCAAGGTCTCACTGACTTTGCAAATTGTCACTCGATCCACTTTTAGACTTCCTGAAGCGATAGAGAACAGAGCTCCCCAGAAGACAGCAAGGGCCAGCCAAAGTGCCTTACCCCTGTCCAAGTGCATGCCTCCCCAAGCCAAAGTGCCTTACACCAGTCCAAGTGCACGCCTCCCCCAACCAAACTGCCTTACCCCCAGCGCAAGTGCATCCTCCACCCCTCCCCCCACCACAGATGGGGCATTGTGTAGGGATTGTTAACAGGGTTATTGGGTATGAAGTGAATAGTGACTGTGTCGTGACTTCTGGATATCATCCACGCCAACGATGTCCCTTGTAGAGGGTTGGAAGAACATGATCCATCTTCCCTGAGTTCCCCCCGCGCCCCCCCCATCATCTCCCAGTCTCTCGCTCTTTCTCCCTCTTCCATCCCCCTCTCGGCCCAAAACCTTTTGTTCCCGTGGTCTGATTAGTTGTGAGCCTTAGGTGCACAATTACAAAGCAGCAACTTCCATCAGTGCGAAAGAATGTTCCTCCTGCGCACTCACAAACAAAGCCGCAAACTAACTGCTCCCCCACCACCCGGCCGCCGCTCTCGGCCCCCCCGCCAGCCGGGGCCTGAGTGGGTGATGAGAGTCATGGGTGGGGGAGGGGGGGGGGGGCGGGCGGGAAAGAGAGTTAGGGCCTCAGCGGAGTCTCGGTCCTCAGGTCCTGCTCCTCAGCACCACGTGGGGGGAGGGCGGACCTTGACAGGCGCATTGGGGGCGTGGCTTGACAGTTGCAGATGGGGGCGGGGCTTGACAGACATGTCTGTCAAAAAAAGCACAGTACAAATAGTGTTTAAAAATAAATACCAATGTAATATATTTTTTCTACCAGCAGGTGGGAATGTTTTTCTACACCCAACCGGATTCTAAAAACCTCCAACACACCACATTACGTTAGCAGTGAAAGTGGGTCATACCACCGACTTGCATCACCACAGTACCGGGGGAAAAAGGAGAGCTCTGCACAGGCTCATTCCAACAGTTGCTTTCCATCAATACAGAGGAGCAGACAGGACTTGTGTCAATGGAAGAAAGGTCTGCTGTAAAGATTGAAAGAAGGTATGAAGGAGGGCGTCCGTTCTTTTTAAACTGAACAGTAGCAGTGTTCCCCATCCTAGAAGCATTCTTTTAAACACCTCTAAAGGGCATTACACTGGTTACATGTGAGAACCAATAACAACTTGTATTTATATAGCACCTTTAACATAATGAAATGTCCCAAGGCGCTTCACAGAAGTCTTATGAGATGAGATAAAAAATTTGACACCGAGCCACACAAGTAGAAATTAGCGCAAGTGACCAAAAGCTTGGACAAAGAGGTAGGTTTTAAGGAGCATTTTGAAGGAGGAAAGAGAGGTAGAGAGGCGGCGAGGTTCCTTAATGCCACACTCTGTCAAATGCTGCCTTGATGTCAAGGGCAGTCACTCTCACCTCACCTCTAGAATTCAGCTCTTTTGTCCATGTTTGGACCAAGGCTGTAATGAGCTCTGGAGCTGAGTGGTCCTGGCAGAACCCAAACTGAGCATCACTGAGTGGGTTATTGGTGAGTAAGTGCCGCTTGATAGCACTGTTGACGACACCTTCCATCACTTTACTGATGATTGAGAGTAGACTGATGGGGCGTAAATTGGCCAGATTGGATTTGTCCTTGCTTTTTGTGGACAGGACATACTTGGACAGTTTTCCACATTGTCTGATAGATGCCAGTGTTGTAGCTATACTGGAACAGCTTGGCTCGAGACGTGGCTAATTGTGGAGCACAAGTCTTCAGCATGACAGCTGGGATGTTGTAGGGGCCCATAGCCTTTGCTACATCCAGTGCACTCAGCCGTTTCTTGATATCACATGCAGCGAATCGAATTGACTGAAGACTGGCTTCCGTAATGGTGGGACGTTCAGGAAGAGGCCGAGATGGATCATCCACTCGGCACTTCTGGCTGATGGTGGTTGCAAACGCTTCAGCCTTGTCTTTTGCACTCACGTGCTCTGCCATCCTTGAGAATGGGGATTTTCATGGAGCCTTCTCCTCCCGTTAGTTGTTTAATGGTCCACCACCATTCACGACTGGATATGGCAGGACTGCAGAGCTTTGATTTGATCTGTTAATTGTGGGATTGCTTAGCCCTGTCTATAGCATGCTGCTTCTGCTTTTTAGCATGCATGGAGTCCTGTGTTGCAGGTTGGCACCTCATTTTTAGGTACGCCTGGTACTGCTCATGGCCTGCTCTTCTACATTCCTCATTGAACCAGGGCTGGTCTCCTGGCTTGATGGTAATGGTAGAGTGAGGGATATGCCGGGCCATGAGGTTACAGATTGTGGTGGATTACAATTCTGCTGCTGCTAATGGCCCACAGTGCCTCATGTGTACCCAGTTTGGAGCTGCTAAATCTGTTCTGAATTTATCCCATTTAGCATGGTGGTAGTGTCGCATAATACGATGGAGGGTGTCCTCAGTGTGAAGACGGAACTTCATCTCCAAAATGACTGTGCAGTGGTCACTGCTACCAATGCTGTCATGGACAGATGCATCTGCAACTGGTAGGTTGGTGAGGGCGAGGTCAAGTAGAATTTTCCCTCGTGTTGATTCTCTCACCACCTGTCGCAGGCCCAGTCTGGCAGCTATGTCCTTCAGGACTCGACCAGCTCGGTCAGCAGTGATGCTACCGTGCCATTCTTGGTGATGGACATTGAAGTCCCCCCACCCAGAGTATGTTCTGTGCCCTTGCTGCTTCCAAGTGGTGTTCAACATGGAGAAGTACTGATTCACCAGCTGAGGGAGGTCGGTAGGTGATAATCAGCAGGAGGTTCCCTTGCCCCTGCTTGACTTGAAGCCATGAGACCTCATGGGGTCCGGAGTCAATGTGGAGGATTCCCAGGGCCACTCCTCCCGACTGCATCCCACTGTGCCGCCACCCCTGGTGGGTCTGTCCTGCCGGTGGGACAGGACATACCCAGGGATGGTGATGGACAAGTCTGGGACATTGGCTGAAAGGTATGATTTTATGAGTATGATTATGTTAGGCTGTTGCTTGACTAGTCTGTGAGACAGCTGTCCCAATTTTGGCATAAGTCCCCAGATGTTGGTGAGGAGAACTTTGCAATGTCGACTCGGCTGGGTGGGCCATTGTCATGTCCGTAGCCGGTGCTGAAGTCAATGCTGGATGGTCCGTCCAGTTTTATTCTTATTATTTGTTTGTCGTAGCGGATTGTTACAACTGAGTGGCTTGCTAGGTCATTTCAGAGAGCAGTTAAGAGTCAACCACATTGACTGTGGGTCTGGAGTCACATATAGGCCAGACCAGCTAAGGATGGCAGATTTCCTTCCCTAAAGGACGTTATTGAACCAAATGGGTTTTTACAACAATCTGATTGTTTCATGGTCACCATTACTGATACTAGCTTTTTATTCCAGATTTATTTAATTAACTGAATTTAAATTCCCCAGCTGCCGTGGTAGGATTTGAACTCACATCTTGCGATCATTAGTCCAGGCCTCTGGATTACTAGTTCAGTAACATTACCACAATGCTACCGTTCCAAGACCTCCCTGCCTAACAGCACTATGGGAGTATCTTCACCACATGCATTGCAGCGGTTCATGAAGGCAGCTCACCACCACCTTCTTGAGGGAAATTAGGGATGAGCAATAAATTCTGGGCTTGCCAGCAATGCCCACATCCCATGAATGAATAAGAATAACCCCTGCTCCATGGGGAAGCCTGCTATCCTGGTGAACCCACCTCCATCTCGTAAGAGACAATGGGGTCGAAATTGATCAAAGGCAAGTTCCGCCCATTTACCGTCGAAAAGACCGCTAAGATCCGACCAGTACTTTGGGCGGAAGTTTGGTCAAAAAAGGTGGAAAAAATGCACCCGGCAGCAAAAATGGGCGTTACACAACGATTCTGGGAGGTAGAGGGCAGTAGGTGGGATTCTGGGCAGCACATGTAATCCTGGAGAAAGTTACGCCAGGCTGGAGCCAGGCCCAGGGATGGAGAACGCACAAAAAAAAAGTAAAAACAAAAAATCACAAAACCTTCAGAGGACCCTTTAACACAAAATCGCTGCAAAAGAAGTAAAGAAAAAGATCTCACTAACCTTTTCTTGCAGGTCTTCATACCTACTGTCCAGGTAAGATCTGCTTCCATGTGGCGGTCTTTTCTCCTGCTGGAGCGGAGGATCGCTCGGATGAATCTCGGGTAGGAGGACTTTTTTCGGCATTGCACACCGGCGAACGCCAGTGGACGCTCCCCAGCGGTCCTTCCAAACCGCTGGTGTGAGGGCCTCGCCTATTTCCCACAGAGGGGAGAGCGCTGAAAAAAATGGGGAAACTGCCGAGTTTTGCCGGCGGTAGGACCATCCATTTCGGCCCCAATTAAATGTATTCGCCTCTCTTTGCATATCATCATCGTCATAGGCAGTCCCTCGAGTCAAGGATGACTTGCTTCCACGCCAAAAAGTTCACAGGTGTTTCAATGAAGGACCTAATATTCCAGGTCCCGAACTAAATCTTTGCATATAGCGCCTCAGTGACCTCCCTTACGTAACAGTGCATGGCAACCTAGGAGATATTGGAAATATCACCTGCTCCAGCTTGGAAGGAGCTCGATGCATAAGAATTCATGGCCACACTCACCTTCACAGCCACGGGCAATGCCGTCCTCGCCCTGCTCTGAGACTGCATTCCAGTCTGCAACGGGTGGCAGATTTCAGTGAGCACCTCCTTAGTGAAGCGTCGATGTCACATACTGTGTTCCTCGCTGAGGTTGAGATAGGAGAACTGATCCCTGAACATCCTGGGTGGCTATGGCCTCCTGCTGAGAGTCCTTCTTCCCCCCTCCTTCTCCTCCGTCTTCCAGCAGCTTGTCCTCCTCTGTGTTGCCTCTGCTCATTCTCCCTGTCATGCTGCAAGCCAAGGGGGATACAAACTGCAGCGGACATGTCTGGGAGCAACTGGTCTGAGCCGAAGCCTTGAAGTAACCTGCCACCCCAATCCCTGGAGACCCCAACAAATCAGATAACAAACCACCAAACACTTCGACAAACTCAACAAGGGCCAGTAGAAATCAATCAACGACTAACCTTAAAGCAGTTAATGATCCCTTTAAACAGCACTGGTGGGGGGGGGGGGGGGTCCTTCCTGTTGTTTAAACATGTTCAGCTGTGCATGTTTAAGTGGAGACGTTAGCTGGAGCGATGAGGTTGAATATCACAGCACTGGCGTCAAATCAGAGGAGGCTATTTGGCCAATCGTGCCTGGGCCAGCTCTTTGAAGGCGCCATCCAATTAGTCCCACTCCCCTTCAAATTTTTCCTCTTCAAGTTTTTATGCAATTTCCTTCTGAAAGTTATTATTAAATCTGCTTGTAACGCCCTTCCAGGCAGTGTATTCCAGATCATAACAACTCGCTGCATAATTTTTTTTCCTCATGTCGCCTCTGGTTCTTTTGCCGATTACCTTAAATCTGTGTCCTCTGGTTATCGATCCTGCTACCGCAGAAACAGTTTCTCCTTATTTAGAAAGATAGAAAACAGGTGCAGGAGTAGGCCATTCGGCCCTTCGAGCCTGCACTGCCATTCAATGAGTTCATGGCTGAACATGCAACTTCAGTACCCCATTCCTGCTTTCTCGCCATACCCCTTGATCCCCCTAGTAGTAAGGACTACATCTAACTCCTTTTTGAATATATTTAGTGAATTAGCCTCAACAACTTTCTGCGGTAGAGAATTTCACAGGTTCACCACTCTCTGGGTGAAGAAGTTTCTCCTCATCTCGGTCCTAAATGGCTTATCCCTTATCCTTAGACTATTTACTCTATCAAAACTCTTCATGCTTTTGAACACCTCTATCAAATCTCCACTTAACCATCTCTGCTCTAAGGAGAACAACCCCAGTTTCTCTCATCTCTCTACATAACATAGAAACATAGAAAATAGGTGCAGGAGTAGGCCATTCGGCCCTTCGAGCCTGCACCACCATTCAATGAGTTCATGGCTGATCATTCCCTCAGTACTCCTTTCCTGCTTTCTCTCCATACCCCTTGATCCCCTTAACCATAAGGGCCATATCTAACTCCTTCTTGAATATATCCAATGAACTGGCATCAACAACTCTCTGCGGTAGGGAACACCACAGGTCAACAACTCTCTGAGTGAAGAAGTTTCTCTTCGTCTCAGTCCTAAATGGCCTACCCCTTATCCTAAGACACTGTCCCCTGGTTCTGGACTTCCCCAACATCGGGAACATTCTTCCCGCAACTGAAGTCTTTCATCCCTGGTATCATTCTAGTAAATCTCCTCTGCACCCTCTCCAAGGCCTAGACATCCTTCTTAAAGTGTGGTGCCCAGAATTGGGCACAATACTCCAGCTGAGGCCTAACCAGTGTTTTAGCCTAACCTCCTTGCTTTGTACTCAAAGCCTCAATTAATAAAGCCAAAGATCCCGTAAGCTTTTTTTAAAAAACTGTCTTCTCAACTTGTCCTGTCACCTTCAAAGACTTGTGTACGTACATGACCAGGTCTCTCTGTTCCTGCACCCCCTCTACATTTGTACCATTTAGTTTATATTGCCTCTTCATTATTCCGACCAAAAGGCATCACTTCACACTTCTCTGCATTAAATTTCACCTGTCATGTGTCTGCCCATTTTGCCAGTCTGTCCATGTCCTCGTGAAGTTTGTTACTATCCTCCTCACTGTTTACTACAGTTATGAGTTTTGTTTCATCTGCAAACTGTGAAATTATGCACTGTATAACCAAGTCCAGTTCATTAATATAAATCAAAAGATCAGTGGTTCCAACACCGACCCCAGGGCAGCATCACTGCACACATCCCTTCAGTCTGAAAAAAAAACATTTGCCGCTAATCCTCATAGGAAGCCTTGGCTCCTCTATGATAAAAGGCGTCCTTCCTTTGGCATGTTCCCTTACAAGCCCTTGACCTTTGTGGCTGATTACCCTGTTTGATTTGTGTTTCCTGTTCCTTACTATACTTTGAATTCCTTTTCCGCATTACTCTTTCTAGACTAAACATATTGTTGTGATTCAACAGTTTCCTGACCTTTACGGACTCAGGTCACATTTTTTAAAGTGTATGTAATTATTGTTTAAACAATGTGTTAACCTATCCACTGTCTTTGGTAGCAGTGTGTTCCATTCATTCAGATTGCTGCAGGTTTGAATAAAACGCTTACCTGCTCCGATGACACCCACACTTGTTTCGTTCAGCCAGAATTTTTAGCCAATATCTTGAAATAAAGTCTGTAAAGATATATAAGCCTGTAGTTTCTTTGCATGAGGGACCCTTTTCAGCGATATGTAGCATTGAAACTATACTTGGTTCAACGTGGGTAGGAGATGTCCCCAATCATTATCCTTCTGACATCGTTTTGTAATTCTTGACAATATCACCATTATAGAATTCCACTCATGGTCCATCCTTTCCTTCTCAAAGCAAAAAGGGGAGCAAGCTCAAACCAGTGAAAGGCAAACTCAACACTGGCATCAGGCAGTCCTTTTTCACGGTTAGCAACACATGGAATGGTCTTCTGGGTAGGATAGTGGAGGCAAAAACCCGAGGAACTGGCTGGGTGTTGTATTGGGAATGATGCGGCTCTTTCTGGATGGATGCCAGGCAATGACCATCTCCAACAAGCGAGAGTCTAATCACCACCCCTTGATATTCACCGGCATTACCATCACTGAATCCCCCACCATCAACATCCTGGGGGTCACCATTGACCAGAAACTTAACTGGACCAACCACATAAATACCGTGGCAACAAGAGCAGGTCAGAGGCTGGGTATTCTGCGGCGAGTGTCTTACCTCCCGACTCCCCAAAGCCTTTCCACCATCTACAAGGCACAAATCTGGAGTGTGACGGAATACTCTCCACTTGCCGGGTTGAGTGCAGCTCCAGCAGCATTCAAGAAGCTCAACACCTTCAAAACGGACAAAGCAGCCTGCTTGATTGGCACTTCATCCAACACCTTCAACATTCACTCCCTCCACCACTGTTGCACCGTGGTTACAATGTGTACCATCTATAAGATGCAATGCAGCAATTCACCACATTTATTCCTTTTTTTTTCAAACTTTATTAAATATATGTTGTAGAGAGAACAATCTAATCTCCAGATGACAACGTTTTTGGTTTAAACACACTAGAAACCATTAAGGTCTTTCTTAATGTTCCCCAAACAGCATTGCAGATTTCCCCTAGACGTGCCTCCTTCTATTGGTTGTACCCAGAATTATATATGAATAGAAAACCCCAAAACAGATAAGAAAGGAAACACGGCAATCAAAGAATAGGAAAACTTCATGAAATATATTGGTTTTGGTATTTTCAAAATAATAAATCTAAAAAAGTGAGGTAAAGTTGCATAGGAAAAACTACTGGATTCAACAGACTATCCAGAATTCCAAGAGAACTGAAGAAATAATCCAAAATTAGAGGCAAAGCATAGTGATAATTAGGAATGGAAAATATAAGAGAAACTTGTAGTAAAGAAGCCTTTTCGGCAGCACCTCCCAAACCCGTGACCTCTACCCCCTAGAAGGACAAGGGCAGCAGGCGCATGGGAACACTTGAAGTTCCCCTCCAAGTTACATACCATCCTGACTTGGAAATATATCGCTATTCCTTCATCATCGCTGGGTCAAAATCCTGGAACTCCCTCCCTAACAGCACTGTGGGAGTACCTTCACCACACGGACTGCAGCGGTTCAAGGCGGCGGCTCACCACCACCTTCTCAAGGGAAATTAGGGATGGGCAATAAATGCTGGCCTTGCCAGTGACACCCACATCCCGGAACGAATTTTTAAAAAATGTGCTAGGATCGGCTGAATGGCCTTTCCTCAACCCGATCTATCTCGTGATCTTGCAATGCCCCCATCCAGCGCGATGGGACTAATGGCCCTTTCAACTTCAGCAAAATGGTGTTATATAATTCCTCTCACACACTTGGCCAAGTTGTTTGGAGGAGGGAGTGGGAAACCTTTGTTTTTTACCTTCCCAAATTAGTCCAGGTTATTTACCTTGTGGCTCAACTAAACAGGGGCAGAGGGCACTAATGGCTCTTCTCCTTGGATTAGACAATACTGTTTTCTAGCTGGGATGACACAAGAGTATGGGGCTTAACTTGAGGATTTAAAACAAAATCCCAAAAAAAGTTGCACATTTATTCCTTTTTTTTTTCAAGCTTTATTAAATATATGTTGTAGAGAGAACAATCTAATCTCCAGATGACAATGTTTTTGGTTTAAACACACTAGAAACTATTAAGGTCTTTCTTAATGTTCCCCAAACAGCATTGCAGATTTCCCCTAGACGTGCCTCCTTCTATTGGTTGTACCCAGAATTATATATGAATAGAAAACCCCAAAATGGATAAGAAAGGAAACACGGCAATCAAAGAATAGGAAAACTTCATGAAATATATTGGTTTTGGTATTTTCAAAATGATAAAACTAAAAAAGTGAGGTAAAGTTGCAAAGGAAAAACTACTGGATTCAACAGACTATCCAGAATTCTAAGAGAACTGAAGAAATAAAATTAGAGGCAAAGCAGAGTGACAATTAGGAATGGAAAAATATAAGAGAAACTTGTAGTAAAGAATTAAAGGAAATTAGCGCATTACAGGAAAGATAAACTACAAAAAGATCAAACGTAAAAGCTTTGAAAATATAGTGCAAATTGGAGCATTCACTTTGCATAGTTACAGCACTTCAAAAAAAAACTTTGCACAGCAACAATAAACCTACACAACAAAAATAAATTCCTGAAATTGTAATTCAGAAAAGAAGAAACAACAATTATCAAAATGAGATCAGGAGAAAATTGAAGTGCTAAATTATAGAGATGGCAAAAGAGGATTTTGAATCTAGTGAAGTAAAAACAAACGCTGGTAGGGACAAGCACATAAAAATACAAGGTGTGAGACAAGATATAAAAAACAACGTGAAAATGGAATCAAAGCGTAAGATGGATGGATGAGAAAAAGACGGACAATGAAGGAGCTGGAAAAGAGCAGATAGAGAGCAGCGGGGACTGCTACAAAGGATGACATTTTTGTCCTTTATTACAAGAGGAGTTGAGTATGAGTAAAGAAAGAAAAACTTACATTTATATAGCGCCTTTCGCGACCATCGGATGTCTCAAAGCGATTTACAGCCAATGAAGTACTTTTGGAGTGTAGTCACTGTTGTAATATGGGAAACGCGGCAGCCAATTTGCACACAGCAAGCTCCCACAAACAGCAATGTGATAATGACCAGATAATCTGTGTTTGTTGTGTTGATTGAGGGATAAATATTGGCCAGGACACCAGGACACCCTGCTCTTCTTCGAAATAGTGCCATGGGATATTTTACATGCACCTGAGAGGGCAGATAGGGCCTCAGTTTAACACCTCATCTGAAAGATGGCACCTCCGACAGTGCAGCACTCCCTCAGCACTGCACTGGAGTGTCAGCCTAAATTTATGTGCTCAAGTTTCAGGAGTGGGATATCTTACTGCAATTATCTAGGTCCCTGGTGAGACCACACCTGGAGTATTGTGCACAGTTTTGGTCTCCTTACCTAAGGAAGGATATACTTGCCATAGAGGGAGTGCAACAAAAGTTCACCAGACTGATTCCTGATGTCCTGTGAGCAGAGATTGAGTAGACTAAACCTATATTCTCTAGCGTTTAGAAGAATGAGAGGTGATCTCATTGAAATATGCAAAACTCTTACAGGGCTTGACAGGGTAGATGCAGGGAGGATGTTTCCTCTGGCTGGGGAGTCTAGAACCAGGGGTCACAGTCTCAGAATAAGGGGTCGGCCATTTAGGACTCAGATGAGGAGACATTTCTTCACTCAGAGGGTGGTGAATCTTTGCAATTCTCTACCCCAGAGGGCTGTGGAGGCTCAGTCGTTAAGTATATTCAAGACTGAGATCGATAGATTTTTGGATATTAAGGGAATCAAGGGATATGGGGATTGTGCAGGAAAGTGGAGTTGAGGTAGAAGATCAGCCATGATCTTATTGAATGTCAGAGTAGGTTCAAGAGGCCAACTGGCCTACTCCTGCCTGCTCCTAATTCTTATGTTCGTATGTTCTTATGAAATAGATGCAGCGATCTTCTGATCGTAACAACATTTGATGGGTGTTGGATAACAAGGTATAAAGGGTCAAGATTTGGAAGAATAGAATAGAAGGTGGCATGGAATACTTTAATGGGATACTAACTGACAGAATGATATGGCAGAAGCAAAAATAATCTAAAACTGCAAGTTATGAAATATCCTGAAGATGAAATGATGTGCCATGTACAAATTAAAAATACAAAGAAAATAAAAGAGGTGACATTTGAATTACAATCAATGAGGATAAAATGAGAAAAGATTAAGGACTAACAAAGGAAGAAACAAAAGATGAAAATGAGTAAATTGAGAACATGTTAGTGAAAGTATGTTGGTAACTTGGATAAAGGGTAATCACTTAATATTAAAGTCATTCAGCCACACCACACACAAATCACCAGAAAGCTCTTATTTCAAGCAGCTCTTAGCAACCTAAAATTTATAAGAATCCCCGAGTAGTTCATTTTAGGGGAGAAAAAAAAGAGGTCTTTAGCTTGAATACTTAAAATTCGAACACGTCACCAAGTCAGGGAGAAAATGTACTTTATCTCGATAGGTACTGGCAGCAGTGCAGCGTTGTAGTGAGTGAGTCTCCTGTTCAGAAGGAGGCACGTGTGAGGGATTGTGGGAATCTTTCACTTCCACCTTGCACATTCACCGAATCACACACAACATAGTCCTCCTACAAAGTTCAACGCTTAAAGAATCACAACGATCGGAATGAATTTGCATATGTGCCGTCATGACGTTTCGATAGAGATGTGTTTTGAAAAAGCATAATAGTACATGTGCAATATGCCCATAGATACAAACAGCTTATAGCTAAACATTTCTGGAAACTGTATCAAAGAAGGTCAGTGGAAAAGTGTTCAGCTTTGTTGAAGATGAGAGACAAGAATTCTGACATGTGCATTTAAGGAAAATGCCTTCATGTTTTAAATGGAGTAAGGTTGCAAAGGAAATGTGAGTTTAAAATATATATACTATTATCTTTTTTTTTGCAGTTGTGCTCGCAACCTTGAGGCCTGGCCTCATTTCTGCTTTTGAAGCCACTGGTGAAATGGAGGGGAAGGTCAGGGAGGTTCTGGAAACCCTTCTGATGAGCAGAGTGGAAATACACACAGAACTCTAGGACAGTTGCCGCTTTCAGATGATACCATATTGTGCCAGCTCGTGTAGTTCCAGGTGATTGAAGGCCTCCCAGGGGCAGATGACAGTGATATCTGTAAACCAAAAAAGGACAATTTAATCCAGAGTGCAGTACATGCCGTGTTACCGCAAAAGTGTTTAGAGGTCGAAATTCGGTTGCAACGCCTGCTGATAATGTTAGGTGTTAACTGGGAGTTAGGTGGTTGGGAGTGGCGCTGGGTGCTGTTCATCTTTTAAGGGTGTTAAAACGTTACGTCCCACCGGCTAACGCCATGGAAATCCTGACGTCAGCACGTGTGAAATGCATCCTTAGCGCCTCTATTGCGATATTTAGTCTGTATGGCTGCTGTGCCGTGCTGTGTTGTGCCGGCGGCCGTACAGCCTGAAAATAATGGTGGTTACACAGCGGAACTCGGGCGGAATCGGCCAGAGAACAAAGTACATTTTTTCTTTATTTATTTCTTCATTTTTTCATTAGTTGTAACAGCGGGGAAGTTTGTGTGCGGGTCGGAGAAGTTTGAGGGTTTTTTCTTTCTTCCCATTTCTTCCCGTTTCCCAGCTAACACAGCCGCAGCCTCCCGGTGCGAAATTCAGTCGGCCTCCTGAGCTCCCGCCCGAGGATGAGTGCACAACGTCACCTGTTAGCGCTGCTCTCTCATCTTTGGCCGTAAAAACTGAATTTGGCCGTTGGAGCCTGCACCCAACGTCTGGCGGTAAAACCAGCACTCAGGCGGTGACAACGCCTCAAAAACCGCGGGGCCGAATTTCAAACCCCTTAATACTTTATTTTTCTCAGCCTTTGTGCCTGTGTAGACCATTGGTCACGCTTTCAACCAGGAAAAAGGTAAGAGTCAGAGCTATGGGCTTCTCTTTGACTGTTCAGTGCATCTGTCTCATCATAGCTGTCATAACAAGTATTTGCAAGTGGTGTCCTTGCATACTTCAAATATTTTGAATTTGATCAACAAAAAACAATCCTGTCATACCTTTCTTGACTGCCTTCGTCGCTTAATATGAAACATTTGGTTTAGTTTCAATTGTGTGACTGTCAAAATAGGTGACTATACCGAGGCATTACTTTACAGTGCACAATACAAAAAACCATTCAGTTAATTTGCAGGGAAATAATAATTATTGAACAAGTTCCGCCCTTATATTGACAGCTTAAAAGGCACACAGCAGCTCAGATAAACAGCACTAGTATTCAGCAGAGATTATCACGAATTGAATTAGGAGGGGTTGATTACACCTATTTCATATCCATGACAGTTTTGTCTGAAGTAATATGTTTATTTTGCTATTTCCATAATGCGCCTTTTTTATTTTTAAAATGTGATTTATCAGTGAGACTGCAGTGCAAGTCTGTTGTCGGCCCATATTGAATAACAGTATGTGTGGCGGCAGTATGCTATGAAATAACTGGTTGTTCAATGTTAATGTGCAACATGAGCCTAGAATAATGATAATGCTGTTTAGAAAAATTAATTTCATTATACCTGTGCCTAATCCTTCCATTCCAGGAATGTCATCACCAAACCTGTGGGAGAGACAGAAACAGGGTTTAACAACCCATACAAACCATTCTCTGAGTCAAAAGCTTCCTTACTTCAATCTTCACATATGAGCAATAGACAACCTGATTCTGCCCTCATCCGGTGTCCACACGTAAGCACTTCCCAGCGGGATTCACTGGGTAGTGATCGGGAGTGGGAACCTTGACTGATTTTTGACTGTGCCTAGTGCAGTCGCCCTGAGGCAAGCTGTAATGGCCAAATTGTTGTCCCAGCTAAGATTAGCTTTCACAGTCGAGACTGAGGAACAGAGCTGGGACCTTCTCGGATTTTATTGTGAGTATTTACCAGGTAGTACGTTTAGTCTTTGAGCCATTGAGAAAACTCTACAAATTGTATGAAGAAATTACAAGCTACAATTTGTGTCCTACCACTCTGTGGTGTCGTGTTCTGCATTAAGAACATAAGAACATAAGAAATAGGAGCAGGAGTAGGCCTTGTGGCCTCTCGAGTCTGCTCCGCCATTCAATAAGATCACGGCTGATCTGACCATGGACTCAGCTCCACTTCCCTGCCCGCTCCCCATAACCCTTTACTCCCTTATCGCTCAAAAATCTGTTTATCTCCATCTTAAATATATTCAATGACCCAGCCTCTACAGCTCTCTGGGGCAGAGAATTCCATAGATTTACAACCCTATGAGAGAAGAAATTCCTCCTCAGCTCAGTTTTAAATAGGTGGCCCCTTATTCTAAGACTATGTCTCCTAGTTTTAATTTCTCCTATGAGTGACCATTCTGATCCAGCTGTACAGTACTGGAAGTAATATCAGTCTGTGTAAGTTCTATCGAGGGAATTATGAGCATAGTAATACAGTATTTTTGGCATATTGCTTCAATCAGCTCCTTTCTCTTATTCCATAGACCTTTCCACTGAAACACAACTGCCTTTGCCAAAGCATCTATTCAACGATATGGCAGGTCTGTGGCAACTAATGAAAGAGTGCTTGATCCGAAGTGATTGCACATCTATCGTACTTATTAAAACGCACACCAGTCATAACTGCCAGCTGGTGTTATTTATCCCACAGTTGAGAATCTCACATGTGGAAATCTAAATAACTGTTTTGCAACGTAGTTCATATTTTTAGGCATCACATAGCATCTAAACTCAATTTAGGTTTAATTCCATTCGTATCTTTATGGCTCTACTGATGCCCCACCCTCTAGTTAAATTGATTTTTTTTTCTCTTACCCTTGTATTCCTTTCTTTGGCGGCTTGCTCTTAAACTGTCTTGTTTGTCTCTGTTTGAACTTTGGTGGTCCTTTCCTAGCAGATGCTGGTCCTCCGGTCACCCTCGTGGCTGATTTAATTTCTCCCGCCGGTTTCGAGGGTTCTAGAGTGAGAGCCATCTCTTGTGCTTTCAAGTTTGGTTGAATTTCCAGGGGATTCGCCGCCATATTTTATTGGTTTTGTCCCACGCTTCACTAGGATACTATATTTCAAAAGAAAACCAAAACCTTTGTCGATTAATTAATGTGATAAAAATATGTGACATTGCTTCACATCTCCCAGATTATCAAACAATCAATACGACCCTGCTCAGACTAATCTTAATCTCTGGTCCGAGAACCAAAGACAGGTACAATGGGATTAGTTTTCTATAGTTCTGCTCGTAATAGGATTGTGCAAAACTAGAGTGTAGCAAGAGAGGGAGATGGCAAAGGATTTAAGGTTGAGAGTATTAACCCTTTTCTCTTTCCTTCCCTTCAAATGATTATTTAAAGAAAAAGTAACGGAAGACAAATGGTTCGTTGCAGTGAGTTCGAGGATTCCAGGGATGATAACCCTGAATAAACGCATTGGTTGTAAATGATATGTCACACAATTTGATATTATAGAACATGTCAGAATCACAATATAACGCTAGATTTTTGTCATTTATATTTATATTTTGAGAATTAATTTACAAAGCACACTACCCACGTTGTACGAAGCAAGGCTGATCATTCAGAGAACCAGCACAGACATGATGGGCTGAATGGCCTCCTTCTGTACTGGAAGTTTCTATGATTGGTGAAAATATTCTATAAAGTAAATCAGGAAAGCAGCCACGTGTTCAGCCACAAAGTTCAGCTGCAATGTTTGTTAAGTGTAGAAAAGTGAAGAATTTTAGATTATACTGGGAACTTAAAAAAAACTGCACCTTCAAACACATTTAAACCATAAGTAATGCCCTTTTGTAAACAAATTCACAACTAGGCTACAACAACTATTCATCTGATACAGTCAATGTCATTCATCAAAGGCTCAAAGATATTGAAACTGGACAAGTGCTTCAATATCATTTATAGGGTTGGAAGGCTATGTCACTGTAACGAGATCTTTAGTTACAATCACACATTGTTTATGGCTGATTTTGCCAAATTCTCCTTTCATTTTTTTTGTCCCAATGTTTAATTCTTTTCCTTGCTACATATGTTTTGGTGGGCGAGATTGAAATTACACACGAGATTCAACCACTATTGTCTACAATTTTGTTAAATTACATGACTGCATAAAGACTTTATAAAACATTTATTAAAGTCTTTAAGAGAAACAAGTAAAAATTAAAACTCCAGATGCCAGTGTGCCATTTTGAATTCCAGTCAAATAAAACTGGTTAATTTCATGTAAATTGAAATAAATGAAGTACACAAATGGTTCGAAAAAACAAACTAATTAACTTAAGTTGTTTTTATGCTTTTGACTGTAACATTCCCATCTAAAACAGTGTAGTTGTTTGCAAATAAACCTAAGTTTATTGCAGCAGTAATACACCTTTTAACCAACTGGGTTCCAAGGTCAAATCATCCCTAACATACTGACATTGCATGTTCATTAATTAGTTGGGTTAAGTTTATGCTGATACAGGAGTACAGATCAGTAAGAGGCTTATTTACTCAAATCCCTGACACTTAGCCACCTGTTCTTTATTGCTGAACTGGTCAAGTGACCGATTCAAATGAATATGGGCACTGCAGCCAGATGTACCTTTCGTAAAGGCCCCCACTGTCCATAATTAAATGAACACTTTGCTTTACTTTACTTTTCTTATTGCAACTTTTACAAACAGTTAACCCCTTCTCCTGTACATGCTCAATTGGGATCAAGATCCTTTTCTGAATAATAATACCTTTATGTTTGTGGCTCAGTAACATTTTGTATCTGTGTGACATTCGAGGAGTGGCCAATAAATGCAATGAGCTACATGGAAAGTTTCTCCATAATCACAGACAGATGGTGAAGGTATGAGTAGTTTAGGCACATTATTTCTTTGGTATACTTTACCAAATCCAATTGAAATTATAACCTGATTTATAAGAGCTGTCTCTTACCCAATAGGAGCCTGTCAGTTTTGGAACAGGACATGTTAAATGCAAAAAACCTAGTCACCCCAGAAACTGAGCACACTTCAGTGCAGTACTGAGGGAGTGCAGCAGTGCCAGTTGGGTTATCTTTTAGATGAGATGTTAAACTAAGGCCCCACCTGCCTGTTCAGATGAATGTAGAAGATTCCATCACACAATTTAAAGAGAGCAAAAATGCTCTCCCAGTGTCTGATTCTCCCAGAATTGGTGATTATTGGGTAATATTCCAATATCTATTGCTATATTATTGACAGAAAGCATTGGTTTAGAATAGAAAAAAAGTTCTTGTTCAGAAGTACCTATGGTTAAACAAAGTATTCCTGTGAATACTGCATTTTAAATGCAATGGCTTCAGGAGCGAAGCAACAACAATATTCAAAGCAAATCACAAAGCATCACTGGGCGAAGCTGTCACATCAGTATCCACAAATCTTTTTTATGATGAAAAATGCCAGAGGTGGTGTTTTTATAGTATTAACATACAATTCAGTAGGACTGAATTGTCAAAACACGAAGAATACTGAACCAAAAACCTGACCATCACAACCTAATTGAGACTTCGTTGTTCTTAAATTTTATAATGCCACAATTTAGTGTGTTCAATGGAAATGATCACTAAATACTTATATTCAGATCTCAAAATGTTAACTTGTCTTTTCTCTCTTCAATGGAGATGTGCTTTAATTATCTAGGGGTTAGATCAATTTTATTAGTTATGACACATATAGCATGAAACATTTGTGTGAAGATTTTCCCCATATTTTGGTATAATTAATCATAAAATCGTACAAGTAGGATGACTAAGTTCAACACAAATGTTTGACGTGCTGATGTTTTGTGTACCTCTACACAGTACTTATCTCCACAGAGAAAATCATTGCTGGCATTTCTTAATGTGAAAACAATCATAAGAATTTTGCACTCTGACCCTTCACATGAACAACATGTAAATTATCAAACGGACAAGGAAAAGCAATAACTGAACACAACTTCATGGTAAGCAAAACATACTTGAATAATAAAGGCATTTTTAAGTTAACATAATAGACGCCAATAAGATTTGATACTAAGAGCTGCTCAACATAAGTATAAGCCAGTTAAAGTTACACCTCCTTCAAGTGTAGACATTTTCAAAGACAAATCATTTTTCCCAGTTACAATAGAAGCATGTTAAGTATATAATAGTATGTGTAGTTGTCATTTGAATGTGCAGTTTTGAAATTCATACAATGAATATTTCTGTATTAGATAATTGTCTCAGAGCTTTTTCATACAAATATTGATTTTAATTAGTTGGAAGGTATGCTTTTAACACTGCTTCATCATTAATTGACTCAATTAGTATAAATATTCTTAAACTCTCCTATTGGCCATTTTATTCAATTCATTTAATTTTATGCTCCCTTATGTCATATATCTTAATATTCAACCTAATTGTGTGAAATGTGTTGTATATTTTACAGGCATATACTGTGTTGCTGAGAAGTAAAAGACCAGGTACTTACCACTATGTGGAGGAAAAGGGGAACATTCGGCAATGAAAGACGAGAGCCCTACCTAGCTCCCGTCGATGCTCTGTGTTTCTATCTACGCAGTGTTAGGGTCGCCGCTGTATAGAAACCAGCTTTTATTGGTCTGTTGAATAATAGGATTTTGACATCACGCTTGTCCCCATTACTAATCTGAGGACGTCACTGTTACAAGGAAAAGCTGATATGAAGAAGATAAGCTGAGCCTCGACTCAGATGTCACCTTTCAGTGTTTTGTATTGCGGAGCGAAAACTAACTGAGAAGGCCCTTCTCTAGTTTCTTTCTGAAACAAAGAATGTTGAATATTTTATGCAATTTTATTTTGGCTCTTTAAATGAAATGCAATCTCAAGCAAATATCTTTCATTTTAATAAGATATAAAATATAGTAAATATGTGTAAAGGGACAGTTATAACACCAGAACTATCAACTTTAGGGCATTAATAAGGTTGACAATTACTATTGAAAAGCTTGAAAGCAGTTAGCGCACCCATTTAAGGACATGGATCTTGAGCCCAGATTTTTCTGTCAAAATAATGGTGCTGGCCTTTATTTATGTGCAAATGGTACAACGACTTCAGGCGAGAGGCAGATGCGCGATAAACTAAATTTCCAAAAGTTGCTGTCCGAGTTGCACTGCAACATTAGCTTCGCAAAAACGACATCTCGCTGTCTGCCTCACCATTGAAATGCATTGAATGGCGTGAAGTTGCTGGATTTGTGTGGCAGATACAGGCTAAACTCGTCACACAAAGTTAAGTCTTGTCAATTCCAGTCTAAGTACCCTTTCAATGACGTACAAAGTTTTAATTGCTGCCAATCAACCTCTCAGACACTGACTATGAATTATTACAAGTATGGAGTCTCATTCCTTCAGGTTTTAATTGTTGTTGCCGATTTTTTAAATGTAACATTTTAAATAACATTTTTTCTTACTTTTCCTTTCTGTTTATTTTTTTCTCTTGATCTTAATCCAATCTTTCTTTCCCTCTCTTTATTTCTCCTTCTGTACCTGATTTGACATTGGATTCACCCACTTTAATTTACACTTCCTATCACAATCCCTCAATCAGATTGGTTGAGGAGATACCCTGATGGTCCCCCTGTTCACTCAGGTCCTCGAGGCCTAGTTTCCCTCGCTGCACCATTATCAGCTTGCACTTTCTGCAACTTGCCACACAAAACTGTTTAAAATCTAAGGGGGAGAAATTGGTCTGGTTTGCAACTCCCGTTAACGCTCCAAACAGGGCGCTACGCAATTTCTAGCCCTTAGTGTGCGGATGCCCTGCCACAACAAAATTTGGGCCAAAGTTTGTTTTATAAAAAGTCACCTTCATCAGCTTAAGTTAACTTTTTAAACCAAACTGAGTAAGTCCAACTCCAGGTGGGAGAGGTCTTGCAATATTGCAGGACTAGGCTCCCAACTGAAAACTTCAGTTGAGATTGTAGTCACCAATGGCATTCCCAGTTTGACTTCTTTTAAGTGATAAGTTTTCAAAGGCTTGAGTAGGGAGGCTGCTGAAGGAGGAAAAAAAGATTGGCATTTCTGTAGTACATTTCTTGATAGGTTAACCAAGGAATAGCAGGATTGGTGACATTTTTTAAATCATTCTCAAGATGTAGCTGTTGCTGGCAAGGCCAATATTTAGTGCCCAATGCTACTCATGCTGAAGACTTGTGCTCCAGAACTAGCCGCGCCTCTAGCCAAGCTGTTCCAGTATAGCTACAACACTGGCATCTACCCGACAATGTGCAAAACTGCCCAGGTATGTCCCATCCACAAAAAGCAGGACAAATCCAATCCGGCCAATTACTGCCCCATCAGTCTACTCTCAATCATCAGCAAAGTGATGAAATGTGTCATTGACAGTGCTATCAAGCGACACTCACCAATAACCTGCTCATCAATATTCAGTTTGGGTTCTGCGAGGACCACTCAGCTCCAGACCTCATTACAGTCTTGGTCCAAACATGGACAAAAGAGCTGAATTTCAGAGGTGAGGTGAGAGTGACTGCCCTTGACATCAAGGCAGCATTTGACCGAATGTGGCATCAAGGAGCCTGAGTAAAACTGAAGTCAGTGGGAATCAGGGAGAACATTCTCCACTGGCTGGAGTCATACCTAGCACAAAGGAAGATGGTTGTGTTTGTTGGACGTCAATCATCTCAGTCCCTGGACATCGTGCAGGAGTTCCTCAGAGCAGTGTCCTAGGCCCAGCTGCTTCATCAATGACCTTCTCTCCATCATAAGGTCAGGAGTCGGGATGTTCACTGATGATTGCAGTGTTCGGTTCCATTTGCAACTTCTCAGATAATGAAACAGTCCGTGCCTACATGCAGCAAGACCTGCAAAACATTCAAGCTGGGCTGATAAGTGGCAAGTAACATTTGTGCCAGGCAATGACCATCTCCAACAAGAGAGAATCTAGCCACCTTCCTTTGACATTCAACGGGATGACCATCAAATCCCCCACCATTTACATCCTGGGGATCACCATTGACCAGAAACTTAACAGGACCAGCCACATACATACTGTGGCTAAAAGAGCAGGTCAGAGGCTGGGTATTCTGTGGCAAGTGACTCACCTTCTGACTCCCCAAAGCCTTCCCACTATCTACAAGACACAAGTCAAGAGTGTGATGGAATTCTCTTTACTTGCCTGATGAGTGCAGCTCCAACAACACTCAAGAAGCTCGACACCATTCAGGACAAAGCAACCCATCCACCACCTTCAACATTCACTCCCTGCACCACCAGCGCACCGCGGCTGCAGTGTGTACCATCTACAAGATGCACTGCAGCAACTCACTGGTCCAGTGGCAAGGATTAACCAAGACGACTGGAGACCAGCTCTGCTGCATGGATCTAGTGCACACACATATCGCAATGTGGATTGACCTGTGCTGCCCCTGGGCCCTCGCCTCTTCTGGGCCCCGAACTCACGCCTCACCTGGGCCCCGATCACATCCCTCTACAGTCTCTCGCCGCTCCTTCGCCCTGACCTCGCCGCTCCTGCTGCACCTGCCCACGCTCCAATCACCGACCTGGATCTTGGTGACATCCCTCTTCATTGCCGTTGCTGTCCTGCTCCAGCACGTGCTGCTCCCTAGAGTGGTACGCTGCCACGCTGCTCCTTCTGCTCCCTGGCCTGCATGGCAACACCACCACCTCCAAGTTCCCCTCCAAGTCACACACCATTCTGACTTGGAAATATATCGCCGTTCCTTCATCGTCACTGGGTCAAAATCTCTCCCTACAGCACCGTGGGAGTACCTTCACCACACGGACTGCAACGATTCAAGAAGGCGACTCACCACCACCTTCTCGAGGGCAATTAGGGATAGGCAATAAATGCTGCCTTGCCAGGAACATCCCATAACCGAATTTAAAAAATGTTGTCCTGAGAAGATGGTAGTGGGCCTTCTTCAACTGCTGTAGTAGCAGTTTGATATTACTGAGTGACTTTCTAGACCACTTCCAAGGACAGTTCAGAATCAACCAAGTTAGTATGGGACTGAAATCACATATAAGCCACACCATGCAAAGATGGCAGTTTTTCTTCCCTAAAGGACATTAGTTTTATGACAAAACCATGGAAAAGAAAATCGCGGTGATGTAAAATGGGCTGGTGATTCGCTGTGAGAACTTTCTGCATTATTGGCAAAGAACAATTTCACCTCCAGTCAGTCTACACCATTGCATTTAGTGGAAAAATTAATGGCGGGAGCAACCCATAGCCACTAATTATCTGCAAGTACCATGCATCACTGCTATTGAACTACACACCAACAAGATGATTATTGCTTCGTTGCACAGATGACTACAGGCTGTAAGAGATTACCAACCTCCTTCCTCTTCCCCCATATAAAGGGTACTTTTTTCCATGCTTACATTCCTCTAAAATTTGAACATCCAGGCCAATATTGAATGGAGCAGCTGATTAAAACAAAGGAACATAGGAACATAGGAACAGGAGTAGGCCATTGAGCCCCTCGATGAGATCATGGCTGATCTGCGACCTAACTCCATATACTCGCCTTTGGCCCACAATCCCTTAATATGTCTGGTTAACAGAAAGCTATCAATCTCAGATTTAAAATGAACAATTGATCTCGTATCAATTGCTGTTTGCGGAAGAGAGTTCCAAACTTTTACCATCCTTTGTGTGTAGAAGTGTTTCCTAAGTAGACTCCTGAAAGTTCTGGCTGTTTAGACTATGCACCCTAGTTCTAGAATCCCCAACCTGTGGAAATAGCTTTACTCTATTTACCCTACCTGTTTCCTGCTCAACAAGGATGTGATGTCCATTGTTGCTAGAAGTTATGGTTGGACTACCAATGATCTTTATAGGTCTGGCTCTTTTCAAGTGTCTGTAAAAAGAAAGACTTGTATTTATATGGTGCCTCTTGTGACCACCGGATGTCTCAAAGCACTTTACAGCCAATGAAGTATAATGTAGGGGATGTATTTGAAATCAATCGAGGCAGCACTATCATATTGTGAATCTCAAAGGGATGATACTTTAGCCAGATGAACACGTACTGATATCTTATTCCTTTTAAATGTATAACAACAATATTAGGTCAAACATGACTAAATAAATTATAGATTGTCCGCATAGGTGGCTGTCAGATGTTTTGCCCAGAGTGACAATTCTTTGAATAGGAAGTGGTAAAATGCTACACATGGGACACCCATTCTGTGTACCATGTTGTCTCACCTTGGAGCACTTTGCCTGGAAAATTGAATAGTCTTTCTGTCAGATCTTTCACTTAATGTTCTTGCAATCTTTTTGGGAACTAGTTAAAGAAGTCATACCCAAATAACTGGTCCTAGTGACAGATGACCAGAAATTGGTACACCTGACTGTTCAATGGAAGGTCTGTGTTTTCATTTTAATCATGAAACAATAGCAAACGCAGCAGTGATTTCAGTAAAGCATGCACAGCACAAGGCTGAAAATATATCCTAACCCAGATCAGACTGCACACAGGGAGGTTAAAGTAACAGTGACCTCAGTCTTTATTAAGACACTCCAGAGTGAGGAACAGGCCTAAATTGATTTACGATTCCATTATACATAGGGCCTGAAATTGGTCGATGCATAAGGTCCGCCCATTTCTTGGCGGTATGCTGGCGGTGTGTCGTTTCAAACCGCTGGCAGACCGAAGAGGACAAAATTGGTCGGTATGCCAGCGGTCTGCAGCGGGCGGTATGTAACCTAGTAGTTGATCCAGATCAGCTTTCTCTTCGATGGATGGTGTGGGACTGAACTGCACATGCGTGATTTTTTTCCCCCCGTTTTTTTCACAGAAGCGTTTTACCCGGGAGGCAGGGGTCACCTGCGCATGCACAGTGACTTGAAGAGGAGGGAGAGAGAGTGAGAAGGAGCAGCAAGCTTGTCGACGGGCAGGTACATTAAAAACACATTGCAAAGTTAAAAAATATTCATAATAACTAATAATTCTACAGTTTGAAGAACAAGATATAATTTACAAAGCAAAAATCAGAACAGAAATATTATGGAAATGTTAAAAAAGGAATCAAAGCGCAGGAACGTCGAAAAGGACGGGTGGTTGAGGGCGCCCGCCTTCGAAGAGACAGAGTTACCTGCCCTTCTCGAGAATATAACAGGGAGGTACTCCGACCTAACGAAGGATGGTCGTGGAAAGTGTTGTGTATCTGTAAAGCATGCACTCCCATGTTCCGCCAGCAGGGAGTGCATCCCCTGAAGTTCCAAGGGATCCCAGCATCCCTTGGGTGTACTGTATATAAGCCGGCCCCTAAGGCCTGTTCCTCACTCTGGAGTGTCTTAATAAAGACTGAGGTCACTGTTACTTTAACCTCCCTGTGTGTAGTCTCATCTGGGTTAGGATCACAATAACTGGCGACGAGTATACGAATCCAACACAAAGATGCAGAAAACTGTGGGCATACTGGAGAAGTTCTCGGAGGGTGAGGACTTGGAAGCCTATGTTGAATGGCTAGACCAGTACTTTGTAGCCAATGAGTTAGACGGAGAAGGAAGCACTGCAAAAAGGAGCGTGGTACTCCTCACGGTCTGCGGGTCACCGACCTACAGCCTTATGAAAAATCTTCTGGCTCTGGTGAAACCCACAGATAAGTCGTATAGGGAGCTGTGTACTCTGGTTCTGGAGCATCTTAACCCGAGGGAGAGCGTGCTGATGGCGAGGTATCGGTTCTACATGTGCCAGCGATCTGAAGGTCAGGAAGTGGCGAGCTACGTCGCTGAGCTAAGGCGACTTGCAGGACAATGTGAGTTTGATGGCTACCTGGAGCAAATGCTCAGAGACTTTTTTGTACTGGGCATTGGCCACGAGACCATCGTACAAAAACTTTTGACTGTAGGGACACTGACTCTCAGTAAGGCCATTGCGATAGCACAGGCGTTTATGTCCACCAGTGATAACACCAAACAAATCTCTCAGCACACAAATGCTAGCAATGTTCATAAATTAACTGGAACTGTGTTTGCGAGCAGAAATGTACAGGGCAGAAACCACGAGTCTGCAACTGCCAGCACGCCTCAGGTGACCCAGATGACTCAGAGTCTGCAACAAAGGATGAATGCAAGGCAATTCACACCTTGTTGGTGTTGTGGTGGCTTCCATTCAGCCTTTTCATGCCGTTTCAAAGGGTATGTTTGCAAGAGCTGTGGAACAATGGGGCACCTCCAACGAGCTTGCAGACGGAGCTGCAAGCTCTGCAAAACCTGCTAACTACCACGTGGCAGAGGAAAATCGGTCCATGGTGGACCAAAGCAATTTCGAGCCTCAGAGAGAGGAGGCAGATGCTGAAGTACACGGGGTGCACACATTTTCGATGAAATGTCCACCTATAATGCTAAACGTAAAATTGAATGGCTTATCCATAGCCATGGAACTGGACACTGGCGCTAGCCAATCCATCATGAGTAAAAATATGTTTGAGAGACTGTGGTGCAACAAGGCACTCAGACCAGCCCTGAGCCCCATCCACACAAAACTGTGAACGTACACCAAAGAGCTTATCACTGTCCTGGGCAGCACCATGGTCAAGGTCACCTACGAGGGCACGGTGCATGAACTGCCACTCTGGATTGTCCCGGGCAATGGCCCCACACTGCTTGGAAGGAGCTGGCTGGGCAAAATCCGCTGGAACTGGGATGACATTCGAGCGCTATCACATGTCGATGAGGCCTCATGTACCCAGGTTCTTAACAAATTTCCTTCCCTTTTTGAGCCAGGCATTGGAAACTTTTCCGGGGCGAAGGTGCAGATCCACTTGGTCCCAGAGGCACGACCCATTCATTACAAGGTGCGAGCGGTACCTCACATGATGAGGGAGAGAGTGGAAATCGAGCTGGACAGGCTGCAACGCGAGGGCATCATCTCCCCAGTGGAATTCAGCGAGTAGGCCAGCCCGATTGTTCCAGTACTCAAAAGTGATGGCACGGTCAGGATTTGCGGCGATTATAAAGTAACTATTAATCGTTTCTCGCTACAGGACCAATACCCGCTACCTAAGGCAGACGACCTATTTATGACGCTGGCAGGAGGCAAGATGTTCACCAAGCTCGACCTGACTTCGGCCTACATGACGCAGGAGTTGGAGGAGTCTTCAAAGGGCCTCACCTGCATCAACACGCACAAGGGACTGTTCATCTACAACAGATGCCCGTTTGGAATTCGGTCGGCTGCAGCGATCTTCCAGAGAAACATGGAGAGCCTACTCAAGTCGGTGGTTTTTCAGGACGACATAAAAGTCACGGGTCGGGACACCGCCGAGCACCTACAAAATCTGGAGGAGGTCCTCCAGCGACTGGATCGCGTAGGGCTGCGGCTGAAGAGGTCGAAATGCATCTTCATGGCAACAGAAGTGGAGTTTTTGGGGAGAAAGATTGCGGCGGACGGCATTCGGCCCACAGACGCCAAGACGGAGGCTATCAGGAATGCGCCCAGGCCACAGAACATCACGGAGCTGCGGTCGTTCCTGGGACTCCTCAACTATTTTGGTAACTTCCTACCGGGTTTAAGCACCCTCATAGAGCCCCAAGAGTGTTGTTGCGTAAAGGTGAGAACTGGGTATGGGGGAAAAAAACAAGTAATTGCTTTTGAGAAAGCCAGAAACATTTTATGCTCCAACAAGCTGCTTATATTGTATAACCCGTGTAAAAGACTTGTGCTAGCATGTGATGCGTCGTCGTACGGAGTCGGGTGTGTATTACAACAAGCTAACATTGCGGGGAAGTTGCAACCTGTCGCCTATGCCTCCAGGAGCTTGTCTAAGGCCGAGAGGGTCTACAGCATGATTGAGAAAGAGGCATTAGCGTGTGTGTTCGGGGTAAAGAAAATGCATCAATACCTGTTTGGCCTCAAATTTGAGCTGGAAACCGATCACAAGCACCTCATATCCCTGTTCGCTGAAAACAAGGGGATAAATACTAATGCCTAAGCCCGCATACAAAGGTGGGCATTTGCGCTATCAGAGTATAACTATACCATCTGCCACAGGCCAGGCACCGAGAACTGTGCGGATGCTCTCAGTCGGCTACCATTGCCCACCACGGGGGTGGAAATGGCGCAGTCTGCAAACTTGTTGATGGTCATGGAAGCGTTTGAAAATGATAAATCACCTGTCATAGCCTGCCAGATTAGGACTTGGACCAGCCAAGATCCTCTGCTGTCCCTAGTAAAAAAACTGTGTACTGCATGGGAGCTGTGCCAGCATCCTTGTTGAAATGCAAGAGCTAATCAAGCCGTTCCAGCGGCGAAAGGATGAGCTGTCCATTCAGGCAGACTGCCTGTTGTGGGGTAACCGCGTAGTGCTACCAAAAAATGGCAGGGAGACATTCATCTCGGATCTCCACAGCACACACCCGGGTATAGTAATGATGAAAGCGATAGCCTGATCCCACATGTGGTGGCCCGGTATCGACACTGACTTAGAGTCCTGTGTACGGCAATGCAGTGTATGTGCTCAGTTGAGCAACGCGCCCAGAGAGGCACCACTAAGTTTGTGGTCCTGGCCCTCCAGACCATGGTCGAGGATCCATGTCGACTATGCGAGCCCGTTTCTTGGTAAAATGTTCCTGGTGGTGGTGGAGGCTTTTTCAAAATGGATTGAATGTGAAATAATGTTGGAAAGCACCATCACCACCACTATTGAAAGCCTGAGGGCCATGTTTGCCACCCACGGCCTGCCTGACATACTGGTCAGTGACAACAGGCCATGTTTCACCAGTGCCGAATTTAAAGAGTTCATGACCTGCAATGGGATCAAACATGTCACTTCGGCCCCATTTAAACCAGCCTCCAATGGGCAGGCAGAGCGGGCAGTACAAACAATCAAACAGAGCCTTAAACGAGTCACTCCAAACCCGCCTGTCCCGAGTACTGCTCAGCTACCGCACGAAACCCCACTCGCTCACATGGGTGCCCCCGGCTGAGCTACTCATGAAAAGGACACTTAAAACCAGACTCTTGCTGGTTCACCCCAACCTGCATGATCAGGTAGAGAGCAGGCGGTAGCAACAAAATGTAAACGATGGTCGCGCCACTGTGTCACGGGAAATTGATCTGAATGACCCTGTGTATGTGCTAAACTATGGACATGGTCCCAAGTGGATCGTGGGCACGGTGATAGCTAAAGAAGGGAGTAGGGTGTTTGTAGTCAAACTAGACAATGGACAAATTTGCAGAAAGCACCTGGACCAAACGAGGCTGCGGTTCACAGACTGCCCTGAACAATCCACAGCAGACACCACCTTTCTCGAGCCCACAACACACACCCAAAGGATCAACGACACCACCCCGAACCAGGAAGTCGAATCCATCACGCCTAACAGTCCAGCAAGGACTATTTTTAACCAATAAGGGAATTAAGGGTTACGGGGTGCAGGCGGGTAAGTGGAGCTGAGTCGACGGCCAGATCAGCCATGATCTTGTTGAGTGGCGGAGCAGGCTCGAGGGGCTAGATGGCCTACTCCTGTTCCTAATTCTTATGTTCTTATGTAAGGCCAGGCTCACCCAGTAGCCCTGCAGGACCAACAACACGCCAGCCCAGCGAGGGCACAGCCAACACACCAGAACAGACATTTGTACCGAGGTGATCCATCAGGGAAAGAAAGGCTCCCGTCCGCGTTACCTTGTAAATAGTTTTCACTTTGACTTTGCGGGGGAGTGATGTTGTGTATCTGTAAAGCATGCACTCCCATGTTCCGCCACGAGGGAGTGCATCCCCTGAAGTCGCAAGGGATCCCAGCATCCCTTGGGAGCACTGTATATAAGCCTAAGGCTTGTTCCTCAATCTGGTGTGTCTTAATAAAGACTGAGGTCACTGTTACTTTAACCTCCCTGTGTGCAGTCTCATCTGTGTTAGGAACACAATAGAAAGCCCCCCCCAAAGGAGTACAGCAGGATATGGGATGAGATCGGGGAGGCTGTGTCCTCCAAAAGTACCATGGTATGCACTAGGGAAAGGTGCTGTAAGAGGTGTAACAACCTGGTGGAGGTAGCAAGAGTAAGTAATAATTTTATTTATGCATCCCCCCATGTGCCATGTACCATGTAAATGTAGGTTCCGTGTCACACAGATGATGTTATTTATCTTATTGGCACGAATGCATGACCTCATCTCTCTCATCTGGAAGGAGGAGAGCATGCTGGTGGACCTCAGAGATGCAGTAATTGTGACCATCTTTAAAAAAGAGGACAAGTCCGACTGCGGCAACTACAGAGGAATCTCCCTGCTATCAGCCACTGGGAAAGTCGTCGCTCGAATCCTCCTCAACCATCTTCTCCCTGTGGCTGAGGAGCTCCTCCCGGAGTCACAGTGTGGATTTCGTCCCCTACGGGGCACAACGGGCATGATTTTTACAGCGCCAACCCTTGTACATGGCTTTCTTTGACCTTACAGAAGCCTTTGACACTGTCAACCGCGAGAGACTATGGAGCGTCCTCCTCTATTTCGGCTGCCCCAAAAGTTCATCACCATCCTCCGCCTGCTCCACGACGACATGCAAGCCGTGATCCTTACCAACGGATCTATTACAGACCCAATCCACATCCAGACCGAGGTCAAGCAGGGCTGCGTCATCGCGCCAACCCTCTTAATCTTCTTCACTGCCATGCTCCATCATCATCATAGGCAGTCCCTCGGAATTGAGGAAGACTTGCTACCACTCCCAAAGTGAGTTCTTTGATGGCTGAACAGTCCAATATGAGAGCCACAGTCCCTGTCACAGGTGGGACAGACATTCGTCGAGGGAAGGGGTCGGTGGGGATGGTTTGCCGCGTGCTCCTTCCGCTGCCTGCGCTTGGCCTCTTCATGCTTTTTGCGTTGAGACTCAAAGAGCTCAACGCCCTCCCGGATGCACTTTCTCCACCTCGGACGGTCTTCGGCCAGGGTCTCCCAGGTGTCAGTGGTGATGTCGCACTTTACAAGAGAGGCTTTGAGGGTGTCCTTATAACGTTTTCGCTATCCTCCTTTGGCTCGTTTACCATGAAGGAGCTCCGCATAAAGCATTTGCTTAGGGAGTCTCGTAGCTGGCATGCGAACTATGTGGCCTGCCCAGCGAAGCTGATCGAGTGTGCTCAGTGCTTCAATACTGGGGATGTTAGCCTGGTCGAGGACACTGATGTTGGTGCGCCTGTCCTCCCAGGGGATTTACAGGATCTTGCGGAGACATCGTTGGTGATATATCTTCAGCGACTTGAGGTGCCTTCTATACATCGTCCATGCCTCAGATCCATACAGGAGGGCGGGTATTACTACAGCCCTGTAGACCATGAGCTTGGTGGTAGATTTGAGGGTCTGGTCTTCAAACACTCTTTTCTTCAAATAGCCGAAGGCTGCACTGACACACTGGAGGCGATGTTGAATCTTCGCATCAATGTCTGCCTTTGTTGATAAGAGGCTCCCGAGATATGGGAAATGGTCCACGTTGTCGAGGGCCGCGCCATGAATCTTGATGATTGGAGAGCAGTGCTGTGCGGCGGTGACAGGCTGATGGAGGACCTTTGTCTTATGGATGTTAAGCGTAAGGCCCATGCTTTCATATGCCTCAGTGAATACATTGACTATATCCTGGAGTTCAGCCTCTGAATGTGCGTAGACGCAAGCGTCATCCACATACTGCAGCTCAATGACAGAGGTTGGGCTGATCTTGGACCTAGACTGGAGGCGGCGTAGGTTAAACAGCTTCCCACTGGTTCTGTAGTTTAATTCCACTCCAGCCGGGAGCTTGTTGATTGTGAGGTGGAGCATGGCAGCGAAGAAGATTGAGAAGAGGGTTGGAGCGATAACGCAGCCTTGTTTGACCCCTGTCCGGACGTGAATTGGATCTGTAATGGATGCGTTGGTAAGGATCATGGCCTGCATGTCATCGTGAAGCAGGCGAAGGATGCTGACAAACTTTTGGGGGCAACCGAAACGGAGAAGGACGCTCCATAGACTCTCATAGTTGACAGTGTCAAAGGCCTGTGTAAGATCGAAAAAGGCCATGTATAAGGGCTGGCGCTGCTCCCTGCATTTTTCCTGCAGCTGTCGCGTTGCAAAGATCATGTCTGTTGTGCCCGATTGGGGACGAAATCCGCACTGTGATTCCGGGAGGAGCTCCTCAGCCACAGGGAGAAGACGGTTGAGGAGAACTCTAGCGCCAACTTTCCCAGTGGCTGATAGCAGGGAGATTACCCTGTAGTTGCCGCAGTAGGACTTGTCCCCTTTTAAAAAAATGGTCACGATCACTGCATCTTTGAGATACCCCGGCATGCTCTCCTCCCTCCAGATGAGAGCGATGAGGTCATGTATCTGCGCCAACAGTGCCTCTCCGCCATATATTATCACCTCAGCAGAGATTCCATCCACACCCGTATTCCATCCACACCCGTATTCTTCAGCTGTTTTATGGCTTTGCCTACCTCGTGCAACGTTGGGGTTTCACTGAGGTGGTGGCAGGTCGCATGCTGCGGGATGGAGTCGCGAACACTCGAGTCAAAGGCAGAGTTTCGATTGAGGAGATCTTCAAAGTGCTCCTTCCATTGGGCCCTGACAGCCTCGGTGCTCTTGATGAGTGTTTCCCCATTCTTGACCAGGAGTGGGATGGGACCTTGGGAGTTTGGACCGTAGGTGGCCTTGACTGCAGTGAAGAATCCTCGCATATCGTGGCTGTTGGCCAGTTGTTGTATCTCCTGTGCTTTCTCCATCTTGTTCTTTAGTTCCCGTGTTTTTTGTTGGACCTGAGCCTTGAGCCATCTATAATGTTGTTTTGCAGCTCCCGAATTGGGTTGTTGCTTGAGGCTCAGAAATGCTTTGCGCTTGCAATCTATTAGTTCTTCGATCTCCTGATCATTTTCATCAAACCAGTCCTGATGTTTTCTGGTTGAGTGACCAAGTGTCTCTTCACAGGCACTGGTTATAGAGGCCTGGAGGGCAGACCAAGCGCTGTGGGCATTCAGCATCTCAGGGTCATCAAGGCACGCCAGATTGGCTGTGAGGCGCTGGCTGTATACCGCTCTCTTAGCTGGGTCTCTAAGTGCCCCGGCATTAACTTTTTTGCGGAACTGGTTCTGCTGTCCCCTCTGCTTTGGGGCAATGTTAATGTTGATCATGGATTGGATTAGGCGGTGGTGCATCCAGCAGTCGTCAGCTCCTGTCATGGCGCGGGTGATGCGCACATCCTTGCGATCCCTGGCTCGGACGATGGCATAGTCCAGCAGGTGCCAGTGTTTGGAGCGAGGGTGTTGCCACGATGCCTTGTATTTGTCCCTCTGGCGGAACAGGGTGTTGGTGATGAGGAGTTCATGTTCATGCTCCACTTTAGACTCAACAAGCTCCCTGCTGGAGAGGAACTAAACTACTAGAACCAGTGGGAACCTGTTCAACCTTCATCGTCTCCAGGCCAGATCCAAGACCGTCCCAACATCTGTCGTCGAGCTACAGTACACGGACGACGTTTGCGTCTGCGCACATTCAGAAGCTGAACTCCAAGTCATAGTCAACTTTCGTAAGGCAAAGGTCCTCCACCAGCAAGTCCCCGCCACACAGCCCTACCCCCCCAGTCATCAAATCCACGGCGCAGCCCTGAACAACGTGGACCACTTTGCATACCTCGGGAGCCTCTTATCAACAAGGGCAGACATTGACGACGAGATTCAGCACCGCCTCCAGTGTGCAAGTGCAGCCTTCGGCCACCTGTGGAAAAGAATGTTTGAAGATCGGGCCATCAAATCTGCCACCAAGCTCATGGTCTACAGGGCTGTAGTGATACCTGCCCTCCTGTATGGCTCAGAGACATGGACCATGTACAGTAGACATCTCAAATCGCTGGAGAAATACCACCAACGATGTCTCCATAAGATCGTACAAATCCTCTGGGAGGACAGATGCACCAACGTTAGCATCCTCGACCAGACCAGCATCACTGACCACACTCGACCAGCTCCGCTGGGTGGGCTGCATTGTTCGCATGCAGGCCACAAGACTTCCAAAGCAAGCACTCTACTCGGAACTCCTTCACGGCAAACGAACCGAAGGTGGGCAGAGGAAACATTTCAAGGGCACCCTCAAAGCCTCGCTGATAAAGTGCAACATACCCACTGACACCTGGGAGTCCCTGGCCAAAGACCGCCCTAAGTGGAGGAAGTGCATCCAATAGGGCGCTGGGCACCTCGAGTCTCATCGGCAAGAGCATGCAGAGACCAAGCGCAGGCAGCGGAAAGAGCATGCGGCAAACCAGTCCCACCCACCCAGTTCAACGACTGTCTGTCTCACCTTTGACAGAGACTGTGGTTCTCGTATTGGACGTTCCGTCACCCAAGAACTCATTTTTAGAGTGGAAGCAAGTATTCCTCGATTCTGAGGGACTGCCTATGAGTGAGGATGATGATGATTTATCTTGTTAAGGCGATGTATTCGTGCTTTCAGGCAATGCAGGATCAATGCAGTGTTTTTTAACGTGTGTGTGTGTGTGTGTGTGTGTATGTGACCCTGTGTGTCTGCGATGTTAAATGGATTGAAGATTTTTACTTTGATTTACTTTACTTTCTGCAGAAGAAGACATCTATAATAGCAGCCAATCAGCGGCGTACGGGGGAGGACCCACAACCCAGGAGCCTCTGACTGACATCGAGATCTGTGCCCTATCCCTGGTTGGGGATAGCAACCGTGCCACCATCAGCATTGGAGCTGACCCACTCACACAGGATGATAAGTTGAATAAAATGCAGTCTGTGTTGCAGTTCTCTCGTCATGTCATGTAATGTAACTGTAATGTTGGCCTGATGTAATGTAATGTTGGGGGCATGTAACACAATGCATATCTGTATTGTCTATCTGCAATATGTAATGCAGTACTGCAGCAGTGGTGGACATTTAAGTAAGACTGCGATAAGTCACTGTATTATGTACTCATGTAACTCTGACCCCTCCCCTGGTGCCAAGCTTTTTGAAATGTTGTTTTGTACTTCCAGACTCGGGCGATTCAGACCACACCGACACAGAGAGACCCACTGCCTCCACCTCTGGTGTCACCCAGCCCTCTCCCGACTTCACCACTGGCACAGATGAGGAAGACGAAGAGGAAGAGGAAGAGCACTGATCCTGGAGCCAGTGGAGGTGGGGGCGGAGACGGAGGAGGATACAGCAGCTCCATGTGGGCCAGCTGGAATATCCTCCACCACCGAGTCTGTATTTAGGGGATTCCCCCGTGGCTCCTCTGATTCGGCGGGACCAAGCCGTGTGCAGCAAGGCACCCCCAGTGTTGCAGCGCCTTTGCTGCAGTGACGGAGATTGGTGCAGGAAAGGTCGGTTGCTGTAGGCGTGTACCAGGACATGGTGCGTCTGTCACAGGCCAGTGTCGACATAGGTCGAGAGCTGCTCAAGGCCACGACTACGATAGCCGCAAACATCGCGGCTCTATCAGAGCGGCAGTCGGAGGATATGTCACGTATGATCACCGCGATGGAGCGCACCGCCGATGCCATCGAAGCCATGCAGCAATTGACGGGATCGGGACATGGTACAGTACACCCCCCCCCCCCATGCCATAGTAGTCAGGTCAACAGCACCTGAGGGTGAGGAGCTGACATCATCTTCCAGCCCTGAAGCCGTGCCTTCCACATCACGAGCTTATCCTGAGGCCCCATTTATTGTGCCTGCAATGTCTGACCCCCAATGACAGCAACAGCACTCGGGGTGCGGTGCTGCACACCGGCTTGGTAGAAGCACGGGGCGATCCGGGCTCCAGGGCAGTGGGAAAGGGAAGGGTGGGAACAAGAAAGGGGGGAATAGTCCCAAGGGTGGTGTAGCATGCAGTCGAGGACGGTGGCCGAGGACAGTAATGGATCTTTTTGTTGTACTTGTTCAATGAATAATTGAAGTTTGATTTGTAAAAGTTTATTAAAGTTGTAAAAGTTTTGGTAAAATTGCTATTAATGTTGTTACAGTTTTGTTAAAGTTGCTATTAAAGTTGTTACAGTTGTTTTATAGTTATACGTTTTACAAAGTTTTAAAATTGTTGTATATTTTTGAGATTTTTACATAAATGTTTGAATTGAATTTAAGCACTATTGTACAGTGTCAAACTTTTGGGGTAACAGTCATCAGGATCCCAAAACGCAGCTCTCCACATTCAAGCAAAGCGTTTATTTATGAGCTGCAGATGTAACAATTTTGCAGTGGCATACGCTCCGCGTGCCCTCCACTGTGGTGTTGGGGAGGGTGGTGCCATGGGTTCATCTGGAAGCTCCTTCCCCTCATTTTCCTCTTCCTCCTCCTCTGTCTCCTGCACGCTCTCCTCAGGTGGTCCCCTGTGGCAATTCCCCGCATGATTGCGAAATTATGCAACATGGAGCACACCACTGTGAACTGGTATTGCAGCCTGCCTCTCGAGAGGTCCAGGCATCGAAAGCGCTGCTTCAGCACTCCAATTGTCTTTTTGATAATATTACCTGTGGCTATATGGCTCTTGTTATATCGTTGCTCAGCTTCTGTCTGAGGGTTCCACAGGGGGGGTCAAGAACCAGGTGGCGAGGCCATACCCTTTGTCCCCTAGCATCCAGCATTTACCTTGTGGCTCAGACTTCAACAGGTCAGACATAGTGCTCTCCCGCAAAATGTGCGCATCATGGATGCTCCCTGGAAAGTAGGCATTAACTGCCATTATGCGCTGTGTATGGTCGCACTCCCGTATGGTCGCACTCCCTGCACGTTGAGGGAGTGAAATCCCTTACGGTTTTGATACACCTCTGCCTCCTGTAATAATGCTCGCAGGGCAATATGGGTACAGACAACAGCACCCTGCACCTTGGGGAAGCCGGCAATGTTGTAAATCCCAAAGCCCTGTCACTCTGTGCCACCCTGGTCATTGGGAAGTTAATAAATTCCATCCAGCGTGCATACAGTGCTTTGGTTACCTGTCGAATGCAGCGATGAGTAGCGTGCTGAGAAATACAGCATATGCCCCCAGCTGAAGCCTGAAAAGAGCCGTATGCATAAAAGGAAAGTGCCGCAGTCACCTTCACCTCGACAGAGAGTGCAGTAATGTTGGTGGTACTGGGCTGCAGGTCTGCCTTAATGCGCTGGCAAATCTCAGTGATCACCTCTTTTCGGAAGCACAGCCTTTGAACGCACTGTCGATCGGTCAGGTCCAAGTATGAACGCTTCTCCCTGAAAATCCTTTGCGGGTAAAGCCCCCTCCTCCTCCTCATCACTCTGCAACCTCCTCCATTACCCTTATAACTCTGCTCAATAAACCTCCTCACATCTGGTTCCTCCATTAGACACGTTGTCGGCAATACAGGCTGAGATAGTACAGGTCCCATTCTTTTTAAAGCTCCACAATATTTTTTGATGAAAAAATATAACTAAAATGCCTTCGATCTTAATAAGTCTTAGTAACAATAAAAATACCTTTTCCACTAAATGGCACAGTAAAATCACTGTTCACCTCAGAAATACAGAGGTACTTCTTTAGCTAACAGTTACCGATTTCCAAAATGACAGATCCATGCATCCGCCCCTTCCCGCCCACTTAAGATCACGTAACATAGAAACATGGAAACATAGAAAATAGGTGCAGGAGTAGGCCATTCGGCCCTTCTAGCCTGCACAGCCATTCAATGAGTTCATGGCTGAACATGCAACTTCAGTACCCCATTCCTGCTTTCTCGCCCTACCCCTTGATCCCCCTAGTAGTAAGGACTTCATCTAACTCCCTTTTGAATATATTTAGTGAATTGGCCTCAACAACTTTCTGTGGTAGAGAATTCCACAGGTTCACCACTCTCTGGGTGAAGAAGTTTCTCCTCATCTCGGTCCTAAATGGCTTACCCCTTATCCTTAGACTGTGACCCATGGTTCTGGACTTCCCCAACATTGGGAACATTCTTCCTGCATCTAACCTGTCTAAACCCGTCAGAATTTTAAACGTTTCTATGAGGTCCCCTCTCATTCTTCTGAACTCCAGTGAATACAAGCCCAGTTGATCCAGTCTTTCTTGATAGGTCAGTCCCGCCATCCCGGGAATCAGTCTGGTGAACCTTCGCTGCACTCCCTCAATAGCAAGAATGTCCTTCCTCAAGTTAGGAGACCAAAACTGTACACAATACTTCAGGTGTGGCCTCACCAAGGCCCTGTACAACTGTAGCAACACCTCCCTGCCCCTGTACTCAAATCCCCTCGCTATGAAGGCCAACATGCCATTTGCTTTCTTAACCGCCTGCTGTACCTGCATGCCAACCTTCAATGACTGATGTACCATGACACCCAAGTCTCGTTGCATCTCCCCTTTTCCTAATCTGTCACCATTCAGATAATAGTCTGTCTCTCTGTTTTTACCACCAAAGTGGATAACCTCACATTTATCCCCATTATACTTCATCTGCCATGCATTTGCCCACTCACCTAACCTATCCCAGTCACTCTGCAGCCTCATAGCATCCTCCTCGCAGCTCACACTGCCACCCAACTTAGTGTCATCCGCAAATTTGGAGATATTACATTTAATCCCCTCGTCTAAATCATTAATGTACAGTGTAAACAGCTGGGGCCCCAGCACAGAACCTTGCGGTACCCCACTAGTCACTGCCTGCCATTCTGAAAAGTACCCATTTACTCCTACTCTTTGCTTCCTGTCTGACAACCATTTCTCAATCCATGTCAGCACACTACCCCCAATCCCATGTGCTTTAACTTTGCACATTAATCTCTTGTGTGGAACTTTGTCGAAAGCCTTCTGAAAGTCCAAATATACTACATCAACTGGTTCTCCCTTGTCCACTCTACTGGAAACATCCTCAAAAAATTCCAGAAGATTTGTCAAGCATGATTTCCCTTTCACAAATCCATGCTGACTTGGACCTATCATGTCACCTCTTTCCAAATGCGCTGCTATGACATCCTTAATAATTGATTCCATCATTTTACCCACTACTGATGTCAGACTGACCAGTCTATAATTCCCTGTTTTCTCTCTCCCTCCTTTTTTAAAAAGTGGGGTTACATTGGCTATCCTCCACTCAATAGGAACTGATCCAGAGTCAATGGAATGTTGGAAAATGACTGTCAATGCATCCGCTATTTCCAAGGCCACCTCCTTAAGTACTCTGGGATGCAGTCCATCAGGCCCTGGGGATTTATCGGCCTTCAATCCCATCAATTTCCCCAACACAATATCCCGATTAATAAGGATTTCCCTCAGTTCCTCCTCCTTACTAGACCCTCTGACCCTTTTTATATCCGGAAGGTTGTTTGTGCCTCCTTAGTGAATACCGAACCAAAGTACTTGTTCAATTGGTCTGCCATTTCTTTGTTCCCCGTTATGACTTCCCCTGATTCTGACTGCAGGGGACCTACGTTTGTCTTTACTAACCTTTTTCTCTTTACATATCTATAGAAACTTTTGCAATCCGTCTTAATGTTTCCTGCAAGCTTCTTCTCGTACTCCATTTTCCCTGCCCTAATCACACCCTTTGTCCTCCTCTGCTGAGTTCTAAATTTCTCCCAGTCCCCGGGTTCGCTGCTATTTCTGGCCAATTTGTATCCCACTTCCTTGGCTTTAATACTATCCCTGACTTCCCTTGATAGCCACGGTTGAGCCACCTTCCCTTTTTTATTTTTACGCCAGACAGGAATGTACAATTGTTGTTGTTCATCCATGCGGTCTCTAAATGTCTGCCATTGCCCATCCACAGTCAACCCCTTAAGTATCATTCGCCAATCTATCCTAGCCAATTCACGCCTCATACCTTCAAAATTACCCTTCTTTAAGTTCTGGACCATGGTCTCTGAATTAACTGTTTTATTCTCCATCCTAATGTAGAATTCCACCATATTATGGTCACTCTTCCCCAAAGGGCCTACTAAAACCACTATTAGGTCCGTAATGTACTTATGAATGACTCCACAAAGCAATGTGTTGTTCTCAAACTGTAGTGACCTTGGTCTTTTATTCCAAGGCACAAGCATGGTGGGCAGCCTTTTATACTGGGCCCTGCCACCAGGGCAGGAAACCCCCGGTCTCCACCAGTTGCACCCTCGAGTGGTGGCAGCATGTATTTACACAGTGTAAACCTTATTGATGGTACATCAGGTAAACAAGACTCCATCTTATGCAACCACACAGTGACTACACAGAGAGTACATCCATAGTCTGCATATACAACATCACTCTCCCTAAAGTCCTTTGTGCCAATTACCTTTACACTATGTGCTCTGGCTCAGCTCTCCCCAGACGTAAGTGCCAATAGCCCTTGCACCTTGGCTGTGCTTTGGCTTGGCTCTCTCCCTGTTAACCCCCAAGTCCTTTTGCCAAAACGTTGGGTAGTGGTTACCAGTTTGGATGGTTCGATGATGCAGTGGAGGTTCCAGAGGGTTCTGGGTGTGATCCATGTGTGTGTCCATGGTTACATACATTTATTTCCCCGCCCCACCCACAGCGAGATCATGCAGCTGGCCCGTTACATTAACATACAGGATCAGACACAGTGCAAGTACAAAGAAAGAAAGAAGAAAATGTTTTACAGTTTGTGTAAAGTCCTGTCCCCTCAGTACAGATTCACACGAGGCATGTAGTGAAGTCAAGGTCACTCTGGACCTGCACCTTTTTTTCACAGCTCTGAAATGCTGCACATGCCTGAGACCTGTCCTTATATACCTGTCTCTTGCAAGTGCACCCCTGGTGGTAAGGTATGCTGGTGGTTACAGGTCATATCTTATTACAGTCATGTATAGCATGTTAGGATACAGTTATATATAATAATGTAAGATACATAACATCACCCTCCCCCAAGGTCTTATTGTCTTTATAGGTTCAGTCTCTCAGGTGGTCTACGCTCTCACGTGGAGCATCTGAGTTGTGGTTCAGTTGTTTGCATTGGTGTCTGTTTTTCTTTGGGTGTGGTTGCTGGTATCTCGCCTGGCTGTCTGTTTTGATTGGTGTGATTGTTGTTGACTCGCCTGGGCTGTCTATTGGGATTGCCCTTTCCTCAGGTTGTTCCCTCTGTCTGTCCATCAGGTGTGGTGCGAGTTCCACATTGTAGTCTGCCTCTGGTTCCGCAGTGTTGTTAGTAAATCTGCTTTTGACTTGGTCTACATGCCTCCGGCAGGTTTTACCATTGTCCATTTGTACTACCAGTAACCTGTGTCCTTCCTTGCCCGTTACTGTCCCTGCAAGCCATTTGGGACCCCTGCCATAGTTTAGAACAAACACTCTGTCCCCTATCTCATTCCATCTCCCCCTCGAATTTCTGTCATGGTACTCAGTCAGCTTACGGCGCTTTGCCTCAACGATTTCGTGCATGTCTGGGAGGATTAATGAGAGCCTTGTTTTTAAAGTCATTTTCATCAACAGTCGCGCGGGGGCGGATCCCAGTCAGTGAGTGCGGACGAGATCTGTATGCCAGCAGCAGTCGCGACAGGCGACCCTGCAGTGTGGGACCTTGGATTTTAAGCATGCCTTGTTTAATGATTTGCAATGCTCTCTCCGCCTGGCCATTGGAGGCCGGCTTGAACGGTGCCGTCTTGACGTAATTTGTGCCGTGGTCAATTATAAAGTCTTGGAATTCTGCGCTGGTGAAGCACGGACCATTGTCACTCACCAATATGTCAGGGATTCCGTGCGTTGCAAACATGGTTGCGAGGCTCTCCACAGTGGTGGAGGTTGTGCTCGAGTTTAAAATGGTGCATTCGATCCACTTTGAAAATGCATCTACAACTACGAGGAACATTTTGCCCATGAATGGGCCCGCATAGTCTACGTGCACCCGCGACCACTGTTTGGTAGGCCAGGGCCAGGGGCTCAGTGGAGCCTCCCTGGGGGCATTGCTGCGTTGGGCACAAATGGTGCACCTTCGGACGCAGAGCTCCAAGTCCGCGTCAATACCAGGCCACCAGATGTGGGATCTGGCTATGGCCTTCATGAGAACGATCCCAGGGTGCTCGCGGTGGAGCTCCTGGACGAATGCCTCTCTGCCTCGCATGACTACTCAGCTGCCCCACATCAGGCAGTCTGTTTGTAGTGATAGCTCATGCATGCACCTGTGAAAGGGTTTTAATTCCTCGAGGCAGGCATCAAGAGTCTGCCCAGTCACCGGTTAGGACACATCTTTTTAATAAGGATAACGTGGGGTCGCTGGCCGTCCAGGCTCTGATTTGGCAAGCCGTCATGGGCGAACCTGTGGACTCAAAGGCATTGATTGCCATGACTATCTCACAGTCCTGTTCGTCAGACCCTTCCGTGGTCGCCAGGGGTAGCCTGCTGAGCGCGTCGGCACAGTTGTCTGTGTCTGGTCTGTGCCTTGTGGTATAGTCGTAGGACGCCAGCATGAGTGCCCACCGTTGAATTCGCGCCGAGGCGTTGGCGTTTATTACCTTGCTCTCGGATAGAAGGGACGTGAGGGGCTTGTGGTCAGTTTCTAATGTGAACTTGGCCCCGAAAAGATATTGGTGCATCTTTTTGACACCATACACGCACGCGAGCGCCTCCTTCTCTACCATTCCGTACCCGCGCTCCACCCGCGAAAGTGACCTGGAGGCATAAGCTATGGGTTGTAATTTGCCCGCACTGTTGATATTTTGCAAAACGCACCCGACCCCATACGCTGACGCATCGCATGTGAGAACTAACTTTTTACCTGGGTCAAAGAAAGTCAAAACACTGTTGGAACACAGAAGGTTGCGTGCCTTATTGAAGGCGCGTTCCTGGGCGTCCCCCCAAAACCAATCTCACCCCTTCCTGAGTAGGACGTGGAGAGGCTCCAGCAGCATGCTTAAGTTCTGCATAAAGTTCCCAAAGTAATTGAGTAGCCCGAGAAAGGCGCGCAGTTCTGAGACATTCTGGGGCCTGGGTGCCAGGCGAATTGCTTCTGTTTTGGACTCTGTTGGGCGGATTCCATCAGCGGCAATCCTTCTGCCCAAAAATTCAACCTCGGGTGCGAGAAACAGGCACTTGGATTTCTTGACTCGTAGGCCTACCCGATCCAACCGCTTTAGTACTTCCTCCAAATTACAGAAATACAACCGTCTCCGGGATGGACTTGAGCAGACTCTCCATGTTGCGCTGGAATATGGCAGCTGCCGGCCTGATGCCGAATGGGCATCGATTGTACATGAAAAGGCCTCGATGTGTGTTGATGGTGGTGAGTAGCTTGGATTCCTCGGTCAATTCTTGCATCATATACGCAGATGTGAGGTCTAATTTTGAGAAAAGTTTACCTCCAGCCAATGTGGCAAATAAGTCCTCCGCTCTGGGCAGCGGGTACTGGTCCTGTAGGGAGACTCTGTTTTATGGTAGATTTGTAGTCCCCACAGATTCGTACGGATCCATCAGGCTTCATGACTGAGACGATGGGACTTGCCCAGTCGCTAAATTCCACAGTTGATATAATGCCTTCCCGCAGAAGCCTGTCTAGTTCGTGTTCAATCTTTTCCCTCATCACATAGGGTACAGCTCTGGCCTTGTGATGGACCGGTCTAGCATCCTGTGTGATGTAGATTTTGACTTTGGCCCCTTTGAAAGTGCCCACACCTGGCTGAAAGAGATGTTCAAATCGCTTTATAATTGTTGAGCAAGAGGTCCGTTCCTCTAATGACATGGCATGGACATCATCCCATTTCCAGTTTAGTTTTGCCAGCCAGCTTCTCCCCAGCAGTGCTGGGGGGTCTCCGGGGACAATCCACAGGGGCAATTGGTTCACTGTCCCTTTGTGTGTGACAGAGAGCATGGCGCTGCCGAGGACTGGTACGATTTCTTTGGTATAGGTCCTTAGTTTGGTGTCGACCCTTGTGAGTTTTGGTCTGTCTCTTTTATGCGGCCACAGTTGTTCAAATTGTTGAGCGCCCTTGAAAGATTGACTCGCTCCCGTATCCAGCTCCATGTTGACAGATATCCCGTTGAGTAGGACCCTCATCATTATAGGAGGCGTCCTGTTGTAGGAGCAGCGGCCATTGATCGTGTTGACCCGCTGTACATTGGTGTCCCGGGTACTGTCCCCACCATCTTCTGGTCCGCTTTCTGACCCATCCGATTCGTATACCAGCTGAGCTGCCGTTTTTTTGCACATGCGGGCCAAATGTCCTGTATATTCATAATTTCTGCAAACAGCCTGCTGAAATCGACATCCCCTTGACGAGTGCCCACCCCCACACCTCCAGCACAGACCTGTTCCATTGTTCAAAGTGTTCCCAAAGAATGAGCTGCGTCTGGCTGATCTCTCTTGAGCTTCTCTCAGTTTGTAGTTGATTGCTCGCATTGTGGGTTGATGAGGTGTGAACGGCCGTTCCTGTGGCCCTTGATGGCTTCTGCCTGCTGTCGAGAGCCTGTTCTCCCGGTTTTGTCTGTGTGTGGGGGTAGCAGCTTGTTTAGTGCTGTGAACTTCTTGTTCCGATATTTCGTTAGTTGTCGTACCTGCATTGTAAATCAACCTCGTTTCTTCTTCCTCTGCCAAGAATGTCTGTGCAACCAGTGCTGCTGCTTCTAAGGTCAGGTTCTTGGTCTCTATCAGCTTTCGGAATATGCCTGCATGGCCTATTCCTTCAATGAAAAAGTCTCTCAGCATTTCTCTCCTCAGTTCATTGGAGAACTCACATAAACTAGCCAACCTCCGAAGTTCCGCCACGAAGTCGAGTATGCTCTGGCCCACACAGTGTCTGTAGTTGTAGAACCTGTGTCTGGCCATCTGTAGGCTGCTCGCTGGCTTCAGGCGGTCTCTCACCAGTGTGCTCAATTCTTCAAACGACTTGCTTGCTGGTTTCTCGGGTGCCAACAGATCCTTCATTAAAGCGTATGTTTTCGAGCCACAGCTGGTCAAGAGATGGGCTCTTCTCTTGTCTGCCTTATCGTCGCCTAACCAGTCTTTGGTTACAAAGCTTTGCTGGAGCCTTTCTATAAAGTCCTCCCAATTGTCTCCCGCGTTGTACTTTTCATCTGATCCGTTGTTCGCCATTCTGCGGATTCTGTAATCCCGTAACTCGTTGTCACTGTAAAGTCCTGTCCCCTCAGTACAGATTCACACGAGGCATGTAGTGAAGTCAAGGTCACTCTGGACCTGCACCTTTATTTCACAACTCTGGAATGCTGCACTTGCCTGAGACCTGTCCTTATATACCTGTCTCTTGCAAGTGCACCCCTGGTGGTAAGGTATTCTGGTGGTTACAGGTCATATCTTATTACAGTCATGTATAGCATGTTAGGATACAGTTATATATAATAATGTAAGATACATGACAGTTTGTATCATGACACCTTGGTTCAGCGACTTACATTTGTTACGTTTTATGGTCGTGGGCCAGGATTGGATGGATTGCATTCATGGTTCAGTCATGGTCAGTACTGAGATAGCAGTACAGGTATGCGAGGACACTAGTTCCAGAGCAACCGGACGGGGTCCTAGTCGTCTGATGGCGGCGCTGCACCCCCTGCTAGCGAGGTGGGCTTGGGTCGCTCACCTAGCCGGGACTCAGGGCCCTTGCCATTGCCTAGTGGTGGGCAGAGCCACAGATGTGTGTGGCCTCTCTATCCTCCTTTGAGGGCTGCAGAGTCTTCTGCCTGCTGTCTAACGGTGATGGGAACCTGGCTGTTCCAGGTCCCGTTTGGGGAACTCGTTGGTTCTGACCTTTCACTCCCGGACATGGCTGAGGTAGCGACTGGGTCTGGGGGCTGCACTGTCTCCACCCGGGTAGTCAGCAACGGTGGCCGACTGCGTGTATTGGCACCATTTTTGTTTCCGGGTCCGTGGCGAATAGTGCCATCGGGTGCCTGCAGCGTGGGATAGATCTGGGGCAGGGTATCAGGATCAGTGCCTTCACCCTCCTGAGGTCGCTCGCTTGCTACTTTTGGGGACACTCTATTCCTGACATCTCACAACAACATTGTGTTCTTTACATTAGGAATAGTACCGACAATTCGCAACAACATTTTGTTCACAATCTTAATCGGTTCGTTTCATTGATTGCCATGCATACAATGTCTCTTTGGTTGCAGGTCTCCTTTAAGAGAATCCTGCTGGCTTTACGCCAGTTAAATCCTTTGTTAGACACCACGTGTTGGTCCCTCAGCGTTGCACCTTGCGATATTGCCGCGGCCATCTTTTTTTTCAGCCATGCTGTCCCTTGTTGCATCAAGGACGCCATCTTGTCTCCGTCCTCGAGGTCGACTGCCTTGATCCTTCTCTCCCGTGATTCTGCCACAAAAGCTGGAAGAGTGCTTGTGAATTTGATCTTCCTCCCCAGGTGTCCTGCCACTGGAGCCGGGAAGGTACTTTTAGGTCGTTCATTCCGGTCGGATCATTGCCATGCAGTCGTGATGGACAGTCTGTGCCTCAGGTGCTGTGCTGGTCTGTTCTCTGGTGCCTGGCCCAAGTGAAGGTGAGGTTTTGCTCTGCCTCTGAGCACGAGGGACATCGATTGCTGGAGTGAAGATTCACTTCCACTGAACCTTCCCCATCCACCTTCTTCCGAGTAGCGTTGGAACATCACCTGCAACAATTCACAGAGGTAACTTGTGCACCACGCCTTTATGGATTACACTTACATCCGCACTACCAAGGACTGGGATCAGCTCCTTGGTGTAGGTACGCAACTTTTCCTGCACTGGAACCAGCTCGGGTTGTTTTTCGTTCCATAGCCTCTCAAAGGCATCCTGGCTCATCACTGACTGGCTCGCTCCTGTGTCTGCTTCCATGAAGACTGGTACGCTGTTTATCTCAACTTCCATCTTCACTGGAGGACAATCGGTGGTGCAGGTATACACTCCATACACTTCTTCTTGGGGCTGAGCTGCCTCTCTGACCAAATCATCATACTCCCCGCTGGATTCAAAGTCATCTACCGACTCCTCTGCTAGACGGTGAGTTGTATTTCTTTTACACATATGCTGGAGGTGGCCCTTCATGTTACAGACTTTGCATACGTACTCAGCAAACCATCACTGGTGAGCCCGATGGTTTCCTTCGCAACGCCAGCATGGTGCTACTCGATTAGCACCCCTCGGCGGACTCTGAATTCTGGAACCCGGAGGTCTGTGCTCTCTGCCCTGGGCAGAGCCACGTTCTACAGTCTTGCCTGTGAAAGGCACCATTCTGTGTACAGTACTTGCCGGGTTTGAGCCCACAGGATGAATAATTTGCTTGGTGCTGCAGGTCGAGGTCATGAATGCCTGACTGATGCTGATGGCCTTCTGCAGGTTGACTGTGGTTTCGGCAGATAATAGCTTGTGAAGGAGGGCCTCGTGGCCAATTCCTATAACGAAGATGTCTCGCAATGCTTCATTGAGGTGCCTGCCAAAATCACACGGTGCCGCAAGTCTCCTGAGGTCGGCAGCATATTTTGCAATCTCCTGGCGGTGAGTGTAGAATCTGTGCCTGGCCGTGAGGATGCTCTCTTTTGGTTTATTTGGTCGCGAGTTAGTTCAGTCAGCTCATTGTATGTCATGTCCTTGGCCTTCATGGGTGCCAGCAAGTCCCTGATGAGGCGGTAGACCTCGGGCCCTCAACTGGTCAGCAATATAGCCTTGCGCTTCTCCACCGATGTGACCGTCTCCCCTGCCAGGTCGTTTGTCACGAAATATAGCTCGAGCCTTTCCCTGAAAGCATGTCAATCATCACCCTCTGCGAAGTCTTTTAGTGTGCCAGAGGTAGCCATAATCACGTGAAAGTCCGTATTCTCGTCGCCAGTTATTATGTCCGTAATGTACTTATGAATGACTCCACAAGGCAATGTGTTGCACTCAAACTGTAGTGACCTTGGTCCTTTATTCCAGAGTGAGGCACAAGCATGGTGGTCAGCCTTTTATACTGGGCCCTGTCACCAGAGCAGGAAACCCCGGTCTCCACCAGTTGCACCCTCTAGTAGTGCCACTATATACACAGTGTAAACCTTATTGATGGTACATCAGGTAAACAAGACTCCATCTTATGCAACCACACAGTGACTAACAGAGAGTACATCCATAGTCTGCATATACAACAACCACCTTTTCCTGGACTGTATGCAGCTCCTGTGGTATGTCAGCAGTATGCAATGAAAATTGGACTTTTTGGGCAGTATGCGGGTGGTCGTGCATGGTGGACGGTGTGCATACCGCTCGGCGGTATGTCAATGATGAATATTCTGCTGAGCGATATGTCAGCGGTATGTCGGTGTTTTTTGACCAAAATTGCATTTTTGAGTGGGCAGTAGGAGGCAGTATGTCGACCAATTTCGGCCCCCTAGTGTACAAAGGGTAACTATTCAGAGTGGCAGAGGTGGGAAGTGGGGTCCCACAAGGATCAGTGCTGGGACCACTGTTGTTCGCAATTTATATTAACGATTTAGAATTTGGAATTCCTTTCAGGAAACCGGTTGATAACATATCGTAAATTTACGTCATCAGGACCCGCTTCCTTCAATTGGCTGGCAAATGTGCTGGGCTGGCTTAACAAGCCCAATCAAGGGAAAATCCATTTTGGACAGCGGGCTGGAGTCAGCACCGGGGGCCCTCCACCGATGTCGCCCGCTACGGACCCACCGAAGTTGGTAAAATCCAGCCCTCAGAATCTAAATGGGACAGAGAAGCAAAGGGATCTGGGAGTACAAATACACAAATCACTAAAAGTTGTGAGACAGGTCAAAAAGGCAAACAAAAGCAAACAAAGCACTAGGGTTTATTTCTAGAGGGATAGAATTGAAAAGTAAAGAATTAATGCTAAACTTGTATCGAACCTTTGTGAGACCGCACTTGGCGTACTGTGTACAATTCCGATTGCCATATTATAAAAGGATATAGAGGCACTGGAGAGGATGCAGAGAAGATTTACAAGGATGATACCAGAACTGAGAGGTTATTCCTATCAGGAAAGGATGAAAAGGCTGGGTCTTTTTTCTATTGAAAAGAGAGGGCTGAGGGTGGCCCAATAAAGGTCTTTAAAGTTCTGAAAGGTTTTGATAAGAGTAGACACATAGGCCGATATTTTCTGGGGAGGTCAGCGGGTTGGGTGGGAAATTTGAATTTTTTTGACAGCAGGTCGGGAACTTGCTCAGATCTTGTGATCTTGGATCGGACTTGACCCACAAGGGCGAGCAACCCAATTAAAGCAATTATTGGCTTGTTAACAGACCCTTAATAATGGTTTTACCGTTTAACTTTAACTGCTTGCTCATGGGGTCCGTGCTGCTCGTGGACCACGTTTGTTAAGCTGAGGCGGGAATTGAATGGCCATTGAATCAGCTGATTACTTGACAGCTGGAAATGTGCTTTAAAAGCTCCAACCTCACAGCTGTTCACTTTTCAAGCTCAGAAGCTGTTACTTATTCCATTTGGAACACAGATTGCGCTTTATGCAGGCTGCAAGTGTTTGGAGCAAACTCTCCATCCAATAACACCTCATTGGAACAACCTCACTCACCACTGACAGATTGCTTCTGTCATCTCAACTTCACCTGCCCCCATCTATTCCATCAGCATGGGTACCATTTATACTGCTTCATCTTGCTCCTCAGAATCCCATCACTATCAGCCCCAACACCAGCAGCACCAACAAAACACCAACCTTCTCCGCAATCACCTAATGCTGCACGGTATCAGCACCTGATCACATTGCTGCCCGGGAGGCCAGGGATGGTCTCACCATGGCCAGATTTACTTCACTTGATGCTGTACACCCTGGCTGCCACATGATACGCCAAGTTGGCACCACCTCACACCAACACCATAAAGCATCCCTATAATGACCAAGCCATTCCTTTCACACTAATCACCATTGCAGGGGGTACTGTCACTGCTACTCACTTAGCCACTTCCAAAGGTGCACACAAATCTGTCCAAGAATGCAAAGTGTTAAAAATAAAGGTTTCAATGTTTGACAGCACATTAACAGAAACTTTACACGAACATTGCATAAAGCACCCAAGTGATTACTGTAGTGTATGAATAAAGAGTCTGACCAGATACTGTGATCTCAAAGTAAAGTGTGACCCTAGTCTTTTATTGCAGGTCTCCAGAGTGCCTCTCCAGCCTGTGAGGCCTCCTTAAGTACAGGTGCTCCCAAGGGATTGTGGGATTCCTTGGGACTCCAGGGGATGAGCCCTCTAGTGGTTAAACCAGGTATTTCTAGGTTTACAAATATAACAATTACCCTTGTGTGTTGTTAGTTGGTATGATTTCACTAGGATGTCTTGGTCTCCTGGGGAGGTCTCTTCTCCCCCATCGGAAGGGAAGAGGACATCCCTGTGTGCTCTGACTCCCTTCCATAGGAAAACCTGAATGCAGACTTGCACCTCTGTGCAGTGATTGTCAGTGTTTGCAGCACTTCAATGCTGTAGAATACTGACAGCACAAACATCAAAAGTAAGATGGCCATCGTCCCTTTAAGGAAACCGGCGCAAGATGCGTCAAGAATGACGTCACCAGACCCGCTCCATCCAATTGGGCCGGGAAAAATGCTGGGCGGGCTTAACAAGCCCCATTGAGGTAAATTCATCTTGGACAGCGGGTTGAAATGGGGCCCGTGACCTGCCGCCAACACCGGCCGTACCGGACCCGCCGAGTTGAGGAAAATCTTGGTTATAATGTTTCCACTTGTGGGGAAGAGCAAAACTAGAGGTCATCAATATAAGGTAGTCACCAATATATCAAATAGGGAATTCAGAAAAAAGTTCTTCACCCAAAGAATGGTGAGAATGTGGAACTTGCTACCACAGGGAATAGTTGAGTCGAATGGTATAGATGCATTTAAGGTAAAGCTAGATAACCATATGAGGGAGAAGGGAATGTAGGGTTATGCTGATAGAGTAGATGAGGAAGGATGCGAGGAGGCTCGAGTGGAGCATAAATGTCAGTATGGACTGGTTGGGCCGAATGGCCTGTTTCTGTATATTCTATGTAATTCTATGTAATGCAGAGTGGAAAACTTTCCCCTTGGTTCAAATTATGTTTTTTCAGAAAACAGAGAGTCAATAATGTGTGCAGGTTTATCTATTTTTCTGAAGCTGTATTTAATTTCTTGATGCTAACATGCCAAAAGTTTAAGATTGTTCAAATATACTTACAGTATTATAGCACATTTTTACTAGGTCCCAATCAGGCCAAAGGATGGAAGTGCACCATCAAGATTTAATTCAGTGGAGGGAACATTAGCACAGTTTGTTTCAGCTCAGTTAAATCCTCTTACCATCAGCTAACTGTGGGACATTGTTGATATAGGTCAGAAAGAAATGACCAGTCCAGTCCAGCCCAGCTCTGTCCAGATCAGCATACTTGCCCCAGACAGAGGAGGGCAATTGGGGCCCAGTTGACAGCAAGGACAGCTGTTCAGTGCCTGTTTTTTTTTAGTGCACACCAACAGCACCCTGCTGGAACTCCACTCTGAAGGGAATCCGCCAAACTGCGTCATCAGGTTGTCCTTTGAGTGTTGCACACAAAAGGTATCCCAGCTTACCAACACATGTCTCCTTCTGTTGCTCCCTCCAGTACATATCAGCATGCTGCACATAATTTTCCACCAAAAGCGTCCATTCAGAAAATCAGCCCCCATGGTGCCAGCAATATAACATGAACGGGAAAAGTGTTTATGCTCCAACAGCAGAACCTGCACAGTAATTATTTTCTCAACGGACAATGGGATTTTATAATTGCCATAAACCAGTAAACCGTTTGTTGTATGTAATACTAAAGGTGTTTTGTAGTTCGCTATGTTTCTGCAGCCTGAAAGAATCAATACATGCGGCTGGAGAGCTTACATCCAACTAATCTTCTTTCAGCAAGGTAATTACTAGTGTTGTAAGCTCAGTAAAGCCTGAAACTACAGTTCTTGATAATTGGAATTAATTAAAAATGATGGGTATGCGTAAATCAAATCCAGTTGATTAATACACTCCGTCATTGACTAAACCAATTTAATGTTTTGGTCCTGTTGTACATCTGTGTCCACCTGCTTTGATAGGATAACTGTTTCACGAATAGAATTGCTTCAAGCCACAAAATTATTTCATCCCAGATATTTTGTCATTGTCTTAAATTATTTTTTGTCCATGATCTTGTTTCTCTTCCTTGATGCAGCCAATTGTCTGTGACTAATGAGTTCAAGGGCAGCAGCAGAGCATGTAGCGGATGGAGAGAGGAAACGGCCGGCTTCTCGTGTTTATTATGATTAGGATGGGAGGTTAAGCTCAACATCCCTACACTGCTGTGAATCGCAAGTAGTCAATGTGATGGATCAATAGGACTTGGTATGAGTTTCACAATAACATCTACTCTGGTGCTACAGTGGGCCCAGTAACGATTATTGTTTGGCTGCAACGTATCTTCCTTTGGTTGACCGGACCACTCATTAGAATCATTTTGACATTCTGATACTGTGTTGGTTCATTCGATCATTCAGCATCTCCGCTAATTTAATTCTTAAGGAATGAGAGGTGAGACTTCAGGGAGATCAGCACAAGCAGCCCGAGGAGCCTCAGCTGTGACTATGAAGAGAGGTTTGCGCCAGAAATACTGAAATTTCAGGCTAATTCAACAACCTGCTGTTGAACAACCAAGAGGCTGTGAAATTCCACTGATGCGATCCTGACAGTTATGCTGGGATCATGCTTACTCTCCAACACTGACCCCACTGGAATTTATGGGGTCAATAGCGGGCAGAGCAGGTACTGCAGTGTCAGCCGTGGCTCATTTGGTAGCACCCTCACTTCTGAGTCAGAAGGTTGTGAGACTCCAGAGACTTGAGCACTAAAACTAGGCTGACATTCCAGTGCAGTACTGAGTGAGCACTGCACTGTCAGAGGTGTCCTCTTTCGGAACAGATGTTAAACCGAGGCCCCGTCTGCCCTCTCAGGTGGATATAAAATATCCCATGGCACTATTTTGAAGAAAAGCAGGGGAGTTTATCCCTGGTGTTCTGGCCAATATTTATCCCTCAATCAACATCACTAAAAACAGATTGTTCGATCATTATCACATTTGTGGGAGCTTGCTGTGCGCAAATTGGCTGTCACATTTCCTACATTACAACAGTGACTACACTACAAAAAGTACTTCATTGGCTGTAAATCGCTTTGGGACGTCTGATGTTCGTGAAAGGTGCCTGCCTCAAGCACCTCGAAACTGTCATCCCCTGGCATGGCTCTTAATAAGCCAAGCAAGGGGACCAATCAAAGACTGTTTTTTTTAATTTGTAATTTTCAGGGCCCAGACTACTTTCCTGGCCTGGCCTCATCAGGGCAGTCCATATGAGCAAGTGTGAGGCAGACACTCCTCATCCTTTTTAGACATGTCAGCCACGACTGAATCGCTGTGTTCCCATCCATTATCAGGACCACAGATTCTCAGCTCAAGAAGTCTCCCTCTCTGGCCCCACCCCAGCTCCTCAATTCCACCCCTTGCAAGTCCATACTGGCAGAAACAGCAGAGACCCAACATAATCAGGTCTCCTCCATTTCCTGGGGGGGGGGGGGGGGTTGATCAGTAGATCTCCCATGAAATTTCAGGGTCAAAATATAGAATAAGAAAAGGACATTAGCTCCTAACGTGTATATTTAATTCCTTAAGGCAATAACCTTTTTTTAAATTCACACAACAATTCTGGAATGAATAATTTTGCTGACTATTACTGGTCTCAGATTCAATAGCAAGTAAGTTATTGGAGCAAACACATTGCAATTCACTGCTAAGAAATTGAAATTAGATCTAGATGTATAAGGCAGTTCTTGTCACTCACGTGTCAAGTAGCCAATTAAATGGTTTATGCACAACAGAGGTCAGACCATCAACAGTCTTATTAGTGTCTATTGTGCTAGTGGGTGCTTAATGTTACTTTAATCAGCTCTTGTTAACGTAATATATACACAAGTTCTAGTGATGGGATTACATGGTTCAAGAGTGTGGAGGACAAATTACCAACAGTTAGATTTGGGAACGAATATCACGACAGTTAGTGGCTGCATGAATCATAACTGCAGTCTGTGAATTATTGATAGAGAAAAAAATGTCACCTGACAATTGACTCGCTGGTTGAGAAAAAGTAATTTGAATTGATATTTTTTTACTTTCACCAGTGGGTAGATCACCAGTTGATGGGTATTGAGCCATCCAGACCAGAGGATCCCCAGTAAATAAAAAGCCCAGTCTGTGATCTGACATGTAGCATTTTGTGTTTCAAAATTCCTCTTTTCTTTCTGAAATCTGTCACATGAAAGTAACTCGTTCCTTCCTCTAACCTCTAGTCTATTCTATTTCCCTTGGAAGGGTGGGGGGAACTTTAAGACGAGGCGGCAGGGGGAAGTTAAAGTATTAAAAATCGAAATCCCAACCACCAATCACACACTTTTGGCTTTTACTCAGGTGCGATGGGATCATGGAGAGGATGGAGGGGGTGGCCAGCCAACCCGCTGCCAGGAGGCTGGTTGACATTTTAAATATGATAATGAGGCCCTGAAGCCTCTGATTTAACCTGCTGTGCAGGTTTTACTGGTGTTGGCCGAGGATGCCAGGTAACTGCAGCTAGACGAGGACAACTTTGGGGAGCAATCCTTGTGGGTCGGAAGGAGCAGGAGTGATTATTCCTGCCCCCTCCCCCCACCCCAACAAGTTCACCCACCATCAGCCTGCCTCATGCAAACACCACCACCCGCCCCCTCCTAAAGAATTGGACACCCCCCGGAGTCTGGGATTGGACCCGCCACCCCCCCACCCCACCCCCGCGTATCAGAACCCCCCTGGGTGCTGGGGATTGGACCCTCCTCCCCCCCACAGACCCGGCATCCACCTATGGTTGCAGCCTTCTGTCCAGCCTTCTAAGCCCTACTGGAAGCCAGGCTCTTAATATTGTCAGATTTTTCTTACTGCTGCCAATCATCATGTGGCTGTGAATTCTGTGCCTCAACCCCATTGTCTCTCTCGATTCAGGACCATTCTTAAAACCCACCACTTTGATCCAGCTTTTGGTCTCCTTTCCTAATTTCTCCTTCTTTGGTTCAGTTTCCAGTTTTCCTTCGATCTCTGTCAAGCCCTGTCGGGGGAAAATGGGAAGGCTTCTCCTCCCATGAGAGGGCCCCCTGATATAGAGGGTCAACGCTCGCCCCAACCCGCGTAGCAATTCTCAAAGTTAGCAGACAGAGACGGATGGCAAGGTATAACGATCTTTAATTCCGAACGTCCGGGAACACCTCTCATCACAGCCGCCTGTGAGTGGAGATGCTCTCTGAATAGCAAAATTGTACATCATTTATACATTTCATAGATCCCTTCGCCCCCACCCCGGTACGACCTCCCTCAATCTCTAATTGGGTTACCTTATTAGTAATATTTTGGATTGATAGACCAAGATCTCAAGGCAACTTTTAGACCTTAACTGGGATGACCTCATTGGGTTAGAATTTGCTGATCGTACGTAGCGCCTAGAAGTCTGTTTCGAGTCTTTTCACAGAGTCTTATCTTGTCAGACTGGATGTACCTTAATGTTATCTAATGTTTTGGTACATCAATTGTACATCAATGTTGAATCAGAGGCCTCTGGGTCCTTTGCAATGGAATGTGAGAGGTCAGCTAGAGCCTTTTTGCCTCTTTCGCTGAGCCGATGTAAAAGCCGGTACTTTAAACCTTATTTCGCTTATACTCCTAATGCCAAATTTCTCTTACAATTCCCCCCTTTGGCCCTTGGCTATACGCCAAGTAGGCCATATTCCCCGGAAACTACTTCCCTGTGGGCAAGTCCCAGATATGTCCATTCGCCTGGGCGGCCATCTCCCAACTTCAAGATCTCCTGTGACTTCTCCCGCAGGGCTATATAAGGTAAATCCTTCCTGCAGGACTGTTTAAGTTTTCGTCCCTTATTGTCTTAATCATAGTGCGTGCCCTAACGTGTCGTTTGGCCTGTTTAATTTGTGCATAGGTTAACCCTACCAGTACCAACAGGACCAGGCCCTGTATTACTACAAGTACATGTGATATAATCCTTATCTATGGGTGGATCTGAATATTAAGTCCAATGTTCCACAGTTTTGAGTACCAAGGCTGGTCGGCCAGCATCGCGTTAGTGTCTCTTTGTAGGTTGTCTATTTCTTCCATCAGCCGGATATACTGTCGTCTTTGGCTTTGGATTCCTTGCACCAATTGTAATTGTTCCTCACTTAATTCAGGTATCTGTTTTCCTTGCGGTTCCCATACCGCCTCCTTGTACCCTTCTCGGAGGGTATCCGTGACCGTTCTGTGGATAATTTCCGTTGTCTCAGGATGTATGTGGTATCCATTTACGTCTATTTTTCCCAGGGCCTGAAACGGAAGTTAGGGTTGGTGATGACACAGGGGGTTAGTCCTTCCCTGGTCTTAATCGTTGGGTTGGCTGCTCCAGTGCTCACGTGCCAATCTCCATTCCCTTGTGGAGCAGCGATTGTTTCGGAATCGCGTTCGAGAGGAGTGCATCTGTTTGCATCTGTTTGTTTGGTGGAATCTGCAATCATTATCCGTCATTCTTAGCATATCTCGAGATGAAACCACTTGGTTATTTTTATAGCAGTCGGTTATGTCAATGCCTTTGGTATTATTGTTAATTTTAATCACCTGTCTGGAGGGTTGATGGTAACGCAACCGTGTTCGGTTTCTTACTTCACCGATATTGTCGGTTTGGTATAAGGGGTCTTCCTTTGTTACATCGTACTGTGGTATGGATAACACAAATCCGATCATATTCACATGTCCAGTGATGCATCTGAATTTTGGTACCCATGCCTGACTATTCTTTCGTACCTCGCATGTGTTATTCAATTTTCTGACTAGAGTCCATTTGTTAAGTATACTGTTCGGGATCCAATCTGGTATGTACCCATTCTGAAGTTGCTCTAGGTTATGTTGTACCTCACTCAGTATCCAGGCCCCATACCCGGAGCAAACTATCTCAGCTTGTAATCATTTACTTAGGTCGTTCCCCATTGCGTGGATCAAATTTATGGTCTTGGCATGTTCCTGTAATGTATGGGCCACTTGTAACAGTTCCCCTTCCGCGCCATCTCCCAACTTGGAGGGCTTGGCTATCTATTTCCCTCCCCAATAAACCCCTTAAGATTTGCGTTAAGGTGTTAACCCGGTCGTCTATTGCATACAGATCTATAGAATTCACCATCGCAACCCCTGCCGTATAACCCGTGCCTAGTGTTTCCAGTATTCCTCTTTTCGTTCGACTTTGTTCTGTTCCCTTTAAATCTCAGGGTAGTGGATTCTGGGCCTTCGAGGATTCGTTGTGTCGGGTTCTGGTATAGACTTATCGTTTCATTCCCACAGAAGCTAGGAAGGATGATATCCGTTAGGTTTAAGACTACCGTAAGTAGTCGCTGACGCACCCCAAAATATATCCTTTCCTTAGATTCCTTTATTACTAGCCTCCCTTTGGCTCCAGTCCTTATGGACAGGCATATGGGGGGGGCTTGCGTGGTTGTCCCCAGGGTGGTTGTCGGGGCAGCGGTAGGGGGTCTTTCTCGGACAAGGATGTCCCAACACCACTGGTCCGTACCCACGCACGGGGAGGCCAACATATCTTCCACCTGGTATTCCCTTGTCATGGCCTTCCCGAGAATTGAGCGAAGACAGATGTACACCGTATCTGTGTCCCCTCCCTATGAGTGCAACTTCCCTGTTCTAACATGAAGCATACGGCGGTCTCATTTACTGCTAATGTTATGTTCTTGTTATTGTTCCACCCCCACTATCGGTTGGAATCTCTGTTAAGTTGTGTTATGCCCGTTAGTCCAATGCTACAATTTAAATCTACCGCTGTGCCAACTACCACCATTAGGGTTTTTGAATTGGGATCGCAGCTAACGTTTTCTGACGTCTTATAGTATAGGCCTTGAGGTCCGTTACTTTCTTCATCAGTGGATGTTCCGGCTCCAAGGAGGGATAGGATCCTGTAAAACACAACGTTTTCCGGTGGCCACCGGTTGGTTAGGATCCAAATCGTTTCAACTGGGTCCAGTAATTCCATTTGCCAACACCTCCTATGTCTATGCAAGCGCATGTGTCATTAACCATAATCACCTGGTGGGGTCCGGCCCATTTTGGTGAGAATCCGGGTCTTTCAGGATTTATCTTTACCATGACCCGGCTCCCTAGTTGAGGTACCTGAACCCTTTGTTCCTTCGTGTCCCTTTCTAGATCCCTAACAATTCGTTGGTCTCTGGCTTGTGCTTGTAATTTATGTGATCGTTTACAAAGTTCCATCACGAACCTCCGTATCCTGTCCTTGTAGGGCCCTACGTCATCACTTCCAGTAGCCAGCACTTCTGGCAGCCTCATGGCTCTTTCTGTTATTAGTTCAAAGGAGGTCAGTCTGGTAGTCCGGTTAGGGATAGGTAGCTCTTAATTTCATTAGGATTCGTGGTTGTAACTCAACCCACCCCTGTCCGGTCTCTTCGATTGCCTTAGCCAGTGCTGTTTTTAAGGTCCTATTCATTCGCTTTACCAATCCGGAAGACTCAGGGTGGTATGGGATGTGGAATTTTTGTTTAATCCCTAACAGGACGCAAGCTTACTTCATGATTTTTTTCTGTAAAGTTTGTACCCTGGTCTGAGTCCAACTGTCGTGGCATTCCTCACCTGGGTATTATTTCCCCGGCCAGGATCTTAGCTACTGTATCAGCGGTGCAGTTTCTAGTGGCGAAGGCTTCTACCCATTTTGTAAATTGGTCTATTATTATCAGACAGTACATTTTTCCCCTTTGGCTAGGCAGTGGCCCAGTAAAGTCTATTTGTAAGGCTTCCCAGGGTCCCTTTGGGCGAGTTTGGTGTCCCAGCCGGACCTTTATCTTTTTCCCCGGGTTGTGTTTAGCGCATGTTATACATTTCCTACAATGGTTTTCTATGTCTCTACCCATTCCTTTCCACCACCAACATCGTGACAGGGAGTTCATCATGCCGGTCCTACCGGTATGGGTGTATCCATGGTAGAGACTCAACAGGTTCTGTGGATACATTCCGGGGCCACTACATTGTCACTTTTCCCCCAAACTCCATTCGCCCCCCTTTTAGCTCCATTCTGTTCCCATCCTTCTGTTTCTGGTGGGATTCTCTCTGTATCTTGAGTATGTTTACTTCCTCCGTTTGGATAATACATGAGCCAATCGGGTCATTACTAGTCATATCTAATTCGGCTGCCGTTTGGCAGCTTCATCTGCCCAGGCATTTCCCTGCTGGTGCCTGCCCGTGATCTTTAGATGCGCTTTAATTTTTATCACTGCACATTCCTGAAGGAGGAGGGATGCTTGTACCAATTCCTTAACTATCTCTTCGTGTAATGGGTCCCCCTCCCGATGTCACGTACCCCTGCCTCTTCCAAGCAATCATATAATCAGGTACCACCCCGAAGGCGTAACGGCTATCGGTGTATATGTTGACCCTTTTCCCTGCTGCTAGTTTTAATACTTCGGTGAGGGCTACCAATTCCACTACCTGAGCCGATAGGTTTCCCTCTAAGGGTCCCCTTTTCCTGACTTGTCCATTGTTGTCCACCACTGCCCATCCTGTTCGTGGGGTTCCGTCTACACTTACCCACAATGGGGTACATTGGCTCCATTACCACAGTTGATGGTGCTATGGCTGTGCACTGCACTATCCGTCTGGTCATGTCTTTATCTCTTCTAGCTTATTTATCTTAGCTTCTAACTCTTGAATTTGTTTTGCTTGAGTATCTATCTGTCCCTTATAGCAGGCGAGTATTATTACACAGGCTTTCTTCGTTTTATTTTTATTCTGAAAATCCCACATTTCATCTGTCTGTCAGGTGAGTCTTCTTTCTTTTATTAAGAAATCCAAATTAATAATGTCCAGTATAAAACAGTTGTCAATGGAAAGGGTTAACTCCTTTACAGGTTTGTAAGACGGCCTGACGTCATTATGTGACTTTGCGTAATCAGCCGAAATTTTTCCCAAGTCTTTGTGCTTTCAAAACTTGCTTAGGAATCTGTTAAAACAGTAGAAGTCATTAGTAAAGTTGTCATAATAAAACTTCATCGGAAAGACAGCATTTTAGATTAAACTCCAATTTCTCTAAACTTCCTATTTAAATACTTGCCGTAGATTTTTTCATTGATTTAAAACGAGACCACACATTTTTAATAGCTATTTTGTTTACTGAAATCCAATTTTCACACAAGCTATATACATTCCAGCATTTCGTTTTTATGGTCCCGTTCACTGGGCAAATCTTGTGTTTTATTTCTCTCCATGCCGGTTCCATCTTTTTTTAAGAATTCTCTAATTCCAAGTTTTTTTCTTCCTTTGCTGGGTTTGCATAACTTAGATTTTTTTTCCCTTTTGAATCTGAACTTAATTTTTCTTGATGACCTTCCTCTATTCCATAGTTAAACATCTTTTTTTCTCTTTCTCGGCACAAAACTTCTGTGTCGGGTTTAACTCGTAAGTTTTTATATTAAAACCAATATCATTTTCACAGCCAATTTAAGTCTCCTTTCTTCAAATTAGGTTTTGTATTTTGATGATCTTCCTCCAGTCCATTTTCCTAAAGATCTTTGTTTCTCTTTCTAACAGCTGCAGCTTTCAAGGTCGCATTTTTGCCTTTTGATAAAAACACGCTGTCCTTTGTAAATTCAATGTGTTTTTCCAGCATTTTTCTTTTCTTTTATTAATTTTCCATTTTTCTCAGCTTGCATTTTATCCCAGTGGACAGTTTTCCTAGGATCCTGGGGTCCCACCCCACCTTGTAGGTTGTATTCCTTCTTGTTTGCGCTACGCACGATCAATACCGGCTTCTCCGGGTTATTACCGTGTCACACTTCGGGACATAGACCTTATTTAGTAGAGACCCTTTTGGTCCCCAGTTTCATTCTTCCTCCTTTTTTTGCTGGCCTGTTCCCTCATTGGTTTTATTCCCTTTTTCCGTTCCCTCATTGGTTTGATTCGCCTTTTTACTAGCCGGGTTACCCATCTTACTTTGGGGAAGGTGTAGGGGCCTTGGGCATTCTGTTTAATTCGTGTTTGGGATGCAGGACGTCGTCTATATATCTCCCCTTGGCACTGTACACTCGTAGTTTTGGTCTCCTAACCTGAGGAAGGACATTCTTGCTATTGAGGGAGTGCAGCGAAGGTTCACCAGACTGATTCCCGGGATGGCGGGACTGACCTATCAAGAAAGACTGGATCAACTGGGCTTGTATTCACTGGAGTTCAGAAGAATGAGAGGGGACCTCATAGAAACATTTAAAATTCTGACGGGGTTAGACAGGTTAGATGCAGGAAGAATGTTCCCAATGTTGGGTAAGTCCAGAACCAGAGGTCACAGTCTAAGGATAAGGGGTAAGCCATTTAGGACCGAGATGCGGAGGAACTTCTTCACCCAGAGAGTGGTGAACCTGTGGAATTCTCTACCACAGAAAGTTGTTGAGGCCAATTCACTAAATATATTCAAAAAGGAGTTAGATGAGGTCCTTACTACTAGGGGGATCAAGGGGTATGGCGAGAAAGCAGGAATGGGGTACTGAAGTTGAATGTTCAGCCATGAACTCATTGAATGGCGGTGCAGGCTAGAAGGGCCGAATGGCCTACTCCTGCACCTATTTTCTATGTTTCTATGTACTGCCACGCTTCTGGGTCAATATGTCTCGTCCCTGCGCCGTACACTCGTACTGCTATGGGTCAATAGGCCTCGGCCCGATCTCTTCCCTTGCGTCATACCCTCGCACTGCCGCGCTACCGACACGCTACGCGCATCTCAGAGTATGCCTTTTAACCCCCTCCCACCCAGAGATCATCCCTGTCCTCCATCTCCATCCCTCCGGGACCTGCTACAGACGGTTCTTTGTAAACTGGGAGGGAAGGACATCTGAACAATGCCACAGCTCTAACTTGAATGTGGTAAATTAAACATACTCACCCCAACAGCTGGATCATTGTTCCGTTCGGGAAGTTCTTGTACCCTGCTCGCAGCGCCAAATATAGGGGGAAAATGGGAAGGCTTCTCCTCCCACGAGCGGGCCCCCTGATAGAGGGTCAACGCTCGTCCCAACCCGCATCGCAGTTCTCGAAGTTAGCAGACAGAGACGGATGGCAAGGTACAACGATCTTTAATTACAAACATCCGGGAACACCTCACATCACAGCCACCTGAGTGGTGATGTTCTCTGAATAGCAAAATTGTACATCAATTATACATTTCATAGATCCCTTCGCCCCCTCCGGTACGACCTCCCTCGATCTCTAATTGGGTTACCTTATTAGTAATATTTTGGATTGACAGACCAAGATCTCAAGGCAACTTTTAGACCTTAACTGGGATGACCTCATTGGGTTAGAATTTGCTGATCGTACGTAGCGCCTAAAAGTCTGTTTAGAGTCTTTTCACAGAGTCTTATCTTGTCGGACTGGACGTACCTTAATGTTATCTAATGTTTTGGTACATCTGGGTCCTTTGCAATGGAATGTGAGGTGTCAGCTAGAGCCTTTTTGCCTCTTTTGCTGAGCCGATGTGAAAGTCGGCATTTTAAACCTTATTTCACTTATAACTCTAATGCCAAATTTCTCTTCCAAGCACCTTGGGACATTTATCTATGTTGAAGACGCGACATAAATGCAAGTTTGCATTGTTGTTTTTAAACTTATTTTGACCGACTTTAATGAATTTGGCTTCTCTTTAACGGTCAGAAAACTGTGGGGAACTTGACTCCATGCATCTATGTAGCGATTTTCGCAACCTCAGGACATCCCAAGTGTTTCACAGCCAATGAAGTACTTTTAAAGTGTAGTCACTATTATAATGTAGGGAAATGCAGCAGCCGATTTGGGAACTCCCTTGCTCTTCTTCACATAATGCCATGGGAGTTTATATGTCTACCTGTGAGAACCCGCTTATAATTGCGCTCAGTGATTACATGGTTTTTGAGGGAAACGCTAGCTCTGCCTTCATTTGCATGATTTTCAAATCCTTAATGAGGTTCGCACACACCAGCAGCTTGGGCCTTGATCATCTACTGGTGCCCAGTCCATAAATACCAGGCAGCGCATTCTTGACACACTTTTGGTGTAAGAACTCTTCCCTGAATTTTCTGCCTTTCACACACCAAGCTCATACACGCACCGCAGGCACAATGCTGTCGATGATCTCCACTTCCATTCATTTAAAATAGATTTTAAAAGGCCCAGTGGTTTTATTAACACAGCAGGACATCCCAGTGACATTTATTTATCAGAATAACAGTTTCAACACTTGGAACATCTGCTGAGGAGAATACTTTCTCGAGATTAGACAAATGTTCTCTGTATGAGCAGAATAGAGGTTTATTAGTAACTTTCAGCACTATGCTGTTTCGTCAAATCCTAATAACGTAGAGCGGAGCTCAAAGATTCCAGCAGCTATGATGCAAAGCTGTAATTACATTTTTTCCATTGGCTTTTCAGTAGTTTCACCATTGAAAGCCAGTAAAGAGAATACAATATTACAAAAATACAATTACTATAATGCTTGCTTTTCATAGATGTAACTGTTGTGTATGTATATACCCTGTACATTCAATGTACAGTTACATAAGACCAATGAATGTATCTCTACACTGTATACAATATGCCCGTACCACCAGAGGGTGCAACAGAGGGAGACCTAGAGCTCACCTGTACACCGCAGGTAACCAGGTATAAAAGGGAGCCCACTTTAATGTAACCTCATTCAGAAGCTGCAACAAATGGACTAAGGTCACAACAGTTCAAGTGCAATACCTTACCTCGTGGAGTCATTACTAGAGTGCCTGAAAACACCACAGTAACAAAGATGTATTATCACAAGGTATTTTACATAATCTAAAAAAGGAACGACTTGCACAACTCTTAGAAGCATCATGGACTGAATTATATGAACAATATCGTCTTCCTTCAATAAAGGAAAGCATCATCCCAGAACTGTAGAGATATTTCCACGCTGGAAATTAATTTATAAAATGAAAATACAACAAGAGTGTTGCAGACTAAATAAAAACTGAATGTGTATTATATGTCTTTTATTTCCATTGAAGGATTTGATCGTAAGTCACTTACAACTTTCAGTCAGTTGGTACTTACATTTATAAAATTGTAATCCCTATCACTCATTCAGCATCCTAAATATATTGGTGATTATGGTATATCAGAACCCGTGAAAGGTTAGCTACGTTAACAGTTTATGTATGCAAGACAGATATATTATTTTAGAATAAGTTTACATAAATTATTAAATTTATATAAACTGGGTGGTGGTGTGAGCTGTGAGGAGGACGCTAAAAGGCTGCAGGGTGACTTGGACAGGTTAGGTGAGTGGGCAAATGCATGGCAGATGCAATATAATGTGGATAAGTGTGAGGTTATCCACTTTGGGGGCAAAACACAACGGCAGAATATTATCTGAATGGCGGCAGATTAGGAAAGGGGGAGGTGCAACGAGACCTGGGTGTCATAGTTCATCAGTCATTGAAAGTTGGCATGCAGGTACAGCAGGCGGTGAAGAAGGCAAATGGTATGTTGGCCTTCATAGCTAGGGGATTGGAGTATAGGAGCAGGGAGGTCTTACTGCAGTTGTACAGGGCCTTGGTGAGGCCTCAGCTGGAATAGTGTTCAGTTTTGATCTCCTAAACTGAGGAAGGCGTTCTTGCTATTGAGGGAGTGCAGCGAAGGTTCACCAGACTGATTCCAGGGATGGCTGGACTGTCACATGAGGAGAAACTGGATCAACTGGGCCTTTATTCACTGGAGTTTAGAAAGATGAGAGGGTATCTCATAGAACTTAAGATTCTGACGCGACTGGACAGGTTAGATGCAGGAAGAATGTTCCCGATGTTGGGGAGGTCCAGAACGAGGGAACACAGTCTTAGGATAAGGGTAGACCATTTAGGACTGAGATGAGGAGAAACTTCTTCACTCAGAGTTGTTAACCTGTGGAATTCCCTACCGCAGAGAGTTGTTGATGCCTGTTCATTGGATATATTCAAGAGGGAGTTAGATATGGCCCTTACGGCTAAAGGGATCAAGGGTTATGGAGAGAAAGCAGGAAAGGGGTACTGAGGGAATGATCAGCCATGATCATATTGAATGGTGGTGCAGCCTCGAAGAGCCGAATGGCCTCCTCCTGCACCTATTTTCTATGTTTCGATATAGTTTGGATGGCCTTCACTCTTAAATGGAAAATGAAAATAAATGCTGCTATAGAGAATCAGAGCTCAAATTATATGGGACATTAGGGGGAGAAATTGGCCTCCTTTGCGCCTCCAGCTAGCGCCTCCGGGGGGAGGGGGGGGGGGGAGTGGCGATAACGGGGTGCTAACAGCTTTGCGACCAGGCATGGCGAAAGTACCGATGCCCGCGAACTTCCCTGACGGGTTAGCGCTGGCGGTAAACCTTACCGCTTCGATCTCCTGCGTCCCAGAGAACGTGACGTCATCTGGTGCGCAGTGCCTCGTTGCCGCCCCAGATCCTAAATTTGCATCCGCCTCCTGCAGCATTGTCCGGTATCAACAACAGAGGCGCTGTGAGCTCGGCCGACTGCTTGGGGAGCGGTACGAGGGCATGAGTGGCCTAGTAGGCCAAAATTTTAATTTCACCTCCCTGTGCTGCGTTTTGATTTTTTCCCCTGCTGTGATTGATCAGAGTGCTTGGGGCTGATCTTCGCGGATCGCAGGTGCCGTCGTCAACCAGTCGAAGCCTGATCTTCAAATGACCTCAGCATTGGCCCTTCCCTTTGAGGGAGGGAAAGAGCCTGTGGACCCAGCAGCGCTGCATGGGACATTGTGCCGCGCTCTGCCGCTACCACCACTCTTGCCCACGTTTGGCGCTCCATGGGAAGTGGTAGCGCTTGATTTAGTGGTCCACTTCCTTCCTGGAGCGCTAAATCGGAAGTTCGCGTCGGCTATACTTACGCAGTGCCCAGAAAAGTTAGCGCCCCAAACGGGGCGCCATGCAATTTCTAGTCCTGGACGATGAAGTGGAAAGGTTGAGTACAGAGGAAGAGCTGCTGAATCAAACATTGCCTCATTTCCTGTGTGACTTTTCTCGGGGTCCTTCCTCTTTGCTGCCCTTTATATTTGCTGCTTTGCTCTCCGTATTTCCCACATTGAAAAAAAAGCTGAATAATTGCCTGTATAGTGTGGAGCCACTGACGTTAATACCACTTTTGTGGTCAACATCGGCCACTTATCCAGTAGGCCACCTGTGTGACATTGCCTCGCAATCAAGCAATACAATCTCTGACGTAAAACTGGGTGACATGATGTACAGCAGAACATCCGAGACCGATTGTGATGCATCATGCTGCTCTCTGCTGTCCTCAAGGGCACACTACAGGAAGCTTTGCATGTATCATCATCATCATAGGCAGTCCCTCGAAATCGAAGAAGACTTGCTTCCACCGCATGAGTTCTTAGGTGGCTGTCCCGTCCAATACGAGAACTACAGTTTCTGTCACAGGTGAGATAGATAGTCGTTGAGGGAAAGGGTGGGCAGGGGGCCTGGTTTGCCGCACGCTCCTTCCGCTGCTCGTGCTTGATTTCTGCATGCTTTCGGCGACGATACTCGAGGAGCTCAGCACCCTCCCAAGTGCACTTCCTCCACTTAGGGCGGTCTATGGCCAGGGAGTCCCAGGTGTCAGTGGGGATGTCGCACTTTATCAGGGAGGCTTTGAGGGTGTCCTTGTAAGGTTTCCTCTGCCCGCCTTTGGCTCGTTTGCCGTAGACGAGTTCCGAGTCGAGCGCTTGCTTTGGGAGTCTCGGGTCTGGCATGCGAACTATGTGGCCTGCCCAGCAGAGCTGATCAAGTGTGGTCAGTGCTTCAATGCTGGGGATGTTTGCCTGGACGAGGACGCTAATGTTTGTGCGCCTGTCCTCCCAGGGGATTTGCAGGATCTTGCGGAGACATCGCTGGTGGTATTTCTGAGCCGTACAGGAGGGCAGGTATTATTACGGCCCTGTAGACCATGAGCTTGGTGACAGTTTTGAGGGACTGATCTTCAAACACTCTTTTCCTCAGGCGGCCGAAGGCTGCTCTGGCGCACTGGAGGCAGTGTTGGATCTCATCATCAATGCCTGCTCTTGTTGATAGGAGGCTCCCGAGATAGGGGAAGTGGTCCACTTTGTCCAGGGCCACGCCGTGGATCTTGATGACTGGGGGGGGGCAGTGCTGTGTGGTGAGGACAGGCTGGTGGAGCACCTTTGTCTTACTAATGTTTAGTGTAAGGCCTATGCTTTCATATGCCTCGATAAATACGTCGACTATGACCTGAAGTTCAGCCTCTGTGTGTGCACAGAAGCAGGCGTCGTCCGCGTACTGTAGCTCGACAACAGAGGTTGGAGTGGTCTTGGACCTGGCCTGGAGATGAAGAAGGTTGAACAGCTTCCCACTGGTTCTGTAGTTTAGCTCCACCCCAGCGGGGAGCTTATCAACTGTGAGATGGAGCATGGCAGCGAGGAAGATTGAGAAGAGGGTTGGGGCGATGACGCAGCCCTGTTTGACCCCGGTCCAGACATGAATTGGGTCTGTGATGGATCCGTTGGTAAGGATCACGGCCTGCATGTCGTCGTGGAGCAGGCGGAGTATGGTGACGTACTTTTGGGGGCATCCGAAATGGAGGAGGACGCTCCATAGACCCTCGCGGTTGACAGTGTCAAAGGCCTTTGTGAGGTCGAAGGTGGCCATGTACAAGGGCTAGCGCTGTTCCCTGCAATTTTCCTGCAGCTGTCGCGTTGCAAAAATCATGTCCGTTGTGCCCAGAGGGGATAAAATCCACATTGCGACTCCGGGAGGAGCTCCTCGGCCACGGGGAGAAGACGATTGAGGAGGACTCTAGCGACGACTTTCCCAGTGGTTGATAGCAGGGAGATTCCTCTGTAGTTGCCGCAGTCAGACTTGTCCCCTTTTTTAAAGATGGTCACGATCACTGCATCGCTAAGATCTCCCGGCATGCTCTCCTCCCTCCAGATAAGAGAGATGAGGTTGTGTATTCGTGCCAGTAGTGCCTCTCCGCCATACTTCAGTGCCTCAGCAGGGATTCCATCCACTACCATAGCCTTGTTGTTTTTTAGCTGTCTTATGGCTTTTTCTACCTTGTGCAGTGTTGGGGTCTCACTGTGGTGGTGGCGGGTAGCATGCTGCGGGATGGAGTCGAGAACACTCGAGTCAAAGGCAGAGTCTCGGTTGAGGAGATCTTTGAAGTGTTCCTTCCAGCGGGCCCTGACTGCCTTGGTGTCCTTGATGAGTGTTTCCCTGTTCTTGGCCAGGAGTGGGGTGGGGCCTTGGGAGGTTGGTCCGTATGTGGCCTTGACTGCGGTGAAGAATCCTCGCACAGCATGGTTGTCGGCCAGCTGCTGTATGTCTTGTACTTTCTCCATCCACCACCTGTTCTTTAGGTCCTGGATTTTTTGTTGGATCTCAGCCTTGAGCCGTCTGTAATGCTGCTTTGCTGCTCCTGAGTTGGGTTACTGTTTAAGGCTCAGAAATGCCCTGCGTTTGCAGTCTATTAAGTTCTTGAATCTCCTGATCATTCTCATCAAACCAGTTCTGCTAAACAGTTCCTCGGCTCTCAATCTCCCCCCTCCCACTGCCCCAAGCCCCAGCCCGAAAAGACCCCAATAGGGGGTCTTAAAGATTAAATCCCCACCCTAACCCCGAACCTCAACCCCGCGATTCCCAAAAGTTCGGGCCTTCCGCCACATCTGCATTTCCTGGCTGGACCTCCTGCTGACTCGACGTGACCTGGGCCTCCCGGCTGGACCCCCCCGCGGCAGTTGGACGACTCGATGCGACCTGGACCTCCTGCGGCGACTGGTCGGCTGGACCGAGCTATCGGGCCTCCACTTCCTCCCCTGGACCTCTCCTTCCCCACTGATGGCCTGGTCTCCTCTCCTCCTCCAGCACGGGGTGAGTACAATGGCTGTGACCCCCCCCTGCCCCCCATTCTGAACCCCAGTGCACCGCTGGCCCCCCCCAATGCCTGCCCCAAACAAATCTTGGGCCACCTACCACCAAGGGCGCGACCCAGCACCAAGCCTGCGGCCAACACCTCGCCGTAGGCAATTAGACCCATATAGCAGTGCCTGGTCTCCAGTCGTCCTGGACCCCCTTGCCACTGGACCAACACCTCGCTCAGCGAAGCCCATGTGGTAGCCAGCGTGCAATGATCACCCCACGTTAAAAGAAATCATGCACAGGCATCTTCCGCTCCTCTAACATGAAGTTCGGGACCTGGAACGTCAGGACCCTCATGGACAACCCCAACAGCGACAGACTGGAACGCCGCACCGCCATCATTGCCCGGGAACTTAGATGCTTTGATATCGACATCGCCGCCCTAAGCGGGACCTGGCGGGCAGGGGAAGGCCAGCTCAAGGAACAAGGCAGTTGGAGCAGCGCGGGTCCGGGGTCGGAGGCCTATAAAAGGCCCAGCGGGAGAGTGAGGAGGCGGCAGTTGGAGCAGCGCGAGTCCGGGGACGGAGGCCTATAAAAGGCCCAGCGGGAGAGTGAGGCGGCGGCAGTTGGAGTAGCGCGAGTCCGGGGTCGGAGGCCTATAAAAGGCCCAGCTTGTGCAGCTACAGGGAGAAGGCAAAAAAGAAGTAAAAAGAAACAGAAAGGTGACGTCACAGCCAAAGGGGTAAGTGATTGGCGAGTAGTTTTTCCTTCTTCTCTTTAACAGTGAGTAAATTTTAACATTATTGTTGCCTATCTAAAGGTTAAGTCATGGCAGAAGAGCTCGGTCGCGTGTTATGCTCCTCCTGTACCATGTGGGAACTCAGGGACGACTCCAGTGTCCCTGACGACTACATGTGCGGGAAGTGTATCCACCTCCAGCTCCTGACAGTCCACGATGCTGAGAATGACGTGAGTAGCACGTGTAGAGAGTTGGTCATACCACAGAAGGGTCCACAGCCAGATAGGGAATGGAAGACCAGCAGGAAGAGCAGTGCAAAGAAGGTAGTGTAAGGGTCCCCTGTGGTCATCCACCTGCAAAACAGATACACTGTTTTGAGTACTGTTGAGGGAGATGACTCATCAGGGGAGGGCAGCAACAGCCAAGTTCATGGCACCATGGCTGGCTCTGTTGCACAGGAGGGCAGGAAAAAGAGTGGGAGAGCGATAGTGATAGGGGATTCAATTGTGAGGGGAATAGATAGGCGTTTCTGCAGCCGCAACCGAGACTCCAGGATAGTATGTTGCCTCCCTGGTGCAAAGGTCAAGGATGTCTCGGAGCGGGTGCAGAACATTCTAAAAATGGAGGGAGAACAGCCAGTTGTCGTGGTGCACATTGGTACCAACGACATTGGTAAAAAAAGGGATGAGGTCCTACGAAACGAATTTAAGGAGCTAGGAGCTAAATTAAAAAGTAGGACCTCAAAAGTAGTAATCTCGGGATTGCTACCAGTACCATGTGCTAGTCAGAGTAGGAATCGCAGGATAGCACAGATGAATACGTGGCTTGAGCAGTGGTGCAGCAGGGAGGGATTCAAATTTCTGGGGCATTGGAACCGGGGGAGGTGGGACCAGTACAAACTGGACGGTCTGCACCTGGGCAGGACCGGAACCAATGCCCTTGGGGGAGTGTTTGCTAGTGCTGTTGGGGAGGAGTTAAACTAATATGGCAAGGGGATGGGAACCAATGGAGGGAGACAGAGGGAAACAAAAAGGAGACAAAAGCAAAAAACAGAAAGGAGATGAGGGAAAGTGGAGGGCAGAGAAACGCAAGACAAAGAACAAAAAGGGCCACTGTACAACAAAATTCTAAAAGGACAAAGGGTGTTAAAAAAACAAGCCTGAAGGCTTTGTGTCTTAATGCAAGGAGTATCCGTAATAAAGTGGATGAATTAACTGTGCAAATAGATGTTAACAAATATGATGTGATTGGGATTACGTAGACGTGGCTTCAGGATGATCAGGGCTGGGAACTCAACATCCAGGGGTATTCAACATTCAGGAAGGATAGAATAAAAGGAAAAGGAGGTGGGGTAGCATTGCTGGTTAAAGAGGAGATTAATACAATAGTTAGGAATGATATTAGCTTGAATGATGTGGAATCTATATGGGCAGAGCTGCAGAACACCAAAGGGCAAAAAACGTTAGTGGGAATTGTGTACAGACCTCCAAAAAGTAATAGTGATGTTGGGGAGGGCATCAAACAAGAAATTATGGGTGCATGCAAGTTATAATGGGTGACTTTAATATGCACATAGATTGGGCTAACCAAACTGGAAGCAATACGGTGGAGGAGGATTTCCTGGAGTGCATAAGGGATGGTTTTCTAGACCAATATGCCGAGGAACCAACTAGGGGAGAGGCCATCTTAGACTGGGTGTTGTGTAATGAGAGAGGATTAATTAGCAATCTCGTTGTGCGAGGCCCCTTGGGGAAAAGTGACCATAATATGGTGGAATTCTGCATTAGGATGGAGAATGAAACAGTTAATTCAGAGACCATGGTTCAGAACTTAAAGAAGGGTAACTTTGAAGGTATGAGGCGTGAATTGGCTAGGATTGATTGGCGAATGATACTTGAGGGGTTGACTGTGGATGGGCAATGGCAGACATTTAGAGACCGCATGGATGAACTACAACAATTGTAACATTCCTGTCTGGCATAAAAATAAAAAAGTGAAGGTGACTCAACCGTGGCTATCAAGGGAAATCAGGGATAGTATTAAAGCCAAGGAAGTGGCATACAAATTGGCCAGAAATAGCAGCGAACCCAGAGACTGGGAGAAACTTAGAACTCAGCAGAGGAGGACAAAGGGTTTGATTAGGGCAGGGAAAATGGAGTACGAGAAGAAGCTTGCAGGGAACATTAAGACGGATTGCAAAAGTTTCTATAGATATGTAAAGAGAAAAAGGTTAGTAAAGACAAATGTAGGTCCCCTGCAGTCAGAATCAGGGGAAGTCATAACGGGGAACAAAGAAATGGCGGACCAATTGAACAAGTATTTTGGTTCGGTATTCACTAAGGAGGACACTAACAACATTCCGGATATAAGAAGGGTCAGAGGGTCTAGTAAGGAGGAGGAACTGAGGGAAATCCTTATTAGTCGGGAAATTGTGTTGGGGAAATTGATGGGATTGAAGGCCGATAAATCCCCAGGGCCTGATGGACTGCATCCCAGAGTACTTAAGGAGGTGGCCTTGGAAATAGCGGATGCATTGACAGTCATTTTCCAACATTCCATTGACTCTGGATCAATTCCTATCGAGTGGAGGGTAGCCAATGTAACCCCACTTTTTAAAAAAGGAGGGAGAGAGAAACCGGAATTATAGACCGGTCAGCCTGACATCGGTAGTGGGTAAGATGATGGAATCAATTATTAAGGATGTCATAGCAGCACATTTGGAAAGAGGTGACATGTTAGGTCCAAGTCAGCATGGATTTGTGAAAGGGAAATCATGCTTGACAAATCTTCTGGAATTTTTTGAGGATGTTTCCAGTAGAGTGGACAAGGGAGAACCATTTGATGTGGTATATTTGGACTTTCAGAAGGCTTTCAACAAGGTTCCACACAAGAGATTAATGTGCAAAGTTAAAGCACATGGGATTGGGGGTAGTGTGCTGACATGGATTGAGAAATGGTTGTCAGACAGGAAGCAAAGAGAAGGAGTAAATGGGTACTTTTCAGAATAGCAGGCGGTGACTAGTGGGGTACCACAAGGTTCTGTGCTGGGGCCCCAGCTGTTTACACTGTATATTAATGATTTAGACGAGGGGATTAAATGTAGTATCGCCAAATTTGCGGATGACACTAAGTTGGGTGCCAGTGTGAGCTGCGAGGAGGATGCTATGAGGCTGCAGAGCGACTTGGATAGGTTAGGTGAGTGGGCAAATGCATGGCAGATGAAGTATAATGTGGATAAATGTGAGGTTGTCCACTTTGGTGGTAAAAACAGAGAGACAGACTATTATCTGAATGGTGACAGATTAGGAAAAGGGGAGGTGCAACGAGACCTGGGTGTCATGGTACATCAGTCATTGAAGGTTGGCATGCAGGTACAGCAGGCAGTTAAGAAAGCAAATGGCATGTTGGCCTTCATAGCGAGGGGATTTGAGTACAGGGGCAGGGAGGTGTTGCTACAGTTGTACAGGGCCTTGGTGAGGCCACACCTGGAGTATTGTGTACAGTTTTGGTCTCCTAACCTGAGGAAGGACATTCTTGTTATTGAGGGAGTGCAGCGAAGGTTCACCAGACTGATTCCCGGGATGGCGGGACTGACCTATCAAGAAAGACTAAATCAACTGGGCTTGTATTCACTGGAGTTCAGAAGAATGAGAGGGGACCTCATAGAAACGTTTAAAATTCTGATGGGTTTAGACAGGTTAGATGCAGGAAGAATATTCACAATGTTGGGGAAGTCCAGAACCAGGGGTCACAGTCTAAGGATAAGGGGTAAGCCATTTAGGACCGAGATGAGGAGAAACTTCTTCACCCAGAGAGTGGTGAACCTGTGGAATTCTCTACCACAGAAAGTTGTTGAGGTCAATTCACTAAATATATTCAAAAAGGAGTTAGATGTAGTCCTTACTACTAAGGGGATCAAGGGGTATGGCAAGAAAGCAGGAATGGGGTACTGAAGTTGCATGTTCAGCCATGAACTCATTGAATGGCGGTGCAGGCTAGAAGGGCCGAATGGCCTACTCCTGCACCTATTTTCTATGTTTCTATGTTACACCTTCTTCTGGAGAGGGAAACCAGAGGCAGAACGCCGCCTCCATGGAGTCGGCTTCACCATCAAAAACGAGCTGGTCGACCGCCTCAAAGACTCCCCCTGCGGGGCTAACGAACGCCTCTTGTCTCTTTGACTCACCCTATCCCGGAACCAGTGCGACACAGTCATCAGTACTTATGCCCCAACACTCGATGCAACAGATGAGGCCAAAGACAGTTTTTACTCCTACCTCGAAAAATCCCTGACCTGCGTCCCCGCAGGCGACAAACTGATCCTCCTCGGCGACTTCAACGCCAGGGTCGGCAGAGACACAGACCTCTGGGGAGGCGTGATTGGCAGAGGGGGTAGGGAAAGCCAACTCCAGCGGTTCCCTACTCCTGACAAAATGTCTAGAGCATGAACTGGTCATCACCAACACCTTGTTCCGCCAGAGAGACAAATACAAGGCATCGTGGCAACACCCTCGCCCCAAGCACTGGCACCTGCTCGACTATGTCATCGTCTGAGCCAGGGATCGCAAGGATGTGCACATCACCCGTGCCATGACAGGAGCTGATGACTGCTGGACGGACCACCGCCTAATCAGATCCATCATTGACATCAACATAGTCCCAAAGTGAAGGGGGCAGCAGAAGCAATGTCGCAAAAAAGTCAATGCCGGGGCACTTAAGGACCCAGCTGAGAGAGCCCTTTACAGTCAGCACCTCACAGCTAACCTGGCGTGCCTTGATGACCCCGAGACATAGAATGTCACAGCACTTGGTCTGCCCTCCAGGCCTCCATAACCAGTGTCTGCAAGGAGACGCTCGTTTGCATGTATACTGACTTACCGTGTGGCAATTGAAAATGATTTTCATCCCATGAATTTACCATCTTTACATTGTGGCACAAACAGGTTTTCACTTTTTCAATGCTACATGCCCCAGAGAAAACCACCCATTTAATGTTGAATACAATAGACAGCTTACAGGAGAGACAGGCTTCTGATTTTGCTACCGATAACAAGCAGCAAAATACAGTTCAGACTGCCAGCTTTGGGGTTTAACTGACAAAACTTCACTGGACAGAAACATTTGGAGTCAGTGCTTATTTCAGCCACACCAATAAAACCCAGAAAATCAGGAACTATACCAATAAAAACATTGAGAAAAAGTCAAAAGTGGGCAAAATTCCTCTGGTGCAGCAACTCCCCAGAATCCAACTGCATTTTGAATGCAGCTAATGCTTGTCTTTTACCTTACCTAGCAGATTATTGCAAACATTTATCATTTTGTTAAAAAAAAATCTATTATCTGTTACATTTATTATTCATAAGATTAAGAACAGAAGAATTAGGAGCAGGAGTAGCCCATACAGCCCTTTGAGCCTTCTCCGCCATTCAATAAGATCACAGCTGATCTTCGACCTCAATTCCACTTTCCCGCCCTATCCCCATATCCCTAGAGTCCAAAAATCTAGCTATCTCGGCTTTGAATATCCTCAACAATTTAGCATCCACAGCCCTCTGGGGTAGAGAATTCCAAAGATTCACAATGCTCTGAGTGAAGAAATTCCTCCTCAGCTCAGTCTTAGAAACATAGAAGCATAGAAAATAGGTGCAGGAGTAGGCCATTCGGCCCTTCGAGCCTGCACCACCATTCAATATGATCACGGCTGATCATTCACTTCAGTACCTCTTTCCCGCTTTCTCTCCATAACGCTTGAACCTTTTAGCCGTAAGGGTCATATCTAATTCCCTCTTGAATATATCCAATGAACTGGCATCAACAACTCTCTGCGGTAGGGAATTCCACAGGTTAACAACTCTCTGAGTGAAGAAGTTCCTCCTCATCTCACTCCTAAATGGCCTACCCCTTATCCTGTGTCCCCTGGTTCTGGACTTCCCCAACATCGGAAACATTCTTTCCGCATCTAACCTGTCCCGTCCCATCAGAATCTTATACGTTTCTATGCGATCCCCTCTCATCCTTCTAAACTCCAGTGTATAAAGGTCCAGGTGATCCAGTCTCTCCTCATATACCAGTCCAGCCATCCCTGGAATCAGTCTGGTGAACCTTCACTGCACTCCTTCAATAGCAAGAACGTCCTTCCTCAGATTAGGAGACCAAAACTGAACACAATATTCCAGGTGAGGCCTCACCAAGGCCCTGTACAATTGCAGTAAGACCTCCCTGCTCCTATACTCAAATCCCCTAGCTATGAAGGCCAACATGCCATTTGCCTTCTTCACCGCCTGCTGTACCTGCATGCCAACTTTCAATGACTGATGAACCATGACATCCAGGTCTCATTGCACCTCCCCTTTTCCTAATCTGCCACCATTCAGATAATATTCTGCCTTTGTGTTTTTGCCACCAAAGTGGATAACCTCACATTTATCCACATTATACTGCAACTGCCATGCATTTGCCCACTCACCTAACCTGTCCAAATCACCCTTCAGCCTCATAGCATCCTCACACCACCACCCAGTTTAGTGTCATCTGCAAACTTGGAGATATTACACTCTATTCCTTCATCCAAATCATTAATGTATAATGTAAGAAACTGGGGTCCCAGCACTGAGCCCTGCGGCACTCCACTAGTCACTGCCTGCCATTCTGAAAAGGACCCGTTTATCTCGACTCTCTGCTTCCTGTCTGCCAACCAGTTCTCTATCCACGCCAGTACATTACTCCCAATACCATGTGCTTTGATTTTGCACACCAATCTCTTGTGTGGGACCTTGTCAAAAGCCTTTTGAAAGTCCAAATACACCACATCTACTGGTTCTCCCTTGTCCACTCTACTAGTTACATCCTCAAAAAATTCCAGAAGATTTGTCAAGCATGATTTCCCCTTCACAAATCCATACTGACTTGGACTGATCCTGTCACTGCTTTTCAAATGCGCTGCTATTTCATCCTTAATAATTGATTCCAATATTTTCCCCACTACTGATGTCAGACTAACCGGTCTATAATTACCTGTTTTCTCTCTCCCTCCTTTTTTAAAAAGTGGTGTTACATTTGCTACCCTCCAGTCCATAGAAACTTATCCAGAGTTAATAGACTGTTGGAAAATGACCACCAATGTATCCACTATTTCTAGGGCCGCCTACTTAAGTACTCTGGGATGCAGACTATCAGGCCCTGGGGATTTATCGGCCTTCAATCCCATCAATTTCCCCAACACAATTTCCCGCCTAATAAGGATATCCTTCAGTTCCTCCTTTTCACTAGACCCTCGGTCCCCTAGTACATCCGGAAGGTCATTTGTGTCTTCCTTCGTGAAGACAGAACCAAAGTATTTGTTCAACTGGTCTGCCATTTCTTTGTTCCCCATTATTAATTCACCTGAGTCAGACTGCAAGGGACCTACGTTTGTCTTCACTAATCTTTTTTCTTCACATATCTATAGAAGCTTTTGGAATCAGTTTTTATGTTCCCGGCAAGCTTCCTCTCGTACTTTATTTCCCCCCTCCTAATTAAACCTTTTGTCCTCCTCTGCTGAATTCTAAATTTTTCCCAGTCCTCAGGTTTGCTGCTTTTTCTGGCCAATTTATATGCCTCTTCCTTGGATCTAACACTATCCTTAATTTCTTTTGTTAGCCATGGTTGAGCCATCTTCCCTGTTTTATTTTTACTCCAGACAGGGATGTACAACTGTTGAAGTTCATCCATGTGATCTATAAATGTTTGCAATTACCTATCCACCGTCAACCCTTTAGGTATCATTTGCTAGTCTATTCTAGCCAATTCACGCCTCATGCTGTCGAAGTTGGCTTTACTTAAGTTTAGGACCCTAGTTTCCGAATTAACTGTGTCACTCTCCATCTTAATAAAGAATTCTCCCATATTATGGTCACTCTTCCCCAAGGGGCCTCGCACAACAAGATTGCTAATTAATCCCTTCTCATTACACATCACCCAGTCTAGGATGGCCAGCTCTCTAGTTGGTTCCTCGACATATTGGTCAAGAAAACTATCCCAATACACTCCAGGAAATCCTCCTCCACCACATTGCTACCAGTTTGGTTAGCCCAATCTATGTGTAAATTAAAGTCGCCCATGATAACTGCTGTACCTTTATTGCACACATCCCTTATTTCTTGTTTGATGCTGTCCCCAACTGCACTACTAATGCTTAGTGGCCTGTACACAACTCCCACCAGCGTTTTCTGCCCTTTGGTATTCCGCAACTCCACCCATACCGATTCCACATCATCCAAGCCAATGTCTTTCCTTACTATTGCATTAATTTTCTCTTTAACCAGCAATGCCACCCCGCCTCCTTTTCCTCTCTGTCTATCCTTCCTAAATGTTGAATACCCCTGGATGTTGAGTTCCCAAGCCTTGGTCACCCTGGAGCCATGTCTCTTTGATGCCAATTACATCATATCCATTAACTGCTATCTTCGTAGTTAATTCGTCCATCTTATTCCAAATACTCCTTGCATAGAGGCACAGAGTCTTCAGGCTTGTCTTTTTAACACACCTTGCCCCTTTAGAATTTTGCTGTAATGTGGCCTTTTTTGTTTTTTGCCTTGGGATTCTCTGCCCTCCACTTTTACTATTCTCCTTTCTATCGTTTGCCTCTGTCTCCTTTTTATTTCCCTCTGTCTCCCTCCGTTGGTTCCCATCCCCCTGCCATATTAGTTTAACTCCTCCCCAACAGCACTAGCAAACACACCCCTGAGGACATTGGTTCCAGTCCTGCCCAAGTGCAGACCGTCCAGTTTGTACTGGTCCCACCTCCCCCAGAACCGGTTCCAATGCCCCAGGAATTTGAATCCCTCCCTTCTGCACCACTCCTCAAGCCACGTATTCATCTGAGCTATCCTGTGATTCCTACTCTGACTAGCACGTGGCACTGGTAGCAATCCTGAGATTACTACTTTTGAAGTCCTACATTTTAATTTAGCTCCTAGCTCCCTAAATTCGTCTCGTAGGACCTCATCCCATTTTTTTACCTATATCGTTGGTACCTATGTGCACCATGACAGCTAGATGTTCACCCTCCCTTTTCAGAATGTCCTGCACCCGCTCTGAGACATCGTTGACCCTTGCGCCAGGTAGGCAACATACCATCCTGGAGTCTCTGTTGCGGCCGCAGAAACACCTATCTATTCCCCTTACAATTGAATCCCCTATCACTATAGCTCTCCCACTCTTTTTCCTGCCCTCCTGTGCAGCAGGGCCACCCACGGTGCCATGAACCTGGCTGCTGCTGCCCTCCCCTGATGAGTCATTCCCCTCAACAGTACCCAAAGCAGTGTATCTGTTTTGCAGGGGGATGACCGCAGGGGACCCCTGCACTACCTTCCTTGCACTGCTCTTCCTGTTGGTCATCCATTCCCTATCTGGCTGTGTACCCTTTTCCTGCGGTAAGACCAACTCGCTAAACGTACTATTCATGTCATTCTCAGCATCGTGCATGCTCCAGAGTGAATCCACCCGCAGCTCCAGTGCTGCAATGCGGTCCGTCAAGAGCTGGAGGCAGATACACTTCCCGCAGGTAAAGGGACACCGGAAGCGTCCCTGAGTTCCCACATGGGACAGGAGGAGCATAACATGTGTCCGAGCTCTCCTGCCATGACTTAACCCTTAGATTAACTTAAATTGGCAACAACAATGCGAAATGTTACTTACTGATAAAGAAGGAAAAAGAAAAGCTACTTACCAATCACCAGCTAATCACTTACCCCCTTGGCTGTGACGTCACCTTTCGATTTCTTTCTACTTCTTTATTGCCTTCTCCCTGCAGCTGCACAAGCTGGCCTTTATAGGCCTCTCTGATCCCCGGACTCACGCCTCAGCGACACACCTCCCGATTCCTGATCTCGCGGCCTTAAAAGGCCTCTCCGATCCCCGGACTCTTGCCTCAGCATCTTAAATGGCCCGATCCCTTATCCTGAGACTATGCCCCCCCAGTTCTAGACTCTCCAGCCAGGGGAAATAGCCTTTCAACATCTACCCTGTCCATCCCCCTCAGAATCTTACATGTTTCAATGAGATAATCTCTCATTCTACTAAACAGAATAGGCCCAATCTACTCAATCTCTTCTCATCGGACAACCTGCTCATCCCAGGAATCAATCTAGGAAAACTTCGTTGTACCACCTCTAAGGCAAGTATATTCTTCCTCAGATAACGAGACTAAAACTGTGCACAGTACTTCAAGTGCGGTCTCACCAAATCCCTGTACAATTGTAGCAAGACTTCTTTACTTTGGTACTCCAACTCCCTTGCAATAAAGGCCAACATGCCATTCGCCTTCCTAATTGCTTGCTGTGTCTACTTGTTAATTCTATGTGTTTCCTGTACAAGGGCACCTAAATCTCTCCGACCACCAACATTTAATAGCTTCTCACCATTTAAAAAATATTCTGTTTTTCTATTCTTCCTCCCAAAGTGAATAACATTAAATTTATGTTCAGTGCTCCTGACTTAATTTGAAATAACATTCTAAGCTTCTTTTATTTATATTCTGTAGTACCTTATGACGTAAATTGTACGAGATATTGCTCCCAGCATGGTGCGTTGTATGACAGGGGGGTAGAGGGGACGTTAGCACATCGGATTCACCGCTTTCCCACTTAATGATTGCAATAGCCCAAAAAGCAGGAGGCTGCAAATAACATGCTGATCAATGCACCTGTCTGAATTTGTAGCTGGAGGCACTAAATTGTAAAACTTACCCCCAAAAATTGGTGATGTTACCTCCCCCCCCAAGCCTCCCCTTTGACCACCATCTTTGATTGTTGAGCTTAAGCTCAACAATCTTTCCTCTTGGCTTTTGGGATCGTTCACTGATCGCAAATTCCATCGTGTGGCACCCCGGAGGCTGCACTGCCACAAAGCATGGAAACAAATACAGTGGAATTTGAAAGCCTATTCCGCGACCCTTTAATAGCTGCTAGCTGCCAATATTCCAGCTCTGGTCTTGTGGCACTTTAAGCATATTATGTATTGTGCACTGGGACCATCGTGAAAACAATTAAATTACTTAACCTTGCATTGTCAGGTGAGATCAGCTCAGTGGGATGGGGGCATAAGGAGCACTCATTCCCAAAGGCTCACATCACCCACACCACCCACTTTTCACTGGGAATGTCCAACCATGGAAACAGCCGATCATTCCAATCTTTTAACATAAGAACATAAGAAATAGGAACAGGAGTAGGCCATATGGCCCCTCGAGCCTGCTCCGCCATTCAATAAGATCATGGCTGATCTGATCATGGACTCAGCTCCACTTCCCTGCCCACTCCCCATAACCCCTTATCATTTAAGAAACTGTCTATTTCTGTCTTAAATTTATTCAATGTCCCAGCTTCCATAGCTCTGAGGCAGCAAATTCCACAGATTTACAACCCAGAGAAGAAATTTCTCATCTCTGTTTTAAATGGGCGGCTCCTTATTCTAAGATCATGCCCTCTAGTTCTAGTCTCCCCCATCAGTGGAAACATCCTCTCTGCATCCACCTTGTCAAGCCTCCTCATAATCTTATACATTTCGATAAGATCACTTCTCATTCTTCTGAATTCCAATGAGTAGAGGCCCAACCTACTCAACCTTTCCTCATAAGTCAACCCCCTCATCCCTGGAATTAACCTAGTGAACCTTCTCTGAACTGCCTCCAAAACAAGTATATCCTTTCGTAAATATGGAAACCAAAACTGCACGCAGTATTCCTGGTGTGGTCTCACCAATACCTTGTATAGCTGTAGCAAGACTTCCCTGCTTTTATATTCCATCCCCTTCGCAATAAAAGCCAAGAAACCATTGGCCTTCCTGATCACTTGTTGTACCTGCAATGTGTTTCATGCACAAGTACCCCCAGGTCCCGCTGTACTGCTGCACTTTGCAATCTTTCTCCATTTAAATAATAACTTTGCTCTTTGATTTTTTTCTGCCAAAGTGCATGACCTCACACTTTCCAACATTATACTCCATCTGCCAAATTTTTGCCCACTCACTTAGCCTGTCTATGTCCTTTTGCAGATTTTATGTGTCCTCCTCACACATTGCTTTTCCTCCCATCTTTGGATCAACAACAAACTTGGCTACATTACACTCAGTCCCTTCTTCCAAGTCGTTAATATAGATTGTAAATAGTTGGGGTCCCAGTACTGATCCCTGTGGCACCCCACTAGTTACTGGCTGGCAACCAGAGAATGAACCATTTATCCCAACTCTCTGTTCTGTTAGTTAGCCAATCCTCTATCCATGCTAATATATTACCCCTAATATAAATTCCTAGTTATCTTGTATATATGAAGCTATCTCTTCTCCCACCGGTTATCCGTCTTGCCCTGTGTACGTACACGGTGCTTCTTTACAATGACGGAAGGATTTGATAGGATAGATACAGAGAAACTATTTCCTCTGGTGGAGTGTCCAGAACAAGGGGCCATAACCTTAAAGTTAGAGCTGGGCCGTTCAGGGGTGATGTCAGGAAGCAATTCATCACACTTAATGGAAATCTGGAATTCTTTCCACCAAAAAACTGTTAAAAATGTCAAAACTGGGAATGATAGGTTTTTGTTTGGCAAGGATGCTAAGGGTTACGGAACCAAGGCGGATAAATGGAGTTAAGATACAGATCATCCATGATCTAATTGAATGGCGCAACTCGCTCAAGGGGCTGAATGGCCTACTCCTGTTCCTATGGTACTTCCTTCCTCAGGCATAGGTTCATGGTTTAATTGAACTTGTTCAATGGTATTGACATTTCCTTCAATTGAATTCTTCGCTCAACTCAATCAATCATGGGTTTTTTGGCAGCAGAGATTTGAATTGATAGTGACAGGATGGAGACTGAGCAGCCAGCACAGCAACTGTTTGCTCTTCAGACTGTAGAGATTTGTGAGCAACGCTCAAGGGGGAGACACGTTACAGTCGGGTCAGAAACAGGTAGAAAGCTCAAGAGATGATACTTGAATGGAAATTCTCACTGAAAATACCAACAAAACTCAGATTCATTTAATGGATCAGGGTAAAGCAGCTAAAGATACTGATCAAACAGTAAATTGGTGGCAATCAAAAAATCAGTTGAAGTAAATATTGAAACTGGAAAAAATAATCACTAAATAGGCACCTCAAATATATTGCGCAGAGCAATATAGTAACACTGGTGCACATTTAAGGTGAGATTCATACAGGAGTCATGTGCTGTTTGTGTAACTGCTGTTCCTGCCCGAGATGCTAGGCATGTGAACATTGTGATCCCATCACCAAAATCTCAAACTCTAGCTCCGCTGTTGTGGTGGGAATATAGCTCAAATATACAGCAGATGTACACTGAAGATACAAGAGTTGAGATGGAAAATATAGTAACTATACAGTGCACCATATTTATATACTGTATACCTTTTATCCAATTGGCATTTGAATAAAATAAAATGTACACATGCACAGAAGTCTATATTTTGAGGAACAACATTTATGTTTCAATGAGAGTAGCTGAAAAGAGGCATATGCTTAAGAAGTTGAAAACCACATCCTATTTAAGGGACAGAGTTGTGCAGAATTTCTATGTTACAAGTTTGACAATTCTATTTGTATAACTGGCAATTGCTGATATATTTCTAAGGATAGAACTTTTGTAACTCTTCACAGACATTGTTATTTCAAAGATAGTGTCAGAACTCCATTCTGATGCTATCTTCAAGTGAATGGTAATCACTGTGGTAACAACTCTGGCTGTGTGAAGCTCTTGCCATCTTGCTCTGACACCTTCTACTATTGGACAATATTGGCCTTTGTAAAAACAGCCTCGCACATACAGAAAGCAAATAAGCTGAAATGAATTATGTACAATCCATCACCAAAAGACCTTTGGTCCAATAGTGACAAAGTAATTTACTATCTTTGTTATACTGCAGGATTCTACAAGTTTGTTCTGCTTAAACATTTATATAAATAAATGTCATACAATTATAATGTTTTACAACACCATGGCTGGAGCCATTGCATCAAAGGTCAGGCCTTTTCTATATATATTAAAAAAAACTATAGCTTTTGTAACAAAACATTTGATCATAAATGGTTAAATACAAGTTTAATGGCAGACACTTGATCCCTAGCACTCTAATGTGTGGGTGGAGCTGCATTCTTACCAACATTGGCATGGGTTGTTCAGTGAAGCTGGACAACGTGACCTCCTTGGTGGACATGCATCTACCTGCTCCCTAACTGTCCCGTATGGGAAGGGCAACACGAGATGCCACTGTGGTGAGGATCTATCCAATCTCACCCAAGCAACTTCTGAAACTTATGCTAAAGGGTATGAAGATCAACGTGGTAACAGTTCAAACCCAAAATATGAAAAAACTTTGCGAAGCGTGGGTAGGAACCAGCTCCATTTTGATTTGGGTACGATCATCTTAATATTCAACTTTGAAGAACGAAGTGAAACGGAATCTAAATCTAAATCGAACAACAGAATGAATCCCAACGTTCATCCCAATGGGTATGCAGGGTTTGTTTGCACATTAAAAAGCACAGATAATCAGTGCCTCTATTTTGTTTGCTTTACGAGCTTTTTTTGTTCAATGTTACATAAAATAGTTGCTCATTTCGAAATAGTTTTGTCAAAATGTTTCAATATAAAACAGGTAAAATGAAATGGTTTATCAAAATGGGTGTGTTTGTACAGCACATATTCCTCGTTACGTTCCTTCTTCCCCAAACCTTCATTCCTCATTTTTGCCTCCGCAATCTTTGCCCGTTTCCTCTGTAGCTCAGTGGAACCATTTGTGTTTTACACAAAACTTAAGGAATTGGTTGATACAGGTCCCACCACCAAACACATTTTGCAAACAAAATTGGAAAGCTGGGGATAGTACACTGATGTTTTTTTTTCATAGGACTTTCAACTTCCTTAACATGATTTGTTTTTATGAAAGAAAGGCATTGTGTACCAATATTGCAAAGTAGACTAACCTCAGGAGCATACTTTGTGCCCCTTCTGAATAACTTTGAGCAGATTCACCAGGAAACAACAGCTGCTCAGATCTAAAGCTTTTAACTTATACCTGACTGTTGGGAATATTTGATATTTGAAAACTTAAACTACAATCATACTATTCTGAAAAATTAATCCAATGTCTTTAAATAATTTAGGGCTGTCTGGTAGCTTTAATGACGTAGGATTAGGCTCCCAGCCTACTATCTTCTAGTTGACATTCCAACCTTGATTGACACTTGGGTTTCGCTTCACTGGGCTTTCAATCAGACTTCTTGGTAGGATATAACGCTGCAGACTGACCCATCTCCGAGGAAGGAGAAATTTGTCAAAGAACCCACACTGTCTGGCAATAACAATAAGGCATTGATCATGATGGTTGTGTAGAGTTTCGTGGATCAAATTGTCTTGAGATTGAAGATAACTTAAAGTGGAAAGTTTCTGCGGACTAAAAAAGTTTTTTTTTTTTTTAAAAAGAAAAGATCTTTGAAGAAACAGCATTAATAGAGCAGCCATAACCATCTAACTATTTCAAATTTACTTTTAATGGCAAGTGTCCCTTAACAAAAATAGCCCCAAAAATTATAATGCATTAAATTCCTTAAAGTTTAATACCGCACCTAAATTTATAAATCCATGCTTTTCCATGTGAAGCATATCGTTTTTATTGTTGAGAAATTGTAGAAATTTAGTATTAAAAAGAGAATTCCTGCAAATGTAGGTCTGGAATCAAAACTGAAATGCTGGAAAATGGAGGGTGTACTTAAAGTTTGAAGTTAATAAAATCAACATTCGGACCAGAGTATCGAGGAAAATAATATCAGATGCCATTCCTGAAACTTGCTCCAAGTTTTACTGAAACATTGTACAAAGTCAAAGATGGAGAAGACAGAGTGGGAATGGAGAGGGAGTTAAAAGTGGTGAGCCACAGGGAGCTCAAGATCACACTTGCATTCCTCATCATCATAAGCAGTCCCTCGAATCGAGGTGATTTGCTTCCACACCCAAAAAGGATGAGTTCACAGTGTTTCAATGAAGGACCTAATATTCCAGGTCCTGAACTACATGTTGAAGGGTGGAAGATGCCTGTGTGTGGATTTTTTTTAACGTGTGGTGGCCGTTGCACACCAGCCACCACACGGGCTTGACAGAGCTAGATCTGGGTCCAGTGGCAAGGATTAACCAAGACGACTGGAGACAACACTTGCATTCAGAACAGAGGTGTTTAGCAAAGCTGTCCTGAATCTGCTCTTGGCCTCGCCAATGAAGGAATCCAATGGGTCCACAGGAAAGTTACATAAATTCTTATTTTTGTTTAAAATCTTACCTTACGGTGGTGGCTGCTGTCACCACCTGCCCCACACATCGCAAAGCAATTCCGACGAGGAGGCCTAAAACAGGCGTCAGGTCACTCGCTTACCTTTGTAAAGGCCCAACGCCTGTTTTGGGCGGCCGCCAGGGACACCTGAAAAACAGCGCATCCCAGTTTCATGGGACGTTTTGCAGGCTTTCTTGGGGCGCAGAACATTGGTCCCGAAAATTGGGTCTCATTGCACCCGTTTTAGGCCCAAAGACCAAAGAAAGCCGATAAGTGGTGCTGATAATTAAACTCTTAATGGATGTAGTCTCGGTGAGGTGGAAGAGATGAGGGATTTGAGGGCACAGGTTCACTGGGCATTAAAGGCAGTGGGCTCTATTCCTTTCTTCCGGTTTCTCAATCAACACAATTATGGAAAATAACAAAGTACAGTTCCACAGCAATAAGTGGAAGATCAATCCCCGGATTAAGTTGTCCAGCTTGCTTTACAGGGGAAATGCTTGTAATGACATTTTGTAAATGCTTCAGTGCAAATGCAAGTTGTTTTGCTGGTACCCAAGTGTATTTTTCCAATGCCTGTACACTCTACGTGCATAAAGAAAAAACAGAATTTTCAGTTGCAAGCATTTCCTTGGTACGACAGTTAACCCAGACTCCTAGGGGAGAGCTTGCCAGAAATTTTTGTCCACAGTTCCAGTATTCCAACTGAAGAAGCCAGTAGCGACACACCCTATTCTTCAGGAAGTGTATGGAATTCTTACAGCAGGGAACACTGCGGAACCAGACCTGAACAATGACTGCAAAAATAAACAGCCTTCCAGCTCACATAATATATAATAATAATGGTCTCTCTTTTAGTGCTTACTTTCCTCTCACCTCCCTGTGTTCTTTTCTTGGAGCCTGCTCGGCACCAAACTTCCTGTTTCAGCCTTGAGGAAAGGTGGGTCACGTTGGGCTACTGACGTCTTTGTGACCACTGTTAATGGGACTCCAGGAGGTGTCCTGTGGGAGGTGCAGCTCTCACAGGGCAAGTCAGTGTCAGATTTTCCTCTCATTGAGGCGAGTGGCCTCATTTATGACCTACTCTCCACCTAACAGCCATAATGAGGAAAGCAAGGTCAGCAGATTTAAGCAACAGACAATGCTGGAACTCAAACCCATACCTTCTGATTGAGAGACGGGAGCTGCAATGCATTTATCTGGGTTTATAGCAGCAAGTTTGCATGAAAATTAAAATATTACGTGGTTTAATTTGTTCTGTGTAAATTTAAATAATGTTCTGCGCATGAAGATTTATAGAATTTTATTTTTATAGAAAGTAAATAAGAGTGCATGACTTAGGAGGAGACTCAATATTCATATAATGTTTAATAATATCAGAATCACTGGCTCTAAAGACACATGCAATCATTCATCTGTGATAATTTTCTAACAACCCTAGTTCCAAGCTGAGTGAACTCAGTCCAGTGCTACGTCACGGTGTGAAAAGGTCCCTGGCTTTAATAACTAGTATTTCATGTTGCTATGTTGCAAAATCAGGCTCGCTGGACCAGAAAGCATAAAATCAGGTCAATGAGGAAAACATTTAATATATATTTGTTAACTCAAAGGGTGATAAAGGTTGAGAAGAATCTGCCATGTGGGTAGTGGGTAAATTGAAAACATAAGTGATCACTGCGCTGGACGAGTTTGAGTCCTTGAGGGATGAGCTTGATGGGCCAGGTAGCCTTTTATCATCTTTTGATTGTTCTTAAGGTAATGATTAATCATAAAAAATTGAAAATAAAATCGCAGTTGTAGCTAAAGTCATCCATGATAGCTCCTTTCAAGTGTGACTAAAATTAACTGCAATTAACATTAGTGCACATTTTGTGTCCTATTACGTACCTTTACTTGTAATGCAATAACAAATCAATCCAACAGCCAAAATGATCAGTATAGTGGCTACTATACTGACAGCAACTGTCACAGGTTGGAAATTGGAATCTGGAAAGTAGAACCAGAACAATTATTGTTTTTTTGTTGCATAAAAGGTAATAGGTAGCTTATACCACTGCAATGGATAAATTCACTACACGCTGTTGTTAAGTCTCAATGGCCTTGAAGTTACACTTTTGCAACAATTAGCATATGAAGCCTCAATGCATTTGTATGCAATTCTTTTGCCTGTTCCTGTAAGCAGGTTAATGCCTCTGTTAACTAAAATTGAAACAGCAAGGGGCAGATTTGCCTGTTGCTGCCCTGAGCGTACTGGATTGCCTGCGCACAGTGAATAAAGGAAAATCAGGCGGGGAGGATTATACACTCGAAAGGGTATGGCTTACCACCCCGTTCCCAGTGACGCCATATTCCCAAAGCTCCACCACTGGACGATCGGGGTGCCTTGCGAAGCAGGTTGTTATTATACAAATCAGGATATAGATAGAACTAGGCTTAAATCAAGCACTCAGCTTATACTGACGTGGCTCTGAATTGACAGCCTCGCCCATGGTGCTTTGAGGCTTAGATATGTACCGGGAACTCGATATACTTTGAGTTTTTATATCTGACTTGCAAATGGCTAATAATGACAAAATAAGAAAAAGTTTAAATTCCCAGTATCGTCATCCCTTGCCTTTACAAATACAAAAAAAATACAAGCCTAAATCGTTCCAGTAGAAGAAACTCTGATTACATGGTTGATGATCACATCACAAAAACACTTTACCTTGACCTGGTAGTACGTCAATCCAGTTGCTAGTCTGTCCATTTACAGAGCAGTAATACTTTCCAGGAATTATTGCACGAGCAATTAATTGGTTCTCGCTTGTGACCATGGTCGAATTCTTTCCTGGGTGCACAATGTGCCAGATGTAGGGTTCTTTAGATTTATATTTTATACTGCAATTAAGTGAGAGTTGGTGGCCCACAATAGGGGTGTCTGGATTTGAGGTCAACGTAACAGACACATCTAAAAAGAAATTCAGAACAGAAATCTCTGAATGCCGTATAACCAGTGAAATTGGATTAAAGATGTAAAAAAAAAATCTATATTATAAACAAATTACAACTGGCATTACTGAGGGCTCCATAGCATAGACAATAGTTTTGCAAACCATGGTATCATAACAAAAGCTTTGCATCCATGAATGCAACTATAGAATTCTTCAGATTCTTCGAGTACTGAGAAGGTCTCCATATCCAGATACTCTTCCTGGGTTTAGACAGCAGACCACCAGCAGCTGCCAGTGTTGCTCTTCAGTAAATGACCAAGATGCGTGTGAACAGCCAAGGATGGCTCACCCTCTGCTTTCCCCCCCTCTGTACATAAAGAAAGACAGACTTGCATTTATATAGCGCCTTTCACGGCCACTGGACGTCTCAAAGCACTTTGCAGCCAATGAAGTACTTTTGGAGTGTAGTCACTGTCGTAATGTGGGAAACGCGGCGGCCAATTTGCGCACAGCAATGTGATAAATGACCAGATAATCTGCTTTTGTTATGTTAATTGAGGGATAAATATTGGTCAGGACACCGGGGATAACTCCCCTGCTCTTCTTCAAAATAGCGCCATGGGATCGTTTGCATCCACCTGAGAGAGCAGACAGGGCCTCGGTTTAAAATCTCATCTGAAAGACGGCACCTCTGACAGAGCAGTACTCCCTCAGCACTGCACAGGAGTGTCAGCCTCGTGCTCAAGTTCCTGGAGTGGGACTTGAACCCACAACCTGCTGACTCAGAGGCGAGGGTGCTACCCACTGAGCCACTTTTGACACATAGGGAAATATTTGACCCGCTCCACATCTTCCACAATGGCACAACTAGAACTGGGGACGTGTCTTGTCAGGAAAATGACAGTGGGAGTAGTATTAGCAGCATTCACTGAGCAGCAGGTAGGGCTTGGGTAGGAGCAGCAGTGGAGAGAGAAAGGAAGGCGGCAGAAACAGAAGGAGTGTTTTGGAGGGAAAGAGAAGCTGTAAAACACTTTGTAAAATAAGAAAAGAGCAGTCAGAAGCAAAATTTTGGGCATATTGGGTATATCTACAGCTTAAATTCCAAGTGCGTGCTCCACTGCACTCAGTGTAATTACTCGTTTTGACATGTTATCGGCTTATATTAAAGGACCATGAGTTGTCAGCTTCATTGGACTATGGCACTGTTTACTAGTTTTCTCAGTTAGCAGGTAAACTCAGTAAAACATGTTCCATGAGGATCCCCTTCAAAGTGAAAGGAGAATAAAATGAGAAAAATAAATTAGATTATAACATTGATTTTTTTCCATACCTATAACCAGTCCACTGCTGTATTTTGATACAAATCCATTCTCAGCTTTGCATTTGAAAGTGTTCAGTATTTCAGTGTAAGCTAGCGGCAAAATCAATTGAGCTTCTCTCCGACTCTGTGCGGTGTAGTTTGTCACAAAACTCTTGTCTCTATACAATGTGTATATTATTGGCAAGGTTCCTTCATGTGATAAACAGGAGATAATTGTCATCACCTTAGTTTTATTCATATGGGCAATGTTTGCAGAAATCTCAGGATTGGACACCGGAACTTTAAAAAAATGAAAAGCATAAATAGCATTTTAAAATCATAAATTTTAACTTTATTTACAAATACAGCTCACACAAGTTGTAAATGAACCAGTGCAGATTGGTGCCAAGATCTTTGTTTATTAAGCAATCCTGTTGGTGTCTAAACCACCTCCAACAGGTTCACAACTGGGATGATCCCTGCACAGCCAGCAGAGCCCAGCAGAAGATGCGTGTCTGTATGTTCATCACAATTCAATTCATTATAAACAGCAGGAGGAGATACAAATTCAGATGCATATACACATACAATGCAGCCTAAAGGATTGGGCCCGAATTTGCAGTCAGAGGTTTCGCAGCGGGAAATGCCTCTGAACCGCAAATAAAGTCCGCACCTACCTTCTGCCTCGGGATCCACGGAGACTTGCGTTCCTGGACCTCTATGGAAATATCCGGGTAGAGGCCCACGTGTCCCAGGGCGCCTGTGGTTCGCAAGTGCCCCTGGGATCACGTGGCCTGGCAAAGCCAATCAAAGAAGGGGGTCCCCATTCATGTTTATGAGGATCACATCAAAATCACATTTTCATACCAAACAATTTTTTTTTTAATTACATATTTAAAAGTAATTAAAATACAAATTATTTAAATATTTAAAACAAAACTTTTTTTGAAGAATAAAATAAATGTTTTAAAGGGATAAACATAAACTGAACTTATTTTACAGGTTTTTTTTAAATGTTGAAATAATTTTTCTTAATGTATTTTTATGTTCATTTGAACTCTTACCTGCTTCCACCGGGTGTAAGAATTTCACGGGCATTCGCTGGGCAATAGTTAGGCCAACTTGCCACCAGCGAATGCCCTTTTCCCGAGGGTGCAGAGGATCTGTCAAGCAGATCGCAAGTTCCAGGTTTCCGTGCATGCACTTTTGCACACGAGCACCTTGAACTTGCGGGGTCCTTATGGGCGCGTACGTACCTGTGGGCCCCGGAAAATCCGGGCCATTATATTTGTACCTGGGGCAGTGAATGGAAGAATTTGCAGCAAGAAAGATAATATGCTAAACTAGAACAGGCCTGATGAAAGGCCATCATTCTGAAAGGTTTCAACTCTGTTTTTCTCTCCACGGATGTTGCCTGACCTGCTGAGTATTTTCAGCATTTTCTCTTTTTCTAACAGATTTCCTGCATCTGCAGTATTTTGCTTTTGAAACAATGCAGCTGTTTGTACATTTTGGCCTCATACACAGACTATTGTAGTGGTGGTGGTGTTTTACTATTCATTAGTGTGAAGGGACTATAACTCACATGCTGTAAGAATGAGGCAGATCCAAAAGGTTGTGGGGTAAATTTTAACTTCCACCTCCCGGCTGCAGATTACATACCCTGCGTGATTTTCCTTTCCATTGACTTCAGTGGAAATCAGTGGAAGTCCTTCTTCATTTATCAATATCTATCACTATCCCTTCCCATTTCCCATCGGACCACTGAGCCATGAGGGCAACTTGTATTTTGTTCCTCAATGGTGCATGTTTATATTCTTACTGAATAAACGAATATGGAAATCAGTTACCTTTAACAGTCACTTCTGTGGAATTGCTGGTAATCCTGAATATTTGCCTATTGATTGTGTTGCTTGCTTCACAATGATAGCCACCAGTATCACTGAGACTCACGTTATCAATAACCAGATTGGATTGGTTTATTTTGACTGAAGGAGATGACAACCTTATTTCCTGCTGATCAAAGAACCATTTGTAGATCACATTAGAACCTTGTTTTACAAAGCATCTCAGTGTCAGTTTACTGCGTACTTTTAGGACAGGTGGGTCAGGTGTTGAAATGACCATAACTCCCAATACTGGAGCTAAAAAGAAATAAAAAATATTGTTAGTTTTACATCCTTGCATGTAGAAGTTCTTATTCAAAAGTAGTCATTATTTAGAAAGCTGGCCATGGAGCTAGAAACATAGAAACATAGAAAATAGGTGCAGGAATAGGCCATTCGGCCCTTCTAGCCTGCACCGCCATTCAATGAGTTCATGGCTGAACATGCAACTTCAGTACCCCATTCCTGCTTTCTCGCCATACCCCTTGATCCCCCTAGTAGTAAGGACTTCATCTAACTCCGATGACCTGGGCATGCTACCTGCTATCTAAGAACTACAACAACCACAGCTTGTATTTGTACAGCGCCTTTAACGTAGAAAAACATCCTAAGGCGCTTCCCAACGTGGGAAGAGAAAACAGACATCGAGCCAAACAAGGATGGGTTTGGTCAAAGGGGTGGGCTTTAAGGAGGAGAGTAATGTAAAGCGATAGAGTGGTTTAGGGAGAGCAATCCAGAGGGGGCAGCTGTCAATGTTGGGGTGAAGGAATGAGGGAATGTACAAGAGACTAGAATCAGAGGAACAGAGCCTTCGGGGAGGCAGGTTGTCGGGCTGGAGGAGGTTACAGAGACAGGGAGGGGCAAGGCATTGAGGGGGTTAAACACAAGAATGGGAATCTTAACTTTGATGCTTTATGGGGATTGGATATAGGCCCTGAAGGCTAGGGTTGATGGGCGAGCAGGACTTGGTGTGGGATAGGACGTTGGCCCCGAAGGACAGGGTTGATGGGCGAGCAGGACTTGGTGTGGGATAGGACGTTGGCCCCGAAGGACAGGGTTGATGGGCGAGCAGGACTTGGTGTGGGATAGGACGTTGGCCCCAAAGGACAGGGTTGATGGGCGAGCAGGACTTGGTGTGGGATAGGACGTCGGACCCGAAGGACAGGGTTGATGGGCGAGCAGGACTTGGTGTGGGATAGGACGTCGGACCCGAAGGACAGGGTTGATGGGCGAGCAGGACTTGGTGTGGGATAGGACGTTGGACCCGAAGGACAGGGTTGATGGGCGAGCAGGACTTGGTGTGGGATAGGACGCCAGCAGCAGTATTTTGGATGAGCTAGTTTACAAAAGGTGGAGGATGGGAGGTCAGCTAGGAGAGCTGGCTGGCTTCTCGAGGACAATTAGGGATGGGTAATAAATGCTGGCCTTGCCAGCGACGCCCACATGCCATGAATGAATTAAAAAAGTAGTCGAGCCGGGAGGTAGCAAAGGCGTGGATGCGTGTGAAGTTATGGAGGTGGAATAGGCAGTCTCCGTGATGGGGAGAATATAAGGTTGGAAACAGACCAGGGCTGAACAGGATGCAGAGGCTGCAAATAGGCTTGTTCAGCCTGAGGCAGTGGCTGGGAAGGGGGATGGAATCAATAGCTTCAGTCTTTCCAGTGTTCAGCTCGAGGGAGTTACAGCTAAACCAGCATTGGAAGTCAGGCAAGCAGTAATTCTTTACAAACAAGTAAAAACTGATGCTCTGAGTTAAAAGTAGTAACTGCGCATGCTGAAAATCTGAAATTAAAATGCCAGAAAGAAAGGATAACTTTGATTAGTTCTGATGAAACATTACGCCAGAAATATCAACCTATATTTCTCCTTTAGATGTTGACTTGAGTATTTGCAGCGGTTTCTGTTTTTGCTGCAAATTCTCTGTGGCTTCGCAATCTTTGCCTCCCATCATATCAACATTTATAGAGAGAGTGAAGAAGAAATAGAGCAATACTTTCAATAAATGTGTATTATGCTCATCAGATACAGCAACATTTCTCCTAAATAACTCCTCGAGCCTCTCACTCTATTCCGTATGGCACCTAGCGTATTGTGTATACAGCCACAATTCATTTTCTCTCTAGAATATAAATTACTGTTAACTGGTGCAGGACACTCAATTTAGAGGAGATTCTTTTCAGGACTGTGAGTATGATATTTGTTTGTTACTGCACAGAGTTGTTCAAACTCTGGTCCTACTTGGAATACTGAATCGTTCCCATGTCATTGCAATCGGAAGAATCTGAAATTCAAGCTCTTAGGATAGAATCATAGAATGGTTACAGCACAGAAGGAGGACATTTGGCCCGTCGAGCCTGGGCCGGTTCTCTGCAAGAGCACTTCAGTTAGTCCCACTCCCCCAAAGGGAAAGCTAAAACCCTCTCCCAAAAATCAGGCAGCCTTTGGTGGGGTACAAGCATCAAATTTCAATGCAAATTCCAAACACCAACAGAGGCATTAAATAGAAATGGAGCAATTCATATATTGCTCATTCGTGCAGTTATTTATTTTGACCAGTTTATTTCAGCCACATCTGGTCTTTGCACAGTGGCCAAGATAAGAAGAAACAATGCCGCTCTGAGCAGTGTGCCAGACAGCTAGGGGAGAAGGAAATGGATTAGGAGAGGAGTTTTTAGGCAGAGGCGATTTGCTGCCAAGTCCACTTGCCTGTCGAGCTATCTGGGTGCTAACATGATTCAGGTTTCAGATTAAGATTTGAGGTGGGTTTTTGGCCAACTGCGAAGCAGGAAGATTTGCTCAATGGGGCATTCAGTGTTTGAAATAGACACAAGTTTCAGGAAAATTGATGTTTGGTTGCAATACCAAATATCAATCTCCCTTTTCCCTCCTCCACAGGAAACATTTTACACTGTTAAACTTCAATGGTACCTAGTACGATAATGTTGATGCTGACACTGTATTTTGCTTGGGCGACGTCACGATCTTCAGCTTTGCATTTATACTCCCCTGCATCACTCTCACTGTGAAATGATACTGAAAAGTTAGCTGGATTATGTGCTGACACGTTCTTTGATTGGACAAGTGTTTTCCCTCGGTATAAACTGTACACTATGAAATGTGTTCCATTCGATGACATGCAGGAAATAGTTTCCGTGTCACTTAAATTCACACTTTCCGGACCTTGGATAGTTGGATTTGATAATGGGTCTAGGAAAAGAATAAAAATTACAAATTAGTTCTTTCAGGTTGTGGCAAGGCACTTAATGCATTTGAATCTCATAATATACTAAATCTATCAATAACATGCTCTGCTTGGATCAGGCTATCTACTCAGAATTCTACACACAGATCAGATTTATTTTTATTTTTATAAGTCTCCTCTACTAATGGTGCCGACTTTTGCTGCCAAATAGTTTCATGGACATATACTAGCTCTATGGTACAACACTCTCAAGTTGCCATTCTTTGGGCCAAGTGTGAACAATGGTGTTGCTGGCTATTCGTCCATTGGGGTGATCACACCTGAAACCAGCCCTGTTTTCCTGTGACATCCTCAGACAAATACTTTTCAGTGAGGGACATTCGGAATGGATGGGTTTCATGAATTGTGTCTCGATCCCCTCCTGATTTTCTTTTCTGCCCTGACAATAATGGCAAAGCTTAATGCCTAGGCAGTAATGACAAAATCAGAAGTTACCATGGGAACTGCACGCATGAATCAGCACCCTGCTATCAGAGCACCAATGCATCATACTGAACTCTCAGTACATTTTGGTGGGATTTGGACTAAGGAAATGTGTACTGGATTCTCCTCTTCAGGGCCAAGCTCCCCCTGCTCCTCTGGAACTGCTACAACCCCTATCCGTTTTCCTGGGTTCACCCTGTATGCACGATGGTCTCCCAGCAGCATTCCCGGCGACAGGAGGGAGCCTGCCAGAGCAAGGGTAGAAAATTCCAACACCACTGCAGCACCAGAAGAGGCGCTGAGGGACCTTAAAGAGGCAGAAGTGCTCCAAAAATGATATCAAGGCTTTCATTGAAGGCTGAGACCAAGGCCTATAGAATGACCAAGGGGGTACTGAAGTTTCATGTTCAGCCATGAACTCATTGAATGGCGGTGCAGGCTAGAAGGGCTGAATGGCCCGCTCCTGCACCTATTTTCTATGTTTCTAATGACGGACAGGAGGGAAATCCCCCTGGGGATCAAGCCCTGTTCCTACTGCTCTTTTCATGCAGTAGGTGGGGAAGGAGCGGCTGGCGGCAGTCCTGGCAGAAGGTGGAATGATGGAGGAAATCCCGGCCTGGACAGTGAGGCAGAAGTAGGGCTCACTGCCTGGAATTTCCCTCATTCGCTGCCTGATTTCAGGAGAATTTCCCTCATTCTCGGCCTGATTTCAGGAGAATTTTCCTCATGAATTTACAAAGTCTGAATTAATTGAAGTTCTAGCTGAGTTCCGGTTTCATCAACCATGCCATTTTTATTCAAGTGAAAAAATATATTGGAAGACTTTACTGTGTTTTTGTTTTGTGCACTTGCTATATTATATGGATTGTTGCTATGTTATATGGATTGTGCACGTTGTATGTTTCCTTAGTTTAAGTATTTATTATCGGTTCTTCTGAGAAACTTAAACATCAGAGCTTGTTTGAACGCTGCCCTTTTGCCTATGGAACCTGTAGCTACCCAGACAGAGCAAATTAAGTCTTTTTCTCTTTAAAGAATGGCCAGGGTTTCAATTTTTAATGGGGCTGTGACCGGAGAACAGAAATATCTGCTATCCAGCACTAATAGTCAGAGACAATAGGTTTTGCAGCTCATATTCTTCGGCTTCCTGCATAACAATGTGAGACGCGAGACCTTCTTCCCATCAAGTAACACAAGCTTCATCCTTTTCACCTCATCCCCACCCAAAAGACATAGAACCACACGTAGAAAAGATTAGAAGTCCAGGAAATTGGAATTTATATTAACAGAGCTATTTTCGACTACTACAGGAAACTGTTAACAATGTGACCACACAGGCGTGACAGAGCTAGGTCCGTTCAACGGCCATCCCCACACATTAAAAAAAATCCACGCACAAGCATCTACCACCCTTCAACATGTAGTTCGGGACCTGGAATATTAGGTCCTTCACTGAAATACCTGTGAACTCATTCCCTTTTTGGCGTGGAAGCAAGTCATCCTCAGTATGAGGGACCGTCTATGATGATGATGGTGATGACATTGAATGAGGCCCCGTCTGCCCTCAGGTGAAGTGAAAAGAATCCACAGCACTATTCGAAGAGCAGGGGAGTTCTCCTGGTGTTTTGGCAAATATTTATTTTTCAACCAACACCACCAAAAACAAGGTTGTAAAAGGCGCTCCAAATTCCTTTTACATGCCTGCACATGCACAGTGGTACTCCTCATTTCAGAGGAAACTGGAGCCTCTGACAGTGCAGCACTCCCTCGGCATTGCATTGAAGTTTCAGCCGAGATTATGTGCTCAATTCTCTGGAGTGGGGCTTGAACCTACAACCTTCTGGCTCATAGGCCTGAGCCAAAGCACTCAACAGCATGCACAGTGAGGCTCTAACACCAACCTATTGGCACAACATCACCTGGTCTGAGGGAGAGACTTGTACTTGCAAATAAATGAACTTCAGCTCCAAGTGTATCTGTTTCACCGCAGGGCCACGAGCCTTGGTAGGGTCAAAGTGGCTTTTTATTAAGCAGCTTATACTGATTTTATTTTTGCTGTATTTACACTGCTATGAACATAAATGCAGCATGGAAGTCTTGGAATAATTAGCTGTTCCATTTTCTGGTCTGTTCTACCTTGCTTACACTAGATTTTACTCTATATTCATTCTCACAAATTTCCTTTGAGACTGTCTGCAGTAGTCTCGAAATCGCGGTAAGCTTCCTGTAGCGTACCTCAGAATGACGAACAGAAAATCAATTCTCTTCAATATTTTTGGCTACTGGAATTATTCTGCACCACCATAGGATTCTCTTTTTCAAGGAGCAAATAGAGCATCACACCTTGAAATTTAAGTTTTATGTTTAAAACCATTAAACAAATTTACTTATCATATAATAGTTACGTTTTTTTTTTTTTACAGTAGTCCTTCCACCCAACTCCTCTACAGGAAAATAATAAAAGAATCATAAGTCTAAAGTGATGTTGTCCAATAGAAATTGCTGACTAGCAACTGACATGGCTATGGTGACACCATTTTAGCCACATCCACTCTTTTCAATAGAAAACTCCTTACACACAGACACACGCATATGCACAGAGAAATTGCGCCCACAGCGGGCTAAGTTCCACCGGATATGTCGTTTTTTTTGGCCGATTGCTCCGGAACCACCCATCTACCGCCCACGTTCTGCTCGGCGGGAGATTGGTCGCGGAGGTTCTGCCGGCGTCACATCCTGCCACCCGCCCATGCTGAAGGATGGAAATCCAGCATTTTCCTCAGGGATGATGGACTCAGATCGACCTGCCGCTCGCCAGAAGGACCGCTAGCAAAAAGCAGGTGTGAGCTGGCTGTGAGTCGGGCGGCAGGGAGAATGGCTCAGGTTGCTGCAGTGCTGCACATCCCGGGTATCCTGCAGACACTGCAGCATTACCAGTGACAGTGTTAGAAAAAGCTTTGCTGGATGTTGTTTTATTTTATTGATAATGCTTTTGTTTAAGTGGGTTTTGAGAAGAGCAACTAAAATGTATGCAAGCTTATGGTAACCATTTTTTTTTTAACCTTGCTGAAACACCTTTATTTAGAACTACAATGGCCAAGGCCAAATAATGATCAATAACAGAAATGTATGCAGCATGTCACATTTTGTAAAGCCAAGCTCATTAATTAATTCTGCGACACAGTCCTTGTAAAAGTTCTCAGAGAAGAACTAGAAATAACATAGAATGTCAGAGACACAGACTTAGAATGATCTATTGTAAGCCTGCGACACAGCATTAGTATGGGAGAGAAAGGGTATAAAGTTAGCTATTCAACTTTGGAGACAGCGCTAATACAGAGGAAACTGAGGAAGGACTACGGTCAACCGAATACAGCAAGGGACAATCGCTGCAGTGATTCAGTGGCCTACCGTTGAGGTTTCAACGAAGAGACTGTAACTATTGCCTTGTTAAGTTTTATTTCTTTGTACTGCAAGGAAACTACTTAATAAAATCTGTTCTGCTTAATCACAAAATACCTGTACCCAGCATGCTTCGTTGTGGTCACGGACATAAGTATACTCTGAGAGATGTAATAAATGTGACAGATCAAATAAACCTCACAGCACATAAAGAGTAACGTGATGGACCTTAACCTGCACAGAAAGAGTTCAGACATGTTACTCCATATGACTCCGTTGAAGGAAAGGTGTGGTAGAGGAAGCGGCAGTGAGTAGCGAAAGAAGGTTAAGGCTCAATGGAGAAGCCCTCCAAGAATTTTGAGACCATTTAATGCGGGACATATTTAGGGACATATTGTGACAGCGCAGATGGTATGGGATTATATCAGGATGAATAAGTGAAAGTTAGAAGATGTAAAGATATGGCACATCCCTGCATCTGAAATTCAGAAATATAGAAACATAAAAAATAGGTGGAGTAGGCCATTCGGCCCTTCGAACCTGCACCACCATTCAATAAGATCATGGCTGATCATTCACCTCAGTACCCCTTTCCTGCTTTCTCTCCATACCCCTTGACCCCTTTAGCCGTGAGGGCCATATCAAACTCCCTCTTGAATATATCCAACGAACTGGCATCAACAACTCTCTGCGGTAAGGAATTCCACAGGTTAACAACCCTCAGTGAAGAAGCTTTTCCTAATTTCAGTCCTAAATGGCTTACCCCTTATCCTTAGACTGTGTTCCCTGGTTCTGGACTTCCCCAACATCGGGAACATTCTTCCTGCATCTAACCTGTCCAGTCCCGTTTCTATGTTTCTATGAGATACCCTCTCATCGTTCTAAACTCCAGTGAATAAAGGCCCAGTCGATCCAGTCTCTCCTCATATGTCAGTCCAGCCATCCCGGGAATCAGTCTGGTGAACCTTCGCTGCACTCCCTCAATAGCAAGAACGTCCTTCCTCAGATTAGGAGACCAAATGGAACACAATATTCCAGGTGAGGCCTCACTAAGGCCCTGTGCAACTGCAGTAAGACCTCCCTGCTCCTATACTCAAATCCCCTAGCTATAAAGGCCAACAAATCATGTGCCTTCTTCACCGCCTGCTGCACCTGCATGCCAACTTTCAATGACTGATGTACCATGACACTCGTTGCACCTCCCCTTTTCCTAATCTGTCACCATTCAGATAATATTCTGCCTTTGTGTTTTTGTCCCCAAAGTGGATAACCTCACATTTATCCACATTATACTGCATCTGCCATGCATTTGCCCACTCACCTAACCTGTCCAAGTCACCCTGCAGCCTCTTAACGTCCTCCTCACAGCTCACACTGCCACTCAGTTTAGTGTCATCTGCAAACTTGGAGATATTACACTCTATTCCTTCATCCAAATCATTAATGTATATTGTCAATAGCTGGGGTCCCAGCACTGAGCCCTGCGGCACCCCACTAGTCACTGTCTGCCATTCTGAAAAGGACCCGTTTATCCCGACTCTCTGCTTCCTGTCTGCCAACCAGTTCTCTATCCACGTCAGTACATTACCCCCAATACCATGTGCTTTGATTTTGCACACCAATCTCTTGTGTGGGACCTTGTCAAAAGCCTTTTGAACGTCCAAATACACCACATCCACTGGTTTTCCCTTGTTCACTCGACTAGTTACATTCTCAAAAAATTCCAGGAGATTTGTCAAGCATGATTTCCCTTTCATAATTCCATGTTGACTTGGACCGATCTTGTCACTGCTTTCCAAATGCGCTGTTATTTCATCTTTAATAATTGATTCCAACATTTTCCCCACTACTGATGTCAGGCTAACCGGTCTATAATTACCTGTTTTCTCTCTCCCTCCTTTTTTAAAAAGTGAGATTACATTAGCTACCTTCCAGTCCATAGTAATTGATCCAGAGTCGATAGACTGTTGGAAAATGATCACCAATGCATCCACTATTTCTAGGGCCATTTCCTTAAGTACTCTGGGATGCAGACTATCAAGCCCCGAGGATTTATAGGCCTTCAATCCCATCAATTTCCCCAACACAATTTCCCGCCTAATAAGGATATCCTTCAGTTCCTCCTTCTCACTAGACCCTCGGTCCCCTAGTACTTCCAGAAGGTTATTTGTGTCTTCCTTCGTGAAGACAGAACCAAGGTATTTGTTCAACTGGTCTGCCATTTCTTTGTTCCCCATTATAAATTCACCTGAATTTGACTGCAAGGGACCTATGTTTGTCTTCACTAATTTTTTTCTCTTCACATATCTATAGAAGCTTTTGCAGTCAGTTTGTGTGTTCCCGGCAAGCTTCCTCTCATACTCTATTTCCCCCTTCCTAATTAAACCCTTTGTCCTCCTCTGCTGAATTCTAAATTTCTCCCAGTCCTCAGGTTTGCTGCTTTTTCTGGCCAATTTATATGCCTCTTCCTTAGATTTAACACTATCCTTAATTTCCCTTGTTAGCCACAGTTGAGCCACCTTCCCCGTTTTATTTTTACTCCAGACAGGGATGTACAATTGTTGAAGTTCATCCATGTGATCTTTAAATGTTTGCCATTGCCTATCCACCGTCAACCCTTTAAGTATCATTCGCCAGTCTATTACACGAGCATTACACGAGGTATGTAAGACGGGAAAATACATTTAATGGACCGCAATGTAACTGATGAACAGGTCATCTCAGGGGTGGCACTCTGCCATGTTTGGCCTTGGAAAAAGTGGGTTAAAGTTCAAGCCTCAAGGTCTGCCCTACAAGTAGTTCAAGTGTGTGTCATTGAATGGCAACCTTCCTGCATTGGTGACCCTTCCTTGTCATGTCGCGATGGCCTGATGGCAGGACCCATTATATATACAGTACAGTCATATGTGGATGGCAAGATATTGCTGATAAAGCAGATTAGCTGAGGGACAGGTGTGTGTTTCTCACAAGGCATCACACATGACATTAAAATCAGACACTCACCAAAAGAGAGTCAACAATGTGAGTATATTTACAACTGCACAATTACAAAGGTGACATAACATAACAACATTTAGGACATTTCCATCAACACCCACCGCTCTACCCACCACCTCTCTTCTCTCCCCCCCCTCCACCGTAGCGAGGCCCATGCTCCTCTTCTTCACCCCACCTTCACCACGGCATCGCGCTCCCCTACCCCTCACTGCCTCTGCTTGATAAGGTTGTGCAGGAGGGCAGCCGGATCTCTGCAGACGTGCGTCTTGGCGAGAAGGTAGGGGGTGTGACTGAAGATGCCAGGATCTCCTGCTCCTCCAGATCCGCCTGCCTTGAGGGTGTGGGGTCGGGGCTTGCACAACGTGCCCAAAAGCCATCACTTGCCTCATCGCCTCAACAGACTCGGTTGGGCGCTCCAACACAGTAATGAGCCTGTCCATCCTGTCATCATGGTGCTGAGTGAAGGTCGTGATGCTGGCAGCGACCCCAGCCATGGTCTGGAACATATCACGACCTATGTCCACGCTCGTCCGTGATAGCTGGACCATCTCCTGAATAGCAGCGAGCCGTCCTGCATCCTCAGCTGATTGCTCGGTACTGGTGGAATCAGGCGCCTTGGTTGCCACCGCCATGGCCTCTGTTCTTGCTCATGTGGAGTTCGTTTCAAACCCCATGAACTTGGAGCCCGACGCAGAGGTTCTCCGGACAGTTGGCACACATAGCAGGAGGTTGGTGTCATCCTCTTCCAGCTCCTCAAGCTCAAGGGGCTCAAACATGGATCCTCCTCCCTCCTCTCTTTCGTGGCTCTGGGTGGCGGAGTTGTGAGCTGTGGATATGGATGATCTGGGGGGTGGGGGGGTGAAGGAAGAAGCTGCTGTCTTGGGCTGGGGACAATGTCGGGGTGGGAGACATTGGGGTCTGACGGCTCCTTTGAATGCCAGAGGTAGATGCTGTGCCTTGATCCGTGCTGTCCGACTCATCATTTGCAAGTAGAGGACAACATTTCAGTCTGTGGGTGGGGGGGGGGGGTTTGCTGGTCAAGTTGACATGTGAGCCGTGCCATCTCACATTGTGCCAGAAGGAGTTCCATCTCTACATGGGCTGCTTCTTCTTAGGCAGTCCCTCGTATCGAGGATGACTTGCTTCCACACCAAAAAGGGATGAGTGCACAGGTGTTTCAATGAAGGACCTAATATTACAGGTTCCGAACTACATGTTGAAGGGTGAAAGATGCGTGTGCGTGGATTTTTTTAACGTGTGGTGACCGTTGCACACCAAACAGGCTTGACAGAGCTAGGTCTTGACCCAGTGTATCTAACCTGTGCTGGACCTGCCCTGGGAGTGCTTGATGGGACACAGAGTAAAGCTCCCTCTACATGGGCACACCAATAATGGCCAATAAAGTGTGCGTAAAACTGCGATTGACTTACGATTGCATGACCTTTCATGCCATGAACATTGCTCACAACGGAGATTAGTATAACCTCACCATGCTGTAGCATGGGATCTGTATCACCCTTTGTGGTTACACGGTGGTGGTCACCCATCAATGCCAATGCACGCCCCTCCAGGCTGCTCAATTCGATCAGCTCTGCTGGGGCCCCTCCTGTGGCACTCAGGCTTGCTGCCTTGGATGTATTTTTATTCTACACAAACAAATGTTGCAGCCTTGACCCCTTTGCTGATGCGCCCCACCCCACACACTCCCAAACACACACACATCTGGCGCAGAACCTTTTTGGAGTTGGACAGGAGGGATGCACTAAATTTTTACTCACTCTTGCTGACGCCACCAAATCGTTACAATGTTTCCTGCATTGGTCCCCGTCCCACACAATGTTGCCCACCGAGGACACGGCCTCACCAATCTCCCTCCAAATACATCTGTCTTGGGGTGGTAGAGGCTTGCCACGACCATCTTGGGTGCGGTCTTTATACCTGTGCTCCACCCACTGATATTAGCTCCTTCATATCCTCTTCATTAAACCAGGGAGCTCTGGGCCTGGTTTTGAAAGTCGTCATTGAAGCTTTTTCCCCCACTCATCCTCAATGATTAAAGGAATGGCTGCTGAAGACTTTGTGGCTCTCAATTTATAGCACTCTCCCCTCTCCAACTCGCAGGTGCAGGGGAGTGCTGTGCCTGTAAGCGCCTGCGCAGATGTCCCATGAGCCTCAAACGCGGCCAAACTGACGTCAGGTGGGTGAAAAGACTACAAACAAAAACTCCCCAAATCTCGCGCATGCACGTTGCAGGGCCTCCGAAGTTCTCCGATTCGAGAGACCTGCACCTGCCACCCACTGATGCCGCCGGCACCCGCTGACGCCTGCTCCCGGCCACCGACTCCCGCTGCTGCCCACACAACCTCACCAAAACTGGCTCCCAATGGGACCCGGCGGCAGCGGGTGCCAAAAAAGTAGGTGCCGCCCAGGGACCTCCGAAAAATGGGCGGGCCTTACCGTTCACCAATTTCAGGGCCCGAGGAAGTAAAGTACTCACAATGATCATTTGCACAGTACTTTTCGTCTTACTGTTTTAGCAACAAATGCACAAAAAGGTTACAGTACACACGCATCCAATGTGCGGATAGAAGTATTGAGACCACATGCCTAATGACAGTGTTTATTACTAATTTTGTATTTGCTAATTGGAAATGCAATAAGCTCTTTCTGAATGCCCAATTAGCCTCAGGTGATAAGTGGTTTGCATTGTAGAGAGAAGGAAAGGCTGAAGTTCCATAGTTTTGAGATCCTGGAAATATGTCATCCAATTTATTTCCCGTCATTACTGCACTGGCAATATTGGGTGTCAGAAATGTCACTGTGTTACTGGCATTCAGCGTTGCTAAGGTAGTGGGACAGGTCCAGGATGTCTTACAGAGCCAATCAATCGCAGCAGGCCATGCGGGAGATTTAAATATATGTTTCTGTTCAACTGGTACGGCCCACATGCTGCAACATGGCAGTGGCTGACTGTAAAGAGAATAACTTCAGAAGCCCACCAACATAATCCAAATGAGCCTCACTCTGGAAGATGCACTGGGATCGGAGTCCTCGAAGATGAGTGCAAAGGTTTCAATATCACTGATCCAGTGGAGTTTGTCAGATTGGAAAATCTAGGCCATTGTTTTTATTTATGTTGTACAGTGAGAGAGAAACTGAACTCAAAATCAAGGGTTTGAAAGTGTATTTTCAATTACACTTGGGTTTTTAAATCATGATGTTGTTTACATTGTACATTAATGATTTAGACGAGGGGATTAAATGTAGTATCTCCAAATTTGCGGATGACACTAAGTTGGGTGGCAGTGTGAGCTGCGAGGAGGATGCTATGAGGCTACAGAGTGACTTGGATAGGTTAGGTGAGTGGGCAAATGCGTGGCAGATGAAGTATAATGTGGATAAATGTGAGGTTATCCACTTTGGTGGTAAAAACAGAGAGACAGACTATTATCTGAATGGTGACAGATTAGGAAAAGGGAAGGTGCAACGAGACCTGGGTGTCATGGTACATCAGTCATTGAAGGTTGGCATGCAGGTACAGCAGGCGGTTAAGAAAGCAAATGGCATGTTGGCCTTCATAGCGAGGGGATTTGAGTACAGGGGCAGGGAGGTGTTGCTACAGTTGTACAGGGCCTTGGTGAGGCCACACCTGGAGTATTGTGTACAGTTTTGGTCTCCTAACTTGAGGAAGGACATACTTGCTGTTGAGGAAGTGCAGCGAAGATTCACCAGACTGATTCCCGGGATGGTGGGACTGACCTATCAAGAAAGACTGAATCAACTGGGCTTGTATTCACTGGAGTTCAGAAGAGTGAGAGGGGACCTCATAGAAACGTTTAAAATTCTGACGGGTTTGGACAGGTTGGATGCAGGAAGAATGTTCCCAATGTTGGGGAAGTCCAGAACCAGGGGTCACAGTCTAAGGATAAGGGGTAAGCCATTTAGGACCGAGATAAGGAGAAACTTCTTCACCCAGAGAGTGGTGAACCTGTGGAATTCTCTACCACAGGAAGTAGTTGAGGCCAATTCACTAAATATATTCAAAAGGGAGTTAGATGAAGTCCTTACTACTCGGGGGATCAAGGGGTATGGCGTGAAAGCAGGAAGTGGGTACTGAAGTTTCATGTTCAGCCATGAACTCGTTGAATGGCGGTGCAGGCTAGAAGGGCTGAATGGCCTGCTCCTGCACCTATTTTCTATGTTTCTATGTTTCTATGTTTCTCGATCGTTAGTTAGAAACTCATAGCCGTCTCTTACAATGCTTTCCTCGCACAGTGCTAATTCTCTCAAAATCCACTACCAATTCAATGGGATGGGGTGAAGGGTCAGGAGCCACCTTTAGTCTCATACCCTTGTGTTAATCTGTGAATGGGCCATTAAGTCCCACAGGATTTCCTCTTTCCTGAGATTTAATTTGAAATCTTTATCAGCCATTTTTAAATTCTTCATTTCTCACAATGTTTTCTTTCCATAACATTTATGACCCTTTAGCAACACTCAGATTTACATTCTAAACGGTTACATTGCCAATATATTAATAACTACCTGTTTCATACTTGTTCGCTACTTTGCATTTTTATTCACACTAACAAATTTACCTACTTGGAGATTTTTCTGCTCGGTGCTACTGGTGCACTACTGATGCACAAATTGGGAAATTCCACAAGGCAATCCAATTATTTTCCAACCATTAAAATAAATGGCCAGAAAATCACGGACTGCGAGTGTGGAATTTTCCAATACTTGGAAAAGGATTTCTTGGATTGTATAAGGGATGGTTTTCTAGACCAATATGTCGAGGAACCAACTAGAGTGCAGGCCACCCTAGACTGGGTCTTGTGTAATGAGAGAGGATTAATTAGCAATCTTGTCGTGCGAGGCCCCTTGGGGAAGAGTGACCATAATATGGTAGAATTCTTCATTAAGATGGAGAGTGACACAATTAATTCAGAGACTAGGGTCCTGAACTTAAAGAAAGGTAACTTCGATGGTATGAGACGTGAATTGGCTAGGATAGACTGGCGAATGATACTTAAAGGGTTGACGGTGGATGGGCAATGGCAGACATTTAAAGATCACATGGATGAAGTACAACAATTGTACATCCCTGTCTGGCGTAAAAATATAACGGGGAAAGTGGCTCAACCGTGGCTAACAAGGGAAATTAGGGATAGTGTTAAATCCAAGGAAGAGGCATTTAAATTGGCCAGAAAAAGCAACAAACCTGAAGACTGGGAGAAATTTAGAATTCATCAGAGGAGGACTAAGGGTTTAATAAGGAGAGGGGAAAAAAAGAGTATGAGAGTAAACTTGCAGGGAACATAAAAACTGACTGCAAAAGCTTCTATAGATATGTGAAGAGAAAAAGATTAGTGAAGACTAATGTAGGTCGCTTGCAGTCAGAATCAGATGAATTCATAATGGGGAACAAGGAAATGGCAGACCAATTGAACAAATACTTTGGTTCTGTCTTCACTAAGGAAGACACAAATAACCTCCTGAAAATACTAGGGGACCGAGGGTCTAGCGAGAAGGAGGAATAGAGGGAACTGAGGGAAATCCTTATTAGTCAGGAAATGATGTTAGGGAAATTGATGGGATTGAAGGCCGATAAATCCCCAGGGCCTGGTAGTCTGCATCCCAGAGTACTTAAGGAAGTGGCCCTAGAAATAGTAGATGCATTGGTGGTCATTTTCCAACATTCCATGGACTCTGGATCAGTTCCTATGGATTGGAGGGTAGCTAATGTAACCTCACTTTTTTTAAAAAGGAGGGAGAGAGAAAACAGGGAATTATAGACCAGTTAGCCTGACATCAGTAGTGGGGAAAATGCTGGAATCAATTATTAAAGATGTAATAGCAGCGCATTTGGAAAGCAGTGACAGGATCAGTCCAAGTCAGCATGGAATTATGAAAGGGAAATTATGCTTGACAAATCTTCTAGAATTTTTTGAGGATGTAACTAGTAGGGTGGATAAGGGAGAACCAATGGATGTGGTGTATTTGTACTTTCAAAAGGCTTTTGACAAGGTCCCACACAAAAGATTGGTGTGCAAAATTAAGGTACATGGGATTGGGGATAATGTATTGACGTGGATAGAGAACTGGTTGGCAGACAGGAAACAAAGAGTGGGAATAAACGGGTCCTTTTCAGAATGGCAGGCAGTGACTAGTGGGGTACTGCAAGGTTCAGTACTGGGACCCCAGCTATTTACAATATATATTAATGATTTAGACGAAGGAATTGAATGTAATATCTCCAAGTTTGCAGATGACACTAAGCTGGGTGGTAGTGTGAACTGTGAGGAGGATGCTAAAAGGCTGCAGGGTGACTTGGACAGGTTAGGTGAGTGGGCAAATGCATGACAGATGCAGTATAATGTGGATAAATGTGAAGTTATCCACTTTGGTGGCAAAAACAGGAAGGCAGATTATCTGAATGGTGAAAGATTAGTAAAAGGGGAGGTGCAACGAGACCTGGGTGTCATGGTACATCAGTCATTGAAAGTAGGCATGCAGGTACAGCAGGCTGTAAAGAAAGCAAATGGCACGTTGGCCTTCGTAGCGAGAGGATTTGTGTGTAGGAGCAGGGAGGTCTTGGTGAGACCATACCTTGAATATTGTGCGCAGTTTTGGGCCCCTAACCTGAGGAAGGACATTCTTGCTATTGAGGGAGTGCAGCAAAGGTTCACCAGACTGATTCCCAGGATGGCAGGACTGACATATGAAGAAAGACTGGATCGACTAGGCTTATATTCACTGGAATTTAGAAGAATGAGAGGGTATCTCATAGAAGCATATAAAATTCTGACGGAATTGGACAGGTTAGATGCAGGAAGAATGTTCCCGATGTTGGGGAAGTCCAGAACCAGGAGTCACAGTCTAAGGATAAGGGGTAAGCCATATAGGAGGGAGATGAGGAGAAACCTTTTCACCCAGAGACTTGTGAACCTGTGGAATTCTCTACGACAGAAAGTTGTTGGCCAGTTTGTTAGATATATTCAAAAGGGAGTTAGATGTGGCCCATATGGCTAAAGGACTCAAAGGATATGGCGAGAAAGCAGGAAAGGGGTACTGAAGTTGCATGATCAGCCATGACCATATTGAATGGTGGTGCAGGCTCGAAGGGCCGAATGGCTTACTCCTGCACCAATTTTCTATGTTTCTATGCTCCCGACATGCACCCGAAGCGCTGAAGCTGAACGCTGTGACCATTGTATATTTATCATTCATTGCTTTTTCCTTCCTTTGTCGTTTTTTTTTTTAAATGCAAAACATTTTTGTTCATCTGTCTCTTTGAGATTACTTATCATCCCTCAAATGTCTCTCCTTTTCTTTTATTACTCTTTTCCTTTAATTGTTCCTTTTTTGTCAGCACCTACAATCCAACTCATTGAGAATAGACTATTTCGTCTTAGGATTACAATGCTATACATGTTTGATTATAATTTTGATCTGGACATCAGAAGGATCCTTACGGTCCACTGATGCCTGTGGGTGTCACGTACTCTGATCCTTTTTACTCATGAAAGAATACTGGCAGTGGGAAGATAGCCAATATTGCTCTCTTATCTGCTTTCCACAACGATGTCTCATGGTTCAGATGACGCCAATAGTGACTTCACTATGTTGGCTCCCTCTTATTTAGCATATTTGCACTAAACCAAAAATGCAGTTCTGCTACAGTTATGAATAACCTAAGTGGAAATGGAAATAAAAAACATTTCTTACCGGAGGAGCAGTCTTAGTCTTTAATGGCAGCCATAACAAAGTGCTGCATTGTACAGTGTTCTTGTGACTCAGACCAAGCCACCGCTTTCGGTCCGAGTTCAATGAGAACCAAGATCCTCGAACTTTTGAGTAACGTGGCTTTACGGTCATAATACATCTACCCTATTTGTTTACGAGATAAACCATGTGTGACACTCAACATTTAGTTGCGACGTGCTGTACATACTTTCTCTCAATAGTTAGTGATAATTTTTCAAATGGTTATGATAACACGAACATAGCATAATTACATTGTACTTACAAAAGCTGAATGCAATCTAGTGATATAACAGAGCAGTACTCACCTGCGAGTTCCTGGCATGTAGCATATTGAGCCAAAGCTGTAAGAGGAGAACATCATTATATGCGTTGTAGTGTTTACACATACGCCTATGCAATATTTTTTTCGATGTATCCATGTATGCGTGATGCTTAAATCTTATTTTAGGGTTAAACCCAATAATTACACCCTAAAAGATGAATTCCAAAATTAAGTTAAACAACAACAACTTGTATTTATATATTTTATTTATGTATTTAACACGATAAACCTGGAGAGATCAATGTTAGCAGACTCGGTTCTGGTGCGATGCGGACAACCGTGTAAGGGACAACAGGAGTATTCAGCGTACCTTCAGTCACTTTACAAATTGCTGAACGAAGTTGCGTGAGGGAAGAAGACGCTAGGATGTAGCTAATGCTACCCCTCAACTCCTTTTCAGCATTATATTGTGAGGACAGTTGTAAACATTTATTACTTCAAATATTGTATTTATTCCTTCCTTCATTGGCTGTAAATCGCTTTGAGACGTCCGGTAGTTGTGAAAGACTATATAATAAATGCAAATCTCTCTTTTTTCCAAAATTGTTTGGTTGATTATATCCAAAGTTTCTATTTACAACCAGTGCGTTTTATTTTGTCTTGAAATGGAATGAATTTGCTGACAGTTAATTCCACCAAATATTTTGACGCACATTCTTGAAAAGAAGTGCCCAAATATCAGAAAGCTTACCGATAGTGGATTCCTGTTTAGTGCAAGTTCAATTAGCTAACAAAAAATTTCGCTTATAGAATCATTCTTAGCAAAAGTTGGCTTTTTCCACAGTTAGTAATCCTATAACTGGTACATTGACAGTAAATTGCTCCTAAAGCACATGATTTTAAGTGGAGAAAGCTATAAAATACTAGAGAGAGATTTAATAGAACTTAACAATTACATGACAAAACTCTTAAGGACTTTTGTGCGTTTATATTAAGTGGAGCGTACTTGGTGTTAAGTAGATCTGCCTGTATGTACAGAAATATAACAGGGCCCTTTTACAAACTCTGCGATTAAAATGAGATCTGAGAAAACTTGAATTTTTTTGATTCCTGAGAGAACCAACTTGATTTTGAATATGCACTTCCCCACAACGTGCTCTGCAAATCAATATTGGGGTTTTAAAAAGAATGAGTATTATAATACACTGCATATTCTATTCATATTAACATTTTTTTCTCTACTTCATTGAAAAATGCCAACTGTAATACTAATACTCACCGAACAGAAATAATAGGTGGAAATAAATTTTCATTTTCTTAACCAAGTTATTCCCTTTTTGGTGTTGTAGTTTGTTGTTGATCAATGAACATCAAGTCAAGTCAAATTACTTCATTAGCTCTTCAACAAACACAGCGGTGACAATGGAATGTGTTTTTCCTCTTGTGCTGGCAGATGGCTGAGACCCACACACCCGGAACTGGGAGTTTCTCGCACACACTCGGAGCTGTGATAACTGCACGAGAGTGGAAGTGGAAAAGGACAAGGACATCCTGCATTATGATTGGTCAGAATAAACTCACCAGGCTTCCTTTTCCAGCACACTCATAATTTGAAAAACAGATTTGGACAAAAGTATCTTTCTTAAAGGGAAAGGACACACAGCGAAGAATATGTCTTCCTTTTATGTTGCAATTTTGTGAATTTAAAAAAATCACCCGAGTGTAATGCGATCCTTCTTGCCAGCATTGCTCTCCATCCCGGAGCTAACCAACATTTCAGTTCAAATGGAAGCCATGTGGCTGATTCATGCTTGTATCTACATAAACTATGCTGAGTCAACAACTGTTAACATTGCCTAATGAAGAATCATCTTCATAAGCGGTCCCTCGTATTGAGGATGACTTGCTTCCACACCAAAAAAGGATGAGTTCACAGGTGTTTCAATGAAGGACCTAATATTACAGGTTCCGAACTACATGTTGAAGGGTGGAAGATGCCTGTGTGTGGATTTTTTTTAACATGTGGTGGCCGTTGCACACCAGCCACCACACGGGCTTGACAGAGCTAGGTCTTCGTCCAGTGGCAAGGGTTAACCAAGACGACTGGAGACCAGCTCTGCTGCACGGACCTAGTGCGCACACATATCGCAGTGTGGGCTGGCCTGTGCTACCCCTGGGCCCTCACCTCTTCTGGGCCCCGAGCTCACACCTCTCAAGAGAAGAATGACATCCTGTTCACTCCCATGTCAATCCAGAATGTTCGTGCTAATTTTAAATAATGAATTCATAAACAGTTAGAAAAACAAAAAAATAATATTCTGGAATAGAAACTGCCTATGTGAGCTTTTCCTGCTTTAATTACAACCGGCCACCAGAAGAGGAACCGCAGAGCCACCACTGGCAGGAGGCTGCAATTACACCGTGACAAGTTTATATAGAAAATTTCCATTATAAATGTGGACATAAGAATTTATAATAGAAATATATAAAGGAGGACAGGGTGTGTGACTTTACAATGGGGACAACAGGTCTACTTGCCTTGCTTGATTAATTTCCCACCCTCTAACCCCACTTCATCTGAAGACTACATTTGGCCTTGACTCCTGTATGGTTTCTGTGACAAATGTACATTTTAGTCAACTTAACCATTTAAGCAGCCAATAATAATGTTCCTATTTCACTCTCTAAAGCTATACTGCTGAAATGGTGGATGTAATGTATTTGCTTCATGGGTTCTTTGCTTAAGAATTCATAGCAACACATTGCTATTAAGAACGAGTTGGTTTATTTAAAGTTTTATCGCACTACATATTACCAGTTCATCCACTAGGCTCACAACTGCATACCTCATCGTGGATGACCTGGACTCAACTGACTGGGGTTTTATTGAGACTTGTGAACATCATATGACTGGCTAAATCACTCTTAATGCAACAGCTCTACAAACCTGTGAGCATACATTACAGTGGACATACTCTGCATCTGGACCAGGAAGGCAACATCTACACCATGCGAGTTCTATTTCTCCTGAAGCAAACCACTCGCCTGTACTCTCAACACCTTCTTGCCATCCTTTTGCTTGAGAATCCAAGTCTGCTGCATGTCACGAGTGTAAATTCTTGATCTCCTGAGATTGACAAGATCAAGAATTTATATCCAGTGGGCAGCAGAGTTGGATCCCTGAGCAAAGCCCCAGCAGCAGGAAGAGATTAGTAGCAACAGTGAGCAGCAAATCAGGGGGAAAAGAGTGCTTCTGAGAACTATTAGGGGACGGTGGGGGGGGGGGGCAGGGGGGTGGCACAGAGGAGAATAAAGCTCAGAGGGAACGAAGAATTCCTCTGGGAACTGGACGCAAGGTGAAAGGGGAAAAAACTGCCCCCGTGACCTGGAGAGATATGGGGGGGGGGGGGAAAGAGAGAGTGGGACAGTGCCTCTGTGAACAGGAGGGATTGAGTAGAATGGTGCCTCTGTGAACTGAAGGGTGAGAAGAAAATTGCCTCTAAACTGAGTGGGTAGGAAGGTCGTGCAAAGAGGAGAAAAACTTTTTAAAACAGTTTTACCAATTTTTTTCAAAGAAAAAGCATAATGGATTCTGGGTTTTATAAATAGGGTACAAAAGCAAAGAGGTAATACTAACCCTAAACACGTCATTAGTTTGGCCACAGTTTGAAGATTGCACCCAGTGTGTGTTTGTTTTTACTTCAGGAAGGATGTCAAGGCTATAGGAAATTCACTAAGATCATACTGGGGATGGGTCAAGGCTTTAGGTCGGAGGAAAGACTACAGAAATTGGGCTCTTTTCATTAGAACAAAATGTTAGGTGATCTAAGAAGTGTTCAAAATGATGAGAAAATTTGATGGTTAATCTTGAAAAACTATTTCCACCGAATGTAACTAAAGGAATAAATTTAAGTTCATCACCAAAAGAGGAGTTATGAGAATATTTCCTTGCCACATAGGGCTGTTAGGACATGGAATACAGAAACATGAGTGGAAGCAGAATTTATGGTAGGTTTTTAAAAGGAGCTATCCAATTAGTCCCGCTCCCCTGTTCTTTCCCCATAGCCATAAAAAATAAGTCTGTCTCCGCTGGTTACCGACCCTCCTGCCAGTGGAAAGTTTCTCCCTATGTAATCTATCAAAACCCCTTCAAAATTTTGGACACCTCTATTAAATCTCCCCTCAACCTTTGCTGCTCTAAACAGAACAACCCCAGCTTCTCTAATCTATCCACATAACTGAAGTCCCTCATCCCTGGTACCATTCTAGTAATCTACTCTGCACCCTATCCAATGCCTTGACATCCTTCTTGAAGTGTGATGCCCAGTACTGCACATAATACTCCAGCTGAGGTCTAACCAGTGATTTATAAAGATTTAGCATAACTTCCTTGCTTTTGTACTCTATGCCTGTGTTTATAAAGCCAAGAATCATAGAATCCCATATGATATTTTAAAAATGACAACTTGTATTTATATAGCGCCTTTAACATAGTGAAACATCACAAGGCGCTTCACAGGAGTATTATGAGACAAAAAATTTGACACAGCCACATAAGAAGAAATTAGGACAAGTGACCAATGGTCAAAGAGGTAGGTTTTAAGGAGCGTCTTGAAGGCGGAAAGGGAGGTAGAGAGGCGGAGACGTTTAGGCAGAGAATTCCAGAGCTTAGGGCCTCGGCAACAGAAGGCATGGCCACCAATGGTTGAGCAATTATAATCAGGGATGCTCAAGAGGGTAGAACTAGAGGAACACAGACAGCTCGGGGGTGGGGGGGATGGAGGAGATTACAGAGATAGGGAGGGACAATACCATGGAGGGATTTGAAAACAAGGATGAGAATTTTGAAATCAAGGCATTGTTTAACCGGGAGCCAATGTAGGTCAGTGAGCACAGGGGTTATTGTGTTCCTAACACAGATGAGACTGCACACAGGGAGGTTAAAGTAACAGTGACCTCAGTCTTTATTAAGACACTCCAGAGTGAGGAACAGGCCTTAGCAGCCGGCTTATATACAGTGCTCCCAAGGGATGCTGGGATCCCTTGGGACTTCAGGGGATGCGCTCCCTGGTGGCGGAACATGGGAGTGCATGCTTTACAGATACACAACATCACTGCCCCCCTCCCAAAGTCAAAGTGAAAACTATTTACAAGGTGAGGCGGTCGGGAGCCTTTATTTCCCTGGTGGACTGCCTCGGTACAAATGTCTGTTCTGGTGTGTTGGCTGTGCCCTCGCTGGGCTGGTACGTTGTTGGCCCTGCAGGGCTGCTGGGTGAGCCTGGCTTTGCTGGGCTGTTGGGCGTGATGGGTTCGATTTCCTGGTCCGGGGTGGTGTCGTTGATCCTTTGGGTGTGTGTTGTGGGCTCGAAAAAGGTGGTGTCTGCTGTGGGTTGTTCAGGGCAGTCTGTGAACTGCAACCTCGTTTGGTCCAGGTGCTTTCTGCAAATTTGTCCATTGTCTATTTTGACTACAAACCCGACTCCCTTCTTTAGCTATCACCATGCCCACGATCCACTTGGGACCATGTCCATAGTTTAGCACATACACAGGGTCATTCAGATCAATTTCCCGTGACACAGTGGCGTGACCATCATTTACATTTTGTTGCTGTTGCCTGCTCTCTACCTGATCATGCAGGTTGGGGTAAATCAGCGAGAGTCTGGTTTTAAGTGAGCTTTTCATGAGTAGCTCAGCCGGGGGCACCCGTGAGCGAGTGGGGTCTCATGCAGTAGCTGAGCAGTACTCGGGACACGCGGGTTTGGAGTGAACCTTTTGTGACTCCTTTAAGGCTCTGTTTGATTGTTTGTACTGCCCGCTCTGCCTGCCCATTGGGAGTCATGAATTCTTTAAATTCGGCACTGATGAAACATGGCCCCACTGACCAGTATGTCAGGCAGGCTGTGGGTGGCAAACATGGCCCTCAGGCTTTCAATGGCGGCGGTGGCGGTGCTTCCCAACATTATTTCACATTCAATCCATTTTGAAAAAGCATCCACCACCACCAGGAACATTTGACCGAGAAACGGGCCCGCATAGTCGACATGGATCCTCGACCATAGTCTGGAGGGCCAGGATCACAAATTTAGTGGTGCCTCTCTGGGCACGTTGCTCAACTGAGCACACACACACTGCATTGCCGTACACAGGACTAAGTCAGAGTCGATACCAGGCCACCACACGTGGGATCTGGTTATCGTTTTCATCATTACTATACCCGTGTGTGTGCTATGGAGATCCGAGATGAACGTCTCCCTGCCCTTTTTTGGTAGCACTACGCGGTTACCCCATAACAGGCACTCTGCCTGAATGGACAGCTCGTCCTTTCGCCACTGGAATGGCTTGCATTTCAACGGGGATGCTGGCCCAGCTCCCATGCAGTACACAGTTTTTTTACTAGGGACAGCAGAGGATTTTGGCTGGTCCAAGTCCTAATCTGGTGGGCCATGACAGGTGATTTATCATTTTCAAACGCTTCCATGACCATCAACAAGTCTGCGGGCTGCGCCACCATCAACAAGTTTGCAGGCTGCGCCATTTCCACCCCCGTGGTGGGCAATGGTAGCCGACTGAGAGCATCCGCAGAGTTCTCGGTGCCTGGCCTGTGGCGGATGGTATAATTCTACGCTGATAGTCCGCATACAAAGGTGGGCACTCACGCTGAGGCATTAGTATTTATCCCCTTGTTTTCAGCGAACACGGATATGAGGGGCTTTAGATCGGTTTCCAGCTCAAATTTGAGGCCAAACAGGTACTGATGCATTTTCTTTGCTCTGAACAAACACGCTAATGCCTCTTTCTCAATCATGCTGTAGGCCCTCTCGGCCTTAGATAAGCTCCTGGAGGCATAGGCGACAGGTTGCAACTTCCCCGCAACATTAGCTTGTTGTAATACACGCCCGACTCTGTACCACGACGGATCACATGCTAGCACAAGTCTTTTACACGGGTTATACAATACAAGCAGCTTGTTGGAGCATAAAATATTTCTGGCTTTCTCAAAAGCAATTACTTGTTTTTTTTCCCCATACCCAGTTCTCACCTTTACACAATAACACATGTAGGGGCTCTAAGAGGGTGCTTAACCGCGGTAGGAAGTTACCAAAATAGTTGAGGAGTCACAGGCACGACCGCAGCTCCGTGACGTTCTGTGGCCTGGGCGCATTCCTGATCGCCTCCGTCTTGGCGTCTGTGGGCCGAATGACATCCGCCGTGATCTATCTCCCCAAAAGCTCCACTTCTGTTGCCATGAAGACACTCTTCGACCTCTTCAGCCGCAGCCCTACGTGATCCAGTCGCTGGAGGACTTCCTCCAGGTTTTGTAGGTGCTCGACGGTGTCCCGACCCGTGACCAATATGTCATCCTGAAAAACCACCATGCGTGGTACCGACTTGAGTAGGCTCTCCATGTTTCTCTGGAAGATCGCTGCAGCTGACCGAATTCCAAACGGGCATCTGTTGTAGATGAACAGTCCCTTGTGCGTGTTGATGCAGGTGAGGCCCTTCGAAGGCTCCTCCAGCTCCTGTGTCATGTAGGCCGAAGTCAGGTCGAGTTTGATGAACGTCTTGCCTCCTGCCAGTGTTGCAAATAGGTCGTCTTCCTTAGGTAGCAGGTATTGGTCCTCCAGCGAGAAACGATTAATAGTTACTTTATAATCGCCGCAAATCCTGACCGTGCCATCACTTTTGAGTACTGGAACAATCAGGCTGGCCCACTCGCTGAAGTCCACTGGGGAGATGATGCCCTCGCATTGCAGCCTGTCCAGCTCGATTTCCACTCTCTCCCTCATCATGTGAGGTACCACTCGCGCCTTGTGGTGAATGGGTCATGCCTCTGGGACCAACTCGATCCGCACCTTCGCCCCGGAAAAGTTTCCAATGCCTGGCTCAAAAAGGGAAGGAAATTTGTTAAGAACCTGGGTGCATGAGGCCTCATCGACATGTGATAGCGTTCGGATGTCATTCCAGTTCGTGAATTTTGCCCAGCCAGCTCCTTCCAAGCAGTGTGGGGCCATCGCCCGGGACAATCCAGAGTGGCAGTTCATGCACCGTGCCCTCGTAGGTGACCTTGACCATGGCGCTGCCCAGGACAGTGATGAGCTCTTTGGTGTATGTTCTCAGTTTCAAGTGGATGGGGCTCAGGGCTGGTCTGAGTGCCTTGTTGCATCACAGTCTCTGAAACATCTTTTTACTCATGATGGATTGGCTAGCGCCAGTGTCCAGTTCCATGGCTACGGGTAAGCCATTCAATTTTACATTTAGCATTATGGGTGGACATTTCATTGAAAATGTGTGCACCCTGTGTACTTCAGCAGCTGCCTCCTCTCTCTGAGGCTCAAAATTGCTTTGATCCACCATGGACCGATCTTCCTCTGCCACGTGGTAGTTAACAGGTTTTGCAGAGCTTGCAGCTAGTCAGCAGTGCCCCATTGTTCCACAGCTCTTGCAAACATACCCTTTGAAGCAGCATGAATAGAAACATAGAAACATAGAAAATAGGTGCAGGAGTAGGCCATTCGGCCCTTCTAGCCTGCACCGCCATTCAATGAGTTCATGGCTGAACATGCAACTTCAGTACCCCATTCCTGCTTTCTCACCATAGGCTGAATGGAAGCCTCCACAACGTCAACAAAGTGTGAATTGCCTTGCATTCATCCTTTGTTGCGAACTCAGTCATCTGGGTCACCTGAGGCCTGCTGGCAGTTGCAGACTTGTGGTTTCTGCTCTGTACATTTCTGCTCGCAAACACAGTTCCAGTTAATTTATGAACATTGCTAGCACTTGTGTGCTGAGAGATTTGTTTGGTGTTATCACTGGTGGACATAAATGCCTGTGCTATCGCAATGGCCTTACTGAGGGTCGGTGTCTCTACAGTCAAAAGTTTTCGTAGGCTGGTCTTGTGGCCAATGCCCAGTACAAAAAAGTCTGAGCATTTGCTCCAGGTAGCCATCAAACTCACATTGTCCTGCAAGTCGCCTTAGCTCGGTGATGTAGCTCGTCACTTGCTGACCTTCAGATCGCTGGCACGTGTAGAACCGAAATCTCGCCATCAGCACGCTCTCCCTCAGGTTAAGATGCTCCCGAACCAGTGTACGCAGCTCCTCTTATGACTTATCTGTGGGTTTTACCGGAGCCAGAAGATTCTTCATGAGGCTGTAGGTCGGTGCCCCGCAGACCGTGAGGAGGACCGCTCTCTTTGCAGCGCTTCCTTCTCCATCCAGCTCATTGGCTACAAAGTACTAGTCTAGCCGTTCGACATAGGCCTCCCAGTCCTCACCCTCCGAGAACTTCTCTCGGATGCCCACAGTTTGCTGCATCTTTGCATTGGATTTGTATACTCGTCGCCAGTTATTGTGTTCCTGACACAGATGAGACTGCACACAGGGAGGTTAAAGTAACAGTGACCTTAGTCTTTATTAAGACACTCCAGAGTGAGGAACAGGCCTTGGAGGCTGGCTTATATACAGTGCTCCCAAGGGATGCTCGGATCCCTTGGGACTTCAGGGGATGCACTCCCTGGTGGCGGAACATGGGAGTGCATGCTTTACAGAGACACAACAGGGGTGATGGGGGAGCAGGACTTGGAGAGAGTTAGGACATGAGAAGCTGAATTTTGGATCACCTCTAGTTTAAGTAGGGTAGAATGTAGGGTAGAAAACAGCCTTATCAACTTGTCCTGCCACCTTCAAAGATTTGTGTATGTAAACCCCCAGGTGTCTCTGTTCCTGCACCCTCTTTAAAATTGTACCATTTCGTTTATATTGGCTCTCCTTATTCCTGGTTCCAAAATGCATGACTTAACACTTTTCTGCATTAAATTTAATCTGCCATTTCACCAGTCTATGTTTCACCAGTATATCTAATTAATATAAAACAACTTAAACAGCTTAACGGATCATTGATAATAGTGTAGAATGCAATTTCAATCCACTTTTATTTATTTGGGTCACTTATATTTTTAATAAAGTGGACTTCCATTCTAATTAGGTAGCCCTGTTCTACAATGATAGCAATGTAGCTGTGTTGTCAGAGGTTTTGCAGAGGGCTCAAGGAAAATGTCATGGTTGATTCCAGGCTGTAAATTATTAGTACAGACTCGCAGAGCTAAAATTATTTTCATCGGAGAAAGTGAAAGGGGAAAAGAGACATGATCCCGTTCTTTAAAATGTGGAAAGGCATGGATACTGTAGATGTTAACAGGCTATTGGATTTGGAAGATGATCAAAAGAACTGGAGGGGGGGGGGGGGGGGTCAGAGGTTCAAATTTAAGCTTCAAGTGAGACTAAAGCTTAGAAGAGCAATGGATATGGGAAACAGCCTCCCAGTAAAAACAGCTGATATCCTGCTCATTAACTCCTTCAAAAAAACAACTAGACAACAGTCTGACTGGGAATAGGATGAGTCAATAAATAAGTATATGCTTAGTTAATCAAATACCTCACAGGACATAATGGGCTAGACTTTCCACTTCACATCGCCCATCTAAGGCCCAGCTATCGCCCAAAACGGACCTCTATCGCCCATTTTGAGCAAAAAGTGGAAACTAGGCCCAAAATTTCGCCAGAAAAATAGGCTCCCAAGTTTCCACTTTGAAAACTGAGATGATCGCCCACACAAGGCCCATCCCAAGTATCGACACCGAGCATGCACTTCGCTGGGCCGATGCAAGGCCCAAAAGAGTGCTGAAAAACAGTTGCTTTTTCAGGGCCGAAGAGAAGGAAATGGGCACTACGGACACCATTTTTAACTTCGGAGGAAGAGTGGAGAATTAATTGAGAGTTATTTAGAGAGTAAAATTGAAGAAAATTGTACTCAGACATTTGGGACAGGGAATATAAATAGGTATTATCAAATTAGTTATGCTAAATAGATCTCATATATTGGAATTATTTAGTAAATAGCTTTTACATAGTGAAGTTATTTAATGATATTGTTGGTGCCTATCAAACTGACGGGTATACAGCTTAGAGAGTATAGAGCGGGCAGACTACAGTGATTAGAGAGTATAGAGTAAAGAGATGATTAAAATTAGTGAAAGTAATTATTGATAGTGATTTTGGGGCCTATGCTTTCCCTGCCTTTAATTGCAACTGCTCACACACTGGTTACTGAAAGGATCAATCGAAGAGGTGGCACAGTAACGCGTAGACGGAGACGAAGACAGAGGAGGAGATCGTACAGCCAACTTGGAGAAACAATCCTACCTGAACTTGTCTGAAAATGCTTGTCTTAAGAGGCTGCGATTCCAGAAGGAGGTCATCGATGAAATATGTCAACTTGTCAAGGATGATCTGCAGCCTTCCAGCACCATCAGAACCGCACTGTCCGTTGAGGTGAAGGTTACTGCTGCCCTAGCCTTTTACCCATCGGGATCTTTTCAGGCTTCAGCTGGCAATATCTGCCATATCTCTCAGTATGCTACACACTGCTGCATTCGACAGGTGACTGAAGCCCTTTGCGCTCGCAGGATGGACTTCATAAGCTTCCCAATGACCAGGGAGGCACTGACCGAGAGGGCTTTGGGTTTCTCGAGAATAGCAGGCTTCCCCAAGGCGCAGGGAGCAATAGACTGCACGCACATTGCCCTGAAAGCATCCTTAAAGAACGCGGAGGTGTTTCGTAACAGAAAGGGGTTCCACTCACTAAATGTGCAGCTTGTTGTCGACCACAATCAAGCAATTATGACAGTGAATGCTACATTTCCTGGCAGCATCCATGATGCGCACATCTTACGTGAAAGTGCTATCCCTGACCTGTTTGCCAATCAGCCAGGAGGTCACGGTTGGATGCTGGGGGATAAAGCATATGGCCTTGCCAGTTGGCTCATGACCCCTCTGCGTAATCCTGTCACTGAAGCACAGAGACGGTATAATGATGAAAGTCACATAGCGACTCGCAACATTGTTGAAAAGACAATTGGAGTCCTAAAGCAGCGCTTCAGATGCCTGTATCATTCCGGAGGCAGCCTCCAGTACCACCCTGATCAGGTAGCAGAGTTTATTGTGGTGTGTTGCATGCTGCATAACCTAGCTATAAAGAGAGGACAAATAATGCCGGATCATGCTGCAGGTCCACCTCCAGAAGGAGATGAAACAGAAGAGGCAGCCGGTGAAGAAGAAGAGGACGAACAGGTGGGAGAGGACATAGGGGAGCTTAATCAGCCTGGCGATCTAGCACCGGTACCACCACACCTTTCCCGAAGACCAGTAGCCAGTGGCAGCTACACGGCCGCTAAGCTTTTGCGTCAGCAGCTCATTAATGAACACTTCGCATGAACTATTATTGTTGATATTCAAATGTTCAATTACAGTTATGGTTAATAAAAAGTTTCATTTCCATGGAGAAACAGAACAAACAAATATGCATGAAAAACTGTACATTGTAAAACTTATGTAACTAAGAGAGAAGGTACAAAAGTTGTAGAAATTTTTTTATTAACAAAATTTTTTTTAAGAACTAATGAACAACACCCTCTCTCCAACCCCCCACCAACCCACCCTTCCCTCAAAATCCCCAAAACGTTAAAAGAAATTGAACATTTAAGTTTTAAAGAACAAGTGTCCATTTAAGTAATGATAACAAGTGACCATTTCAGTGATAACAAGTGACCATTTCAGTGATGATAACAAGTGACCATTTCAGTGATGATAACAAGTGACCATTTCAGTAACAATAACAAGTGACCATTTCAGAAAGAATGGAAAGTGAACAGTTATGTAATGATAACAAGTTAAGTATTGAATACAAGTGCCCAATTTAGTTACAAGAGAATAATTGAGATATCTTCACAGCGCACAGCACACACAGCTTCTTAACATGGCAGGCTGCTCTGTCGGAACTCTCCGGAAAACTGCCTGTTGTTTAATGATTAACTATGCAGCTGCAGTACACAATACGGCCACATCCACAGTGTGGAGCTACAAGCATTACAAGCTTACAGACATTACACTTCTCCCTCCTTAATGAAAAAGCCATCATAACAAACATCATAAATAACTTTCATTTTTATACACATTTACAAATTTAACTTTACCACTTGTTTTCTGTTTCAAAGAGGATACCTTCACTCTCAAACAGAACCTTCCAAACATGGTGTTGATTTCACACTCATTTGAGGCTCATCCTGAGGAACAATTTCCTCCATGGAATTTCCTCTAACTTCAGGCTCTTTGTTTCCCTGACTCGGACTCAGAATTTCATTCTGATTATCTCCTGGGTTTCTTTCCAGTACATTGGATTTAGGATTTGCTACTGGTATATCAAAACTATTTGAAAAGTCAGAAATAATTGAATCATTCCCACCTTCAACTCCTTCCATGTCTGTAGGTAAAATATGATCAATATGGACAAATCTAACCTGTCCATTATCAAACATCTTTACCAAATATCTGCGAGGACCACATATCTTCACCACTCTTCCGAGTAACCACTTTAACCATTTATGGTGATGGTTCTTCACTCTCACCTTCTGATTTAATTTCACTCTTCTCTCTTTTACTCTCCCTTTATCGTGATTCTCTTTTTGTCTTAATTGTGTCTCTTCTACGGACTGTGCCAAATTTGGCTTTAACAACGAGAATCTGGTTCGTGGCTGTCGTTTGAGAAACAACTCTGCTGGTGTTCTACCAGTAGTTGTATGAGGAGTACTTCGATATGTAATCAAAAAATTAGCCAATTTGAGATCCAATGACAACTGTCGTTTACTTGGATTTGGATTTAACATTTGTTTTATGAGGGCATGTTTTACAATTTGTACAGTGCGCTCTGCTGTACCATTCGAAGCAGGATGGTATGGTGGAACCTTGGTATGTTTCACACCATTTTTGCTCGTGAATTGTGCAAATTCTTCTGAACGAAATTGTGGTCCATTATCCGAAACAATTTCTTCAGGGAGGCCAAATAATTTTCATAAAATGTCCAATGTTTTACTTGTTGTTATTTTCCACATTGGAAACACCTCAACCCACTTTGAATGGCTATCAATTACAATGTACAATTGTTGTCCATCTAACTCAGCAAAATCAATATGTAGCCTTTGCCACACCCTGGGAGGCCATTTCCATGGCTGTAATGGTACTGGTGGTGGTTGCTTGCTTACCAATTGACATGTCGTACACTGACTCACGATGTACTCTATATCTTTATCAAGACCTGGCCACCAAAAATAACTGCATGCAAAACTCTTGTTCAAGCACATTCCCAGGTGCTGGTCATGGAGGTCTCCTAATAATTTGGACCTGAATTTATTTGGCATAACCACTCTTGCACCCCACATGATACAATCTTTATCGACTGATAATTCATTCCTACGAATGAAGAATGGATGTGTATCTTTGTCTGTTACCTGGTTTGGCCATCCATTTGCAATATACTCATACACCTTTAACATTGCTGGGTCACGTTTAGTTGCTCTACCAATCTCTTCAGCTGTGACTGGCAGTTCATCAATGTATGAAAAATAAAACACTTCTTCCCTATCGGGTGTAACCTGTGATGGGGAAGGCAATCTAGACATTGCATCAGCATTATTGTGATCAGCTGATTGTCTGTATTCAATATCATATGTATATGCTGACAAAATCAAAACCCATCTCTGCATTCGGGCTGCAGCTAATGTTGGAACTGGGGACTTTCGATGGAGGATTGCTGTTAGGGGCTTATGGTCCGTAACGATGGTAAATTTACGACCACACAAGTATTTGTGAAACTTCTTGACCCCAAAAATTAATGCCAAAGCTTCCCTTTCAATTTGAGCATAATTTCTCTCACTGGCACTGAGACTGCGTGAAGCAAAAGCAATTGGTCTCTCCTCCCCATTACTTAATACATGAGAGATTACTGCCCCAACTCCATACGGAGAGGCATCACATGCTAGCGTAATCTCCTTAGATATGTCGTAGTGAACCAACATGGTGCTCTCTACCAATTTGTTTTTACACTCCTTAAATGCTGTTTCGCATTCTTTTGACCACTTCCACTGGACCTGTTTTTTCAAAAGTTCATTCAGTGGATGTAATACTGTAGCCAAATTTGGTAGGAACTTCCCATAATAGTTCAAAAGACCCAAGAATGAACAAAGTTCAGTGACATTCCTGGGAGTGGGTGCATTTCTAATTGCATCCAATTTTTCCATGGTTGGATGTAAACCATCTTTGTCTACTCTGTACCCTACTGAGTTTTTAAATAACTCTCACTTACGAGCAGATACTTGTACTCTGTGCTTCTCTAGCCGTTTGAGGACTTCATTCAAAATGTTATTATGAATTTGCCGATTTGGTGCTGAAATTAGTATGTCATCCAAATAACATACTATCCCTTCAATACCTTGCAAAATCTGGTTCATCACCCCTTGGAATACGGCAGGGGCGGAAGACACTCCAAACGGTAGCCTATTAAACTGATATAGGCCTAGATAAGTATTTATAGTCAAACATGACTTGGACTCCTCATGTAGTTCAAGCTGTAAGTAGGCATTCTTAAGATCCAGTTTTGAGAAGATCGGACCACCTGTCAGTGTTGTGAACAAATCTTCTATATTCGGCAATGTATTGGGGACATTACCCTCTAGAACCTGGTTTACGGTTACCTTATAATCACCACACAATCTTACTTTACCATCAGACTTATGTACAACAACAATGGGTGTAGCCCAATTACATCGATGTATCTTACAAATAATGTTCTCAATCTCTAGTCTTTCGAGTTCTTGCTCAACTTTCTCCTTGAGTGCATATGGTACAGAACGTGGCTTGTAGTAAACCGATCTAGTGTCCTTCTGTACCCTGACACTCGCCTTGAAGCCTTGGATCGGACTGCCCGTTTCGCAGAACACCTTCAGATACTATTTGATAACCTCTTCCTTTGATGAAAATCTCGATTCCACACAGAAAATCTTACTCCAATCCAGCTTCAGTGAGCTCAACCAATTTCTTCCTAGTAAGGCAGACTTGTCTCCTTTCACTACTATTAGAGGCAAGTTCTGAAATTGATCTTTATATTTCACTGGTATGGTGATACGACCTACTACAGGAATTTTCTCTCCCGAGTAGCCTTGCAGCTCCATCTTGGATTTCTCCAGTTGGAAATCACACAATTTGTTGCGGTACAGTGACTCCAGTACTACACTCACAGAGGCACCCGTGTCAATTTCCATTGGTATCTTGAATCCTGCAACATCTATGTGGATTTTGATGCTTTCCGAATCGCTGTCCATTAACCTCGTGCTCCTGATGACGTGTAACTCTAACATCTCCTCATCCTGTTGTTGTTCTTCCATGCTATGAAGTCTCTTTGGATTTTGACTCATAGCTTTAAAAACTGGTTTACCCTTCAGTCAGCATGCCTTCGCAAGATGCCCAGTCTTTCTGCAGAAAAAACACTCTGCCTTCACATATGGACAACTTTTAGCAATGTGTTGTCCCAGGCACCGATAGCACGACTTCGACGCTCTGGCAGAATTTCTAGTTTCTGAGCCTTTCAGCCATGGCTGTCTTTTACTTTGAACCTGCAGGTGATTTACCTCGGTTGACTGACGACCATAATTATTATTTAATTCTCGGGAATATTGTTCAGCTATGCTCATCGACCTCGCTGTCTGACAAGCAATCTCAAAAGTTAAGTCATCTGTCATCAATAACTTCCTTCTGATCGCATCATTTTTCACCCCACAAACAAAACGATCCCGTAATGCTCAGTTTTGAAAGTTTCCAAAATTACAGCGCATCGATAGCTTTTTTAATGCTATGATGTAATCAGTGATACTTTCATCCGCATTTTGATTCCGAATCCTGAAATGATAGCTTTCAGCAATTTCTAATGGTTTGGGTTATAGTGCTGCTCCAGCTTTGTTAAAATCGCTTCAAGCGTTGTGTCCTTTGGCTCGTCAGGCACAAGCAGATTTACAAGGGTTTCGTATAATGCCGGACCTGCCACTGATAAGAAAATCGCTTTCTTACGTTCCAACATAGCCCGGTTCTGGACTTTATTGTCTGGAACTTCGATTATGTTATTTGCAGTGAAATACATTTCCAGCCGATCCACATACGCTTTAAAACGTTCCCGGTCGTGTCTATATTCACCCAAATATCCGATTACACCTGCCAGTTTTAATCTCTAGCTGTTCACACCGTGCTGTATTTTTACCTCGGATTTTTGTAGCTTTTTTCAAAGACAGAAACTTCCAAACGTCTTCTGTCGGCGGGCTGAATCCTTCACCAAAATATAATCTTTAAACATCCGAAAAATCCCATCCTCATCGCCAAATGTGATATCTTCACAGAACACAGCACACACGGCTTCTTAACATAGCAGGCTGCTCTGTCGGAACTCTCCGGAAAACTGCCTGTTGTTCAATGATTAACTATGCAGCTGCAGTACAAAATACGTCCACATCCACAGTGTGGAGCTACAAGCATTACAAGCTTACAGACATTACACTAATAAAGTGATAATAACAAGTGAACATTTTAGAAACAAATGAATCATTGAGAAGCACTCCTCCCTCCCTACCTGTGGCCACATTTCCCTCCCGATCCTGTCCCACTCAGTGTTCGCATCCCACCTGCCCGTTTTGATCTCCGCAGACCGATACCAAGACGTCGTGCAGAGTGGGACGGCAAGGCTTCCAGCTGTGATGGAGATAACGGAGCGGAAGCAGAAGCCTCAGGCTCTACCTCCGAGTCAGGAAGAACTGGGTCCTCCATACTCGCTTGTGTGCTTGGGGTCTCGCTGCGAGTGGACATGACACCTTGGGGTGCAGCGCCGTGTCCCGCCAGCAACGCGTGCCGTAGGGCATTTGTTGCGGCTGTCTGCTCCTTGATCGCCTCCAACATCTCCCGAGCAGTCTGTGACTGCTCAGAAGACCAGTTGGAGAAGCGCGAGCAGAACTCGCTCCAGATTGTGGAGAACTGGCTGCAATTGTCTGAGAAACCCGCGAACCCCTGGATAAGGTCATGACCGTCTCCCTGCACAGGGAAAGTAAGCTCTCTGTTTGGTCCTCTGTGGCAGGCGAGTGCATATCACGCTGACCGGACCGTCGTGGCGTCGGCGTCTGCAATGTCATGCACCTTGGCGTCACCACCTGCACACCGCTTGGTCCTGGTGCCTCATCTGTCTCAAAATAGATGGCCGCAGGTTGTTTCCCCCCCCACAAATAAAATCTCCTATTCTTCTTCTTCCTCCTCCTGCTCACGCACAGCCGCAGCAGGAGTCTGCACTGGCTCCTCCTCTGGCTCTTCCTCCTGGGAGTTTCCTGATTGGTCAGTGGATGTGTCCGTTGACTCCATCAATACTTGTTGATCTTTGAAAGATAAATGGAAGTTATAAACAACGTTTAACAATGCAAATCAATTCATCTCAATTAAGAACTCAAAACATTACCATTCGCCCATATGCACAAGAGGTCACCAGGCCTAACATGACCTCATTTGAAGATCAATAGTACATCTCAATAGTATAACTCAATTATATATCAAATTAAAATATCATTGCATAGGATTATCCATGTAATAAATATTTACTATTGATTCACATATTGCACAATGCACAGTTCTCATTACTCACGTGACTCTAGGGTGGGTTCGGCTACACCACGGGTTGTGACCGAACGGTTTTCTGGCCCCAAGGCCACTGCAAGCTCCTCGTAGGCATTGAGCGACTGCAGCATGGCACAGCCCCTGCCCGTCCTGCATTGCTCCCGCTGGTTGATGGATATCTTCTTCTGTAATAGATAAGGTAACATTGCACGGCATAAGCAGATGGATTTGGCAATAAACATTTAGGACTGACAGATTTTCAGTTCAATTTCAAGTTTGCAATACATTGCATAGGAATAAGATATTTCATACTGTGACATTCAAATTTATGTTGTGGTGCATAAATGTAATCATAATTTAATCCTAATTTAGTTACTTAGTCATGCTTAAAGATTACGATATAACATTGCAGATTCCAATTAGATTTTCCAAACAATATTAAATAATAAATATGGATGATTTCAAATTTAAACTTCAACTTACTCTTGCAGCCGCCAGTAGACTGTTCCATCTTTTCCGGCACTGGTCCGGTCTCCAGGCTTCATTAGATGCCGACGTGCTCTGCCTAAATCCTCAGATATGCACGGGGTGGAGGTTTCCCATGCCCACCATGTGTCAGATCCTCCCACCTCACGCTGACACTGTTCACTAGGGCCTCATTGGCCTCCTCGCTGAAGGGCTTGGCCCTTCGCTTTCCTGCAGCTCCCTCCATTCTTTAAATTTATCTGTTTTTAGAGTTGCTCAAAATACTGCTTCCTTTCTCCTCTCTCTCTCCGCCAGACCCACACAGAGCTTCTGAGCATGTGTGAAGACCCTTGACCTCTCAAAACACAGGAAGGAGCATCAACCTGAAAAAAAAATCAACCTGCACATGCGCAGTAATGCATTGCTAGGGAAGCTTTTTTTCCCCCCATTCATGTCCGTTTTCTTTGGGTGATCATGAGATCGCCAAGAAATCTCCAGCAATTTGACATCGCTGGGCTAAGGCAGAGTGGAAAATCGCACAAAAAAAAATGGGCCTTGAGCCAGCGATCAGCACGGGCAATACGTCCCGCATTGCTGGAACAAGGCCCATTTTTTTCGGCCTTAGCCACCAAGTGGAAAGTCTAGCCCAATAGTTCCCCTGATGTTGACACATTGGGGATGGGATTTGTCTGTGGACGGCAGCTGGCCAGAGCTAAATGTTGCATCTAGTGGAGAATGGGCCGTATCTTTTAAAGGAAGATTCTCTTAGGAGATTAAGTATGTAGAGTCCATGTTAAGGTAGATAGCGCACGGTCTGTGCAAACAGCAAGCTTAATGGACCAAATGGCTTTTTCTCGTTCAATACTGTTTTTCTCCCCACCACCCCCAAGTCTATATTATCATCAACAGTTACAAACTATTTACCCCCACTTTAAATTCCACAAATATAGGAGGAACAGTTTCCTTGAGCTGGACTTTCGCCCATCTATCGCCCAAATAGGCAGGCTAGCACCCATTTTACTTAAAAAGTGGAAAGTTGGGTCGGAACATCGCCGGCCCAACTTTTGGCGCACAAGAATTTCATATTGCCAAAGTGATCAGCCACCGCAACTTCCAGCACATCACCGGGCTGATCGCTCGCTGAAAAGATCGCTGGAGAAAAGCTGCTCCTAACTGGCACTGTTCACAGGACGTGACCCTACGGACGCCATTTTGAAAATCGGAGGAAATGAGAGGTTGCTTGAAGAAGGGGCTTAGCAGTATAATTAATGAGTTATTTTAAGGGGCTTACGGGCTGGTGACATTTGTGGTATCTCTCAGCACACCACACAATGCTCCATTTGACAGGTGGCTGAAGCCCTTTACGCACGCAGGATGGACTTTATAAGCTTCCCTATGACCAGGGAGGACATTGGGTTTCTCGAGAATAGAAAACTTCCCCAAGGTGCAGTGAGCAATAGACTGTACGCACATCACCTTGAGCGCACCTTTACAGGATGCAGAGGTGTTCCATAACCGAAAAGGATTCCACGCCCTGAACGTGCAGCTCGCTGTCGACCACAACCAAATAATCATGGCAGTAAATGCTAATTTTCCAGGCAGCATCCATGATGCGCACATCTTGCATGAGAGCGCTGTTTAACAGTCAGCCACATGGTCACGGTTGGATGCTGGGGGATAAAGGAAATGGCCTTGCCAGCTGGCTCATGATCCCCCTGCATAATCCGCAGACGGAAGCCAAGAAACGCTACAACGAAATCCATATAGCTACATGCAATATCGTCTAAAAGACAATTGGAGTGCTGAAGCAGCGCTAGATGCCTGGACCACTCTGGAGGCAGCCTGCAATACCACCCTGGCCAGGTTGCTGAGTTTATTGTGGCGTGCTGCATGTTAAATAAACTAGCTATAATGAGAAGACAACAATTGCCAGATGGGGCTGCTGGTCCACCTCAGGAGAGAGTGGAGGCGGAAGAGGCAGACGAGGAGGAGGAGGATGATGATGAGGACCTCGAGGAAAACAATCAGCCTGGTGATGGACCAATGCCCCCACGCCCCTCCGCAAGACTGGAAAAGCCCCGTGGGAGTTAAGCAGCTGCAAAACTCTTGCATCAGCAGCTCATAAATGAACGTTTTTCATGAACTTACATTGGTGACAGTTACAGGTGTGGAAAGACAACAGTTGTAGTTGCGTTACGTTTCATCCTTGCTTGGCCATTGTTTTCCAACAATTGTATTCATGTTTTACCTTATTATAAGACACTGCACAACAATTGTAAAATGCAATAAAAAGTTTTAATAGTTGAACAATTTCACTTTTTATTTTTTTTAAATGTAACACCCCACCCCAAGTCACCCAACAATAAATTCAGAAAAGAAGAATATAACAGAACAATAACACCTCCCTCCAGATCCTCTACCTCCCACCACCCCACCCCCGTGTCTTAGACCCCGTTTGAATCCCCGGGTAGCGGGGTGACCTCAAGACTTCCTGCTGTGGGGATGGGGGGGCACATGGGGCAACGGTGGCAGGATCCTCTCGGGGTGGTGGAGGAGTAAGACGTTCCTGAGGAAACGACTTCTGAGCAAGAAGGAAGTTCTTCCTCCTGACTCGCATCTGTGCTGGTGGTCGGTGGGACGGCACCTTGGGGTGCAGTGCCATCTCCCACCAGTCTCGCATGCCACAAGGCATGGATGGCAGCGATCTGCTCGCGCATCTCCCAGATCATCTACTGCATATCCTCCGGCATGCGAGCGGACATCCGGGAAATGTTCCCCGTGAATGCACCAAACGCCTGGAGGAGCTCGCGACTTATTGCTATGCTCTCCCTGCACAGTCTGGACATGCCCTCGATGCAATCTGCCAGTAGCGGTGTGTGCCAACCTCGCTGACTCGATCTCCGTGTGGTCGGCATGGGCACTGTACACCTTGGAGTCGGCGGTTGCAAGCCACTTGGTCCCGCTACTACTTCCGTCGAAGACGATGACCAAGTGCCCGCAGGTACAACATCCAAAGTGATGCAATGGCATCCTCCTCCCTTTCCATAACTTCCTCCATGGATTCGGTGGTGTCCTCCCCCTCCACACCCGTGGTGATGACACCTGTAAGTTGCCAGGGGAAGGTGCAGAGGTGGCCTCCCTTTGAGCCATCAGAGTTGTGGGACCTGCAAAACACAATTGAACTTAGAGCTTATTAGAACAGAAGGGTACAGATGATTCTTGCGCTGAGCTGCCCTACGTAGGAGCAGCACTACTACAATAAATGTGACCGAGAGACATTACAGATTAATGCATCATATGGTAATACATCGATGTGGAATTCACTGCCCAGAGAGCTGTGGAGGCTGGATCAGTTGGAGATACAGAATGATAAAAGGAGTGAAGGTTTATGGGGAGCGGTCTGGGAAGTGGAGCTGAGCTCTACATCAGATCAGCAATGATCTTATCAAATGGCGGAGCAGGCTCGAAGGGCCAGATGGCCTGCTCCTATTTCTTATGTTCTTATGTTGTTAACCTGAAGTAGCACAGAAGCTGCATGCATAACATGACATCATTCGTATATGATGAAGAATTGCGGTTACATTACTTTGAATTAACATTGCTTTACACATTACTCACGTGACGCAAGGGAGGGTTCTGCGTCACCATGGGTGGTGGCCGAGCGACTGTGTCTGCTGACCAGTGTCACAGTGCATTCCTCCAAGTCAGTAAGGATGGAGAGCTGGACAGGGCCTCCTCCCATACTCAGCCCGATTCTTAGATATCTTCCTCTGCAAACGTGACAATAGCATAGCATAAGCTAATTGACTTGGTATTATCATGGAAAGGCAACAGTTTCCAACGTTATATGCTAATAGGGTTTGCATCAACAATTGATGCATGTTTATAACAAAGATCATGATTAGGATCTAATGCTCACACAAACATCTCTACTACAATCTCCATTGAAGGGCCCCCGGGAATGGTGGGAATCAGGACCACTGGTGAGCTCGGCTACGACAGGAACTAATGTCCCAAAGTGTCGCAGGGCAGCTCTCCCCCAGTCCAGGCTGTGTCACTGTATAAGTGACAACAGCTGGAGAGACTGATACAGTCTGGGTAAAGGTGACCGGACACCTCAGTACTCAGTCGTGCCCCATACACCAACGTAACCCAAAAGGAGACGGTGCCAAAATTAGACTTAAAAGGGCACAGGTTCCAAGCCCTGTCCAGATCTTAGCAGGGTATATATGCCAGAACAACCAGCTTACTTTCAATCCAGGAGATTTACATATTTATTATGTGTATCATTACAATTTTAAATCTATGTAATACTTACACTTGCCAAAGCAACCAGGCTGTTCCAGTACTTGCGGCACTGGTCCTATCCCCTCACCTTGTTTGACGCCGCAGAGACCAAATCGGCAATCTCGACCCAAATTTTGCAATAGGCCTGGGGTGGCGATTTCCTATGCCCATCCCGGGTTAATTGGCCCAGAGTGCACCTCATTGACGAGGGCCTCATTCGCTTTGTCAGAAAAGGGCTTGGCCCTCCTCCTCCTTCCCCCACCCCCCTCCACATTGTGCCCACTCTCAAGACTATTTCAGACATTTTATTCTGCAAAAAGGCTCTAGCTAGCCCTCCCTCCCTCTGCGCATTGCCTGGATGACCCCATACCTCCCGAATCGCGGGAAAACTTTACCAAAAAAAAAGCATGCGCAGAAAGTCCGTTGCTATGGAAGCCTTGCCTTCCACATCGCTGAGGCCCATTTCGCATCGCTAGGGCCCAATCCACACCGCTGAGTCTCGCCAGGAAAAAAAAAAGCCAAAAGTTGCGATCTGAAAAATGGGCAATCTTCCAGCGATCCTGAAAGCTGAAACATGGCCCATTTTTGGGGCCCTAGTGATCTAGCTCCTTATATTCTCTAAATAGTTTTGAATACTTTATTTTCTCCCATTGTATTGCTTGCAGCTGTGCATCCTGGTTTTGTGTTGAGTGCAGAGGTCATTTCTTACTGACATCTTTATAGTTACTATCAATGCCTGTTAGTTATGAGAGGAGGAACTAAGGCAAGATTCCACATAAGGAACTCTGCCCATTGTCAATCCCATGAGGAAGCCCGAAATCAACAACTCACTATATGGGAAGTGCAATATCAGCTGAAGCAGTTAATCAAAACTGAATATCTCCAAAATAGATTCACATTACGCAAAACGACATAAATATCACTATCAGACAGCAGATTGCGCAGCTAATGTAGATTTTTTTCCTAGTGATAACAGGACTAATTTACACAGAATAAAAATACAGGCTCTCCACTTAGGATTGTTTATTAAAAAAATGATTACAGTTCTGTTGTAATATGATTGACAACTTATATCAAATAAAGTGCAACCACAGATGGACTGTTCTCTACCAGTGAGTCATCAATTGTATGTTCATCTCCCAGCAATATTACCAAGATCTCTTGAAATACCATTGTGCAAAGTTCTGTTTGGGACTCTATAGGCATACAGCATTTGACAGATCTGAAAAATGTTATCCATGCAGGTGTAACACAAGACAGGAGATCCTTGCAGGTGTAACACAAGACAGGAGAAACAATCACCTGACTAATGATACACAAGTAGAGAACAACCCAGGTGTTAAAATTTACAACCACATGTTTGAACCTCACTTTTTTTGCATGTTTAAAAGCACAGGCTGATAATGCTGGAGAGCTGAATAATTTTCATCTTTACATCACATAACAGTACAAAACATCAAGAATGGCATAAGGCAGTGGTCAAGATTTTTTTTGAACTATTATAAGTCAGCCCAAGCCCTGTCCTCAAAAACTTGGAAGTTTTTCTCAGTTTTTAACCTGAAAAGCCAGCCCTGGGCTTAATTCACTCAGCATTATTAGATGCAAGAATGAGTTTAGTGACTGCCAGAATGTCTTAAACTATCACACAGGGGGAAAAAAACTCAGACTCGGGTAAAAACAGCAACATCTTTTAACAAAACACACATCCTCCTACTCATTCACTGTCAGGATACAGCCATTCAATGCACTGATCACTGCCGGGATGATGTCACGCAATCACTATCAACATATTACCACTCAATGCACTCATTCACTATCAATATACTACCACTTTATCCACTCATTCACTATCAAGATATTACCACTCAACCCACTCATTCACTGCCAGGATACTACCATTTAATCCACTGTTTTTATTTCAGATTTCCAGCATTCGCAGTATTTTGCTTTTGTTTTACCATTCACTCACTTTCGGGATACTGACACTCAATTTGTTCATTAACTGTCAGGATCTAAACACTCAATCTATTTAACTAAAAAATGAAAATACCCGTTTTATACATGTCTTTACATGGTTTTGGTGTAAAAACTGATTTAAATTGTATTAAAAACAAACCTCGGCATTCAGTATTGTCTCACAGCTAATGGATTGATCCTGAAACAGAACTTTTTTTCATTGTGATTTGACATACTGCACAGACAGTATTATGAGGGAGAATCATTGATTTGCAGGCAATCACACGAGACTCTAGGATATTTACCAGTACTTTCACAGAAGCTGCCAGTCTCCTTGCATGCGGGTAAAGTAATTGAAGGTTTGGCACTCTCCTCTCTCCCCCAGAACAAACCGACTACTTCAGCAAAAAGTCCTTCTTTGCACATTTAGAACATACCATGTTCCAGTCTTGGCAAACTGCGTAACTGTGGAATGTTTTGAATACAAGGAGAATACTTCTTTCCCCCTATAGAAAATTATCTACATTATTACTTTAACGCATCTGTTGATTAGCAAGTGCAGCTCTATGTGTTGCAATATGTATAATCCCTGTTGTTTGATGCGCGATTCGGGTACATTAGGAAACTGCTGAGTAGAGAAAACCAAGGCTTACATTAGGGTGGGGCAGTCTCCCTGATAAGTATCTGTTAAATGTGCAGATAATGGTGGGATCATTTCAGGATCAATCCATCGATAGCCTAGCTTGCAACATCACAATAAACCGTAAACTAACATATTAGAGGCCTCCAACAATGAGCAAGAGTAGTAAAACTAGAAAAGTGACCAATTGTTAGAAAAATCCCTGTGTAGAAGAGGTGGTTTTGAAAATCCTTCAAGAAGTAGTCCAAATATGTAATAAAAGTAAACAAAGACATACAAATGGCATTGTAAATTGAAATATCTACTAGTGCAAAATATACTCAAAAGCTTTATTTTCTTCTGTTGTTTCTCTAACTTTTTCAAAATTTAAGATAAACCTTTCCGAGCACCACCAGAGTTACTGGCAGGTTTGCTGCTTTCTCTGTTCTGATGCCATTACTGATGATGGAAAGTGGCTGAGAGTTACTGTTCTGCAGATGAAATTAAAATTTAAGAAAAGACCATTGCGATTTGACACAAGCAAGTGCATTTGCAAAAGCTATTTCAGCACACAGCTACTATTTGTGTTTTAATGACAAGATTTAAGTCACTGGAACAGGTTTGAGTCTTCAAAAGAATCAAGAGGCTGACTTAACAGGGAGTCACTAATCAAGTTTGGTGAGACTTATTCAGATGACCCTGCTTTATAAAAAGAGAATTTGGTCCAGATTTTCTGCTAGAGTTACACTGGCTCTTGGGCATAACTTGAACAGAGTGCATTGGAAAATTATGTGCGAGCTTTACTGGCTCCCCACTTGTCCGCAGCACTTTCTGCTGGAACTGACGTTGGGCAACGAGTGGGGGTCATTTTCAACTTCAGTGTGGCGGAAAACTGGCGGTACTGTCTACTCTTCACTATGAAGTCTTGTGTTCTCATTGCAGGAAACCAGGGGCAGAGTGCATTTATCGGAGGTAGAAGTATACCCAGAGTATGTGCCTTGAAACTAACCTCCCCAGCAAAATTCTTCCGAATAGACAGTGAAAGATGAATTGTTTTAAATAGATGCATTACTTCACTTTCGACAAGAGCAATAAATATGGGGTGCTCCAGAGAAGAGATATTTTGTTTGTTCACTGGTAGTGAGTGGGCCCAAATCATATTTGGTTGCCTGTTAATGCTTTTTTGGCCAATGTCATCAGGAATCCTATTCAGTCCTTCAACTCTCCTTGATTTATATGGCATTTAAAACTACTTGCGTCTAGAATATTTTTGCTGCACATACTGAACATTCAGTAACCAAATATCAATTTATTTATCAACCACATATTAAACCAGGTAGGCTATTAAGTTTCAAATGTTTGAAATTTAGTAGCCCAACTAATATTGCGGTACCCTAAGGACTCACATTAACAGACGAGTTCAAATCACAAGCCAGTGGTCACAGGATGGTATTGTAGACCAACCTGATATATTAAAAGGAATTTCTAGGTCATGCAGCCAGCACACAGCCTACTGGCTCAGCATTCCGCAGTATTGGCATCAAGGATTGCAGAAATCTGCCTTTAACTCTGCTCCTTCCCCAAGGTGACAGAGGTTGCATGGAGAAGGAGAGGAAAAAAAACAGAAAAAATGTAAACAATGACAATCAGCGCTCCCAGATTAGACTTTCTTCTTTCTTCTGCCTTTCGCACAACCTTTGCCGTACCAACCGCCAGAGACAGTGGTGCCCACACCTCCTGGACTATCCTTGGTTAGTAGTTTACGACTATGACCGTCTTCTTCATCTGGCCTCAGCTGAGTAGCTAGACTGAAAATAGGATCTTTAGACCTTGAAGAGAATCAGGCACCACAGTTAGTCGAGATATTAATGGATAATGATAGTGTCAGTCCCACAGCTTCGTAATCTATCCTCAGCAACTATTATTCACCAACAAATGAGCATAAATACCATTTGTCCCGATTGCTCAACTGCTAAAGACAAGATGTAAATGTGTTTTAATGGTCAGAATCAAGTTAGTACTCTTAGCTGACCTCAGTCAGGGGCACTACGATTGTGCTCAATGCTCCCAGGCTATGGAGTGGACAATTTAGCCAGGGCTTTTGTTCCTGGCTGTTAGCTAAAGTCCCCCTATTGAAAGTGTTTGTCTGGTGAAGATAGGATGACACTCAGCTATAAAGCCTCCCCCCCCCCCCCCCCCCCCCCCCCGCCAGTGTCAATACTCACTATCGAGATCAGTGGTGGGCAAAATATGGCCAGCCCCCAAGGCATTCTATCCAGCCCGCTGGACGGAACAGAAATAGAACTCGAGCTGCACGTTAGTCTATCTACTTTTACTTCTCGTGGGTCAGAAACGAACCCGAACTGCAGCCAAGGAACACACAATCAATTCACAAAAGCGATTCTCCCAGGCCCAAACTTAAAAGGATCCTGGGCCCTAATGACAGACGTCCATACCCAGAATGCACAGCATACTGGAATATGCTCTATCCATATTAGAGTCGAGGCATGGCTGCTCATCTCCATGACTCTTTTACTGAAGAAAGAGACTGGTGCTTCGTCTTTCCTCTTCCGGTACCCAGACTATGACGGGCAGGGGAGCTCTCATCGTCGTCTTAGACACGGAGTGGATCCTGAAGGGCAAGCACTCCAGGTAATTGTAGCTCCGGCCTTGCAAAGCCTCGGGTTCCCGTACTCAGCACAATAAAAAGAGAAAACTCTTGCGTCGGAGGCCCCGCATATAATCACGTAATCGATCAATCATTTCCTTCATTTAGTAACATAAGATTTTACAATTTTACACTACATTTTGTATATTTAAGATAGTGTCTGACTATGTGAAGTTCTGTTTGTTTATGCAATGTTTGTTCCCTCTAACTTTTTTTTCATGCGTTGTCTCTTTAAAATTGCTGTGTGGCCACGCATTCGCAGCATCTCTTCCAGTGGCAGGAGCTAGTGAGCGGCCTGCGCGTGACCTCGCGATTGGTGCATGACCGCATGGCTTGGGGGGGGGGAGGGGGGGGGGGAAATTGGTGTGTGGCCCTCAACAGCTCACCAAAATTTGTTAAGTGGCCCTTCAACCCAAATAACTGCCCACTCCTGGTCTAGATCATACAAGATCAGCCACTTGGACGAGGAACCCTGTGAAACTGCAGCCCACCAGGACTAAATGCCTCCAGGAGAGAGAGATGAGATGAGAAATGGGGAGAAAACTGCCAATGAAAGAAATGAGACGTTTGCATGCTATTGAAAAATAGCAAATCCTTCAACCAATCAAGTTTAGTCTCCCACTTTATATAATACACTAAATTCTTTCACGGTATGGATAATCATAAGTTAATTGTTTTAAATAAAATCTGAAAAAGCCTTCAATTTGTGGCAGATAAAAATGTGTCACTGAGCCAAAGGAGGTGGTATTAAGAGGGTGAATAGGTTATTTTGAGGGGTTGAGAGAGGCAATTCCAGAGCTTAGGGCCTGGATGGCTGAAGTCAATGGTGGGGTGTGTACAGGAGGCCAGTGTTCATAGAGGGTTGGTCTCCTAATCTGAGGAAGGATGTTCTTGCTATTGAGGAAGTGCAGCGAAGGTTCACCAGACTGATTCCCGGGATGGCAGGACTGACATATGAGGAGACTGGATTAACTGGGCCTTTATACATTGGAGTTTAGAAGGATGAGAGGGGATCTCAAAGAAACATACAAGATTCTGACGGACGGGACAGGTTAGATGCGGGTAGAATGTTCCCGATGTTGGGGAAGTCCAGAACCAGGGGAGACAGTCTTAGGATAAGGGGTAGGCCATTTACGTCTGAGTTGAGGGAAAACTTCTTCACTCAGAGTTGTTAACCTGTGGAATTCCCTGCTGCAGAGAGTTGTTGATGCCAGTTCATTGGATATATTCAAGAGGGAGTTAGATATGGCCCTTACAGCTAAGGGGATCAAGGGGTATGGAGAGAAAGCAGGAAAGAGGTACTGAGGGAATGATCAGCCATGATCTTATTGAATGGTGTTGCAGGCTCAAAGGGCCGAATGGCCTACTCCTGCACCTATTTTCTATGTTTCTATGTTGTATGGTTGAAGGTGGTCACAGAGATGGGGAGAGATGAGGCCATGAATGGATTTAAACACAAGGTTGATATTTTTTTTAATGTAAGATATTCGGGCACCAGGAGCTAATGTAGGTCAGCAAGCAGGGGCAATGGGCGAGCAAGGAGTGGGATAGGATATAGGCAGCAGAGTTTTGGATGAGCTCAATTCATGGAGGCTGAAGATGGGAGGCTGGCCAGGAAAGCATTGGCATAGTAGAGTCCGGAGGGAACAAAAGCACAGATGAGGGTTTCAGTCGCAAATGGGCTGAAGCAGGGGCGGAGATGGGAGATGTTACGGAGGTGGAAGTAGCCAGACTCTGTGACGGAGAGGATATGGTGTCAGAAGCCCAGCTCAAATACAACACTGAGGTTGCAAGCAGGCTGGTTCAACCTGAGACAGTGGTCGGGAAGGGGAATGGAATTAGGTGGCGAGGGCATGGAGTTTGTGCCACGGGCTGAAGATGCTGGTAGAGCTGGGTGTTGTATGGAAAACAATCCCACGTCTTTGGATGATGTTGCCAAGGGGCATCATGCAGATGAGGAAGAGGAGGGGGCCAAAGATACATCCTGGGGATTCCAGAGGTAAATGGTGCGGGGTAGAAAGAGAACCCATTGCTAGAGATAGTCGGGCTACGATTGGATAGGTAAGAGTGGAACTAAACAAGGGCAGTCTCACTGAGCTGCTCATTGGAAGAGAGGCATAGGAGGTGGTTGACTGTCAAAGGCTGCAGAGAGGTGATTTTGGTTAGGGTTGTGGCAGGGGAGAAAACCAGATGGCAAAAATTCAAACATGGAGTTGTGGGAAAGATGAGCATGGATTTGGGAGAGGAAAGTGAGGTTGGAGATGGGGTGGTAGTTTGCGAAGACCCAGGGGTTGAGGGTAGTTTGTTTTGAGGACTGGAGTGATGACACGATTTTGAAAGGGAGAGTGACTACCTAGGGAGAGGAAACCATTTACATTATCAGCTAGCATGGGGGCTAGGAAAAAAGGTTGGGTGATCAGCAACTTAGTGGGATTGGGGTCAAAAGAGCAGGAGACTGAACTTGGAGCAGGCATGAGGGGAGATAGGAGAGAAACTAGAGAAAGATGGAGGAAGAAGCTGGGGAGGTTTGGCTTGATGGGCAAATGGGGAGATGTGGCAGAGGCAACTGAATAGATTATCTTAATTTTACTGCAAGAAATCTGTGAGCGTCTCACACTTGTTATTGGAGGCGAGGGTTGTGGAGAAAAGATGACAGGGGTTATCTTTGCTTCCCATCCTTTGGAGTCCACTGTAGAAGATAAGAAGGGAGCAAAAAGTTACAATTTGTACTTATGGCCCCAAGTTTCCACAGGCTACAAAACGGGCGCCCCTCTGAGCTGGGCGCCCGTGTTTCGCGCCGAAAACGGCGCCTGAAAAAAAACGCGCGATTCTGGAGCGCCCTGCAGCTCCATGGCAGCTTGGCGCGGAGCCTACCACTCGCGCCGATTTTGTAAGTGGGAGGGGGCAGGTACCATTTAAATTAGTTTTTTTCGTGCCGGCAACGCTGCGGGTGCGCGTTGGCGCACGCGCAGTGTGAAGGAATATTGGCACTCGGCCATTTTTGTGGTTCTTTGTAGCTGTTTAATTTTTGAACATTTTTTAATAAAAGCACATTGCCCTTCCAGCACTGAGGCTTCTTGCAGCAGTGAGAAGGCTGCAGGAGGCCTCAGAAGTTGAGGCAGCCGTTACCCGACGGCCTCCCCCTGCCGTCGGGTGTGGCTTCCTCAACCTCTGAGGCGTCCTCGTCCCCCTCCCCCTCCCCCTCCTAATTTGTAACCTGCGCCTGATTCTTTTTTTTTATGTGTAGACAAGGTTTTTTCAAGCCTACAAAAATCTTCACTTGCTCCATTCTAAGTTAGTTTGGAGTACGTTTTCATGTGGAAACTTTGAAATCAGGCATCAGTGGCCGGACACGCCCCCTTTTGAAGAAAAAATTCTGTTCCAAAGTGAAACTGTTCTAACTGACTAGAACTGCAGAAAAAAAAAATGTGGAGAATTGCGATTTCTAAGATAGTCCATTCTCCACCAGTTGCTCCTAAAAATCAGGAGCAAATCATGTGGAAACTTGGGGCCTTAGTGTCTTTAAAATAGACAAACATCCCAGGAGCAGTGAATGGTTTTGGCAGAGGAGAGCAAGGCCTGATAGTGCTTGATGTGGTTCAAGACTTCAACCCATGGACTTGAGGTGAAGATCGGGCCATTATGGGGAAATGACTAGGGTGGGAGAGATCACAAAGACATCAAATATGAAGGTGGTGGAATGGTTGAGCAGATTGAAAGCTGCAGAAGTATCGTGGCGAGACGAGACAGTTGGGAGTTTGAAAGTGCAGTTATAAATGACCTGGAGGAAGAGTTTATTCCAGGAGCAAACATAGCAGAAAACAGGGTTGGAAGGGGGATGTGGGTGGTGAGGGATACAAGGAAGTGGTATGAGATGGCCTTATCTGTGATTGAGACAATGGGAGTAGAGGGGCCATGTGAGATGGCATGGTTGATGGGGTGGTCGTGAATATGGGTAGAAGAGTTTATTTGGAGAGAGGTGTTAAGGAAGGACTGCAGTGCAGTGAAATCAGGAGAAATGGCAAGGTAAATTCCCGTGTATACCTGTCGTAGTGCGGAATTTCAAGACAAAGTTCTTCCAATAGCAGTTGCATGACATCATCACATTTTGCATGGATCTTCAGGGTAGCTAAATCATCCTTTGGTGTCCACTGCAGAAGATAAGGGAGCAACAAATTACAACTTATACTTTAAAATGCCCCAAGGTACTTCACAGTTGTGGATCAGACCAAAATAGGAAGGACGTTATGATAGGCAACAAGAGTAGATGATTCAGGGAATGTACAGTAGACCAAAGTTGGAAGAGTGGAGAGTGCAGGCCTGGGCATAGGATCTAAGGAGGTTGCAAAGCTAGACAGGAGAAGGGTCATGGAAGAATTTTATGATGATGATTTTGAAATTGATGCACTAAGGGATGGGAACCAATGGAGATCAACAATAACTAGGGTGACAGACAAGGAGATTTTGTTTTGGACAGGATGCAGGTGCTGGAGGTTTGGATGAGTGGAGTTTATATAGGGTGGAGGTCAGGAAGCCAATGAGAAGGTCGTTGGACAACTCTAATCTGATGGTAACAAAGGTGTTGATAAAGGGTGTGGGGTGTAAAACTTAGTTCAGAGTCTAGCAGGTCACCGAGGTTGCATATCATCTAATTCAGCCCGACTGGGCATACAGAATAGGGGATGGAATCAGGGGGACTAGGACTCAAATGTTTATGGCTGGGGCCGAGCAAGGTGGTTTTAGTCTTGCCAATGTTAAATTGCAAGAAATTCTGGCTTATCCATAATGTGATGCTAGACAGGCGGTCCAAAAGCAGTGACAGATGAGGCATAGGAGGGGTCAAGGATAAAACTCTGGTGCATGCTAGAGATTATCTGCAGATAACACAGTTGTGTGTGCCATTTTGCAAGTGGTAATCAGCATTCAAATGTAATCAACAAAATGAAACTTGCTGGTGTAAAGTAAATCAGGAATATATTCTGCCGTTTAATGTCACTACTGCTTAATTTACACAAAGACAGGTCAAGCACAAAGACCAATTCTTTGTCACAGACAGAATTTTACTTCGTCACAAGGAAGTTAGACTCAGCATGAATTGAAATCAAATGTTTAACTCATTCCAAGTCCAAGTAGTTGATTATTTAACCCATTAATAAAATATTCAACAGATCATGTCATTTATTGTGGATTGGCTTCATTTCATGTATGACTGAATGGCAGGTTTCCTGATCCCCGAGGCTCCGTTACAATTTCAGCTGTGTCAGTGGGCACATAACCAGTCTTAAACATAAAGGCAAAAGCAAAATACAGCAGATGCTGGAATCTGGAATAAAAACAGAAAATGCTGGAAATCTCAGCGGGTCAGGCAACATCTGTGGAGAGAAAGCAGAGTTAACGTTTCGGGTCGATGACCCTTCGTCAGAACTGCAGTGTGTTTGGAAAGAGCAGATTCTTTAGTACTGAAAGGGGGAGGGGAAGAACAAAAGGGAAGGTCTGTGATAGGGTGGAAGGCAGGAGAGATGAGAGAGAGATAAAAGGGAAGATAGCCATTCACACTATCTTGACTAATGTTTTTCTAACTCCTGGCATTACCATTTCAATTCGGCCCATCATCCCTTTTGTCTCTAATCTCTCCTGCCTTCCACCCTATCGCAGACCTTCCCTTTTGTTCTTTCTTCCCCTCCCTCTTTCAGTGCTCATTAAGAATCTGTTCTTTCTGAACACACTCCAGTTCTGACGAAGGGTCATCGACCCAAAACGTTAACTCTGCTTTCTCTCCACAGATGCTGCCTGACCCGCTGAGATTGCCAGCATTTTCTATTATTAAACATAAAGGCATTGTCACATAGCATGTTTTTTTAAATCTCAATACACCTGTGAAGCACCTTGGGATGTTAAAGGAGCTATATAAATACAAGTTGTTGTTGTTTTTGGAAAAATCAAAGTTGACAATCACTTTTAATCTAATCTAATCAAAAAGGGATTTAAAGAAAGGGAGAGATAGGGTATGGTACCATAGCTGTTACGTTACTGGATAACAAATCCAGAGTTCTGGACTAATAATACAGAGAATGAGAGTTCAGATCCCACCATGACAGTTTGAGAATTTAAATTCAGTTTAAAAAAATCTGAAAATAAAAAGCTGGTATCAGTAAAAATGACCACAAAGCTGTCAGTTCATTAATGTCCTTTACGGAAGGAAATATGCAATCTTTATCCAGGCTGGCCTATGTGTGAATCCTGTACCACACCAACGTAATTGACTTAACTGCCCAATGAAGTGACACTCACATCATGAGAATGAATTTTTAAAAACTGGTTCTTACCTGCAGATTTACTATGTACAGTTTTGGCCTTTTGTGAGGTACTCTGCTCATACACCAAAGACATGCATACTTTTTAAGAATCTGTAATAAAGAAAGTGTTGCTTTGAATAAAAACAGCTTGATGGAGCTTGCTCACAATTTAAATTCGGATTGCAGGCAGAATAAAAATTCAGATTGTAAGTAAAGTAAAAATGTGAAGCTATTTACACAATAAAGCAATTTCAACAAAGATGAGAGTCAGCATTGTGAACTGGCAGAATGTCCGATGTGCCAAAATCCAAACTCACTTAACAGATATCCAATGTATCTGCTCTCCTCAGGCACATACTTTGGGAGCAGAATACGGTCTTCTTACTCATGGGTGTTGGGTTTAGTGTCTAGAAGTGTCCTCCACTGACTGGGTTTAAAACCAGCTTCCAAGAGTTCCAGAAGTTAACACTCAGACCACAAAGATGGTCAGTGTTGGAAAAAGAAAGGTAGCATGTGATGGTATTGTCCGATTCGTGTTAAAGCATACTATTGGGGCAGAGTGTTTCAATCTGCATCTAATCTAATCTGGCAACGGCTGTTTGCAATCCTTCACAATGATATCCCTCACTTGGATGAGTGCAAAAAAAAAACACAATTGTATAGAAAGGATGGTCACTTCAATATCTGGGAGCTGTAAATAAAAGGGTCCTGCATAGTCAGTAGTTACATTTCTGCATCAATATAAAAATACTAACAAGATTGGTACTTTAAGCTTGTTTCCAATATTCTTTTTACTTTGTATTGTACAATTTACAGAATATTGCTTCTTAGCCTTTAAATATAAAAATTACAAGTTGCTGTTTTCAACGTGTTAAATCTTTTAACATAGCATTTCTACAATTATTAATATTTTTTAAAAGGTTACTAATTTTGAATTATATGGAGATTACTGTGAATTCCAGTCCATTACTCACAGCTTTACTTATCTTTTATAGCCATCAACGTAAGAAATTGCTAGAAATTTTTATTTACACAAAATGTACAATGGGGTGTGGCATGAGTATTTCAAAAGCAACCAAAGTCCATTCAGTATCTGAAGTGACAAAGGAAGTTTCTGCAAAAACAATGCTTAACCTTTAAACTGGATCCGAGACAAATGATGACATCAGCTTTCTTGGCTGCTTCGGCGGCTCCTTTCCAGTTCAGTGGCTGCTCCAGTGTTCCCTTTTCCCCAAAGTGCACAATTGTATCTCGCAGTTCATTGCCACACTTGTGACACTTCCTTCCAGTATTGTGTCTGTGCAGCGATGTGCGTTCCGTGACATCAAACAGACGAATGTATTCTCGGTTCGGAGAGCAATATGTGCAAACCTGTGAAAACCACCATCATTATGTAGTGAAATACTGACAGACGTCAACCACTTTCTGTCATTATATCAGGGAGAAAAAATTCATTCTAATGGAGAAGCTAAGAAACCATTTTAACGCTACAGGGGCATATTCATAAGACAACCCGGGCCATTGTTTTACAAAAGGACTGATAGTTCTGTGAAAACCTTGCTGTGGGGAGATGCCTGGCTACTGCTTTGCACAGTGGCAGGATTAAAATCAAGAGCTCATCACATGGGATCCCATCATTTCATGATGCAGTGTGTTGAAGCATTGTGATGGTAGGTAACCCTCTGACAAAAGTTGCCAAATAAATCTACTGCAGTTCAGATGGTAATTTATTTTGTTATTAATTTTAAATATAGTAGCCTTTTTACTTTGATATCCAAAGACCAGTGCACTTCTATTACATAGAATCTACAGCACAGAAACAGACCAACCTACCTGTCTGTGCCAGTGTTTATACGCCAAGAGCGTCCTCCCACCTTGCACCCAATATCCCCAAGTTTCCACATGATTTGCTCCTGATTTTTTAGGAGCAACTGGTGGAGAACGGAGTATCTTAGAAATCGGAATTCTCCACATTTAAGTTTTCTGCAGTTCTAGTCAGGTAGAACAGTTTCACTTTTGAACAGAATTTTTTTTTCAAAAGGGAGTGTGTCCGGCCACTGATGCCTGATTTGAAAGTTTCCACAGTGAAAACGTACTCCAAACTAACTTAGAATGGAGCAAGTGAAGATTTTTGTAGGCTTGAAAAAACCTTGTCTACACATTAAAAAAATCAGGCGCAGGTTACAAATTGGGTGTCGGGAACGAGGTGGGGGGGGGGGAAGGGAAGTCATTAAATTCTACAATAAATCCTTAGTTATACTTATACAAATATTATACAAATAAATCCAACCTGAATAAAAATTTATAAGCAAAGAAAAGATTAAATAAACCATGTTCCTACCTGTGTGAAAGTGCTTCAGGCAGGCCTTTCAGGCAGCGGTTTGCCGTCGAGACCGACCGACGGCAGGGGGAGGGAGAAAGCTGGAAGAAGCCTCAGTGCTTGAGGCAGCGGTTTGCCGTCGGGACCGACCGACAGCAGGGGGAGGGAGCTGCAAGAAGCCTCAGTGCTTGAGGCAGCGGTTTGCCGTCAGGCCCGACCAACGGCAGGGAGAGAAAGCTGGAAGAAGCCTCAGTGCTGATCATGGAAGGGCAATGTGGTTTTATTAAAAAATTTTAAAAATTGAACAGCTACAAAGAATTTGAATAGTCTCAAACAAGTGCATGTGTCCAGTTTATCACAGTCCATCTTTAATTACAGAATGCACTCCCTCACACACAGAAATATCAAGAAAATTAAAATGCAAGCCTTTGCAAGGGTTCAATAAACAAATTTTCACTTTTTCTGCAGCACTTTTTAAAATGGCCGAGTGCCAATGTTTACTTCAGACTGCGCGTGCGCGAACACTCCAACGCGCAGGGTTGCCGGCACCAAAAAAACTCATTTAAATTGTACCCGCCCCCTCCTACTTACAAAATCGGCACGAGTGGTAGGCTTCGCCCCCTGTGCGCCACGCCAAGCAGACATCGAGCTGCAAGGCGCTCGAGAAAAGCGCGTTTTTTTTCAGGCGCCGTTTTCGGCGCGAAAAACGGGCGCCCAGCTCGGAGGGGCGCCTGTTTTGCCGCGTGTGGAAACTTGGGGCCATTATCCCTACATTTCCTTCTCCATGTATGCATCACATCTCCCCTTAAATGTGTTTGTGCTATTTACTTCAACCACTCCATGTAGCAGTGAGTTCTACATTATCACCACTGTGTAAAGAAATTCCGCCTAATTCTTGATTTGATCTGGCTATCGTATAATTATGTCCACTTGTTCTGATCTAACTCAAGAGGAAACAGTTTCTCCACATCCACCCTATCAAACCCCTTCATAATTTTCAAGACCTCAACAGGTCCTCCCAAGAAAGACCTCCCAAGAAAGAACCTGCTCAATGTGTGTCTATAACGTGGAAAATCCCGAAGATTGGAAACTGTAAGTAGCTCAGTATTACTCAGACTTGAGAAACTCTTATTGCATTGCCCTTCTCAGAACACTTTGGCTCAAAATTTCCTCTTTTAAAGTAAGTCAACAAAAACGAAGGAAATGCAGTATTTTGAATTCTTGCATTGCAGAATTTTGAACATTCTGATGAGCCAAGCAACCCCCCCCTCAATGGCACAATCATTTTTTCCAGTAAGTAGCTGAGCCACGCAGACCAGGACGGTCCTGAGTTCAATCCCAATATGTGCTAAGTTAGTTGATCTCAGTCAAGTCATTGGCCTGGTCGCCATTCAGAGATCATATTGGAAGTGTGTGTGTGGGGACATTGAGTGAGGACATATTTAGGGGGAAAAAAATTCTAGCCCATTTTTCTCCTTCTCCTGAAGGCATTGACTCTTTACAGTTACGACTCATATAAATAAGGGTCACTTGGCAAGGTACTAAAGATGACCAGTAACTATGGCTCTACCCCAAGTAAGGAGTCAATACCCTCAGGAGAAGGGGAAAAATTTGACAGAAAAAGAAATTCCAAAAAATGTTGTAAGCTTTTTTAAAAACTTGCCACAGGAAACAAGGCATAAACTAAAAAAATGGCATCAGAAACCAGAACACATTTAGTAATGTCTGACATCAGCAACTATTCTCAAAAAGCAAAAAAAACAATTGTAAATGATGTTTCACATGGCTCCATCCTAACTTTCCAATAGTGAGATGAATGTTGCTATAACATTCTTAAGTTCCATGCCAGCATCCTCCGATACCTTACCTCTATGTACATATTTCCATGGAGTTCTGAAAGTGCCTTCCTGGGTAAACTGCTACGTAAATGTAATCCATCACAATTCTGAGACACCACATGTTGCACCTGGAGGAAGATATATAACAAGAATACTTCTAAAGCTGCGTTTATTATCTCACAGCACTTTGATCTGGTTATAAAAAGTGAGTGAAAGGCACTCAATCAAATGCCTACCTGAGTTTAAAAAAATATTTTAACAAAGTATAATGTTCATAAATCAATTTGTAAAAGGCAGGAACTAACCAATTGATTTACAGTGAATAAAAAGTGGCCCAAGACACATTCCCCCTCAACTAAAACTTCATAAGAACATAGGAAATAGGAGCAGGAGTAGGAGTAGGCCATTTGGCCCTCGAGCCTGCTCCGCCATTCAATAAGATCATGGCTGATCTGATCATAGACTCAGCTCCACTTCCCTGCCCGCTCCCCGTCGCTCCCAAATCTGTCTATCTCCACCTTAAATATATTCAATTACCCAGCCTCCTCATCTCAGTTTTAAATGAGCAGCCCCTTATTCTGAGACTTTGTCCCCTAGTTTTAGTTTCCCCGATGAGTGGAAATATCCTCTCTGCATCCACCTTGTCGAGCCCCCTCGTTATCTTATATGTTTCAATAAAATCACCTCTCATTCTTCTGAACTCAAATGAGTATAGGCCCAACCCATCTTCATAAGTCAACCCCCTCATCTCTGGAATCAACTTAGTGAACCGTTTCTGAACAGCCTCCAATGCAAGTATATCCTTCCTTAAATACGGAGACCAAAACTGTACGCAGTATTCCAGGTGTGGCCTCACCAATACCCTGTACAGTTGTAACAGGACTTCTCTGCTTTTATACTCTATTCCCCTTGCAATAAAGGCAAACATTATATTTGCCTTCCTGATTACTTGCTGTATCTGTATACTAACTTTTTGTGTTTCATGCACAAGGACCCCCAGGTCCCTCTGTCCTGCCCCATTTTGCAATTTTTCTCCATTTAAATTATAATTTGCATTTCTCTTATTTCTGCCAAAGTGGATAACCTCACATTTTCCCACATTATACTCCATCTGCCAAATTTTTGCCACTCACTTAGCCTGTCTATATCCCTTTGCAGATTTTGTGTGTTCTCCTCACAATTTGCATTCCCATCTTTGTATCAGCAGCAAACCTGGCTACATTACACTCGGTCCCTTCATCCAAGTCATTAATAGATTGTAAATAGTTGAGGACCCAGCACCGATCCCTGCGGCACCCTACTAGTTACTGTTTGCCAACCAAAAAATGACCCCTTTATCCCGACTCTGTTTTCTGTTAGTTAGCCAATCCTCTATCCATGCTAATATATTACCCGCAAACCCGTGAGCTTTTGTCTTGTGCAGTAACCTCTTATGTGGCACCTTATCGAATGCCTTCTGGAAATCCAAATACACCACATCCACTGGTTCCCCCTTATCCACCCAGTCCGTTACATCCTCAAAGAACTCCAGCAAATTTGTCAAACATGATTTTCCTTTCATAAAACCATGTGGACTCTGCTTGATTGAATCATGCTTCTCCAAATGGCCGGCTACTGCTTCCTCAATAATGGACTCCAGCATTTTCCCAGCAACAGATGTTAGGCTAACTGGTCTATAGTTTCCTGCTTTTTGTCTGCCTCCTTTTTTTAAAAAAAAAGGGGCGTTACATTTGCGGTTTTCCAATCTGCTGAGACCGCCCCAGAATCCAGAGAATTTTGGTAGATTACAACCAATGCATCCACTATCTCGTCAGCCACTTCTTTTAAGACCTCGGGTGTAAACCAATAGGTCCAGGGGACTTTTCCGCCTTTATTCCCATTATTTCATCTAGTACTACTTCATTAGTGATATGACTATTAAGTTCCTCCCTACCTATATCCCCTCGATTATCCACTATTGGGATGTTTTTCGTGTCTTCTACCATGAAGACTGATACAAAATATTTGTTCAACGTCTCTGCCATTTCCCTGTTCTCCATTATTAACTCCCCAGTCTTATCCTCCAGGGGGCCAACATTTACTTTAGCCACTTTTTTCCTTTTTATGTACCTGTAGAAACTCTTACTGTTTTTATATTTCATGCTAGTTTACTTTCATAATCTATCCTCCCTCTCAATCATTTTTTTTTTTTTAAAGTCGTTCTCTGTAGGCTTTTAAAAATTTCCCAATCCTCTGGCCTCCCACAAGACTTGGTCACATTGTATGTCTTTGATTTCAATTTGATACCATCCCTTATTTCCTTAGTTAGCCATAGATGGTTGTCCCTTCTCTTACATTCTTTCCTTCGCATTGGGATATATTTTTGTTGCGAGTTAATAAATATCTCCTTAAAATGTCTGCCACTGCTGATCAACCATCCCATACTGGAATCTATTTTTCCAGTCCACCTCAGGCGCTTTTCTGTGCTAGCTCAGGATTTCTCCAGGATTGAGGTGGTGGGGGGGGGGGGAAAAGAGAGGAATTAACCATTCTTTTACAATGTCATATGTCATGTGCTTCAGAAAATGTACCCATTAGATTGCAGGTTAAACTGCATAATTTGCTACATCCCATGGCTTCTTGGCTTTCTGATTAATTTTTTTTTAAGAAACTGACAGTTCTTAATAAATCAAAAAAAGAGAAAACAACCAGCAGCATTTCAGTAAACTGCAAGCAGAAAAATAGCAAATCAATAATTGAGGAAAATTAGATACATTTAAAATACCGTGGAAACTTTTATCAGTATGGAGTGATTTTTATCCTATGAGGAAGTGAGCACTGCTTACAGGACATAGTTTAATTGCATCATGAAAATTAATGAGCTATAATTAGAATTAACTGGTCATTACTGAATTAAACTGAACCATGTTGAAAGAAACAGACGGTAAATCATACCAACATAAACACAATGGGCCTAAAATTGAGGTCGGAGACTTCCTTCGTACGAACGCATCAGACCCAAAAAAAATCTACAAAAATACCCAGTGGTCTCGGAGGAACGCAAGATCCCGGTCAAAGGAGTAGACTCGCTATGCTGCGCACAGGGAGATGCTTTTCAGGTACGCAAGTCCAAGCTGGAGTCATGTTGCCCTGGATAACCAATCATGATGCCGTATTCTCATCGATAACAATGGAAACTCCGTTTATACGAGTTCCCATTACTATCAATGAGAAAACCCCCTAAAACACCACAGCATAATAAATAAAACACCTCACATATTTAAAATTAATTGAAATTAAATGCAATTAACTGTTTTGGGAAAAAAAAATTTTTTTTAATGCGTTTCAATAGTGTTAAAAATAAACTTACCTTAATGGACAGAGTTTTTACTCTAAACATGTGAATTTAAATTTAATTTTTTTATGCTTTAAAACTCTTATGCTGGTAAAAGTAGGCGATGTGCCTGCTTTCACCAGGCATAAAAGTTTGAAGGACATTGGTTGGGCATGAGATGGGCAAATAACCAAATCTCTCCCACACAGATGTCCTTCTCCCAGGGATGCAGAGCATCGGTCAAGAGAAATCTTTGACCGATCGGAAAAGCCGGTTTTCAGCGCATGTGCATTGCACTTGCACACTTTGTACGGACCCGGCGAGGCCGGAATTTTAGGCCCAATGTGAACCAGCAGTGATCAAGAACCAGATAAGGATTAATGGGACAATTGTGCAGAAGCCTTCAGTTACATCTTGAAGTATGCGGCATTTTATACTGCTCCACTAAAATGTTAGGTACTAGCTTTCCTGCCAAAGCATGGGGGAATTCCCTTTTTCTATAAAGAAAAGAATAAACTAAAAACTCAGACAGACTACCAAAAATGGGTGTGTTGAATAGTTATGCATTTAACAAGTCTCTGTTGAGTACACTCAGAGCCCATTATTTTAACAATTGCAGCTTTCTACAGCAGAGAGTTTATCATTCTCCACTAATTACTGGAGAGAAAGGTGTGTGTCGCTGTTTTTTTTTCTGTGTCCAATTCATACTTCATTGTTTGTCTTAACCTCAGCTGGTCCACATTGTCATCTGTTGCTTTTATATTCCCAGCATGTGTTTAACAGAAACTTGAGTGCATTTGTTTCCTGTTCAGTTACATTTCAGGCTGTTCCTTTATTCTCCTCTGACCTGCATATGTCAGCAAGGAAAGCTTTACTTTGGGTACAGGGGAATTTTAATTGTGGCATTGGAACTTCATCCAGAGTGGTCTCTGAACACAGAAATGACAAGGATCTGCAATGCAACTGACACGGCCTGCCATAGTGAAGGATTCAACACTCGCTGAAATTTTGTTCAGCATAGGTCAATCTTTTATTGAGAACTTCATTTCAGAAAAAATCTTTCAATTTTTTCTTGACATCTGAAAGAATTCATGGTTATTAAAATGATATGGAAAGATTTTACAGCAGGGGTGCCCAAGCGTTTTTCTCCGTGGGCAGCATAGAGCCATGGAGTATCAGGGAACACATGTGAAGTTGAATTCTACATTAATTTGCATATAATGTCAACCTGCCAGTACGAATAAATGTTGCTGTTTCGATTTAGGACAAAAAGTACGAACAGCCCTTTCCAAACCTCTTGGCCTACAAAATTCAAGCAGGACAAACCAATGAGGGGGAGATAGAAGCGTGTATTTCACTGAGTTGACTGGGCTTGGAGGGCTGGAGTGTTAGAGCTTGGGGGCTGCACTCTGAGCTCAGTTTGGACACCTGTCCTGCAGAACATAAAGGAGAAATTGGCTGAGCAAACTAGATGAACGACTGTTTGATTAACTTGATTGAGTTATTTGATGAAGTAATGGAGAGGGTTGATTAGGGTAGTGTGGTTGATGTGTATAGGACTTTCAAAAGACATTTGATTAAGTACCACGTAATAGACTTTTTAGAAATCATGAAGCCCATGAGATTTAAAGGAGCAGTTGCTGCATGGATATGAAATTGGCTAGGGGTCAGAAAGCAGAGAGTAGTGGCGAATGATTGTTTTTCAAACTGGAGGGAAGTGTGCAGTGGTGTCCCCTAGGGGTCAGTGCTGGGACTACTGTTCTTTTTGAAATATATTAATGACCTGGACTTGGTAATACAGGGCACAATTTTAAAGCCTTAGAGATAACACAAAAGTCAGAAATGTAGTAAACAGTTAGGAGGATAGTAACAGACTCCAGGAGGAAAAAGACAGACTGGTGAAATGGGCAGTCAAAAGGCAAATAAAATTTAGCAGAGTGTAGTGTGAAGCAATTCATTTTGGTACAAAACATGAGGGGGCAACACAAACTAAATGGCACAATGTTAAATGGGGTGCAGGAACAGAGACCTGGGGTTGTAGGTACACAAATCTTTGAAGGTGGCAGGACAAGTTGAGAAGGCTGTTAAAAAGTTAGAAGGGATTGTTGGCTTTATAAATAGAGGCTGGTGTGGGGGGGAGGGAGGAAAGAGAGAAGAAATTGGCCAGCCTTGCGCACGTTCTTTTGGCGATATTGCGTCTTTTTTGCCGCTAAAAGGTACAAACCTAAATTGGGCAAAATTAACGAATGTCGGTTTAGAAATAGCGCTGAAAAGCAGCTAGACGACATGTAATGCCAAAAAAACCGCACCGCTTAAAATTGGCCGTTTGGCGAACCCATACTCAGGTGGAAAAAAATCGCCTGATAAAAGCCTGCGTTGAAGCCCCAGAAACAGAAGACCTACGAAAAACGTAAGTTGAAGTTTTTATTTTTTAATTCTTTTTCAGCGATTTATTGGTTTCTGATTTTTTACTTTTGCAATTTTTGTGTGTTTTCTCTCCACTTCCAGGGCCTGTTTTTTTGGCGGTGATAGGACTCGGGCTAAAGTTGGCGAGGACTGCGGTTTCCACCGCGAACCCTCGTGCAACGCCGATTTTTACCGTCGGGCAAATTTTTTTGCCAATTTCACCCCTTTAAAAAATATGCCGACTTTTTAGTGGTAAAAACCGATATGACCAAAAAAAACTGAATTTCTAGCCCATAGAGTACAAAAGCAAAGAAGTTATGCTAAACTTGTATAAAACATTGATTATGCCCCAGTTAGAGTATTGTGGCCAATTCTGGGCACCACACTTTGCGAAAGATGTCAAGGCCTAAGAGAGGGTGCAGAGGAGATTTACTAGAGTTGTATGAGGGATGAAAGACGACAGTTCCGTGGAGAGCTGCAGAAACTGAGGTTGTTCTCTTTACAGCAGAGGAGGTTAGGGGGAGATTTTATAGAGGTGTTCAAAATCTTAAAAGGTTTTGATACAGTAAATGAGAAACTATTTTCTGTGGCAGAAGGGTTGGTAACCAGAGCAGAGAGTTAGTGATTGGCAAAAGAGCCAGAGGTGACATGTGGAAACTTATTTTTAAAACACAGCGAGTTGTTATGATCTGGAATGCCTGAAAGAGTGGTGGAAGCAGATTCAATACTAACTTTAAAAAGGGAATTGGATAAATAATCAAAAAAAGGAAAAATTTGCTGGGCTGTGGGGAAAGAACAGGGAGTTGGACTAATTGGACAGCTCTTTTCAAATAGCCGGCACATGCATCATGCCAAATGGCCTTTTCCTGAGCTGCATCATTCTAATGATTCTATGATGATCTTCCTCTGCCTGTAATACATTAATACGATATTATTCTTCGTTAATCTGATCATTTTGCTATTGTTTACAGGAGGGTTAGGTGCTGTACCTAGTCTATAACATGACAATGTCTCAGCACAAAGCCAGAAAATGAGATTCAAGAATTAACATCTACTGCATCTGTGGTACTCAATTTAACTAAAACTGTGTTCATTTTAATTAAAAATTTTTTACAATCATCATAATTTTAAAACTCAGCTAAACATGCACCTCTTTATGCCAGTTTAATGATTTTTTTTAAATTTACAAATTTGACTAAATCAGAGAAAATTCCACACTATGTTCACTTAGCAGAAAATTATAGCAATTTAATTATTCTGTTTAAATATTAGGTCAAACACAATTTCTTATTTCTTTGTTTCATTAAATCCAACATTTACCCCAATAACAATGTTTGGAGGATCAGTCGCATTAATACAGTGGAATAAAAATCATAGTTCTTACCAATTTTTCTTTGTAAAGTTGTGTGATGCACATGTGAGTCAGGGTGGGCTCTGCCTCACTGAGGTCTGCTGTGCTTTATAACAAAAGACAAATACATGCACTTCAGCAGAATAAATATACTACTCGTCACATTTTAGTATGGGGCGAGAGGAAGTATTGGCTGGAGACCTGAAATCCATTCAGTGACTCTTATGGGTAAATGCACATTGGCAAATAACACACAACCCAATTAGTAACAGCGACAGGTAAACACACACTGGCACATAACACATTGATATGAATAGTTGAAGTGCTTTAATTTTACAAAACCATCAAAAGATTCGTTTGAACTGTTATGAGTGCAGGAATGCTTTGCAATGTGGCTCTGAGCATTTAGCTTCTCCTTGTGTTGATGAACCCATCTATTAATCCGCAAGCGTTTTACCAGCAGGAGTGAGAAAAGCACGCTGCTCTTGGCCAACCCCCTTGTCTGACTGATTGCCCTTCAAGTGGCTTCATTGGGGCCTACCCTCGCACACTATTCTTGGTGTAATTTACATAGGCAGTGAAAGAAAATCCTTATTTGCAAATTACATTAAATAGGTCTTGCCAGGAGGGCTGGCAGCAGCTATAGTAATTTACTGCAAATTCAACTATATTGCCTGCCAACATCAATCATGGCAGGGACTAAAACTTCACAGATTGATATAAACCAAAAAGGTTGAGTATAATTTTACTTTGAATGGACTGCATTATCCTTTTGTTTAACTCAGTTCCTGCTTGCCACCATAAACATGGTATGATTTCTGTTTTTAATCATTTACATGGCACCTATGGCTATATCTAAAATTGTGGAGCACTCTACAACATTAATTTCATCAGTTAATATACTTCCTTACCCTAACCACATAAAAATCATAATATGTTTAGTCCTGTTAGAATTAACAGCTATATTGTATGGTGCAGACTCTGTAGAAAGTTTTTTTCTTACCTCACTGCCCTACCACTCTGCAATAACGTCCACACCCCATTGGGGCCCCTGTAATCTGGGATAGATGCAGCCTGTGTTAAGCGGAAACAAAGGTAATGTCTTCATATCAAAGTAAAAATGCAGAAAGTGTTTGTAATAATAGAACAATAACTTGCATTTATATAGCACCTTTAACATAGTAAAACATCTCAATGTGCTTCAGAGTGATTACCAAACAAAATTTGACAACGAGCCATATAAGGAAATATTAGGACAGGTGACCAAAAACTTGGTCAAAGAGGTAGTTTTTAAATAGCATCTTAAAAGGAGGAAACAGGTAGAGAGGCAGAGAGGTTTAGGGAGGGATTTCCAGAGCTTAGGGCCTAGGCACGGCCAATGGATTGGGTGGTTAGCCCTCCAGTTTAATGACTAGCATTTCTACATTAAAGTGTTGACCATAAGAAGTCCCAGTGAAACGGATACTCATTAAAAATACAGGATGGAAATAATTAGTATACAAATATACACTGAACATGATCTCCATCATATATACTGTATGCGTTCTAGATCCTAGGTTTGAATGATTTTAAACTAGAATATTTTTACGCTAGCTGCATTTAGAAGTAAAATAATAAAAAAATTATATGTAGGTTTTGTGCTTCAATGGATATGCATAAATTACAAAGATATTAATAGATCAAGAGAATGGGCAAACTATGGCAAATGGATTTCAATATAGGCAAGTGCAAGGCCATCCACTTTGGAGCGCAAAAGGATAGATCAGAGTATTTCTAAATGGTGAAAAGCTAGAAACAGTGGATGTCCAACGAGACTTAGGGATCCATGCACAAACGTCATGGACAGGTATAAAAAATAATCAAAAAGGCTAATAGAATGCTGGCCTTTATATCTAGATGACCAGAATACAAGGGGGTAGAAGTTATGCTATAAGCTATACAAAGCCCTGGTTAGACCACACCTGGGATACCCGAGGACTGGGAGAATTTTGTAATACAGCAGATGAGGACAAAGGGTTTATAATTAGGAGGGGGAAAATAGAGTATGAGAGGAAGCTTGCTGGGGACATAAAAACTGACTGAAAAAGCTTCTATAGATATGTGAAGAGAAAAAGATTAGTGAAAACAAACGTAGGTCCCTTGCAGTCAGATTCAGGTGAATGTATAATGAGGAACAAAGAAATGGCAGACCAGTTAAACAAATACTTTGGTTCTGTTTTCACAAAGGAAGACACAAATAACCTTCCAGAAATACTAGGGAACAGAGAGTCTAGTGAGAAGGAGGAACTGAAGGATATCCTTATAAAGCGGGAAATTGTGATCGGAAAATTGATGAGATTGAAGGCTGATAAATCCCCAGGGCCGGATAGTCTGCATCCCAAAGTACTTAAGGAAGTGGCCATAGAAATAATGGATGCATTGGTGATCATTTTCGAACAGTCTATCGAATCTGGATCAGTTCCTATGGACTGGAGGGTAGCTAATGTAACACCACTGTTTCAAAAAGGGAGGAGAGAAAACTGGTAATTATAGACCAGTTAGCCTGACATCAGTAGTGGGGAAAATGTTGGAATCAATTATTAAAGATGAAATAGCAGCGCATCTGGAAAGCAGTGACAGGATCGGTCCAAGTCAGCTTGGATTTATGAAAGGGAAATCATGCTAGACAAATCTTCTGAAATTTTTTGAGGATGTAACTAATAGAGTAGACAAGGGAGAACCAGTGGATGTGGTGTATTTGTACTTTCAAAAGGCTTTTGACAAGGTCCCACACAAGAGATTGATGTGCAAAATCAAAGCATATGGTATTGGGGGTAATGTACTGACGTGGATAGAGAACTGGTTGGCAGACAGGAAGCAGAGAATCGGGATAAACGGGTCCTTTTCAGAATGGCAGGCTGTGACTAGTGGAGTGCCGCAGGGCTCAGTGCTGGGATCCCAGCTCTTTACAATATACATTAATGATTTAGATGAAGGAATTGAGTATAATATCTCCAAGTTTGCAGATGACACTAAACTGGGTGGCGGTGTGAGCTGAGGAGGACACTAAAAGGCTGCAGGGTGACTTGGACAGGTTAGGTGAGTGGGCAAATGCATAATAGATGCAGTATAATGTGGACAAGTGTGAGGTTATCCACTTTGGGGGTAAAAACACAAAGGCAGAATATTATCTGAATGGTGGCAGATTAGGAAAGGGGGAGGTGCAACGAGACCTGGGTGTCATGGTTCATCAGTCACTGAAAGTTGGCATGCAGGTACAGCAGGTGGTGAAGAAGGCAAATGGCATGTTGGCCTTCATAGCTAGGGGTTTTGAGTATAGGAGCAGGGAGGTCTTACCAGTTGTACAAGGCCTTGGTGAGGCTTCACCTGGAATAGTGTGTTAGTTTTGGTCTCCTAATCGGAGGAAGGACGTTCTTGCTATTGAGGGAGTGCAGCGAAGGTTCACCAGACTGATTCCCGGGATGGCGGGACTGACATATGAGGAGAGATTGGATCAACTGGGCCTGAGAACAAAGAGGGGATCTCATAGAAACTCAAGATTCTGACGGGACTGGACAGGTTAGATGCGGGAAGAATGTTCCCAATGATGGGGAAATCCAGAACCAGGGGACACAGTCTTAGGATAAGGGGTAAGCCATTTAAGATTGAGATGAGGAGAAACTTCTTCACTCAGAGTTGTTAACCTGTGGAATTCCCTACCGCAGAGAGTTATTGATGCCAGTTCATTGGATATATTCAAGAGGGAGTTAGATATATCCCTTATGGCTAAAGGGATCAAGGGGTATGGAGAGAAAGCAGGAAAAGGGTACTGAGGGAATGATCAGCCATGATCTTACTGAATGGTGGTGCAGGCTCGAAGGGCCAAATGGCCTACTCCTGCACCTATTTTCTATGTTTCTATACTGTGAGCAGTTCTGGGCATCATGCTTTAGGAAGGATTTATTGTCCTTGGAGGGAGTGGAGCGTAGATTTACCAGAATTATACTTGGATTCCAAGGGTTAAATTACGAGGAGAGATTACACAAACTAGGGTTGCATTCCCTAGAATTTAGAAGGTTAAGAGGTGATTTGATCAGTTTTCAAGATATTAAAAGGGAACTGATAGGGTAGACAGAGAGAAACTATTTCCACTGGTTGGGGAGTCTAGGACTAGGGGACATAGCCTAAAAGATAGAGCCAGGCCTTTCAGGAGTGACGCTTGGAAACACATCTACACAAAGGGCGGTAGAAGTTTGGAACTCTTCCACAAACAGCAGTTGATGCAGAGTCAATTGTTAATTTTAAATCTGAAATTGATGGATTTTTGTTAACCAAAGGTATTCATCATCATATGCAATCCCTCTAAAAGGGACTTCTCAGGTGACTGTACAGTTCAATATGGAAATTACAGTCTCTGTCACAGGTGAGGCAGACAGTCGCTGAAGGAAAGGGTGGGTGGGGAATCTGGTTTACCGCACGCTCCTTCCGCTATCTGCGCTCGATTTCTGCATGCTCTTGGCGACGAGACTCGAGGTGCTCAGCGCCCTCCCGGATGCTCTTCCTCCACTTAGGGCAGTCTCTGGCCAGGGATTCCCAGGTGCTGGAGGGGATATTGCAATTTATCAAGGCGGCTTTGAGAGTGTCCTTGAAACCTTTCTCCTGCCAAGCTGGAGCTTGCATGACGTGTCGGAGCGCCGAGTGGAGCGTTTGCTTTGGGAGTCTTGTGTCGGGCATGCGGACAATGTGGCGCACCCAATGGAGCTGGTCGAGTGTCGTCAGTGCTTCAATGCTGGGGATGTTGGCCTGAGCAAGAACACTGACATTGGTGCGTTTGTCCTACCAGTGGATTTGCAGGATCTTGCGGAGGCGCGCTGGTGATAAGGGGCAAAGGCGGGTATATGGAGTTAGGTCACAGATCAGCCATGATCTCATTGAATAGTGGGACAGGCTCGAAGGGCTAAATGGCCTACTCCTGTTCCTACATTCCTAAGTTACAACTGTGTGTTTTCACTCATATTGATAGCTTTACAGTCTCCTCTCAAAAATGTTGATGATCCTAAATGTAATAAATGGACACACTCCGTCCTGTCCACACAGCTGCCTGTTACTCAGCAATCACTGGGAAACCTCCCTCCAGCTCATAAGCATGGAAAATATGGACAAATAAATCAGTGATTGAGTAGGAGGCACTTTCTGTTGGAGCCAAGATATATTTAGTCTCTGTAGATTTTCAAAGTAAAGACCCATCTCTGAATTCACTTGCCATTCTGACCCTGCCTCAGTTAATCAGCAAACAATGCTGGGAGAGCTAACGCTCCTGAATGAATGTGTTTTCATGCTTCGGCCTCAGATTTGGAGAGAGGTAATTTCTCTGAAAGAATGAAGTAAATAAGCTCAAGTAGCTTTAAAATTGTTAGTAAATATAACAAACTAAATATTACGCAAAAAAAAGTTACTTCTTTAACCATGTAGCCTATCAGGGTTATCAAGCTTCCTTGCAGTTTTTCTCCCTACAACACTACTGTTCAACCTGGAGGGGGGCAGTTAGTGGGGGTGTCAGCAGATTTAACAAATGGAGTAGAATGTGGGAAAATGTGAGATTATCCACTTTGGCAGAAAAACATAGAAAAACAAATTATAATTTAAATAAAGAAAAATTGCAAAGTGGGGCAGTACAGAAGGACCTGGAGATCCTTGTGCATGGAACACAAAAAGTTAGTATGCAGGTACAGCAAGCAACCACCAGGAAGGCAAATTGAATGTTGGCCATTATTGCAAGGGGGATGGAGTAAAAAAGCAGAGAATCCCTGCTACAACTGTACAGGGTATTGGTGAGGCCACACCTAGAGTACTGCGTATAGTTTTAGTCTCTGTATTTAAGGAAGGATATACTTGCATTGGGGGCTGTTCAGAGAAGGTTCACTAGGTTGATTCCAGAAAAGAGAGGAAGGGAGCGCTAGTCGATCGAAAAGGGTTCCAGGTTCTTATGTGATAAGATTTTTATTGTTTTTAATTCGGAAGGGGTTCTTATGTGATGAGTAGAAAAAAAAAGAAAGTGCTAATTAAAGAAACTTCTGCCGGAGCTGTAAGTGTCGGAGTCATTCTTTTCGGAGGTCGAGATTTCGACAGTTACTTCTTGGAGGTTCCACCGAGATGCATACTCTCTGTCCTGTGAGTAAAACGGATACAGGCATAGTGCCTCTCCAGTGAAAGGCTTCAGTGGCCAAACAAGGTGAGCCTTTTGCTCACAAGAGGTTTCTTCACTGTTGAATTGCATATGTAATCTGTTGTCCACAGGGGAAGTACTGCAATCTACAAGACTCGGCATTTAAAAGCTAAAGGTATTTTTTATAACCATTTCTTTCTCAGCTCGCCAGCAGAAGAGAACAGGTTCTGGAAAAATCTCGAAACCGGGGAAGGTTTCAGTAGGTAAGGGAGCGCTAGTCGATCGAAAAGGGTTCCAGGTTCTTATGTGATAAGATTTTTATTGTTTTTAATTCGGAAGGGGTTCTTATGTGATGAGTACAGGAAAAAAAAAGAAAGCGCAATCGATTAAAGGTTCTTATGTTATAAGAGTTTGGGTATGGAACCATAAGTTTTATCAGTTTTTTTATTAGGATAAGTTAAGGACTCGGTCTGTAGTGGCGTACAACGTAGACTGAGAATTTGTTTAGATAAGGTGTAAGGTTATGATTTGTGTACTCGCGGGAATATTGTTTGTTGTCCTTGTATACTGTTGTGTGCAATACCTTTGTGAGAGATTGCCATTAGAGAAACGGGAAGAGTCACTCGGGAAAATTGTGATTCGGAAAAAACACAAGGATTGATTAAGAAAAGAAACAGTGACTGATTGATCAACTACGGTTGGTTCGTGCCAACATATCTCACACACCCAGACTGAGCCCGAATTAAGAGCCTTTTCAGGCCACGTAACGGCCAGGAGAAGTGGGCGTAGAGAACGCGGTTGGCCGAAAGGATTGAGAGATCAGAAACTGTGGAAAATCTTAATCATCCAGAATGGGTGCCGGAGCAAGTTAAAATACCACAAAAGGCACACCAGCCTATGTCATGCTCCAGAATTGTGGTCAGTCTTCAATTGACCAAAGAAACAAAATCCGGTAAAGTGGACTAAGGGTGAAAACAGGCCATTTCCACCCGATGGTTCATTTAATTTAGAGAGAACATGTCTCGAGGAGCGTCTTATAAACAGAGATCCAGGTAGAAGAAAAAAAAAAGGAAAGTAATAGAAAAGGCCCGAGTTCCGATTCTTCAAGCCCATGTAAAATTAACAAAGTAAATCAAATGTAAAAAAAAAAAGAGAACCTGATAGTGACTTATGGATTCAAAAAAAAATTAAGCTAGCAAAAAAAAAGCTTTATTGAATGGAGAGAGACTTTTGTGAATGTCTTGTCTTGTCTTTGAATGAGTGCGTGAATGTCTTGTCTTTGAATGAGAGTGCTTCTGTGTTTCTTCCTTATGTCTGGAAACCTGTTTGGAAAGGTTGTGGAGCTGCCTGTTTGTTTTAGCTCCACCCACTTTTTCAAACAAAGTGAAGTTTTTTAACCCTTCATAGTGTTGTCCTGCATGTGGGAAGTTTAAGACATTTTAAGTTAGAAGCGTAGGTGTGGATTTATTCGGATGAGGTGTTACGGAGCTAGGAAATGCACAAAGGATAGGTTTGTTGAGACATGGTCCCGGTGGTTAAAAGTTGTAGTGCCTTTTTTTTTTAAAAAAAGCCTTTGTGGGTCTCTCGAGGTGCAGGCTGGGGGAGTACACTCTCATTGTCCTTGGTATAAAATCTTGGTACAAAAGCTTCTAGATCAGTAAGAGGATTTTTTTGGATAAAGAGTGGCAGTACAAAAGTTGAATTGGGATTGAGAGATATTTCAGGTGATCTCCTTGATCAACATTTTGGGTGTATTGGAAAAATCTTGAGTTTGGAAGCCTTTTAATAAGATTAGAAAACAAGTACTTTACATTCTGTGATCTGTGAATCACTACAAGCATAAATGAGAAGTCCGTGTAACACACAGATTCGTCCAGTTCAGAAGCCCACACAAATGGAGGTTTGTCCATGACCTACGAGTTGTGAATGAATCTACTATATTCTCACAATGCTTAAAGGATATGGAATGAAGTATCCCGGAATGCTTTCCAGAGTCTTAAGCAGTCCCTCACTTCAGCACCCGCCTTGGGATTACCAGATTACACTAAGCTATTCAACTTATTTGTGCATCACAAGTCGGGTTTTGCACAATCTGTTTTGACTCAGTTACATGGGGACAGGCAGCATATTTCAGTACCCAACTAGACCCAGTGGCACGCGGACTACCAGGATGTCTTCCTTCGTTGGCAGCAGCTTATTATGCTATGCAACAGGCTCAGACAATAACTCTAAATCATCAGACCATTTTGTATATCCCACACTCTGTCGAGATTTTACTTACTAAGTGTGCCACCCAACACCTAACCGCCACAAGAACCACTAAATATGAAGTCGAACTGTTATCAAATCCGAACCTTATCAAAAGATGCACTACCTTAAATCCAGCCACTCTACTCCCCACAGAAGACGACGGCGAACCCCATTCATGTGAAATGGTAACCGAATTAGTGACTAAACCACGTATCAATTTAACAGATGTAAATGTGTAACCCTGATCTAGTGTACTATGTTGACGGATCAGCCCTACGAAATGATAGGGGCCAACCTAGAGCGGCTTATGCAAATGTAACTCAGTTTAATGTTGTCGAAACAGCCTCTCTTCCAGACTCCTTTTCAGCCCAACAAGCCGAATTGTTTGCATTAACTCGAGCCTGTATTCTGGCTGAAGGACACAGTTAATATCTACACTGACTCCAGGTATGCTTTTGGGGTATCACATGACTATGGACAAATTTGGAAGATTCGCGGGTACCTGACTTCTTCAGGAACCAGTATCAAAAATGCAGAACAAGTGGAAAATCTCCTGCGAGCCATTCAATGCCCCTTGAAACTTGCCATTATCAAATGCCAAGCACGTACAGGCCAGTTGAATGAGGTGGCACTTGGGAATGCCAGAGCTGATAATGCAGCTAAGTCAGCAGCTCTGTCAAAAGTGGGGATGCAGGTGTCATTGTTCCCACTAAGGAAAAATAATTGCTCAGACCCACCACCCACTATTAATGACGTGCTGGCCTTTCAGACACAGGCCAGTACGGAGGAGGTGGTGACCTGGACGAAGGATCAATGTTATAAAATCCAGAAGGAATATGGGTTCACCACGACGGCCGCGTGGTGGCGCCCAGATCCTTACTTCCATGGATTGCCCGATGTGTTCATACATTCACACATGCAGGCAAAGGGGGGTGGCAGATTATATTTTGGCAACTTGGTATGCATCGGGTATTTCGGCAATTGCAAAACAAATCTGTGAAAATTGTGTTACTTGTCAGACAATGAATCTGGGTAAGACGGAAAAAGTAGAGTCTGCCTCCCACCCAAATCCAGTGGGGCCTTTTGTACATTTACAAATGGATTTTATTGAATTACCTATGTGTATGGGATTCAAGTATGTATTAGTTATTGTAGATGTGTTCACTAGATGGATTGAAGCCTTTCCATGTAAAAAGGCCGATGCCACTACTGTTGCTAAATGTTTGTTAAAGGAAATCGTACCGCGCTTCGGAATTCCTGCTAAGCTTTCTAGTGATAACGGGTCACATTTCACGGGAACGGTTATAAGAGAAATGTGTAAAGCTTTGCAGATTAATCAACGTTTTCATTGCAGTTATCATCCACAATCAGCTGGACTTGTTGAAAGATATAATGGAATGCTTAAAAATAAGCTGGCAAAACTATGCAATGACACTGGACTGAAATGGACAGAACTGCTGCCCTTAGCTTTGATGGTAATGCGATCTGCAACCAACAGAACAACAGGCCTGTCACCGCATGAGATAGTTATGGGACGTCCCCAACGACTACCTTTTACAGCACCATTTACTGAAAAACAGATGGACATCCACAAAATGGAGGAAAATATGTTGAATTATTGTATTGCACTAACCAAATGTATTTCCAGCTTTCATTCACAGGTAAAGGAAGCCCAAGTCAAGCCAGCGGAAGGGAAGTGTCATAACCTGGAGCCAGGGGAATTCGTTTACATCAAGATTTTTAAAAGAAAAAGCAGTCTATAGCCAAGATTCGAAGGACCATACCAGGTCTTGCTGGCGACCAATACTGCAATCAAGGTAAAGGAAAGACCAACATGGATCCACGCATCCCATTGCAAACGGGCACCCGACCAAGAGGAAGGGAAGAAGGAACCAGAGGAACAGAAAAAGGAAGACTGAATAAGGAACTGTATGGACTATGGGGACTGATGGTGCTGGGCTCGACAGGGTTTTACTTCGCATTATTGATTACACCAGGGGTACAGACCCGCCACCGAAGGGAATTGCACGTAAACGTATTTATGGCACTGAGTCATAGGTATGCTCAAGAAAGAAACTTGTCGAGTTGTTGGATATGTTCCCATGTACCTGTCCACTCCGAAGGGGGTATTCCCCTGAGATCTGTCCCCTTTAACGAATCAGAAATGGTAGAATGGTTGACAGTGCAAAATAGGACAAACCTAACTAAGGGGCCAGAAACGAAGGAGCAAACAGAATGGAGGTCGGCAGGGTATAAACTTACAGCCTTCCAGGGATGGTACCAGCCCAATTATGATAATAACCATCAGCCTCCCTTCCTAAGCATTACTCCCAGAATAGGAAATCCTGAAGGTATAATATGCCGAGTGAGTAATGAAACTAAAGGACCAGAAATGGGACGCAGCAAGTGTTCCCAAATGATTAAATGGCAAGCCACAACTAATCCCACTGAGAGAAAGATAGCAACCGTTGGCTGGACAACGGTCCATAACAAAGCCCCAGGTGAAGGGTGGGAAGGTGAGACCACTCGAGTAGGGATAGTGCGAAAGGACCAGGAGCTGACGCCCTATAATTGCACCTACTTTATTTGTGGCCATAAAGCCTACCCATGGTTACCTGCCAACTGGACAGGGTCCTGTTACTTAGGATATGTGGTACCCCTTATCAGATCAGTAAGGACTCTAAGGGAGGCCTATGGAAGTCATAGATTTAAACGGGATTTGACGTGGCTAAACGGAATATTCAAGGTAATGGTGCCACCCTATGGAATAGCATCGACCGAATGGCAGTTACGGGAACTGGCTAACTTAGTCGAATCAGTAGCCAACGCAACTTCCCAAGCCTTTGAAGGGATAAATGACAAAATGGTAGCTATTCGAACAGTGGCTCTCCAAAATCGTATGGCCTTAGATTATCCCCTAGCCAAGGAGGGAGGGACATGCGCATTAATAGGTGGAGAATGCTGTACGTATATCCCAGGTAAATCAGAAGAAATCGGCAGTCTAGCTGAATACATCAGGAAAAAGGTGATAGAGTATAAACAGACAGTTGACCAGGACGGTATCACCTTGTGGGGTTGGGCATCGGGATGGTTGGGATCCCTAGGGAAATCTGTGGTACAGGGTTTGATCATATTCCTGCTGATAGTCTTCGCCCTGAATCTATTATTTGTCGTCGTTAAGTGTTGCTGTGCCAGGGTGGGAGAAACTATGTTACCTACCGAGACCACGGCTAGAGTTATGGTAGCAACAACTGCTGAAGGCTCTTGTGTGGAAATGGAAATGGAGAGACTGTACAAGATCAGAATGGATTGAATTGTCCTTGTGAAGGACAAAATGGGGGAATGTGGAAATGTATTTTTATCTAAGCTGATACCATACGGTATTTGTGTGCCCCTTGCAATATATATCAAAATGGAGTCCTGGTCTTTCCAGGACTTTCTGCTTTTTAGCAGTGAGCTTGCATAAACAGCTAAACCTGGTTTGAGATGGCTGATGGCCAACAGACAGCTAGGAGACAAGTCATGCTGAGACAAGTACCCCCCATGGTGCTCTCCTATTGTCTACACAACACCAGTTCCATGTCACCCCACCTTTCTTATGTCCTCCATTCCACCAGCCACTATCTCTTGTAGAGACCTCATCCATTTGATGCAAACAGATAAACTGACCAGGAAATTGAACAATCCTGACACAATACAAGACAGGTGATAGCCCATTACCTCATTCTCATGGAGTAATGGCCGACTGGCCAACTGATAACCCTGACAAAAGGAAATATCTGGAAATCATGTCAGGACCAGGATATAGTAATTAACTCTTTATCTGTATTCACTGACTGAGACACAGAGCAATACACAGGGAGAGGCCATAACTTGTGTTTTATTGTATAAATATCTTGTGAAGCTGTACCATTTCGGAGGTGTTCACTTAGCCCTTGACTGAGTGTAACCTGCCCCTTGCTAGCAAGCGGATTAAAGAAACTTCTACCGGAGCTGTAAGTGTCGGAGTCATTCTTTGCGGAGGTCGAGATTTCGACAGGGGTTGACATGAAGATAGGTTGAGTAGGTTGGACCTATACTCATTGGAGTTCAGAAGAATGAGAGGTGGTCTTATCGGAACATAAAAGATAATGAGGGGGCTCGACAAGGTGGATGCACACAAGATATTTTCACTCATAGGGGAAACTAAAACTAGGGGGCAGAGAATAAGGGGCCACCCATTTAAAACAGATTCTGTGGAATCCTCAGCCCCAGAGAGCTGTGGAGGCTGGGTCATTGAATATAGTCAAGGCAGAGATGGACAGATTTTTGAGCGATAAGGGAATAAAGGGTTATGGGGAGCGGGCAGGGAAGTAGAGCTGAATCCATGATCAGATCAGCCATGATCTTATTAAAAGGCAGAGCAGACTTGAGGGATCAAATGGCCTGCTCCTGCTTCTTTTTCTTATGTTCTTATGTACCAACCCCTGCACAATCATTCTTGCCCTGAAATCTTTCTCATTGACGGTAAGTAATTCACCCCGATGCCCTTTCCACTGTACTTTGAATCCTCTATCACATTACAGGCTGGTGGAATGGGTGGACATGTGGCAGATGAAATTTAATGCAGAAAAGTGCGAAGTGATACATTTTCATAGAAAGAATGAGGAGAGGCAATATAACCTAAAGGGTACAATCCTAAAGTGGGAGCATGAACAGAGAGACCTGGGGATATATGTGCGCAAATCAATGAAAGTGGCAGGGCAAATTCAGAAAGCAGTCAAAGAAGCTTACGGGATCCTGGGCTTCATGAATAGAGGTATAGAATACAAAAGCATGGAAATTATGATGAACCTGCATAAAACACTGGTTCGGCCTCAACTGGAGTATTGCGTCCAATTCTGGGCACCGCACTTTAGGAAGGATGTGAAGGTCTTGGAGTTCAGAATTACGAGAATGATTCCAGGGACAAGGGACTTCAGTTACGGGGATAGACTGGAGAAGCTGGGGTTGTTCGCCTTAGAGCAGAGAAGGTTGAAAGGAAATTTGATAGAGGTGTTCAAAATCATGAGTAGATCGAGAGAAACTGTTCCCATTGGAGGAAGGGTCAAGAACCAGATGACATAGATTGGCAAAAGAACCAAAGACGACATATGAAAAAACTTTTTTACACAGTGAATGGTTAGGATCTGGAATGCACTGCGTGAACGGGCGGTGGGGGCAGACTCAATCACTTCTTTCAAAAGGGAGTTGGGCAAGTACCTGAAAGAAAAAAATTTGCAGGGCTACGGGGAAAGGGCGGGGGAGTGGGACTAGCTCAGGTGCTATTGCAGAGAGCTGGCACAAGCTCGACGGGCCGAATGGCTTCTTCCATGCTGCAACCATTCTATGAATCTATACCTGCCTTTGTTTCTTTCAATCTCAGCCTTCTTAAGAATACTTAGTTTACCAGCACATATAATAGAGGCTATGCATAGCCAGGCATGAGATGTGATAAATCTCATGAGTGAAGATTTGTGTCCCAACTACCTGTTACATAGAAACACTGGAGAAACAGATCGACAGGGATGAGACCAGAACTGAGAGGGTACAACTATCAGGAAAGACTGAACAGGTTGGTGTTCTTTTCTCTAGAAAAGAGAAGATTGAGAGGTGACCTGTTTTTAAAATTATGAAGGAATTTGATAGAATAGACGTAGAGAAGTTGTTTCCACTTGTTGGGGGGACCAAAACTAGGGGCCATAAATACAAGATAGTCACTAATAAATCCAATAAGGAACTTAGGAGAAGCTTCTTGGGGAACATGGAGATGACAGAAACTCTGAACAAATATTTTTTATCAGTCTTTACGGTGGAAGACACCAACAATGTTCCAACAGTGGATAGTCAAGGGGCTATTGGGGGGGGGGGGGGGGGGGACCTTAACACAATCACTAAGGAGGTGGTACGTAGTAAGATAATGGGACTCAAGGCAGATAAATCCCCTTGCAGGGATTGTGGATGTATTGGTTGTAATTTACCAAAATTCCCTGGATTCTGGGGAGGTCCCAGCAGATTGGAAAACTGCAAATGCAACATCCCTATTTAAAAAAGGAGGCGGACAAAAAGCAGGAAATTTTGACTAGTTAGCCTAACATCTGTGGTTGGGAAAATGTTGGAGTCCATTATTAAAGAAGCAGTAGCGGGACATTTGGATAAACAAAATTTGGTCAGGCAAAGTCAGCATGGAGTTATGAAGGGGAAGTCATGTTTGAAAAATTTGCTGGAATTCTTTGAGGTGTTACAAACAGGGTGGATAAAGGGGAACCAGTAGATGTGGTGTATTTGGACTTCCAGAAGGCATTTGACAAGGTGCCACATAAAAGATTACTGCAAGATAAAAGTTCACGAGGTTGGGGGTAATATATTAGCATGGATAGAGGATTGGCTAACTAACAGAGAACAGAGTCGGGATAAATGGTTCATTCTCTGGTTGGCAACCAGAAACTAGTGGGGTGCCGCAGGGATCAGTGTTGGGACCCCAACTATTTACAATTTATATTAACAACTTGGAAGAAGGGACCGAGTGTAATGTAGCCAAGTTTGCTGACGATACAAAGATGGGAGGAAAAGCAAAGTGAAGAGGACACACAAAATCTGCAGAAGAAGATAGACAGGTTAAGTGAGCGGGCAAAAATTTGGCAGATGGAGTATAATGTTGGAAAGTGTGAGGTCATGCACTTTGGCAGAAAAAAAATCAAAGAGCAAGTTATTATTTAAATGGAGAAAGATTGCAAAGTGATAGTACAGCAGAACCTGGGGGTACTTGTGCATGAAACATAAAAGGATAGTATACAGGTACAGCAATTGATCAGGTAGGCCAATGGTATCTTGGCCTTTATTGCAAAGGGGATGGAGTATAAAAGCAGGGAAGTCTTGCTACAGCTATACAGGGTATTGGTGAGGCCACACCTGGAATACTGCGTGCAGTTTTGGCTTCCATATTTATGAAAGGATATACTTGCTTTGGAGGCAGTTCAGAGAAGATTCACTAGGTTGATTCCAGAGATGAGGGGGTTGACTTATGAGGAAAGGTTGAGTAGGTTAGGCCTCTACTCATTGGAATTCAGAAGAATGAGGTGATCTTATCGAAACGTATAAGATTACGAGGGGGCTTGACAAGGTGGATGCAGAGAGGATGTTTCCACTGATGGGGGAGACTAGAACTAGACGACATGATCTTAGAATAAGGGGCCGCCCATTTAAAACAGAGATGAGGAGGAATTTCTTCTCTGACGGTTGTAAATCTGTGGAAGTCGCTGCCTCAGAGAACTGTGCAAGCTGGCACATTAAATAAATTTAAGACAGAAATAAACAGTTTCTTAAACAAGGGGATAATGGGTTATGGGGAGCGGGTGGGGAAGTGGAGCCGAGTCCATGATCATACTGAGTGGCCTACTCCTGTTCCTATTTCTTATGTTCTTATGTTCTTTATTCATTGAGTGGTGAGATGTGGAATTTGCTATCACATGGAGTGGTTGTGGTAAACAGCAGAGATGCATTTAAGGGAAGCCATATAAGAACATGAGGGAGAAAGGATTAGAAGGATGTTTGATAGGGTGAGACGAGGCTCGTGGAGAGCATAGACCTGTTGGGCCAATATGGACTGTTTCTGTACTGTAAATCTATGTAATCATTTGCTGCATTTTCCACTTACATGCACTGTGTTTGATGTTTCTGTATGGAATACATAACATATCAAAAGAAACTAAACTGTTGGGTGCTGCATGGATACCGCCACGATTCAAAGCAATAAAATTGAGCATTCACTCTGTCTCATGCTGCTCAGGAAAAGATGTGTTATTACTGTCCTGCTTCCTTTGGCTGTCAATGAGACCACACTCGAATTGAGGTTATGAAAATCTTGTTAGCATGTTTAGTAACACATTTTATATTTTGCCAAGCTTATGGGGACAGGTTTCGGTCTGAGTTGCTCCTGTTTTTTTGGAGCAACTGGTTTAGAATGGAGTATCTTAGAAATTGCAATTCTCGGCATTTAGTTTGCTCCAGTTTGAGTCAGTTAGAACAGTTTCAGTTTGGAATAGATTTTTTTTCCCAAAAGGGGGCGCGTCCGGCCACTTAGGCCCGTTTTGAAAGTTTAGGCAGTGAAAACTTACTCCAAACTAACTTAGAATGGAGTAAGTGTAGATTTTTGTACGCTCAGAAAAACCTTGTCTACACTTAGAAAATCAGGCATAGGAAATGGAGGGGGTGGGGGGGAGGGTTTAAAGGGAAGTTTACAAACATTAACCACTTCAATTTTACAAAAAAAAGAGTCATCAATAATAAATGATAAATACATCAGTAAAATTTTAAAAAATTAATTAAAAATATATTTTTTTTAAATCAATAAATAAAACATTTTCTACTTACTGACTGCAGCACCAGGAGTCCTCCAACAGCGTGCTGGGACGCCCCCCCCACGCGTCTCTGTTGGTGGGGAGGGGAGAAGGGAGGGGGGTGAGGGGAGAAGGGAGGGGGGTGAGGGGAGAAGGGAGGGGGGTGAGGGGAGAAGGGAGGGGGGTGAGGGGAGAAGGGAGGGGGGTGAGGGGAGAAGGGAGGGGGGTGAGGGGAGAAGGGAGGGGGGTGAGGGGAGAAGGGAGGGGGGTGAGGGGAGAAGGGAGGGGGGTGAGGGGAGAAGGGAGGGGGGTGAGGGGAGAAGGGAGGGGGGTGAGGGGAGAAGGGAGGGGGGTGAGGGGAGAAGGGAGGGGGGTGAGGGGAGAAGGGAGGGGGGTGAGGGGAGAAGGGAGGGGGTGAGGGAGAAGGGAGGGGGTGAGGGGAGAAGGGAGGGGGTGAGGGGAGAAGGGAGGGGGGTGAGGGGAGAAGGGAGGGGGGTGAGGGGAGAAGGGAGGGGGGTGAGGGGAGAAGGGAGGGGGGTGAGGGGAGAAGGGAGGGGGGTGAGGGGGAGAAGGGAGGGGGGTGAGGGGAGAAGGGAGGGGGGTGAGGGGAGAAGGGAGGGGGGTGAGGGGAGAAGGGAGGGGGGTGAGG